>NC_141691.1:1450453689-1451653689 GCF_964263255.1 Lissotriton vulgaris
TAGTGTATGTGAGTGATGTTGTGTTGCCTGTGATTGATGTGTTTGTGTGCTTGTGTCCCCGAGTGATCTGTTGGTGTCTCTGAGTGATCTGGTGGTGTTCCAAAGTGATGTGGTGGTGTTCCAGAGTGATGTGGTGGTGTTCCAGAGTGATGTGGTGGTGCTACAGTGTGATGTGGTGGTGTTACAGAGTGATGTGGTGGTGTTCCAGAGTAATGTGCTGGTGTCTCTGAGTTATGTTGTGGGGTGTCCCTGAGTGATGTGGGTGTGTCCCTGAGTGATGTGGGGATGTCCCTGAGTGATGTGGTGGTGTCCCTCAGTGATGTGGCGGTGTCCCTCAGTGATGTGGCGGTGTCCCTGAGTGATGTGGTGGTGTCCCTGAGTGATGTGGTGGTGTCCCTGAGTGATATGGGGGGGTGTCTGAGTGATGTGGTGGTGCCCCTGGGTGATGTGGTGGTGTCCCTGAGTGATGTGCTGGTGTCTCTGAGTGATGTTGTGGTGTCCCTGAGTGATATTGGGGTGTCCCTGAGTGATGCGGTGGTGTCCCTGAGTGATGTGGTGGTGTCCCTGAGTGATCTGGTGGTGCCCCCAAGTGATGTGGTAGTGACTCCAATAATAACAGTGTTGTTTGCGTAGAATGTCTATTTTTAATTTGCATTAGAATGTAATCTGTCTATTGACAAGTTACTGTAAATTTTGAAAAAAAACATACTGACATCGTAAGAAAGCAGTGTGTGAGGGTGAATTGTATAAGGGCAAAGTGTAAGTGTGTAAGGGTGCGGGCTGTGTGTGTGTGCGGGTTGTAAGTGTGCAGTGTGTGTGGCCTAAACTACTATGAATGGGTAATGTGTGAGAGAGCAGTGAAATGGGGGCAGTGTGTGAGGAGGGGTCAGTGTATGTGGTGTGTGTGGTAAGGAAGCAGTGTGTGTAGTCTGTGTGCGAGGGGTCAGTGTGTGTAGTTTGTGTGAGATTGGGGCAATGTTGTTTAGTGACTTGTCAGTAACCTGCATCTTTTTTTGTTTTTAAACGCTGTATTAGTATTGTAAAACAAAAACATTCTGACACGGGCTGACATGATTGACTGCTGTGTTTTGTAACGAATTGAAATGCAATAGTGGGTGCATTATGCAAATGTATAGTTGTTAATATAGTACACAACAATTTTGTTTAAATATGTGTTGGGTTGAAAAAATAATAATTTAATACCATTGTTATAGCTGAAGAAAATAGCTTACACTCTCGTAAGTCAAATCCTATTGTGTATGTCAAGGCTTGTTGTTAGCAATGAAGGAGTGTGCAGTTGTGGCGCTGAGTGATGATGTTGTGGTGCTGTGGTGCTGAGTGATAATGTAGTTGTACTGAGTGATGTGGTGGGAGCCAGTGTGTGTGTGGTCTGTGTGAGAGGGGGACAGTGATGTCATAGTGTCCCAGAGTGATGTGATGGTGTCCCTGAGTAGTGTGGTAGTGTCTCTGAGTGGTGTGGTGGTGTCCTTGAGTGGTGTGGTGGTGTCCTTGAGTGGTGTGGGGGGGTGCCAGAGAGGTGTGGTGGTGTCCCTGAGTGATGTTTCTAGTGTCCGTGAGTGAATTGGTGGTGTCCATGAGTGATGTGGTGGTGTCCCCGAGTGATGTGTGGGGATGTCCCTGAGTGATGTGGTGGTGTCTCTAAGTGATGTGTGGGGGTGTCCCTGAGTGATGTAGTGGTGTCCTTGAGTGATGTAGTGGTGTCCCTAAGAGATGTAGTGGTGTCCCTGAGTGATGTAGTGGTGTCCCTGAGTGATGTAGTGGTGTCCGCCCCTGAGTGATGTTGTAGTGTCCATGAGTGATGTGGTGGTGTCCCCGAGTGATGTGTGGGGGTGTCCCTGAGTGATGTAGTGGTGTCCTTGAGTGATGTAGTGGTGTCCCTAAGAGATGTAGTGGTGTCCCTGAGTGATGTAGTGGTGTCCCTGAGTGATGTGTGGGGGTGTCCCTGAGTGATGTGGTGGTGTCTCTAAGTGATGTGTGGGGGTGTCCCTGAGTGATGTAGTGGTGTCCTTGAGTGATGTAGTGGTGTCCCTAAGAGATGTAGTGGTGTCCCTGAGTGATGTAGTGGTGTCCCTGAGTGATGTAGTGGTGTCCGCCCCTGAGTGATGTTGTAGTGTCCCTGAGTGATGTGGTGATGTTCCTGAGTGGTGTGGTGGTGTCCCTGAGTGGTGTGGTGGTGTCCATGAGTGGTGTGGTGGGTTCCCTGAGTGGTGTGGTGGAGACCATGAGCGATGTGGTGGTGACCATGAGTGATGTGGGATGGTGTCCCTGAGTGATGTGGTGGTGTCCCTGAGTGATGTGGTGGTGTCCCTGAGTGATGTGGTGGTGTCCCTGAGTGGGGTGGTGGTGTCCCTGAGTGGGGTGATGGTGTCCCTGAGTGGGGTGGTGGTGTCCCTGAGTGGTGTGGTGGTGTGCCTGAGTGGTGTGGTGGTGACCATGAGTGATGTGTGGTGGTGTCCCCAAGTGGTGCGGCGGTGTCCCTGAGTGGTGTGGTGGTGTTCCTGAGAGATGTGGTGGTGTCCCTGAGTGATGTGTGGTGGTGTCCCTGAGTGCTGTGTGGGGATGTCCCTGGGTGCTGTGTGGGGATGTCCCTGGGTGCTGTGTTGCGATGTCCCAGAGTGCTGTGCGGGGGATGTCCCTGAGTGCTGTGTGGGGATGTCCCTGAGTGATGTGTATGGTTGTCCATGAGTGATGTGGTGGTGTCCCTTATTGATGTGTGGGGGTGTCCGAGTGCTGTTTGGGTGTCCCTAAGTAATACGGTGTTAGCCATGAGTGTTGCTCAAGAGTGTTGTTTGTGGAGAAAGTGATTTCTAAAATGTGACTGAGGATGTGAGCATGTTTACATAGAAAACTAGATACGAGTTTGTGCGCGTAAATTAAACTTAACAAAACAGATAATGTAAGTAAGTAAATAAATAGAAAAAAGCATGCAAAATACTTGCATAGCAAAACAAAAGAACGAGTATTTGAGCGTAAACAAGGCGGCATGGAACTACATGGAAAAGGCGCGATGCGTGGGCAGAGAGGAGCCAGTAAGAATGCGCTGCGAAGATGAAAGTCAACTCGAGTGACCATATGGAGAGGGAGTGGGTGAGCTGCCTACTGAGCGTAATGCATGTGGCAAAAGAGAGCGAGTGCGGCGCGCACTGGAGAGGGAGGGGTTGGGCTGCTTGCAACTCGAGCGACCATATGGAGAGGGAGGTGGTGGGCTGCCTGTTGATTTTAATGCGTGTGGCACCAGAGGCAGAGCGCGGCGCGCACAATGTGGTGGTGTCTGGGAGGAAATGGTAGCTCTTAAAACAATACGTCAGCGGTTGTTTCCTGTAGTCGCTTCCCTTTGAAATGGATCCAAAAAAAGTGGCTGCGAATGGTGCACGTGCCCGCGCCACTGCCAGCATCTGCCTTCAATTATGGCGGCCACATATGGGCTTTGGTGCGCGTAACAGACACCAATAGGCCATAGGCGGAGCTACGCGCCCGCCTATGGCCTATTGCGTGTTCTGTTATAAAACAGCACGCACGCATGCAAAGCCCAATCAAAATGGACCTTGAAATGCAAATGCATGAGCCATGTGGAATTTCAAGGTCCATTTTTGAAACCCTAGTAAAAGGCCTTTTCGCTTGCGAGCCCTAAAAACTACTTAAATCCCGTTGGTGCACTGAAGCCCCTTCCCCATACTGCATAATGCTTCTACTCCCAGCGCACAGCTCTTCACAGTGCATATCTTCCTTCAGGTGTATAGGGAATTACCCTTCACATTTAGAGCCTTCCCTAAAGTAAGATTATCATTATGCCCCTATGTCAATGTTGACAAACAGTGGCCTTCAATTTAACAACAAAGTGCATTCTGGCAGTTGTAGTCCTGAGAAATTTAAATTACTGAATCCCTTGAAAACAGTTTTGTAGAAGTGGTAACAGGACTGGAATTGGATGCCCCAGACATGAAGCAGTCTGGTACTCTTACTCGCAGGGTGCAATCAGCGATGTGTATGTACACACACACACACCTACTTCCTGTCACTCGCATCTCGTTGCTTCAGCTGTGGTCAGGATGTGGTCCTTTCCTTTTGGTTTGATCCCGTCCCCAGCCTTGTCTCTGCCTATGTCCTAAGCATAAGGTAACCTGGCTTGACAACAGCTAGGCCACTATTGAAGTTTCTGCACCACTGAAGATTCAAACTCCAAGTTTGGCTGCATCACGGACGTGACAGCGCCGTGGAGGGAAGCCTGGGTATGTGACAACTGGAAAGGCATTGTAATGATGTAAGTACGCTTATCTTTCATTGTTATGCTTGCTACGTTATGTTTCCTGACTTGTCTTTTTTCCATGTTCTTAATTCAAGCATGTTTGTGTTTGAAGGTACATTTCTCGTGCGCCCCTTCATCAACGAAGTACCTTGATGTTCAACTGTGAACACAGCCCGTACTTCATGGAGGAAGGACGCACTCCAGTGAATTGCTATTCCATAGAAATAATCTTCCTTGAAGCCTGCTTACCTGTGAGCTGCTACTGTTCTACCAGAGGTATTTACTTCCCTTTACATTTGGCGACGATCCTGAACAGCATTTTCACAATTTTTGTTCTTTCAAAAAATTCCTTTATTTTTTAACCCTCTTACCTGATGACTCCTGCTTCGCATGCCGCTAGCGTGACAATTTGTTTGCATCCTGATTTCAAGATCCATTTACAGATTTATTCTTGCTTTGAAGAGGATTTCATTGGATGGAGATTGCACATGCTTGCACGCCCAACTCTTCAAATGTGACGTCATCATCAAGCTTCTTCTCACAGTGGCCATCTTAGGTGAGAAATACTTTACTAAGTAAACTCAAAACAACATTTCTCACGTCATCACGCATTTCATGTGTTGGCGGCCATCTTTTGGTAAATAACTACATTCTAGTCTTTTGGGATAAAACTTCAATAGCAAGCTTTCAACTACATCTTATTCATCGATCTCCACATGAAGCAACTCTAAAGTGACTGCGCTTTTATTTTCAACTATTTTCACATGGAACACTTCTTACCTGACTGCAATTTAATATTTGAAAGGTATTTAAACATGATTTACTTTTAGGAACACTTTAAAAATCATTTTTCTTCACTTTAAAGCACACATTCAAAATAAGATTATACCTGGTTCTTATTTGGTATTATTCTCTCGGCATTCATTTATCAGAGTCATGACAACTAATCAAATAGTACATTTGAACCACTTTTTACCTTCATCTGGCAAACCAAAGGACATGGACGATTTGGTTTCGCAGTTTTGAGAATCATTTGATAGCCATTGATGCTGAGGACTATTCACCCAGGCTCATATTGACATTTCTTTTTTGTCATTTGGGTAGTGCTGGTCAGCAAATTTTTGATAACCTTCCACCTTTTCTTCCTCCATCTGACAATGGTGATAGTTTGAATGTTTACACTGACGCAATTTCAAGACTTAATAAGAAGTTTCTTGAACAACCGCATGTCATTTTGGAGAGGTTCAAATTTATGAAAAGGACACAAGATCCCAATGAAACAGTCTGAAGAATACATTTCGACATTAAGAAATTTAGCACTTGATTGTAACCTAGAACTTTCTTTAGACACATACATTAGAGATAAGTTTGTCTATAGTTGCGTTCACAAAAAGATTCAAGAAAAATGTAGAATTGCAAGGATCCCTCGTTATCAGAAGTAATAGATATGGCAAAGAGTATTGGAAGGGCTATTATTTCATCTATTAATGCTGTTGTACAGAATGCTTCTTCTGCTAATGCTGTGTTTTAACATTTTCCTTCTGTTAATGCTGTTACCCTTAAAAACAAATTTTCAAAGCCTTTTCTAAAACATTCACCAACATATGTTACAGGTGTGGTTCAAGATCTCATCTTGGGAATAGGCCTATTTGTTGTGCAACAGGTAAAAAGTGTGTGAACTGTCACAAAATAGGTCATTTTCACTCGGTTTACAGATGCAAATAAGTAGTTCAGGTTAGTTCTGTTATCCCTTAGGAATGTGATGATTATAATGCTCATTTTAATAACATACCTTTACAAAGTCTTAATATTAACACTGTAGATGTGCCTTTACAATCTGTTTCTCAAAAAATTATTCTTTCATTTGATACTGATTCCAAGACTATTTTTAATAACCGTGTATAAGATCCTACTTGTCAGGTAATGATTGGTAAACTTAACATTGACATGACGGCAGATTCTGGTGCTCCAGTGACTCTGCTGTTCTCTTTAAGGATCATTGGGCATCACACATTTCTTTTGAAGCCACTGACATAATTCCAAAAGCAGATAGTGATAATGGAATTGATATGATTGGCTTCTTTTATGAGAACGTAATTTGTTTTGGAAGAAAGATTTTCACAAATATTCACGTTGCGATAAAAGGAAAAAACATAGTTGGTTGGCAAGATCTTGCTAGAATGGGTCTAAAATTTGGTTCTGACAACCCAGCTTAAATGAATAATGATGTCTCCATTGATCTGGTATCAGAGAGTTGTGATTATGATGTTCAAAGAATTACATTGGAGTTTCACGAAGTCTTTAGTTCATCAATAGGCAGAATTTCTAAATTTTAACATTTCATTAAGTTAAAGCCTAATGCCATTCTTATTGCACACAAACTCAGATCAATTCCCTTAAGTATTAGAGATGACCTTAAGAAATTACTTGATACTGTGGTTTCTATTGCTTCCACAGATTCCTCTCAATGAGTCAGTCCGATTGTCATAGTGAGAAAAAAAGGATGGCAGAATACATTTATGTGCTGATCTTCGCTCCCTTAACAAAAACATTTTAGTGGCCTGCCATCCCCTGCCTAAGATACAAGACCTTCTAACTGGCATCAGTGTTTCCATGTTTTTCACCTTGCTTGATCTTCGTTCGGCTTACCACCAAATCCCCCTTTCATCTTCTTCAACTGATTTAACTACTTTCATAACTCCTTTTGGAGCTTTTAAATATGCAAGATTAGATTACCTTTTAGGCTCAGCGGCCAGTGTTTTTCAAAATGTATGTAGCATATTTTTTTGAAAGGAATTGCATCTGCGCAAGCCTATCAAGATGATGTTTTAATTTTCTCTAATGATAAGGAGGAATAATAATCCACATTTGTAAAGCGCACAATCACCCGTAAGGGTCTCTAGGTGCTGGGGGCCATCGGGAAGATTAAGCAAGCTATTGATCGAACCGTGATCCCCAGATTCCGGAGTCAGTTGCCCTAGCCGCGGCGTCACACCTCTTTAACACATAGTCACTTTAAAAAAAGTCCTCAACAAGTTCAAAGAAGCTGGAATCACCTTAGGCAAAGACAAATGCAGATTTTTTGCTAACTCAATTGATTATTTGGGTCATTCCATTACCTCTGTTGGGATAAAAGCTAAACTATCTCTCACTCAGGCCATTTCCAAAGTTGCCATTCCCAAGGATAAAGATGAAGTAATTCTTGGGCATGACAGAGTTCTATTCGAGATGTATTGCAGGTTATGCACAAATTGTACAACCTTTATGTGCTCTTTTGAAAAAGAACTCACATTTTATTTGGTCTCAGGAGGTTAATCATGGTTTTGATTCCATAAAAGCATTGATCACAGAGGCACCTGCATTGTCTTCTTTTTCATCAGGTCAAGGATGCTCAATTTCAGTAGATGCAAGTCAGCTTGGTCTTGGGGCAGTGCTCTGTCAATTGACTGGTGGGAGAGAACACACAATTGGTTTTTCTTCAAGAGCTCTTTCTCTTTCAGAATCCAAATACAGTACCATAGAGAGAGAAGCTCTTGCTTGTACATGGGCTGTCGAAAAATTAAAGTCTTTCATTTGGGGCACTGAATTTGATTTGTATTCTGATCACAAACTTTATTGAGTGGAAATGGCACTGGGAAAGCATCGGCTAGGTTAGTACATATTCTTTCAAAGTTACATGAGTACAATTTTGCTATTAAGTACATTCCTGGAGGACACAACATCAGAGCTGATTGTCTCTCAAGATTACCTTTGGAAGACAGTTGTTCTAATACTAAGTTTGATGACATTGATTGTGTTGTCGCCTCAGTTGAAAACACACTCAATTCTTCATTTAATTTCACTCACAATGATTGGATTCAGGCCTCTAAAAAAGATTCTATTCTTTGGGCTGCTATGGTTGTTTCAGGTTGGCAAAAACGCTCTTTACCTGCCTCACTTAAATCATTTGCACAAGTTTCAGATGAACTCTCTATTGTTGATGATATTTTTATTCGAGGGGATCAATGTGTCCACCCGTATCCCTTCTTTTCAAAATCTTTGAGAATGCTCCTGAAGGTCATATAGGTGTTGCAACCACTTCGAGAATATTACAAGAGCGGTGGCCAGGTTTAGATTGAGATGTTTCACAGTGGCTAGACAAATGCCAACTATGTCTTCGTTCAGACAAACACTGGAAAACCACCAAACTTCCCTTACATTATGTTCCTGTTCTTGAAGATGCTTGGTGCAAGCTTGGTCTTGGCTTTACCGGCCCATTTGATTTACTTCTCTCTGATAAACGTTTTATCATTGTATTAATTGATTATTATTCAAAATGGGTCGAATTTGAATTCTGTAACACACCTAATACCTCACGAGTGATTACATTTTTGAGCAGAGTCTGAAGGCTCTTCAAAGGAAATTGTCACTGACAACGGTACACATTTCACTTCTTTATTTTTTTTAAACATATTTTTATTTGCATTTGTAATTTGAGGCATTTATACACACATATTTCTCAATTAGAACTTTACATTGTGTAATCATTATTATACTGTAGGCATTTCCATACACATTCCAGCTCGATAACCAATCTTAAAACCAGTTCTCATTTCTACAGCTTTATCCATGCTCTTTCTAGATCTTATCTACCATCCAAAGATTCATAGTGGCCATCTTTCCCTAGACAATGTCTACCACTACTTCTCGGTCCCATCCCAGTGTCCTGACTCCAGCCACATACCAGGGCTTAGTACTGTCCTTAGAAAATCAAACTCAGAATTTAAAATGTAAATAATTAACCCAACATCGTACAGAGGGTCAGGGCGCGCAGGGTTTCAAACTCCAGGGACTTGTCATTCGTCCTAATTACTAAGCTTTAAGCGCCACCTGCTACGCATGTTCTTGGTGGGGAGCTTCTCACTTTCTGCTGCTGCCCTATTTGAATGTATAGCTCTGTCTTCATTTTGAGGTGTCGATAGTCTTTGCACTGCCGTCTATCTGCCCACATCTGTCCCAACCTAAGGGTGGTCATCTACAGTGATAAAAGATGTGCTACCCGCTATCTCTCCCTGTCTCCCTTCCTGTTTCCTGTACTAGTTCTGGATTCTCCCAGGCCGCCAAGGCGTCCCTCCATAAATCTGCTATAGGCTGTCTCCTTATTCGAATCCTCCCAACTCAGGGCTCTGACCTCTGCTCCGAGCCCAACTAATCACATCCCGGTTCCAGCTGGTTATCCTCGGCCAAAAGAAAGACTTCCATTCTAATGCTATCCGTCGCTTGGCCAATCCGAGTCCATTTCCCACCTTACATTTTATTGGATGTGGGAAAAGCCCCAGCAAGCAAGTCTGTATCGTGGGGGCAGCTCCCTCCCCAGTGCGTCTTTATTTTTTACTAAAATCCCCTCAAAATATGTATGTTTGATATCACAGCCTCAAATCATATGTAAAAAGTCAGCGTCCGTATGGGCACATCTCGGCCAATTCCTTACCACCCCGCATAGATTACGTTAAGGCAGTGAGGCGTCATATAGGCGATGTGTATGTAATTTATCTGAGTATATTTATGTCTGGAATTCCATGATATCTTCTTGGGAGATCGGAGGACCTTACTCCATTCCGCCTCCGTAAACTCTATCTATCACCCTTTCCCATCTCGCACTGAGACTCCACAATGGAGTAGTGGACGCTGAAACCACAGCCTTGTGGTGCCACTTTCTTGGTGCCTCGCAGAACCCAGTGTAAGCAGTGCATTCAGTACTGGGTGAGTCGCGGACTCCTCCCTTCCCTTGCCCCACAACTTATCAAAAGTACAAACCAAGGCCTCATAGCATAAAAACTGTCATGAGGGAAGACTATTGCTATCCATCAAATCCGCAAACTGGATTAGCGAGCCATCCTGGTAGCAATCGCCCACCGAATCTAGACTCACCTCTGTCCATGGGGACATTTGCTCCGTCGTAAACATCGTCACTGGATCCCCATGTTGGCACCCAACTAATGGCAGCAAAGGGTGTACCATGGGGACGCCCCACCCCAGTCTGCGCACGCATATCTTCCATATCCGGAAGGCTGTAAGTTGTAGCGCTGACTGATAGGGAGTGATAGTCGTTGGTCTCAGCAATTTGGCTAATAATAATTCTAGGGTATCACTAAGGTCAATCAGCCACGTTCCTTCTGCATTAACCCCCTCAACCCATTGTGCTAACCATTGCAGCTGGGTTGCTAGCATGTATAATTCAAAGTCTTGAACTGCTAAACCCCCTTCCGTCATTGGCCACTGTAGTATCTTCAAAGATCCTCTTCGTCTCCCATTTCTCCATATCAGATCTCGCACTAAAGAGCTCAATGGTCTAAACCATCCACGGGGCATCAGAACAGGCCAATTCACAAAAAATATAGTAACCAGGGCAGTATCACCATTTCAGCCAAAGAAACCCGAGCGAGGATGGGCAGCTGCAAAGTGCCCCAGAAAGACAGACAAGTTCCCTTCTTTCAGGTATTCCATGGTATGAAAGACTTGTATACCTAGGTATTTAAATCAATGTGAGGCCCCGTTATTGTCTGCCGGGAGCCCCTCTGGCCTGGGCTTCAGGCCTACCATTGGGAAGAGGTAGGTTTTCGTCTTATTGACCCTCAAGCCTGATAGGGTTTCAAAGTGCTCCAAGAGTGTAAGGGCCGCTGTAGTACCCTTCACGTCAGACTTCAAATAAACCAACAGATCGTCAGCATATATGGAGATCGTGTGAAGCCGGCATCCAGCCTAAGACCCATGTCATCCCCACCCTCTCAGAACAGTTTTGCCAGTGGTCTGATCACTAAGGCAAATAGTAAAGGTGCACCCTTGACGGGCTCTTCACAGTATGGAGTATTGGGAGGACACTGTCTTCCCCATCTGAACCCTTGCCGTCGGGGATGAGAAAAGAAGTTGTACCCATTTCACCCAACCTTCTCCTAAGCCCAGCCGTATCATTACCTCGAAAAGGTAGTCCCAGCTGACCGTATCAAAAGCTTTCTCTAGGTCGATCGAGAGTACCGCTGCAGCGGGCGTGGAGTCCCTCTCGTCATGGAGGAGGACAGAGAACAGCCTATGTAAATTATAAGAGGTATTAAGAGAGGGAATAAACCCATTTGGGTCCGCATGTAAAATTGATGGCATATGCAAGAGCAATCTGAGTGCCAGTATTTTACTAAGAATCTTAAAGTCTAAATTAAGCATAGATAGAGGTCTATACTCTGTGACTGGTGCTACAATATCCTTTGTCTTGGGGAGAGGGATCACCAGTGCACTCTGGGTAGATTCAGGGAGCCCCCAAGAATCATGGATTCTGTATACATGGTCACTAGACGAGGCGCCAATTGGTCCAGATATCGAACAAAAAATTCTGCTGGGAGGCCCGGTGTTTTCCGAATTGCCACGTCTGCTATCGCAACACGTACTTTCCGCAGGGTCACTGGGCCTCCTAGTTCCTCTTGCTCTTGTTCCTCTAGCATCCGGAGCTGTAACGTTTCCAGGAAGTCTCTAATACTAGAGCGTGAAGCTAGTACAGGTGCAGCACACAGCCATTCATAGTACTCACAGAACAGGTCATTGATGGCATCCGGGTCATACACCCGGTCTCCGGCGTCTGTCTGTATTTGCGTCATCTGTGACCCCCTGTTTTCAGGTCTGATCAACCATGCCAACAAGTGGACAGCCTTCCCCTCCTCCTTTCTGCACTTTGTCTAGGTACTCCCTATAGCTGTGGCATCTTAACCTTTCTAATGTGTCATTATAACACGCCTGGGCCTCTTTTAGTTACACAGCTGAAGTATCATCCCTCCCCTGTACGTTGTTTAGTTGACGGATCTTGGACACCAGGTCTGAGAGTTCCTGCCTAATTTCCTGCTGCCTACCAATCGACTGGCCCTGGCAATGTCCCCTCACCACCACTTTAAACGCCTCCCACTCCACCAACACCGAGGATGTTGAGTTATCGTGAAAAGGGTGCCATTAAGGGACCCCAAGGACTCATGGAAGGGCACATCTTTACAACAGCAAGGGATTTGGGGCCCGATGTAGGTGGCCGTTTCAGGCCATTTACCGACCGGTAATGGCCGATTTCGGCCGTTACCGACCGGTAAATGGCCAATCGGTATGTAGGGACCTAAATCCAAGGCCACATGTAGTTAAATCTACATTTACAGAATCGGTAAAATTACCGATTCTGTAAAATACCGAATCGGTAATTTTACCAATTCTGTAAATTCCATATGTAGGTGGGACTCTTCCGAGTCCCAAAGGCCTTAACGAATCGGTATTTTACCATGAAATCCAACTTCATGGTAAAATACCGATTCCGGTGCGCATGCACATGTGTGCATGCGCACACCTATGCACACCTATGCCATGTGGCAGGCAGACCTGCCCCTAGGGCTTGTATGCCTGCCACACGGCACCCAATCCTGTTTAGGGGGTGCCAGGGGGTGTCAAAGTGACACCCCTGCACCCTTGTGAAATTCGGTATTTACCGATTAGGTAAATACCGAATTGGTAAAGCCTATTGATTCCTATGGGCTTTGAAGCCCATAGGAATCAATAGGCTTTACCGATTCGGTATTTACCGAATCGGTAAATACCGACTTTTACCGATTCGGTAAAAGGGAACATCTGGTTTCCCCACATACCCACCCCTCACATTTACCGGTTCTTAATTACCGAATCGGTAAAATTCGGTAATTAAGAATCAGTAAATGTTACTTACCTACATCTGGCCCTTAATCTCCACAACGGAATCAGGGGACTTCTCAGTAGTGGTTGATATGTCATTAATAAAGGACTGTGATCTGTTAAGGTCCTTCCCAGGTATTCTGTATGTGTAACTGATACACTAAAGTCTGGTGTGCTCAAAAAGGTGTCCAATCTTGTATGTACTTGGTGCATTGGGGAGAAATATGGGTATTCTCTGTCCACCGCATGCTGCACTCTCCAAACATCCTCAAAACCCCATTGTTCTATCCAACCCCTAAACCCCGCTGCAACTCGATGAGTCTGTGCTCCCGGGAGAGGCGGGTGTGAGCAATGCGCCGTAATATCCGCAACACAGTTAAAATCGCCTCAGATCGCTAAACTCCCTCCCGTGCAACCAGCCATCTGAGCCGAAAGGGCACCAAGAAACCTGTTCAGTGTTGGGCATATACACACTAAGCATGAGCGGATTTTGCGGATTGGCAATCCGCGAATTTGCGGATTTGCAAACTCGCAATCCGCAAAATCCGCGAATTCCCGCGAATTTGCGGATTTTTTTTTTTTTTTGTGTTCGCCCGTGTTTCTGCCAGTTCGCGAGGGTTTTTACAATTTCGCAATTTGCGAACTTACCTGTCGGGTCGCAAGTTTTGCGAACTTGTTGTTTCTACGTGTCCAACCTGTTTGGGACACTCTTCTTCATCACTGCCACTCTCTGTCACCACTGCCACTCTCTGACTACTCATGCCACCCTCTGGCCCACCCATGCCACCCTCTGTTTCATCACCACACCCTCTGGTTGTCCAGTGTACATTATTTTTGGCAAAGCAAAGCACACCTTCCCTGCCTCAAGTGACCTGAATTAATTTGGGGCTGATTAATGTGTCACAGAATATTTTTTTAGCTGGCACCTGCTTCCTTAGTGCGCCCTGATTAGTGATCTTTTGCACTTGCTAAGTGCTTTCATTGTTGCAAAATTAGTTACAACACCTGCCCTGCCCCAACTGACAATAATGAATTAGGGGCTGATTAATGGATTTTAACTTCCAGCCTGGCTCCTGCTTGTCTCCCTTAGCTGTAATTCAGGACCTTTGTGGCATATGTGTAACTATTCTGAGGTTCAGAGCAGGGTCACATAATAGTTGCAACTGGCAACTGAACTCTGGAGGGGCCCCTCAGGAAGCACTACAGGAAATGGCTACTAATGATGAGCCTGAACTTTTGAACCTGGTAAGTAGTTACTTTCAGTTTTGCTAAAATCGTATTTCTGCAATTTCGCACTTATTCGCGGGGCGCGAACTCACGCGAACAGTGCGAGCAGTGCGAGCAAAATCCGCTGCTCGCGGATTTGCGGATTTTTCAGGAAATTCGCAAATCTCGCGGATTGCGGATTTCCCGAAAATCCGCAAAATCCGCGAGCGGAACGGATTTTCCGCCCATGCCTAATACACACTACCCAGCGTAACCTCCTCCCCGCCAGCCTCCCAGTTACCAGGACATATATGCCTTCGCTGTCGATTTTGGTACTTTTGAGGTCAAAGGGGACCCCAGGCCTCACCCATATCTTCACCCCTCTGGCATACACAGAGAAGGTAGTGGCGTATATCCAACCCCTCCATCTCCTGCTGAGTTTTTCAACTTCACTAATCAGATGGATCTCTTGCAGGGGGGCTATGTGGACATACGTCCTCTTTAAATATGCATACACCTTGTGTCTTTTACCCATAGATCCTACCCTCTAATGTTCCACATTATGAACTTTAGTACCGTATTTGTGGATGGCATCGTGACTGGTTCTCCCAACCACGTTGATCCCTACTGTGCTGCCAGCCAGCAATTCTCCCTGTCTTACCTACCCAACAATAAAATCCCCATAGTAAGTAACAACTCCCCGACCCCAGGACGGTCTGACAACGGCCATCCGCCCAAACAGCAGGTAAGACTCCATCAGCAAGTAAAGGTACCAAACCAGTAAAGTAAGAACCTAAAAGGGAGCATGGCAGTCCCCACAGGCAACCAATCAACAATAAGGAGATTCCCACATGGCGCATCAGTCTTGGAAGACCGAACTGGCCCGGACCCAGGGACCCACCCAGCAAGAGCCCCAACCCCCTCCCGAGCCCCGAGCCGACAAGAGAAAACAGGAGAAACTGTACAAGGGGAGAGAAAAGTCACCTGTCAGCATATTAAATAATCTCATCTGCAATATTCAGGGTCAACACCGGTAGTTTAAGACTACTGTTACGGGACAAGTCCGAGTCCGACCCATTAGATCCTCTCCTGGATCCAGATCCCTTCTCCGTCGATGATCTTCTGTTCTGCATCATGTCTGTCACTGTCTTCAGCTCCTCAGCCCTCTCCCTTTCTGGCTGCGAAAGGCTTGGCTTCTTAGAGGTTCCCCGCCCCTGTTGTCTCCTGGGCCTTTTTCCCAGGTTCTCGTTCCCTGGGAAGTGATCCTGTCTTCTGCGCTGATGGTAGACTTTCGGTTCTGTGGGCCTGAAGCCAGTCCCACGCTGCCTTTGGGTCTTCACACAAATGTGTTTTCCCATCCAGCATAACTCGCAGCCGGGCTGGGAACATCAAGGAGTACTGCATCCCTTCCTCCCTTAATGCTCTTTTAACTTCTAGGAAGGAAGCCCGCCATCTCTGAACCTTCAGGGTGTAATTTGGGAAGAGGGACACTTTACTGTTTTCGACCATATATGGCCCTCCAGAACGGGCCTTTTGCAGAAGATAGTCTCTATCTTTGAAGTGGAGGAGTCTGGCCACCATGGGACGTGGAGGCCTTCCAGGGGCCGGCGGCAAAGCTGGGACTTGGTGCGCTCTCTCCAGTGTGTAGAAGGGCGAAAACCCCTCAGGGGCCACCACATCACAGAGCCAATCTTCCACATCTTCTGCTCTCCTCTCCAGCGTGTGGACCCTGATATTTAGATCCCCCATTTGGAGTGTCAGTGCTTGTTGTGCCGGTGCCATATCAGCCAGGGTTGCTTCAGTCAGCTTCACTCTGTCTGCTAACTTGGCATGTTCAGCTCTCAGCAGGTCCAGGCCTACTGTCACCGTGCTTAAATCCCGATTGAGCATTGCTTTTGTATCTGCAATTGTCTCCAGTATTTTAGTCATTTGGTGCTAGAGTGGATTGTCGGAGGATTTGCTTCCTGGCTCCTTCTGTGCTAGCTTTTGCGCAGAGTCTTCATGCTCCATGGTGGGCCATGTGTGTTTCCCTCCACGCTTTCCCATTGTGCTGGGGGAGCGTTATCCATCAGGCAGTATAGCCTGTATCTCTCCCGACGGGTTATAAAGGTCGTACTCCGAGCCTCTTTAGGATATTAATGCCACAACACCTCCTGTGGTCCCATTCACTGTGGCTCACAATTTGTGTTATTACTCTCCCAATCATTCCCTCAGGGAAGCCAGGCCCTCTTTTGTAACAGCTTCCTGGTCCATCGCTCTCCTTCAATCGCACAGGCCGCCAACTCAGAGCCGGTCCGTGCCTTCAAGTTTAGGCCTCAGTTGGACCCAGCCTTCCACTTGGGCCCATTGTGGCATGCCTACTGCCCGGTGTATTTATCTTGTCCCACCTTGGACCTCCTTATGGGACACCTCCCCACGTTTCCATATGGGGTTCAGGTCCTTTTCAGCAGATATTACTGTACCTGGTTTACCCCCTGACGTGTTCATCCCATGTGCCTACTCTTGGGTTTGCGGGCCACTCCTCCCTTGGGCCCTTCCACCGGCTGCAGACCAGTCAGTCCTGTGTTGCTATTGCTGGGGCACCTCCTTTAGCCGCAGTCACAGTCCCCAAATTACTCACACTGCCTCTTTATGGGGGTCAGCTCTCGTTTCACCTGTGTTCTATCCCCGACTTGCCCCCTATTGTATGCTTTCTGTAGGCTCTCTTCTAGGCGTATGGGCCGCCCCTCCCCCAGTCCTCTCTGCTGGCCACAGAGCGTTTGATCCCAGGTAGTAATGCAAGAGGTCCACCTCGCTGCCCCGATCACAGCCCGCTCCAATGCCTCATGACCCGATTCGCCTCAGCCCACATGTGCAGGCAGTCGGGTGTCAACACTCTTTGGGCTCCTCTTGTGTTTCCTGCAGCTGGCTACCCGCTTTATGGGCTTGCAGTGCCTGCTGGGCTCCCATGCCGCATCACTGCAGTCAGCAGTTACGTGAAGCTCTGCTCTCCCAGTCACCGATCCTCCGTCCGCTGGATATCCCCAATCACTCAGCAGCTCCAGCTCTTCTCTGTACGCCACTTGTCTCCCGGGTCTAAGCTGCCATCTTGCGTTATCTCTGGTCGAGCGCACACGTCCCGATCTCCGCTCCCGCCGGCTTCTCCCAGGTTCCAGGCCAGTCAAACCGGTCTCCGGCCATCTCAGGGCAGGTCAGGTCCCACTAGGGTGTCCTCTGGCCCCGCCGTCTCTGGTAAATCAGGATAATTTGACTGGCTGGCGCGGAACTCACAGCTACCGTATCCGCCATCACCAGCCGCCAAGCCACGTCCTCCCATTTCATTTCTTTATTAATGCAAGAATTTTTAAAATCACATGACATAAAACACTTAAAAGTTCCTTTGTATTCCCCTTCCTCCAATGGCCTAGTTGACAGGATGAATAGGTTTATAAAAGAAGGTATTCATCTGCTTTGGCTTGCAATCTACCAGTAGATGATTTTCTAAGAAAGAAAATTTAGTCACATATCATTACCCCTCACTCAATACCTGGCATTTGTGTTTAAAGAATCTGAGAAAGACCTCTCACCTTGACACTAAATCAGGCTGTAAATAAAATGGCATGCATTCATTTAACAAACACAAGGAGATGATGGGCGAAGTGCTGTAACTTTTCAAACACTCACCCCCAGTCATAGAAATGGGTTGAATACATCATCATTCTTTAGCTCACTTCCCAACCCAGTTCAGACACAGCTATATGCAAATCAGTCTTAACCCTGTGCCTCATGGGAAC
Source organism: Lissotriton vulgaris (assembly GCF_964263255.1). Taxonomy (NCBI): domain Eukaryota; kingdom Metazoa; phylum Chordata; class Amphibia; order Caudata; family Salamandridae; genus Lissotriton; species Lissotriton vulgaris. Next base: position 1,450,471,624 of record NC_141691.1, read on the forward strand.
AGTCCAGCCCAAACTTGCAAGCCATGTCTTCCCTGGACCGGAAACAAGCATCCTGGGACCGGTTGCAGGGTAGCACCCCTCATCAGCCAGGTTAGGTTGAATCCAGTGGCAAAGGAACCCACATCTGGGCATACCCTGCCAACTTAAGGCAAACAGAGCAAACACAAGGAGATGATAAATGGAGTGCTCAAACTTTTCAAACACTCACCCCCAGTCACAGATCTAGGTTGAATCCATCATCATTCTTTAGCTCACTTTGCCACCCCTTTTCAGACACAGCTATAAGGAAATCAGTCTTGAACCTGTGCCTCATGGGAAAAGTCCAGCCAGAACTGCAAGCCATGTCTTCACTGGACCGAAAGCAAGCATCTTGTGACCGGATTCAGGGTAACACCCCCTCATCAGGCAGGCTAGCTTGAATCCAGTGGCAAATGCATTCATTTATAACATTACTTTTCCGTCTTTGTTTCCTTTAGTTATTAGTCATGGATCATTAGAGCAGCCCTAGAACAACTTTAAAAGTGCTATTTATATTTGCTATTTGAAGTATGCACAAATAAGTGCTAAAAAATACCTCCTTTAGATAATTTTGCTTATTTTTCTACTTGATGGGACATCAGAATACAGGTGGTGCCGGCAGAAATCAGATCAGCTGGCAACCCTAATCAGGAGTCTGAAAGTTTGTTGCAGGATCAGCATACTATTTATTTCCGGCACACCACATCCCTGATAGATGCCATATAGCAAGGGTTAAATTATATCTGAAAGCCTATGCCAGCTGTCAATACAGTACTGAGTTACACCAGGTGTCTGGGACTGCATCCTGCACTCAGACACACCCTCCTCATTCTCACCGCTCACCCTTCACTTTCATGTTTACGCTGCATTCACAGTGATCACACTGCACTCACACTGATCACCATGCACTCATGTTATGTTATGTTAGGTGAAACTTCTTAAGCGCACTAACACCAGAGGTTTCTTGGCGCTAACTGACAGAACAAAAACAGACTCCCAAGGCAGAAACTTAACCGGTGCTGGAGAACAGAAAAGTTTTTAAAAGCTTCCTGAATTGGAGTAAGGAACCATTAGATTTAATGACTATTGGAAGAGAATTCCAAAATTTAGGTGCGAGGTGGGCGAAGCGACGGCCCCCAACCTTTCTGGTTTTGACTTTCGGTGTGACAAGTAGGTGATGATGAGCTGACCGAAGGTTACGTGCAGGTTGGTACGGAGTGATCAATGAGTTAAGAAAGGCAGGACTGGTGCAGTGGAGGGATTTGAACGTAAGACAGCCCAACTTAAAGGCCGCCCTCCGTTCTACTGGCAGCCAGTGGAGCTTATGGAGCAAGGGCTTCGCAGACTGCCATTTTGGGACTTTGAAAATAAGACGGGCTGCCTGGTTCTGCACAACCTGGAGACGGCCCACAAGAGAACATGGGAGTCCGTGATAAAGAGAATTAGAAAAGTCCAGGCGGGAAAGAACCAGGGACATGACAACCTGGGCCAGTGCCGCATGTGGTAGTAGGTGCCTGATCTTCCGGATCTTTCGGAGCTGGAACATACATGAAGAGATCGTGGCACCTACTTGGGCTTTAAGCGAGAGCTCGGCATCGATTGTCACTCCAAGGCTCTTCACCGTCTTGGCCGGAGCAGGAGGGGGGCCGAGCTCAATGGGCCAAAACTGCGGACCCCAGTAAGCAGCACTGGAACCAGGGAGAAGGAGCTCAGTCTTCCCAGGATTAAGTTTTAGTTGGTTGTGATTCATCCACTGCTGAATGTGGGTCATAATTGAGTGAAAATTATTGACAGCTTGTGGGGAGTGAAGCGGGAGGACGATCTGCAGATCGTCCGCATAGTTGAAAACTGTAGCGTCCCAGCTTTGGAGTGAGTGAATGAGGGGGCGGAGGTACAAATTAAATAATAAAGGGGAAAGAGAGGAACCTTGGGGGACACCACAGGTGATGGGGGTTTTGGACGCAGTGAATGATCCCAAACGAACGGCTTGGGTTCTGCCGGTGAGAAATGACTCCACCCACCCAAGAGCGAGGCCCTGGATGCCAGCCTGTTCGACACGGTGGAGAAGGATGTTGTGATCCACCGTGTCGAACGCGGCAGATAGATCCAGAAGTACCAGGGCCTGAGGGCTTCCCGCATCAGCATTCCTCCTCAGGGTATCCAGAACAGCCGGGATTACAGCTTCCGTGGAGTGGGCCGGTCTAAAGCCCGCCTGATTGGGTTCAAGGAAGTGTGAACTCTCGATGAAATTAGAGAGACATCTGGTGACATGAGTTTCGATAAGTTTAGACAGGTAGGGCAACAGAGATATTGGGCGATAATTGGTGAGTTCTGTAGGGTCCACGCCAGGCTTCTTCAAAAGGGGCACGAGAATGGCCTCCTTGAAGGAGCTGGGAACCATGCCACTGGAGAGAGATCTGTTCAGAAGGGGTAGTATACACTCAGGTAATTTTAGACAGATGTCTCGCAACACCGAAGGAGGGCAATGGTCACTCGGGGATCCTGATTTTACCCGGATAGCCAGTTCCGCTAAGGTGGTGTGATCCAAGGCAGGGAACTGCGTGAAGGACAATGGGTTATTACAAGAAGTGTCAGGTGGTGGTGGCTGTGAAGGGGACATAATCGAATCTTTTATTTTAATAATTTTTTCAATGAAAAAAAGATTGAGGGCATCACAGGTCTCTATGGTAGGGGTTTGAGCTGGGAGGGTCCTATCGTCTGAGGTAAGCTCATTCAAGATCTTAAATACCTCTCTGGATTTGTTATTAGCAGAGAGAATTCTGTGAGAAAAATGCTCAGATTTTGCTGAAAGGATGGCCTGCTTATACTCTTTGCGGGCAGCCACGTATCTCAGTCTGGATGCCACAGAATAATCGCGTCTCCATAAGCGTTCCCGCTGACGAACCTCAAGTTTGTACTTCCTGAGGTCGTCAGAGAACCACCCATGGGAATTGGGGTGTCTGGTGCGAGGAAATGTGATTAGGGGGGCGAACTGGTCACTGGCTGTCTTCAGCCAGTGGCCAACGTTAGCGTCCATCACATTAATATTGTCATGGGTGCAGATGGTAGGACGAGTATTGTCCAGGGTCGCTAAGAAGCCTATGGAATCATAGGCATTCCATTTACGTGAGCGGCCGCCTGCCATCAAGGGAGCCATGGTCTGCCCCATAAGGGTGATGGTGGTGTCAATTATGTGATGGTCTGACCAGACACATGGGGAAATAAGAGGCTGGGAAAGAGTTAAATTGGTGGTCCAAACATGATCAAGTGTGTGGCCTTTGATATGGGTGGGCGAAGAGATATGTTGCGTTAGGTTCAGGCTGGTAAGAGTCTCAAACAATTCCAGGGCGTGAGGCCCAGCGTTGGCATCGTTAAACCAATAATTAAAATCCCCAAAGAGGGCAAGACTAACATGTGAGGTCAGAAGAACGGACAGCTGTTCGCTAAGACTATTGGAAAAAGTCGGCATGGGGCGTGGGGGCCGATAGAGGAGAATAAGTGTAAGAACTCCAGTGTCCGTTTCCAGACTAATAGTCAAATTTTCTACTTCTGGTAGTGCCAGGGGGGAGGAGGATATCAAACTAAGACGTTTCGAGATAATAGCTGCCACTCCACCACCAGGGTGACCAGAGGAGCGGTCCATATGGAGGATGTAATAGTCAGGGGGAAGGGCAGCCAAGATATCAGGGAGAGAGTCCGCAGAGAGCCAAGACTCGGTCAGCAAAAGTATATCCGGTTTATCATTAGTTAGCAAAATAAAAATGTCAGATTGGTGTTTCACCATGGAGCGGGTATTTAAGTACAATACCCTGATGGAAGTCTTGCTCCTCGGTGGGTCTACTGAGGACAAATGGGGACCCGGGGATGGGGAACCTGTACGTGAAATGCCAGCGGCAGTGACCCTCCTAATGGTGTTTGGAGAAAGAGCAGCAGGGGGAAAAAGTGAATCCAGAAGAAACTTGGCTGAATAAGTGATGTGTTGGCTAGCGAGTCTAGGCCCATGGCCCGGCCTGGCGCGGACGGGCGCAGACGGGCTTAACTCAGGCGCAACTCCGGCGCGCCTGCGTCGCGCCCGCTGCGCTTGTCCGCTGCGCGGCCGGGAATGGGGTATCATGATGTAGGGAGGGGAGGGGGCGTGACAGGGGGGGAGTGGCCAGAAGACTGCACCGGCAACCCTCCGAACGCCCAAGATGTCAGCAAGCCCTCGCCCGTCCCCGCTCCAGCAGCTTGCAAGGCAGTGAAGGGGAGCGATCAGCGGGAGGCGTTCCAAGAAGGTGCAGGTGAGAGTCTTTGAAGCGCAGGCAGTAAGTGTCCAAAAAACGTTGCTCCCAGGCGGACGTCACGGGAGATAAAAGCAGAGTCCGAAATGCACTACATACAATTAAAAGTTAAAAGCAGAGGAAACGTTGCTCCCGGCAGGACGCCAAAGGGAGATCTGTGCTGCAAGAGTCAGGATAGCGCGGCACTAGCAATCACCAGAAATAGATTACCAGGGCATTCACCCTCCTCCTACCCTGCACTCACATTAGCACACCGCTCACCCTGCATGCACATAACACTCCACTCACTTGTTACTTTCACTGCTCACCCTACACTCACAGCGATCACACTGCATTCATGTTGTTACCCTGCACTCCCACCGTTCATTCTCCTCATACCCTGTGCTCACATAAGCACACCACTCACCCTGCACTCACAGCGACAACACTGCACTTATGCTCCTTGTCACAAACTGACATCATTCTCTATCCACTTACCCTGTGGTCACATGAGCACACCACTCACTCTGCACTCACAGTGATCACACAGCAGTCTCACCACTCACCATGGATGCATTTTACCCTGCACATACACAAGCACACTACTCACTCTGTACTCATGTAACACTTCACTCACTTGTCACTCTCACTGCTCACTCTGCATTCTCAAACAAGCATACCATCACCTTGCATTCATTGCTCCCACTCTGTACTTTCACCACACCCAAACTCATATGTCTCATCACTCACCCTGCAGTCACTCCTCCCACCCTACTCTCACACTGTCACATCACTCACTGTGCAGTCACATAGGCACTCCTGTCACTCACACAGCTCACACAGCCCTCACCCTACACTCACACCACACAAACAACATTCACTCTGTCACCCTGCCAGCACACAGGGGCACTAGTCTGCCAGAACTCATAGGGAGCTATCACTTACTCTGCATTAACTACTCTCATCATGCACTCACCCATTACTCTCACAGATCAACCTTCACTCTGGCTGCTCACCCTGCACCACACAAGGGCCCACCACTCAACCTGCATTTATATCACTCTCACCTCTCACTCTGCACGCACTCCTCTCACCAGACACTCACACGGGCCCTCCTCTCACATTGCATTTATGCAGCTCACCCGTCACTCTTCACCCTACACTTGCAGCACTCATGCTGCTCTCACTCACACTATTCACCAGCACTTACCTGAGCACACCTGTGATTCTGCACATATAAAAATTACACAACTCTGAAGAATATACACATATTTCTACAAAGGCATCCACAGACTATTGCCTCTTTCTGTAGCTCTAGATGCCTACTTAATTTAATCTGCAACAACGAGGCTGGTGCATTAAGGGAGAGTGAACTAAGAATGTGGGACGGCACAAGAGGGGAGACTAGGGCTGGGGTTTTGGGGTATGGTAATGGATTGATGATCGTATGACACCTTCAGCCATTCCTTAATTTCCATTCACTGCAATGCTTCATTACCGAACTTGTAGTTTCTTCTTTACATTGTAAGTTATGGCTCAAAAACTTCAAACTGCAAAGTGGTACTGTATTGGTACTAAGTATTGAGTGAACCCGTCCCGGAGAGGCTGTAGAGATTCAGATACCGCTACGGAGGACTGGGGAGTGTGGAACGCGCTAGCAGTTGTTTCAAAAAAGAAGCGCGTCATGCGCTGCGCGGTAGACGCCCCGTAACAAATGGCAAATCTAAGCTAAACAAAAATTCCGCGTGTCGTCTGGATGAAGATTACTTCTTAAAAAGCGGACAGAAAAGTCGATCGGCAGCCGCATTTGAATTTAATCTGTAACAATACTAAGTATTGAGTGAACCCGTCCGGGAGAGGCAGTAGAGATTCAGATACCGCTACGAAGGACTGGGGAGTGTGGAACGCGCTAGCAGTTGTTTCGAAAAAGAAGTGCGGCATGCGCTGCGCGGTAGACACCCCGTAACAAATGGCAAAACTAAGCTAAACAAAAATTCCGTGTTTCGTCTGCATGAAGATTACTTATTAAAAAGCGGCGATCGGCAGCCGCATTTGAATTGAATCCGTTGATGAGAAAGGTTGGGACCGTCCTCTACTTAAAGATATAATACAACCGTATAGAAGTTTCAGACCTGGAGAATATCAAGTGTGGCCAGGATTTTAGAAACGGACAGATAAGTGACAGAGCCCTGAAGACAATCCAGAAATTGAGTTCTTTGGAGAGAGCTATTTGTAACACTAAACGTTTAAAAAAATAAGCTATTGCTCCTTCCTTCATTGACTTTGTCTCTTCTTCTTCGGTATGAGTATTGATTTGATCGTTTTGTATAACAGTGTCCTAAATCAATTTTCGTTTGTGCTTTGTATTACATGTAGAATGTTTGATTGCATAACTGAATTGTATATATTATTTGTTTTGTAAATAGTATTGTATAGATTTATTGTGGTCAGGTGAATGTATGATTTTTCCTTCTTTGATAAAAAAGTATAAAATAATAGAAATACTGAAGTTGATGGGTATAAATAAATATACCAGGTCAAATATAAAGAAACTGTGTTTCTCCTATTGCTCTTAAATAATTAGCTTCTTTCTAAAGAAATAGGTGGGTGTTGGCAAATTGTGCTTTGTCAAATTATAAATAGGGTCCAGCCTCTCCCACTCCTTGTACGGACCTAACTCCTTAGTTTTCAAAATCCAGGTGATTTTAAGACAACAATACAAATATCACGATAAATATGGTGATTAATGTTCCTACTTGTGAGAGTTTAGAATTTTGTTTAATTGAAGTTTTGGCTCATCGTAAAGTAGCACAGTGAGACTATAATGGCGTGCACACAGACAATGGAGGGAAGATGGGGGTCAGGAACAGGAGGCTGACCTCATAGAGCCGGTGGGAGGGGCTGTGGCAGCACAGAAGACCATGCATGACAAGTAGAAGGGTTAGTGGCAGCACAACAGCTATGGTGGGCAAGAGGGAAGTTTCAGGTGCATTCACAAAGGGCCATGGAGGACAGAAGGGAGGGTTAAGTGTTGTACACAGAAATGAGAGGGTTGGGGAAAGAGCTTCTAAACAGATCATGCAGGGCAGGCAGGAAGAGCAGTGGAGGGAGTGGCAGCAAAATGGACCATGGAGGACAGGAGGGAGGGGATAGGGGCATGGAACTCGGACAGGCAGGGTGGAGGTGTTAGGGACAGGTGGTAGCCATCTGACCATGCTTGGCAGTTGGGAGGGGCAGTTTTGGTTCAACAGAACACTCATTGTAGATAGGATCGGCAGTGGCAGGTCCATGGAACATGGTGGACAGGGGCATGAGCACAGACATGGGAGGGAAGGGGGAAGATGGGTATGGGCAGCAAGCTAAGCACACAAGCTGAGCAGGAGGGCAATGTAACGGAGCATATAATTGGGCAATGGAGGGCAGGAGGAGTGGCTATGGACATTAAGCTAAATTAAGGGAAGTGGCAGTACATTAGAACATGCAGGGCAGGAGGGAGGGGGTGGTGCATGAGCTTGGACAACAGAGGGTAGGGAGGAGGTGAATGAGGCAGCAAGCTTACTATTGAGAGCAGCCGTAAATCCGCCTCCCCATCGTGCATCGCGATTGGTATCTTGCTTAACCTAAAAAAAACTAGAAATGCACTGAAAAAAACAAAGGTTACAGGGACACTATAGTTAAGAAATATAATTATTTTTAAACCTTAGAAATGTACCTAAAAATCTAAGGTTAGCATCAGATTTTACAAGCACAAAATCATCTAAATTCTGCTTTTATAATTTAGTTTAGAGTTATTTCAAGTAACTATAACGCATGCCCTATGGTAACTATAACTCACAGCCTCACCATGCACTGCTAATTACCCCAGATATTACTTCACACATGACACCTTCTTTGACATTATTGATAATATCACTGTAACATTTGCAGTCACATTATTGATGCGAAAACTTTGCATGGTGAGGGTAATCGTATGGGTTGGTAAGGGTAATATTAGAGTTTAGGGGTGGGTGAGGGTATAGGGTGGTATGGGTATTTTTTAGCATTTAGAGGTGAAAACTTCCTCATTAAAAAACAAGCACTTGCAATGTAATAGGACTCCCATTTATGCAAGACCTATAGCATTGGAAACGGTAGTGCGGGTGGGCGAGAAAGCAGTAACGGGAGTGCGTGTGAGGGGGTTAGGGGGGCTCGAGAAGTCACGGACTGCGGGGGTAGGGGGACGGGAAGAAAATAGTGTTCAGAGCAAAGGGGCCAGTAGCAAGTAGGATACAAATGACGACATGGTCATCATGATGAGGGTCTAACAAGCCTAAAACCAATCGGAAGGCAGCAAATGTATGCCTCCAGGTCCTCATAATAATACCTGCTTTTCTTACTGAAATAGACAGAATACAAGGCTTAGTTCATTTCCCACTTTGCTGTCTAGACAATGTTGTCAGAGAAATAATAACTCAAAATAAACCCATATTTGCGTACACGAGAGCTAAGAACATAGGCGAGATCATCAAACACACAACCAGATCCACCAACAGGCAACCTTACCACAGCACTATACCAGGTTGGAACTGTAACAATTGTAATAACATAATTAGAGGAGGGTGCATCACACACCCAAGGAAAGGGCATAAGATCAAGTTACAAGTGAATGCAATATGTGATAACTCCAACATTATCTATATGCTTAAGTGCCCATGTGGAAAAGCATACATTGGACAAACAGAACGCAAACTGAAAATACGGATGAATTATCACAAAAGCAATATAAGAACCCAATCCACTAAATCTGTAGTAGCAGCACATTTCATCGAAGCGCAACATCTTATTAGCCAACTGAAAGCATGTGCATTGGAAATAGTGGATAAAGAAGAGGGAAGGGACAATAGAAGCATGTTATTGAGGGGAGAAAATCACTGGATGTACCATCTGAACACTCAAGCGCAACGGAATGAACGACAGATTTGAATTTCTGTGTTATTTGTAAACATACGAATACCAAGATACTATAGGACAAATGTCTTATTTAAAGTACTGATATTACTGCTTTTCCTGGAAAAGATGGATCATTATCATGAACACAGTTAATTGTTTATTGTACACTGTTTTTTTTTACCATTTGTAAAACTATTGTTTAGTGAGATTTTTTCAATCGTATACCGTCAGATGAAGTTTTCTTAAAAACATACATACAGGCATCAGCATAATAGGTAACGTTTTTTCGATACAACATTATTGTTAAACCGCAGCGTGGAACATCCACACATGTTTCCTTTAAGAAACGACAAGACGTTTGGCGCCACGTTACGCATTATAATAGCGCAGAGCAAACACAAGACCACATTTGGAATACAGCGTCCATGAGGGAACACCGCAGTGCATGAAACCGGTAAGCACGTTTATAAAATAATTCTTTGTATTAATCATACCTGTTTTGCCAGGCTTTGCTGCAGGTCTAGGTCAGTAGATCCTTCTATACTTGACCTTACTTGACCACACACATACAAGCCCTCCTCTAACATAACATTTCTATCTTAGTGCAAACAGACTGTCCTGATGAAGACTCGCAGCAAAGGTTCAAATCCTGCATTGCACAGTCGAGTCAAAACGTCGACGCTCTTCCATTGATCAAGAAATGTACCTACTACTTGCCTTACCATACCATTGGAATCTGCATTAAGTGCACACTGAATATTTACCGTTCACTTGTAAATCCTTTATGGACAGGCTGGCTGTAACTGATCTTTGTTATCAGTATTTTAAAATTTATTGAATTGTCTATATCTTATTTTTTGATTCGCCATCTCACTACCTAATACCACTATTCTAACCTTTCACCTCTCCTTTTGCGCGCAACCTATGTCATTACATAAGCAATTTGATTTGTTCTAAAATAAATATTGTGGAATTTATTACATGTGTGGTGCTGATTTCATGTGTGGTCTATATACTTGTTTAGATGCATAAATAGGGATTTTGTACATGCATCACTATCTCTTTCAGGTTATTCAATAACTCATTTGCAATGTTTCTTGCAACATAAACTGTAATTGGATCCATTGTTGGTCACAGACCACTGTTTTCATTTCCACATTTGGAATACAGTGTGCATGAAGGAACACCGCAGTGCATGAAACCGGTAAGTGCGTTTATAAACTAAATCTACACAGAGTTTAATGAATGAGGATACGATTGCTTTTAGCATGACCTAACGACGACCACCTTAAATTTAATACCACTTCATGTAAAACATAACGAATGCACTCACCATCACAGCGTTTTAAATATGCACGCCAGCCCAACAAGAAAGCCATTTAGTCTCGAGGTCCAATACTTCGTGTAAAACACATCATACACACTAACGATAAATATCGCGCTCACCATCTCAGCATTTTAAATACACACGCCAACTTAATAAGAAAGTCATCATGTATTGAGATTCAATACTAATCGGTACTCACACGGCGGCAGCAACACCCTTGCACGGATCGAGCCAATTTCATAGTTTTTTCAATCACGGAGTTTATATATTGGTGGATTCATAGGAGGTAGGGAGCCCTCACAATTAAAACAATATCACTTTTTGATTGTTTCAGACATTCCCCTGATGAAGGCATTTAATGCCGAAATGCATAGGGAGAAGGTTTAAATCATGTGCAGAAACAACGCATTATGGGACATGGCGTTCCAACTGAAACGTTAAGGAATTCATGTGAAATGAACTAATTTGAATGTATTTGAATACAAAATAATTTGGAAATTCAGTTTTTAGAAAAGTATTCTTTTTAAACTTGGCTGTAGATACAGCAACCAACAATCTGTGTTCAGAGATACACTCTACATGAGTAGGGTTGCAAAGCAGACAGACGTGTCACAATGGTATTTTTCGATGGGGGCACAAAACTAGACAGTAAAATTACTTAATGTTCTAAATAGCAAACACAAAGCATTCCTGAAACAATCTATCATCCAGTTATTCACCCAAGGGTGATCAAGCCTGAATTTAGACTTGAGTTCTGGTCTACATCACAAGCTGCAACCCCCTACTGGAGGTTGGACGTCTTCCACAGATCTTGCTACCTGGTTGTGGACTTAACAGACAGCTGGTGACACCCTCACGAGAGCAATATTTATTACAGATTTTGAATTTGTGGCTCATAGATTATATGCCAGACTTGATTACTTGATCAGACATGCTCTGTGGACCGATAAAGGCAGTAGACATAGGAAACAGAACCATTTCTGACCAGGCACCCATCCATATACATCCTAGCATCCCACCCAACTGACCAAGCTCAAAAACATGGAAGTTGAAGGAATTCATCCTTAACACCTTGGCTGCTGTGCATTTTCCCCTCCTGTGCTGATTTATGGTGAACTCCTCTATTCATGACGAGCTCAGCTCATCATCAGCACAGCTCAACTGTGCCTCATGACGAGCTGAGCTCGTCATGAGCATGGTAGGGGTTAAAGAACCTAGGGTCATATTTATAGGAACTGATGCATTGACATTGATGTGTCAGATTTCATGCTCTTGCCACAAATGCCCTAACAACACCATGGATGTTCTGTATTTACAATAAAGTGCTCCTAGGCGCAAGGATGCATGGATGTGTCAAAAATTCCGATGCATCTTTTGGTCCTAAAGTGACACATTGCTGGAGTTTGTCGTAAGGCTGACGCAACTGCAGCAATGCACCAGAACACAGAGGGGAGATAAAAGACTATCTCTAGAAAAAATAGATGTGTCCTCTCTTGCCGACGTGGTGGGAAAAACTAGAATAACCCAATGAGACAGCTAAAGTAATTAGTGCTATTCATAGGCTAAAAGTCAACAAGACCCTTGGGACTGATGAGTTCACCGGAACATTTTATAAAATGCTTTGATCTTTGCTCACACCCACCCGTAGCAGATTGTTTAATGCATTTAGCACCACAAGAAACATAATAGTCTCAATGAAGGATGCAGCAATATTTGTGATCCCTAGGCCTGGCCAAGACTGGTCGATATGTGCATTATATAGACCAATTTCGATTTTGAATGTGGATGGTGAGCTGTTCACGAGGATCCTCACCGTCTGCCTTCATCAGCTGATACTGGGAGTTGTACATGCTGATCAATCTGGTTTAATATCAGAAAGACAGTGTGGGGATACACTAAAAAACTGCTTCGTATTATTGAAAATGCACAGAGGAGACACAAGAACCTATTACATCTCAACCATGATGCTGCAAAAGTGTTTGAATAGGTGTATTGGGCTTGGATAAAAAGGGTCTTGCAGGCCATGGGGATTGGGACACATTTTTTTTTAATTGTGCCCTTTCCAGGCAAAACACCTAGAGCATATTTTTAAGTCAATATTCAAAATTCCTCTCCTATTTGCACCGGCCTATTAACCCTTCACCAATGCCTTTAGAAACAACTCTGAAATTCGGGGGGCCCAACTGGATGGGAGGAATGCAAACTAACAATTCTTCATTTTTTTTTATTTTTATTTTTTATTATTTTTATTATTCTTTTTTTACCATTGCACAGTTAGCACATTGCAGTGCACATCATCAAGTAAACCAATTTCCTTAAATCAATACAGTACATTTCCTTTCCAATCGTATCAAATCATATACATAAATCATCCAAAAATACGTCATCATATATAATTCATTAAACTGATACAGTACATATCTTTTCAGATCTTATAGAAATAAAAAATAAAAAATCAACAAAGATTACTTCATAGCAGCCCCAAACCCTCTCTCCATCTTCTAACGGGATCCCATATCTTTAATCCTAAACGCCTCCCTTTCCTGCCTTTCCGAGCATATATGTTCTTTTCTAAATTATCTGCTGCTACCTGACGGAGGAGGACGTTGTACTGCAGGTGGACATAGGAACCAGGGGATGCCTTAGTTCACTTTATTAAGAGTGCCTAAGCAGAAGGTTTAATATCCCTTTCCTTACAACAAGCCAACAATAGATAGCCAGACTAAACCTACATTTTCCACTACCCTGGTTCCAGCTCTCTATGGATCAACATCCATATTCTTGATGATAATAACAAGTACAATAGTGAAATTCCTTCCCAAGAGAATTTTGGCAGTACAGACTACAAACAGATATATACCGCCTAATAATAAGAACGGCTTGGACAGACGAGATTCCTCCACAGAGAACTTTTTGTTCAACAGGATACCCTATCGAGCATAATAAATCGTTACAGATATTTCCACGCACCCTGATAGTCACGGGAGAAGACATAAGGACACTTTCCTATCTTTCACTTCGCCCTGAAGAAGTCCCAAGAGGACGAAATGCGTCGGCTGTAGCTCCTGTGTGTGATTTGTTACTCACAACTGAACCTAATAAAAGAACTCTTAAAGAACACAAGTAACAACTAATGTGATTATTGCTGTTAACCTCATCAAAGTTATCAGTTCATGCAAACTCTGAAGTGGTGCACCTTGACCTTGTTTAAAGTAATTCATAGTTCATGTTTTGAACCAACATTGTAACGGTGGGTGTTATTGAAGTGTGCACACATATTGTCCCATGTATTATAGTGTGGGTCTAAACTAATTTTGGGAGAATATTTGACCAGGTGCAGTTCTGGTGGGAATCCTCCACCATTGTTCTTTTTCCAAAACTTTTCTAAATTATATGTCGCTAAGAGATTAGCCAGCCATACTTGCATTAGGGTTTTTGTCTAACCAAGCCCTAGCTATGCTGAGTCTATAAACTGCCATAGCAACAAAAATGAATTCTCTAAGCATAGTATTACTATCTGTAGTTATCCCTAAGAGTATTTGAGCAGGGTTTAGAATGATTTGAATATCTAAGGAGGAATCGAAAAAGTTCTCGATCCCTTTTAACAGTGTATGTAGCTGCGGACATGCAGCGAATATATGTATCAAATCTGCCTCAGAAGAGCTACACCTTGGGCATGTGATACCTGTACTACCTCCTCACTTTGCTACCCTCGCCGGTGTAAAATACAACGAGTACAAAGGGACTGCAACGACGCTGAGCATAATAATGTACGACCCAAATCCAATGCCTCTTGAAACCAGCCAGCCTCGCCTTCCAATTTCTCTGCCCACTTAGCTCTGTATTTATCCATATTATCCGAATACTAACAATACTTCAAATGATCTTATGGTGACCTTTCACAACCCAACCCATTCATGAAAACCCTTAATCACAGAGCTGGACCACTCCAAACAGATAGCAGGGTTTAAAATGTATTTGGGCATTCTTGCTGCACCTACTAATGAACCAAACATATGACATCAGAGAGATTCTGCCAATTTTATTTGATTAACAGGCAACCATCTACTTGCGTGCTAAGTTCTGCTCAAGTGGTACACTTAAATTACCTTTCTCTGCCTAAGCAACTTAAGAGATGCGGGGAAGTGAAACCACCACCATTTTTCCTGAATGGGTAGTTTAGCCATTGTCAAAATGCTGGAGGCCTAGGGATTCTACACATTCACAACTACCACCTTCCCACACTGCTGTGATACTTGGTAGAATAGGTGGAAGGTGGAGGCTGACAAACAATAGACCACCTGATAGCCACAGTTCCCATATGGCAAAATTCCGTGGAGAAAGACCTCCCTTTCCTGCTGGCTGCTGAAGTCACTGTCGAGGAGAGAGCCACTGGACGTGACTCCGTGCAGCCTATATGGTGAGTTTTTTGGGCATTACGCCTCACCATATTTTGATGTTATTGGCCGCTACTGCTTGGGGGTCACTATGCAGAGCTAATAATATTAGTAGCTCGCAATGGGTTTCATAGAACAGAAGTAGCACATAGAACAGAAGTAGCACTTATTGCACAAAAGGTTGGAGACCCATGCACCAGAGCATTCCGGCTAAAACGACATGCAACACAAGTTGCACAGACCTAAATAGACTCCTTCTCCTACACATACTCTAGGCCATCTAAAACACCACTGCAAGACTCATACTCGACCTTCCATGCCATACCCACATCACACCACGCCTCACATAGCTTTACTGTCTCCCCATTCACAAGCACAGCCAATTCCAACTTCTCACTCTCACATACACTACAGGACCAGATTATCTAAACAGCCTCATACACTCTCACCAACCCACCAGATACCTACACTCTGCCTCACTCTCTCTTGCAAACTTACCAGCATCCACAAAAGCAAAACTGGAGGGCGTTTGATCTCCTACATCACACCCAAGACATGGAATGACCTCCCTCAAAACATCAGAGCCTCCTCACTTGTTAAGTTCTGCAAGAAGCTGAAGACTTGGGTCTTCGTACTTCGTATAATCGCCTCTGGGACCTCTCATAACACACCTGCCCAAGCACCAGGATACTGTCTCGGGTGAATAGTGCGCTATACAAATCAATAAAACATAACGAGTTATTACACAACTGGTACAGAACACTGCAGAAACTAGTGGAATGCAAAAAGGGCATCTATTGCCAGAGATGCAGCACACTGGGTACACTGACACCATTTATGCCATTGCCATTGTTCCAAATCAAAATGGTATTGCTAGACCATCATATGACATCCATAAGTAGCCTTTGAGACATCCATAACACGAGACCTGACCGTGATTTGATTGGGCTCCCACCACATGGGAAAGTGGTCTTACAAATCACTAAGGGGCAAACAACTCACCCTAGCAATCACAGTTGCAATACAGGCAATACTGGTGAAGTGGAACACTCATGGCACACTGAGTCATGAGAAGTGGCTCAATAGAATGTGGAATATCCTCAATTTGAAGCACACCACACAATATTTAGAACAGCAGTATAAAATATAAAACACTGTCTAGACCCCCTTCATTACTATCTTGTCCAAAGGGAATCATGAAATGCGTCAACTTAGATATGTTAGGGTCAGATATGAAAAGCTTTTTTACAGTCGCAAATAGGCTGATTCGCAGAGTCGAGCCTTTTGCTGTGGCAAAAAAGCTTTGCATAATGTACAAAAGACAAATTGAGATTAGGTAACTTGTTAGCAAATCACAATTTGCATTTTCTACAAAATACTGATTTGTTATTTGGAATAGGCATCCCTAATACTTTACCACCAGTTTATAACTGGTGATGACCCATTTATAAAGGATAAGAGGTTCCTTGGGGACCCCTTTCCCTATGAGAATGTTTAAAAAAATATTTTTAAGGGCAAGCAGTGGTCCCACGGACATCTGCCCTCTCTTAAAAAATGAAATTGCAAAGTTTCATTTCTTCTATTTAAACACATCCCGCATTTCTTTAAGGAAAAGAGGCTGCATTAAAAAAGACGGCTTTATTAAAAAGTAATCATAGACATTGTGGTCTGTTGACCTCAGCTGGCTACCATCCATGTGATGGCTGCAATGAATATGTGACCTTGCAACCCATGCGTTTACAATGCATGCCTTTACAATGCAGCTGTTACAACAACCGCGTTGTTACCACACATGCCAATACATCGCATGTCGTATCACGACTTGTTGTAGGGGATGCGCTGGACTTAGGAAAAGTATTAATTACTATTCCTACTCCAGTTTGTGCAACAGCAGGGAAGGTGTTGGATTTAACATCGACTCATTCCCTGGTGTTGCACGCCCCTACAGCAAGTCGCTGATGCGACTTGCGATGCAATGGCACACGTGGTAATAACACGGTTGTTGTAACAACCGTGTTGTAAAGTTACCGCGTCGTGTAGACAGCGTTGTAAACGCTGTTTCCCGGCTGCGATACATAATGGATGGCAAATTACATCCCACCTCATTGATATGCATGAAGTAGGTCTATTTGCGAATAATGAAACTCAAAAGAGTTTCATACATTAGGAATACTGATTTCCTAATTTCGATTGAAAGTGGATCACAATTAGGAAATCAGTATTCCGAATTTTGTAGAGCCCTTAGAGTCTTGCATGGTATCCCAGACTAGAGTTGCCAGAAACTGAGCAAATCAACTAGGTGATAGATATCCAAGAGCGAACCGAAGATCCAACACAAACTGATTGTGAATGAATGACAGCAGCTAGACATATTCAAATAGGAGAGTGACTTGTGCCTACACGAATAAAACCTGTCTTACATAATGGTCGGGCACACCTTGCTAGAAGGAATCTTATTAAATGTTTTTTTCTTTTTATGGACAAGACCAAAGCAAAGCCCCTCGCTATGCGTTTTAAAATCCAATAAAAGTTTTAAAATAAAAAAAACATACATCCACCAACGTTGTTTGCAGAAGAAAGTGTTCCTTCAATGTTTTGGATGTACAAGCCTCTAAATGTTAAGCAAAACGTTTTTCAGTCTGAACCTTGAGCATTCTCTATTCGAAAATAATATTACTTTTCATCTTCGCGCTGATATTTTTATTTTTGTATTTATAGTATTTCTTCATCTATCACACTGCACCAAATTTTGAGAGGTTTGTGCCGTCCTTTTCAAAGATTACCTCCAAAGCACGTCAACAAAGTGCCAAAATGCAAACTCTTCATATGACGAAATAAGGTAAGTTTCCTTTTCTTGTTGCTTTTATTGCCAAACCCTGTTGTGGTTTTGCGGTTAGTTTACGCAGCTCCATCTACCTTCTTTAAACAAAGACATTCCTGAATGCAGAAAGCAAATAATTTTGACCACGACATATAGAACATGTTTTGATAAATGAATCCCGAACACTACAGTGAATACCACAGCACTGGTTCACAATAAGTATCCTGCTATTTCAACGTGAAGACGCATGGCCGTAGGACACAAAGAATTAAAATAAGTATTTGCAAAGCCAAGCACAACATTTTGAAGGGATATGTGCTAAGCTCAGGGTAACTTTCCTGCACATGAAGTTAGTGGATGTTGACATCACAAAACAAATGCTGCTGTTTTTAGAGGGGGTAAGGCTGCTTATCTCCCTCCTTCACACTTAGGGGTCCGTCCGCCACCCCCGAGGTGGAGGGACCGTCCGCAGGGGCAGCGGCGGTCCCTCCGTGCAAATTATGATTTGACCGCCACCCTGGCGGTCACATCCTGTATGTTTAAGATTGCGGCAGGTGCTGCTTGAAGCAGCACCCACCGCAATGTTAAAAATGCAAGCAGTGCATTTGCATGCACAAAGCGGCAGGCACCGCGCGGTGCCTGCCGCTTGGTGCATGCAAATGCAGTGGGGTACCATAGGTACCCCCCATGTGCACCCCCACCCAACCCTTCACCCTGGGGGCAACGGGCCCCCAAAGAAAAGACCGTATGCCTTTTCGTGGCGGCATTGCCGCCGCGGAAAGGCATATCCATAAGCAAATCCTAATATGGCTGGCGGTGTCTGATAGACACCGCCAACATATTAGAGCTTTTCCACAGCGGTCTCGCGGCGGAAAAGCGGCGGACGGTCTTGCCGTCCGCAGATGACACCCCTGCCATCCTAATCTGGTGGGGGGTCCTTTCTCTCGACACAGCGGTGAATCCGCATCCTCCGGGCCGGCGGTGGCTTCCGCCGGCCCGGAGGATTCGGATTCACCGTAATCGTAATCGGGCCCTTAGTGTCTGTCTATTTAATACTTCTCATGGTTTGAAAAAATAATTTTGCGATACCTTATTTCCCACTTATTCTGCTTTGTATGGAATAATGTCCCCCTTGTTATTTCATTCCCCTCTGGCCTCCTCCTCCGTTCAGCTTTGTCATAAAAGCACAATGCACAAAACGTTTAGGGTAACTTTACCCCATTCTCCAGTACTAAAAACCTGTATTTGTTAATGCTGTCTCTGCTCAATATGTCTAGCAATAAGTCGAAAATAAGTAAAAGCATGGGCATTGAATAAAGCATTTTTAACTCCACATTCCCTAAAATATTGTAAGATTATTGATAGACTTTAAGACAAAAAAACTCTTTCAGATTTACACACATCTTTGTTAGCAACTGTGTGCCTTGTGTTTAGCATATAGTTATTCATTCTATGGGTGATAACAAAATATTTTGACATCCAGAAATTTCAGCAACTGCTTGAAATTATTTTCAGAGAATAAACAGACTCCAAAAAAGGTTTCAAACTGTGCAACGTACTAGATCGCCAAATTACATTCTTTGCTTCTGGAAGTTTTTGAAAACAATCTTGATGGATCCTTTTTGTCACCTTCACACTTTGATCCCTTCCAGTTTCCGCATGGTGACTCACCACTAATCTTGATTTTGCATCATAAGTGCCCTCACAAACATTTGATTGTCGCAGACAGAGAGAAACAATTAGAGGGCACATTGGTCATAATCATTGCATTTGGTATGAGAGATATCATTTAAATGACTTCACAAAAAAGTTTCAATCATATAGTGAAACTGGCTAAGTTTTGGCATGCTAAGTACCCTTGGCATTGGTGCCGCACGGTTCCGGTAGGTCCTGGTGTCTTCACTCTTAGTGGGGAACCAGATCTGACCCTCCGGAGCTGATGTACCTTGTTTTGCTGGAATGCTAGATTGCAGTCGCCGGAAAGCAGCAAGTCAGTAAACCATACTTTGCAGGTTTGGTGCCTGCGGTCTGCAGGGGAGCAGTTCCTCTACCCCAAGGGAATTCTCTGGTGATTAGCAAAGGGCTGGGGCTGCTCTGGAGTTCTTGGGGTCCTCACAACAGCAGGATTAGTCAGCACACCATGTTTGTCAAGTCTTGGAAGCAGCAGGTAGTGTTTTGCGCCAAAAATACAGCAACAGATCTTCTGTTCTCAGGTCAGAAGTTCTTCTTTGTCTGTGTCTTCATTGTGACCATCAAATCTAAAGTTATGGGTGCAGGGTCCCCATCTAAATACTAAGGGGCATATTATCAAGGGGCTTTATCTCCGCTTTTTTGGCTTTAAAAGCCAAGAAAGCGGAGATAAAATTATCTCCCTATTACCTAGCTGTCTCTAACACCAGTTAGCGACAGCTAGTAGGAGATAGCAACTCTTTTGGGCCCCACTTTGCATGTCAGTGATATTTATCACTAATGACATGCAAAGTGGGCGTGCCAAGATGTTAGCGACTGGAAACAGTCGCTAACATCGCTATCTCCTATTACCAACTTTTGGAGATATTCACGCTAAGCGCGAATATCTCCAAAAGCTAACACCTGCTCTGAGCAGTTCTTAGCCATGTTATCCAATGAGAGGTGGATAACATGGCTAAGAGCATTAGCTCGCTAATGCATGAATATCGCTGACTTTTCAGCGATATTCATGCATTGCGGCCGATTTTTATCGCATTTGCGATAAACCTTGGTAATACCAAGGTTTATCTGTGATAAAAATCGCCGCAGCTCAGCGATAATTTTTTCACGCTAACCAAGCAATAGCGATAATTATCGCTATTGCTTGGTAATATGCTCCTAAGTTTGGGGGAATTAAATGGAGTGACAGGTAGTAGCCAATGAGCTACCTACCTTAAGGGTGCCTACAATCTCTAAGTTGACCAATGCCTGTGGGAAGGAGCACTACCGTAGCCCTGATAGGTTGATTCCTGCCCTCCCAAGATGGAGAAATTGAAAAAAGTCATGCTCACCTCACCTGCCCCACCCTAATCAAACACAAGTTCCCACCTCTCCTTCCGCCAAATGTGGAGCAGGACAGGGGGTTGTCCTGCTCCACTAGCTGGAGATGCCTGGGTTGTATTCCAAAGGCGGCATAACCTTGGAAGCTTCCCGCCTTGGTAGGCAATCCTGGCCTGGGGGAGGTGTGAGGCACCTCTGCCCATAGCAGGCTGAGAGCACTGGATCTCATCCCCATGAGATTAGAAACATGTCTGATGGTGGCAGGCTGGCTAAGACTATTCAGAGACCACGCCAATGCTTGGTAGGTTTTATTGGGACCCTCTAAGGTGTCTCCTGTATGAATTTATTGATAAATCTAACACTAGCATCAGTGAGGATTTATTAAGATGAGATGTTTGGTACCAAACATCTTAGGATACAGTGACGCCATTATGGAGCTAGGAAGCTCATGATGACCAGTAACCAGCCTGTGTACTCTTTATGGCTTTGTTTTGCACGTATAATCTCCAAGAATTGACTTAGAAATTATAGGGTGTCCACACACGGGATACAGTGCACTCTGCCTTAGAGCAGGATGGCTTGCAGTAGGGGTGACTTACCTATACCTCATGCAGTGAATGGAGGCATGGCATACAGGGTTGTGTGCCATATCAACCCTTCGGTTTTCTCTGCATTAAGAAACACAGCCTGCAATAGCAGTTTGCATAGTCTTGGTGAAGGGTCTCTGGGGTGGCACAATTTGTGCTGCAGCCCTTGTGGACCCCCTTCAGTCCCAATGCCCTAAGCACCAAAGGTACCATGCACTAGGACTTACAGGTGTTACTGAAGTTGTGCTAATCGTGGTGCAGTTTTAGAGAAAGATCTGGCACTGGGAGCCTGGTTAGCAGGGACCTAGCACGCTTTCAATTCAAAATCACATCATGCACCAGCCAAGGAGCGGGGGCTAACCATATTAAAAGAGACACTTTCCTACATGACCCCACCCAAATGAAACAGGATGAGACTAACATTTCCCTAGAGAGACTTCATCATCTAAGTGGAAGAACCAGGAAAGGCCATCTGCAGGTTGGGGTTTTCACCTTTCATTTGCATAAGCCATCTGATATGCCTGTGTTCAGTTTAAACTAGGAAGTGCTAACTGAACAAGATTGGTCTCAGGTTCTTTAGGGACACAATCACTGCAAAGGCATCCCTCCGAATGTCACTCCAACGCTGCTCTCTGGGGAGAAGCTTCCTGGTAATGAAATCAACAGGTTGGTCATGGCCATCATCATTGATCGCTCCTATCCCATGTTCAGAGGCATCTGTCTGCACTACGAACTGCTTGGTATAATCTGGAACGTTTAGTATGGGTGCTGAACACATTGCCTCCTTCAGGGGGTCAAAAGCCTTTTGACAGCCCACTGCCCAACCACCTTTTTAGGTATCTTTTTGGAGGTCATTTCTGTGAGGGGGAGCTATAATGGACCCATATCCCTTCACAAACCTCCTGTAATACCCAGTCAAGCTAAGGAATGCCCTGATTTGTGTCTGCATAGTTGGACCTACCCAGTCCAGAATGGTCTGGATCTTGGGTTGTAGGGGTTGAACTTGGCGTGCCCCTACAAGGTGACCAAAGTATACAGTTGTGCCCTGCCCTATCTGGCACTTGCCTTGATAGTGAGGCCTACACTCTGCAGAGCCTCCAGGGCCTCCTCAAGGTGGATCAGGTATCCCTGTTAGGTGGAGCTAAAGACAGCTATACCATCATGATATGCTGCCGGCTCGTCTCCTTCATTCATGGTTTGACCGCAAGAGGGCTACGTTCATGCTAATTTATTTAGCACCGGACCAGTTGCTGCTTGAAATTAGGGCACCTTATAGGTCCACTTCAGGTTGTCCTTGACTTACTGGATAGATTTGTACGCTGAGAATAATTAATCGTGTACAAACTCGAATGGACGAAAGACCTAACTGAATAATTATTTTCAGACTTCATCCCAGAGCCGGAGGAGGTCCCTGTTTGCTTTGGCTGTCTATATGGTTTTACACCAGTCCTGATGGAGACCAACTGTGATGTTTTCACAGCTTGAATCACTTCCCCTTGCAAGCCAGTGCTAAATGAAAATAGGGTGGAAGTTGAACTGCATTGATTTGGAAAAGGAGGGAATTCCATACATTTTGTCGCTCTACATGTTGTAATGTGTAAATCGTGATTACATTTTTTGTAAATTCTGTATTGAATGTTGTCATATGGTCTGTTTGTTAATTTTCATTTGTGAATTTGATTGTGTAGCAGCCATACATACCACAATACATTCAAGTGATATTAAGTATACAATGTGTGCGGTGTACTTTTGTCTTATCCTTCAATTTTGAATTACTGATGAGATTTATTATGAATTATTATCATTTAACCTAAGCAATTGAATGACCCAGCAGAACACGTTGTAGTACTTATGCACCTAAGGACTCCAGCCCAGAAAGGACTTTATTCACCAACATTTGAAAGGTGGCAGGGGCCTTCCTTAGTCTAAAGCACATCACAGTAAACTGATAGTGCCCATCTGAGGTTGAGAATGCTGATTTTTCGTTGTCTCCAGGGGTCAGACCTATCTAACAGTACCTTAATTTGAGATCTAAGGTACTGAGATATTTGGCTCAGCAAACTTATATAGGACTTGCCTGCAATTAGTCTGCTGTTTGGCAGTGAGGGTGTCTGACAAAAACACTCCTTCAACTGACCCATCTTTAGAATTGTTTGTTTGGTGGTCAGGGAGAGGTTCACTCTCTACTTCCTGATCCTCATCTGTGACCATGAGCATTTCCATTTCAGCCCTGTCATGATAGGGTTTAAGGCAGTATACATGTATGACCCTCTTGGGGTTCCTGCATGTGCCAAGGTCCACCAAGTAGGTGATCTACCCTTTTCTCTAAAGGATAGGGTAGGGCCCAGTCTATTTGTCCGGGAGGGCTCTACGAGCAACAGGTTCCAAAACCCATACCTTCTGCCATGGTTGAAACTCAACTATGACAGCCTTCTGGTCATACCAGAGCTTCTGGAGCTCCTGGCTGGCCTCAATGTTTTTATTTGCGTTTTTCATATACCGAGCCATCCGGGTACGAATGGCAAGTAAATAATTCACAATATCCTGCTAAGGTACTTTGAGAGGCCTCTCCCATCCTTCCTTCACAAGACACAATAGTCCCCTTACATGATGACTAAACAAAAGTTAAAAGGGGGAAAAACCTACTCCCTTTTGTGGCGCCTCTCTGTAAGCAAAATGCAGGCATGGTAGCAGGACATCCCACCTAGTTCTGGACTTTTCATGGAGTCCACTAATCATACCTTTCGGGGTCTTGTTAAACCTTTCAACAAGCCCATTTGTCTGAGGATGGTATGGGGTAGAGAACATTTAGGATGTTCTACACTCAGTCCACATGTGTTTTAAGCTTGCAGACATGAAATTTGTACCTCTGTCTTATACTACCTTCTTTGAAAATCAAACCCTACCCTACAGAAGCAGTGGTAGTCCTCAGGGGATTTGCCTCGGGATACCTGGTGGCATGATCCACTACCACCAGCATAAATCTATTTCCTGATGCTGGCTGAGGGTCAAGGGGACCAAAAATGTCAATCCCAACCCTCTTAAAGGGTACCCCCCAACCACTGGATGTGACATTAAGGGGGCCTTTAGATGGCTTGCTGTCTTGCCGCTGGCTTGACAGGTGGCATCAAAGTTCCAAAACTATTTTACCCTCTGGTACATTTCTGGCCAGTAGAAGTGATTCACCAACCTACTACAAGTTTTGGTCTGGCCAAGATGTCCAGCGAAGGGAATTTCATGTGCCAATATTAGGAAAAACTCTCTAAACTGCTGAGGTACTACCACGTTATTGAGGGCACCAGGTTGGGGGTCTCTGGCCTCAGTCTAAAGGAGTCCCTCCTCCCAATAGGTCTTTTTGGAACTACTGCCATTTCTCTTTTAATGATCAGCAAGTTGCTGCCTCAGGTTTTCAAGACTGGGATAGATTCTCTGACCCTGGCACAGATCTTCCTTAGAGGGCCCCCCCTGAGCCCATAATCTCTGTGGTGTAAGGCCCTAGCTCCTGGGGCTAAGTATCCTCTTGAGCTGCCAAATATTCTTCCAGAGGAAAGGGGACTTGATCTAGTGTCTGAATAGAAATTGGTTTCCCAAACTTCTTGTCTTTTCTCTTGCAAGGTTGGTCTGTAATTTCAGGCTCCAACACTTCATTTCACCCAGGGTTCTATACTGTGCTCTTGTTTTTACACACACGCACACACACACATATTTAGGTATACCCAGCATGCCTGCATGGGTTCTTATAAACCTCACCATGCTGAGGACTTCAAATCATTGCCAAGCAGACACTGTACAGGAATTGCAGAAGATACCACCACTCTTTTGTGGCCAGTAAACCCTCCCCATTCTAATGACACCAATGCCTTTGGATGTACCTTGCCTGATTGTCAGCATTGAGGGCTGTGTAAGTCTCTCTAAGCAAGTACTGGTCTGAGGACACCATTTGCTCGGTCACCATGGTGACACTGGCACCAGTATCTCATAAATCTTCAACTTTAAAGCTGTATATATATATGGCTGTTGTCTGGAGTTTTCCAGATTACTGGGCCAGACAGCAAGGCTTGCTATGAGCACTCCCTCCTCTGTAACTAGAGTTGCCTGAGCAGGCTGTCTGATATAGTAGGGGCCCACCTGTGATCTCCTCTGGAGACTTACCAATGCATTTACTGCAGGTGTACTAGAGGCATTCATTTTGTTTTTACAGCAATGGTCTCTAGTTTGGTGTCCAAGAGCCTTACAATGATGACACCAAGCCATTTTGGGATCCCAGCATTTGCCCTGGGACTCACCCGTGGGCTGTGAAGAGTTTTGAGCCTTCCCTCCTGAGTAGGTGTTTGGAGGCCATTAGAATACTCTTTGTTTTTAACTGTTTGGTCACCATATTTACCTTTTTTGGAGGGGGCGTCTTTTTAGCCTCTTTCTTTTGATCACCCCGACCAGCTGCAATTTTTATTATACTTGTTTTGACTCAGTGGTTTGCCTTCTGCCCCAACTCTTAGGGAGAACATGAACCCAAATGTACCAAGTGCTGTTGTAACTATTATTCAACAGGTGCTTTTTTCTAATTATATTGTACAGCCCAACATACTCATGCACATTGTTGCCTGCTCACCAACGACCTGGGGGTCGATTCTGATTCGGGAAAGAAAACCGTCTGACGATTCGTATTCGTAGCCGTTTCCGTACGAATCACGTAGTACGATCCGTTTCCCAAAAATACGTCTGAATCCTTGCGAACCGTACAAAAATCATGCGGTAATCCGTACGACACAGACTCAGGAAATAAACCGTACAATTCGTAAACATGCTGTACGACCTGACCGGGGACCGCGAACAGGATTCGTACGGAAAAACTTTGTCGCGTATGAACGGCGATATATATGGAAAACATCACGTTTGAGTGAGCCGCACAATCAAATATGATGCAAAACCCCCCCTGAGCGAAGCGCACGCGAACCCCGGAAAAACATCGTGCATGAGCGAGCCGCACAAATCAAAACAATTCAAACCCCCCCTGAACGAAGCGCACGCGAACCCCGGAAAAACGTCGCGCATGAGCGAGCCACACAAACCAAAACGATTCGAACCCCCTGAACGAAGCGCACGCGAACCCCAGAAAAACGTCGCGTATGAGCGAGCCACAAAAGCAAATACGAATCGAACCCCCCGTGAACGAAGAGCACGCAAACCCATTAAAACAGCACAAGGAGGGTGCAAACGACTCGCACAACACCAAAAAACATATCTCCTGTGTACAAACCATTGGAAATGAATGTCCTGGCCAGATCTAAACAGGCAAACAGAGGGCTTAACTCAGATCCACCCCTTATAACACACCCACCAAAATTTCAAACTAAGCCCCACCCACGGAAGTGTAAGCGCAGATCTCCTGGCACGCTATCTCAGAGGGATGCAGGCACACCCACAGGGACTGGGGTCAGACAGC
Organism: Lissotriton vulgaris; assembly: GCF_964263255.1. NCBI lineage: Eukaryota > Metazoa > Chordata > Amphibia > Caudata > Salamandridae > Lissotriton > Lissotriton vulgaris. The sequence continues at coordinate 1,450,498,414 of NC_141691.1, forward strand.
AGGCACGCAGCCACAGACAAAGTCCGCAAGACTCACAGCCCTCTACCTCCACTTCCATTGTGTGCCCGGTGCAGGTGGTGGTCTGGCTGTACTGGCAGCAGTGTGCAGCGCTGAGTTTATTTCCACCTTTGGTGCTGCACAAGCCACTGAGGAGGAGTCCTCCCCCCCCTGCACCCTCAACACCTACCCTTCCCTCTACTGTCCCTGCGGTGCCTAGCCTTGACACAGATGATGCCCCCCAAGGGTCAACAACCCTTTAGCACCATCATGTGCAGGCAAGTTTGGGGTCGACGACCCCCCAACGTCCCCCAACAAGACTTTAATGTGGATTGGCCATTAGCCTTGTTTGAGCCGGGACTCATTTTTTAAATCATTTTCCTTTGGAGCTGAATAAAGCATTTTATTTTTCATTCTAAACTATTGCATTTCAGGTACTTGCTTTAGGTGCGATGGGCCTAGGAGTTGGTGTCATGGTAATGTTTTGGGGTTCTGAAAGATGTCTATTTTATGATGTTAATGAGGTGGACCATGGTATCTATGTGCCATCACAATGTTGCAGCAATTAATCTTTGGTTGTGTGTGTTCAGTTTGGCTACAGACATTGTCCCAAGGAATGTTCCTTCCTCAGTGACACATGAGATCTTCACTACAGACAGTTGCACAATTGTTGTGCTGACATGTGTGCAGATTTCCTATTTTGTTGAACGTGCCCTTCAGCAATGGCCATGCCTGCTCACAGATGACTACTGCTGATTTGTCTGTGCCATCCATGGTACTCACTGTACTTGTGTTTTGAGTATGTAGAAATGCCTTCATGGACACATTCACCCTTTTTCACACTATGCAGATGTGTAATCACAGACTACCCCTATGTTGGGATTTGTTATGCAGGGTATTTGTGCACATGACTCACAATTTTGTGCATTGTATCTAAGGGGTTTCAACCCTATTCATTCCATAAGAGAATAAATGTTGATGGTCTGACCAACACCTGGACATTCATATCAGCCCAAGGATGTACATGACAGTGTGTGTTCCCTCTCTTTGTTTGGTGGGCTGTTACATGACTATAGACTATTGTGTCATGATGGTAGGTTGTGTAGGTTGCCTGCAACCTCCATGGGTGGGTATGCATGTGGGATCTGACATAACACCCACATGTGGTGTGTCACGCAGTGTGTGACAGAAATCCATCCTCCGTGGAGTGGGACACTGATGTAAGTGATGTGTTGCTATGACACTATCAGGACACTCACAAGTTAGGGATGTAAACATACACCCATGTAGTTGTGGTATGATGATGATAATGCCCCCCTATATCTGAGCACTGCTTGGAGTCCTCTGCACCCACCACTCATATGTCAGGTCACTGCTGGGAGTCCTCTGCACCCACCCCTCATATGTCTGGACATTGCTGGGAGTCCTCTGCCCCCACCCCTCATATGTTTGGACACTGCTGGGAGTCCTATCCATCCACCCCAATACTGTAGGCCTATGATGGGAGTCATATCCACCCACCCCAATACTGTAGGCCTATGCTGGGAGTCCTCTGCACCCACCCCTCATATGTCTGGACACTGCTGGGAGTCCTCTGCCCCCACCCCTCATTTGTCTGGACACTGCTGGGAGTCCTCTGCACCCACCCCTCATATGTCTGGACACTTCTGGGAGTCATAACCACCCACCCCAATACTGAAGGCCTATGTTGGGAGTCATATCCACCCACCCCAATACTGTAGGCCCATGCTGGGAGTCATATCCACCCACCACTCATATGTCTGGACACTGCTGGGAGTCATATCCACCCACCCCAATACTGTAGGCCTATGCTGGGAGTCATATCCACCCACCCCAAAACTGTAGGCCTATGCTGGGAGTCATATCCACCCTCCCCGATACTGTAGGCCTATGCTGGGAGTCATATCCACCCACCCCTCATATGTCTGGACACTGCTGGGAGTCATATCCACCCACCCCTCATATGTCAGGTCACTGCTGGGAGTCATATCCACCCACCTCAATACTGTAGGCCTATGCTGGGAATCCTATCCACCCACCCCAATACTGTAAGTCTATGCTGTGAGTCATATCCACCTACCCCAATACTGTAGGCCTATGCTGGGAGTCATATCCACCTACCCCAATACTCTAGGCCTATGCTGGGAGTCCTCTGCACCCACCCCTCATTTGTCTGGACACTGCTGAGAGTCATATCCACCCACCCGCATACTGTAGGCATATGCTGGGAGTATGGACGGCATGCGTGCGGGTCATATCACTATTGCAATGGTGGTATACGCGAGCGCGTGTGACACACAGTACCCCAACATTCAGGGCGTGTGTGCGGCTCGTATCACTATTGCAATGGTGGTATACGCGAGTGTTTATGATGCACCGAAGAGGTACACTTGCGTTGTTGAGGTACGTTGTACTCACCGTCTGCGCCGTCGTCGGTTTCTATGGGCCAGGTCATAGGCGTACAGGACTGAGATGACACGAACGATGGGGTTCAGGGCGTGTATGTCGCGTACCGAAGTGGGTTTGGAGCCGAACTCTCCTTTTATGGCTGTTTTCAGGTCCCGTAGAGAAAGGGTTGCACGGAATGTCGCAGAGACGAATTGTACTTGCTGGGCCGGAAACTGCTGCTTATTTATGTACGGACGTAGCTTACTGCGTGACCCGGATACATATCGTATTTATTGTTGTGTCGTACGGTGTTTGGTACGATTCGTACGGAGATGTGTTTGGGTTTGGATCGTACTTGATCGTACGGGAAATTTGCTCCGTACAGCTATTCGGAGCGCATTTTCCCGATTCGTAATCAACCCCTAGTGTTTTCATAGAATGGTTTTTAAATTCAACTTGAATTTAATTCTATATTCTTCAGTGGTATTTCCAAAGCCCTCAATAAGGGTACCCTTCATGAGGTCACAAGGCTCAGCATATTTCTCATTCAATGTCAGGAGTCTATCCCTGCATTTACCTGAGAAAGGTTCCCACAAGCGAAAGCCCCAGTGCTTTTTGGCTACCTTTCTACTGATAGAAGCTCTCTTGAAATCAGTATACCACTTGGTGATGTCCTCACCCTCTGCATATTTAGGGACAACTACTTTGGGAAGTTTAGGGTCGAAAGATGCCTCTCTCTTTGTAGTTATGATATTGCTGCCACCAGAGATAGGTCCAAAGACCATCTCTTTTCTCAGTTTTTCTATGTCCAGAAGTTGAGCTTCTAAATTCTTTCTAGGGCAAGTTCCTCCTCTCAGTGAGCTTCCACTTCTGGGGTAGGGGTCTCCCCCACCTACTCAGTATCTTCTTTTCCTTATGAGATGATCCTCCAATGCATCATCCTCACCCACTGATAAACAAAATCAAACTAAAACTAAACTAATGAAATCAAACTATAAACAACATTAACCAATAAAATCAGACAAACAATTAAATCAACAATATAAAAGACATACTGATTTTATCAACTAAATACCTAAAAAATGACAAACACTGCACCACAAGGGTACTCTGACAGATTCTCTGACCAGACTCTTAAGCAGGAATACATACATCTCGACAACTACCTAACCAAGTAATTAAAACTTATATTTAAACTAAATTTACTTGCAAATACATTTAACAATGTAAAATAGCAAATAATTAATAAAACACTCTCCAACTTCTATCTCTCTACATGTACTTCCGAAAAGAAAAAACTATGACTTCGAAAAGTGATAAGCTACCAGACAAAAACAACTATAACAACCCAGCAAAAAGATATAACAAAGTAAGCATACATAAATTATTAAAAAATATAAACTTACCCCAATAGCAAGTAAAAATAAACCTTGCGACCTCAACCTCTACAAACTACCAACAAATAAACACTTAAAATGAAACTGGCACTCTTTTCTTCAAACAAAAAAGAAAGCACCTGCTCCACATTAGAACATTCCCAACAAAAAAGCTGCAAAACAGTGTGAAACATCTAAAACAAACATACATGCAAGAATAAAAATAGAAGTAGTTGCAATATTATATATTCAAATAACAAACACATAAACTTTACAAATTGTATAGATTTTTGCTATTGCAAATTTCAGATACAATGCCAGAAAGAGCCAAATATATAAAATCCTAGAAAGGAAAGCAATTACTAAGTCACAATGGCTGCACCTACAACCCAGAAAGTGTATCAACACAAAGGGGTCGATTCCGATTCGGGAAAAAAAACGTCCGTACGATTTGTATCTGGATCCCTCTCCGTACGAATCGTACCCGTCCATCCGAGTCACGTAGTTCGATCCGTATTCCGTGAATCCGTCCGAATCGTAGCGATCCGTACGTATTTCAAGGCTGAAACCGTGAACCGTACGACTCGTACACATGCCGTACGACTCGTACACATGCCGTACGACCCGACGAGTATGATCCGGGCCGGGGTATGAGGACGCGATTCGTACGGTCCACGTCAGGTAAGGGCGAGTCATACGGAAAAGCACACAAACACATACACACCGTACAGTCCGTACACCCCATGATCGCAGAGGTATGCACCGTCCCCCTGCGATCATGGGGTGTACGAGCCGTACCCCATGTACGATGGGTACACCCATCGTACACCGATCGTACATGGGGTACGGCTCGTACACCGATCGTATATGGGGTACGGCTCGTACACCCCATGATCGCAGGGCGACAGTGCATACCCCTGCGATTATGGGGGTACGCACCGTACCTACGGGGGCTGTTCCGTACCTGTTTCGACACGAACTCTGCTTTTACGGCTGTTTTCAGCTCCCGTAGAAAAAGGGTCGTACGGTGCGTACCCGACACGTATCGTACTTGCTGGGTCGTAAAAACCAGCCACGAACCGAACAGATGTTGCGTACAGCGGGTTCCGAGGGAGAATCGTACGGAGATTAGAGTCGTACGTTCTCTGTACGACTCGTACGGAGTACGGCTCCTGGTACGAATCGTACTTCGTCGTACGTACGGGGGACATTGCAGGGTACGATTCGTACGGGAAAAACGCTCCAAACGGCTATTCAGAGCGGTTTTTCCTGAATCGGAATCGGCCCCTAGATGTGAATTGGAAAGTGTTGCACACGTTATGTTTGCATGTCCGGCATACTACGCTCTGAGGTCAAAGTTGCTAAAACCTACATATGCCGACAGTTAGGCACACAGGACCATCAGGCCGCCCTGTGCATTCTTAGGTCCGGCCCCAGGCCCCTTTTCATGTGTGGTGTGGCTAAATTTCTTAGCAATGCTTGGCTAATTAGACAAAGGATCTTGTCATGGGTGGCCTGATACCAAACCAACTATAGCCAAGATGTAATTGCCACAGTGTTTGAAGGCCGTTATGCCACTTACTGAGTTTACAGCTTTTGCACATGCTCTTTATATTCGGCTCTCCCTGTTGTTATTCTTATGGGGGCTGCCTAAGCATTTTATCAAGGTATTAAAGAGCCATCTTTTACACAATACATATATTGTAGGCTGATGTTGGATGTATGACGTTAGCACGCATACTATTACCACGCATACCTTTACAACGCGGTATTTACAACGAATACCATTACAACGCATAGCGCTTTGAGGTCCTGGATAGTGGTAAGTATAATTTTACATTCCAACTCCAGTCCCCGTGGACACTAGGGAAGGTGTTGGATATAAAATTAAACGTATTCCCTATCCTAGAGCGCCCCCTAGCGCAATGCGTTGTAATGGTATGAGTGGTAATGCCTGCGTTGTAATGGTAGTGCGTTGTAAAAAATGCGTGCTAAACGTTGTATACCGCTGATGTTATATCATAGAACATCCTAACCACAATTACATTTTGGGGAAAGCAACAAATGAATTTTGCATCCATATATTTCCTCTAAAGGTGTTCCTTTATCCACATGCTACTCACAAAACTCAACCACACTATACACAGCTCATAGACTATGAAGGTATATTATTAATTGTTGTATTGTTTTAAATCTAATCTCGGGTGATTTAATCTGGGCACCCATTTCTCTAAGGATGCCAATCAATGTATTAGTTGTGCCTTCTCTCATTTGATTATATTGCCCACACTATATTAATATACTAATTTGTGAGTAACAATTACCTTTGTTTAGCTCCTGCTGTCTCAGTATATTTAGTAGATCTGATTCTTCAGGGCCGGAAACCAGCTGAAAAGGCACATGCCTGTTAGGTTAATAAATACAAGCCTCAATGAAAAAAAACATCCACAAGATGGATGCATTATCATAATTAAGGTAAACTATTTCTGTGCTCCTCACCTTTACATATGTGATAAGAAAGGCCATGTTTCAATCACCTATGTTTTAGATGAAAAACGACTATATCTTTGATTAAAATGAGAGGCTGTGATATCCAGGTCTCCTAGGATATTATTTGTATGTCTATAAAAATGGATCAAACAGAGACAAATCTCGGTTACCATCATACTATCACGTAGTTGGGTACACTAATGTATCTCCCTACTATGTCCTCAGCTCACTTGATACTTATAGCGATGTCCTCAGTGCAGATAAAGAGGTGGCCGGTTATGTTTAAAACGTTGTTTGTGCTTCCCTTTGCTAAGCTTGGGCTAAAGGGAATAAAAGAAAACATGGGACTTAGAAATGGCCGCCCCCACCAGATGTAAAAAAAGAGCTTTATGATTTATGCAAACTCAAAACTTTTTAGATCCGCTTGATTTATTCATGATGGAGTGTGGCCAGTAAACTATGTGGACTCGCACTAATGCCCCCACATGGTGGCCCGGTATATCGTGAAAGACAATTATGTTTCGCTTCATCCCCTAAAACTAGTTTGAGCACAATTGGGAAGGTAAAGTCCGCTTTTATAATTCGCTTCTTCATAGCGTGCCCCGTTATATATTGGCTCACAATGAGGCAGCTACAAGTGCTATGTGCCACAGCCGAATTTAAAATTGACACCGCTCAACTATTTTCTCCTAATTAAATCACTTTTACTAGAGCGGACACCAGCTTATTGTTTTTACCGCTGCCTTGCTTGAGTTTAAACTGACATCAGTCGACTGGCTTGTATTTATTTACCCAACAGGCATGTGCCTTTTAAGCTGGTTTCCGGCCCTGACTAATCAGATCTAATAAATATACTGAAATGCAGGAGCTAAACAAAGGTATTGGTTACTCACAAATTAGTATATTTATATAGTATGGGCAATATAATCGAATGAGAGAAGGCACAACTAATATATTGATTGGCATCCTTAGAGAAATGGGTGCCCAGATTAAATCAACCGAAATTCGATTTAAAACAATACAACAATTATTAATATACCTTCACGGTCTATGAGCTGTGTATAGTGTGGAAGAGTTGTGTGAGTAGCATGTGGATAAAGGAACACCTTTAGAGGAAATATATGGATGCAAAATGTACTTGTTGTTTTCCCCAAAATGTAATTGTGATTAGGATGTTCTATGATATAACATTGCCCTACAATATATGCATTGTGTAAAAGATGGCTCTCTAACCCCTTCGATGCTCATGACGAGCTCAGCTCGTCATGAGGCACGGGTGAGTTGTGCTGATGACGAGCTGAGCTCGTCATGAACAATGGAAACTCTGCGACTTCAGCACCGGGGGGGAAAACCTCTAGCAGCCAAGGTGTTAATACCTTGATAAAATGCTTGGGTAGACAAAACAGTTTTGTGGACAACATAGGACTGTTGCATGTATTTTGTGGTAATAATGGCTTTTTAATTGTAAAATGTTTATCTTTTGTTAGATACACTGATTGAAACTAAGAAACAAAATGAAGGAATATTATTTTGCTAAGTCCTGAAGAAGGTGTCATTATCGATTTGGTCCCACCGAAACACGTTGACGCATAACGCTCTGTTAAATTTGAACTGGGACAAGAAGCACAGAGGCCAGAATTTATTGTTCCTTGCCTTTCAAATTAACCTTGCAAAGGCTTAGTTTGTTTGATCCTTCCATGTAGCATTTGATTGTTGTCGTAATTATGAGTTTCTCTATGTAGGATTTATGTTTATTGATTATGCTTTTTAATTGCCAGAGGGCAATGTGTGATTGCGACATGTTTTAATTTGCATTCAACTTGATGATTTGACACTGTGATTTTTAATCTAGAATTTTCATTAAACGTATATTTTTTAACAACTTTTCTGTATTCCTTATGGAGGTGTTCCAAGTATGAAAAGCAACATTGAGTGACAGCATAGATATTGAATGGAGTGATTTGAAGCCTTTTAGTCCAAAGGGAATTTTTAACTTGTTTGTCAAACTATTCATACACAACAAGGGAGTAAATTACTTAGAAATAATTTCTAAACACATCTTATAAAGTAAATAGTAACCTACCAAAGTCCAAACAAACCTGCCAAAAAATCTAAACCCACATCCCAAATCATTTTTATATAGATAATAAACATAATATTTTATTACATCAGTCTAAATATTAAATAAAACTCAAATGTTAGATATGACTGAGATAATAAAAAAATGTATCCATTACTGACATGAAAAAAATAAACCTCACCAACTATAAAGCTTGAATAATAAATTCAATCCATCATTTAAAATGAACACAACACATAAACCACATATTTACAAATAATAATCACATAATATTTACACAAACAATAAAATATAACATTTCCCACCCAAAAGAAATAACGTTTATGTGTCCTACTATTCTGAAACTGCAGATCTTCTTCTGTATCTATGTAGTCAAAAATACTAATCCACTGAAAACAGGAAAAATATTTTCCAAAAACCCCCCAAAATAATGCAAAAATGATTCCAATCGACATCCCTTGAAGTAATTCAAATCATCTAGGGGCCATAAAAACCCCCCACATTTTTTTTAAAAATGTAAGTTACTGGAAACCCCCCAAAAAGACATATAAATTTGAAAAATTGTTTTATTGTAAACCAAAAGTGATTTTCTTAAAAATAAAAGGTCAGTGCCCATAGGGCAACTTTTCAGACAATAACCTGTAATGAAAATAAGAAAGCCCTCCTGCAAAGCATGTTACAGTCCCCCAAAAATATACATTATGCTTAATTATCCCAAAACTTCACTTTAGTGAAAAACGCTACTTTCAATAAAACTATTGGCCTGATTACGAGTTTGGCGTTAAGGGAACAGTCTATGAAGTGGCTTTGGATACCCCGCTACACAGTTGGTGGTGCGCCTTCCAAATTACAATGTTAACACTCTGATGAAATAAAAGTAGCTGGAATCCAGCTGGTGTCGCCAGCTATTTTCCGACTTATGCGATCGTGGTCGGGGGAAAGAAGATGCCAGAGGGCAGTACAGACAAGTTCACTGCTTTCGCAATTATGAGTTGGCACAGATGAGCCGACCGTGGCGGGTAGACTGCCTGCTTTGACTCTGTATAATTGAGGGATTAGGGGTGCATGCTCACCCATTTTCTTCTCTCACCTCCTCGCGGATCCATTCCTCCAGGGCCCCCTTCACAGCAGCATCTTGAACCTGAAGACAACAACCCTGTTGGTGCCGAAATACAGGTAAGTCCGTTTTGCACTATTTACCCATTGACTGGACTGGGCACATATGGTCCAGACTCCAGCATTGGGAAAGTTCTGTTAGCAGGTATTTTTTCACATGTGTCATGCATATGTTAATATTTAACACTTGTTAAAATATACATACCTGCAGTGACACATATGAAAAAATATGTACCACCATCAGAAACACTGGCACTGGCACAGCGGTGACATCGTATTATGACGGGCAGGAGACCGCTGCAGCGGTGTTCCTCTTGGTATCCTAAATGCAAAAAAAATATAAAGTAAAGTCTAAATTAAGTAATAAAATAAAATATATACTATTAATTAATATATACTAAAATAGCTTATGGTAAAATTGTGTTGTAAATATGTCTATAAAACGAATTAAGATGTTAAACCATGGAAACCAAAGTGGAAAATGTACAACATACAATACTATTTCGAAGTGATTCATATTTTGTATGTAATAATAAAAATATGCTAAAAATATTGTATTTATTTATCTATAGGAAAATGTTTAATTTAAGTTGAAATATATATGTTTCAAAATGTAAACATATAGATTAAATTAACTTTGAAACATAAATAAAATTAGAAAAATGTGTTATGTGTCTCTATTCTATAAAAATGTCACTAATATTATTTATTACAGACATCCAACATTTTAAAAATTATATTTCTAAACACTAACAATGCTAATTAAATAACACACCTACCACATAAAATAAAATTTAAACAAAGGACTTCACACTAAAACTATAAAATAAATAATCACGCCTCAATGTAAACCATTTCTAAGAGTGTTTGACATTAAGGGATGACATTTACTATTCTCACTCCAATCTAAACCAATTTGGGGAAGGCGTTGAACATTAAAGGGGTGACATTTACTATTCCCACTCCAGTCTAAACTAATTTGTGGAACCTGTTGGACACTAAAAGGGTGGCAATTACTAATCCCACTCTAATATATACCAATTTGGGGGAAGGTGTTGGACACTAAAAGGGTTACATGAACTATTCCCACTCCAATAGGAATCAATCTTTGGAAGGTGCTGGACACCAAAAGGATGACATTTACTACTCCTACTCCAATCTAAAACAATTTGTGGAAGATGTTGGACAATAAAGTGGTGATATATACTATTCCCACTCAAATCTATACCAATTTGGAGAAGGTGTGCGACACTAAAGGTGTGACATTTACAATGCCCACTCCAATCTAAACCAATTTGGGGAAAATGCTGAACACTAAAAGCGTGCCATTTACTATTCCCTCTCTAATCTCAGCCTATTTACAGAAGGTGTTGGATATTAAATGGGAGCCATTTACTAGTCCCACTAAAAAAACTGTTTTGAATAAAGTTTTGAACACTAAAGAGATGACATTTACTAGTCCAGCTCCAATCTAACCCAATTGCTGGAAGGTGTTGGACAGTAAACGGGTGAACTATATTATTTCCAATTGAATCTAAAACTTCTTATGCAAGGTGCTGCAGATTAAAGCAATTATATAAACACTCAATACTCCATGCTCACACATAATTTTCGGTCCATAAAAGAAGCTAAAACTTACATGAAACACACTAACCAAAACTACACACCTATATATTCATATTTAAACATTAACATATAAAATATGTTTTTAATCACTATTAATAAATAATATATATTTTAAAGATTTACTACCATTTCTCAACTTTGAACCATACTATAAAAACACAATCATAATCCAAAATTAACAATCATACATTTTTACTGAGTCACTATAATTTTCAACATAAAAATTTTAAATATTGTATTTTCATAATTGTTTGTCACATAATGTACATGTTTCATTAATTCTTTAAAATTATTACTTGTTACATTCCCAAATTACATTTTTATATATTTGTTATTATTAAACGTGTATATTTTAAATATGTATTTTATTATTTACAATAAAATAATTATATTTTACATGTAACATACTCCATATATATTTTAGTTAATTTGGAATTATTTTTTTTAATAATTATTGGAAGAAAATAAATGTAGTAATTTTGCAATATCGATTTCATATCATTAAAATAATTAACATTACATTTACATTAAAATATTCACTTTTTTAAAAACTCCTCACCCATACCCTTTAAAATCCCAATATCCTGTTGCTGAATAAATTAGAAATTATTTTTATACATTAATACAACTAAAAAGGCAAATGTAAAAAATTTCATAATAAATAAAGTATGTTACTAAAAACTCAAATAAAAAATAATAAACAAAGAATTAAACACACTACAAAAAAATAACTTGCAAAAAAACACAAACATATTACAAACAACTATATTTTCTAAATCAATAGTTTTTTACAACAATGTTAAAAACAACACTTAAAACAATATTTTTACCTTTGTTATTCATTTTGATAATATTTAAATCCTGATATTATTGAAACATTTGTTTTATTTAATATCTTGCCCAAATACTCTACAAAGTCAACAATAAATCTATTCACACATTCTGTTTTTTGTTCCTCAAACTCTTCACAACTCTTGTCAGTAGGATATCTTCATAAAAAATCAGCCCATGTGTTCTCTCCTACAACAATATTTTTGATTTTAAATTTAAATTCATATATTTTAGTTAGAAGCCTGGTTAATCTCGGACTGGTGTTACCCACTCCTTTGTCAGTCAACAGATGCGCTAACAGTTTGTGATGAGTTACTAAAACAAACTCTTTTCCCCATAAAAAGTTTGCAAAATGATGGGCAGCCCATACACAAGTAGGGCCCCCCCTGTCAATTGTGCTACAATATCATTCAGTACTTGACAAACACTTCAACGCAAATACCTCTGTACATTCTTTACCATCACAGTCCTTATTCAACATTACACGCCATATAACTCCACTATCGTCCACCGTAACAAAGGAAATCTCTATGGGGTATATGTATTAAAACAAAGTTTTGTGAGTCTTTAATAGCGATTTTTTGCGAATCGCTAACAAGGACTTGCAAAATGCAATGTATGTAGGAATCGCAATAAGAATTGCGATTCCTACATATTCCTTAGTTGCGTCTAGCAAATTGCGAATCGCATTCAGGGAATACCTTCCCATTTATCCCAAAGGGCCTAGAGGCCCATAGGAATGAATGGGAAGACATTCGCAATTTGCGAGTACCCATTAGGTACTCGCAAATTGTGAATGCAATTTCAAGGGTGCAAGGGTGTCAAAAGGACAGCCAGTTGCACCCCTGAAATGTGTATGTGTGCACATGTGGTGCACATACCTGCCCTAAGGGCAGGTATGTGCGCCACATGGCACTTTGAAAAATGCAAAAAATTGAATTTTTCAAAGAAATCGCATAACTTGGGTACCTCCTGCATTGCAATTAAGGAATCGCAATTAGCGATTTGTTAAAAGCATTCACAAAATAGGGAATCACAAATTTTGCAATTCCCTATTTTGCAAGGACCTTTTGGGATGATACATCACAAAAGGCTTTTTCCTATTCGCAAACGGGCCAATTCTGAGAATCGGCCCGTTTGTGAATGGGAAATGGGCTTGATATGTCCCTATATCCTTGAAATGGAGGACCATCAATTATCATAATTCTCAATTTGTCAAAAGCCTCAATCTCTTCAGGCCCCCACACAAACTGTATGCCACTTCTATGCACCCTTCTTAGTGGTTCAGCATACAAGGCAAAGTTGTCTACAATACAACAGTAAATCTCACAAATCCCACAAATGACTTTACCTCTATCCTTGGGTATGGGATGATCACTAAGGGCAGCAATCTAGTCCTTCTTGGGATTAATGGCAAACACTGACAAATGATGCCAATGTAATCACTTCCTCTAATAGAAATTGACTCTTTTCTTTCTTCACTGTAATGTCTTGCTCTTCTAGAGATAACACTATATCCAGAGTCTTGTAGTGTTAATAAATCATTGTTGTGTAAATCAATATGTAATTGTGGTACCCCATGACTCACTTAACATTTCGAAACAGCTGATGCATGTGTTTTTGAAAGACTGAAGCAGCTAAGGCTAGCCAGACGACATCCATGAAAAACCTAACAGCTCCCAAAGGCATTTTAAATGCCTTTAAGGACTGATAATTCCCTGTGAGTTCAACCTGGGGGTAAGCAGACTTAAAATCCCAAGTGGAAAAGATTTTCACTCTACCTACTTGGTCCAACATCGTCTTAGGTAACATGAAACAGTTAACCAAAATTTGTATGTTAAGGAATCTAATGTCCACAGACAATCTCAAATTGCTTGTTTTCTTCTTCTTTGCAACAACTGTCAGAGAAATCCATTGAGAGGAATCAATGGGTTCATTGACTTCCTCCTTACAAAGATTCTCTAAGTGTTCTTTCAACTGCACTTTGGCACTTAAAAGCACACCTTGAACTGTGTGCACAATGAAACTGCATAACACCTCAACACTATTTTGTGATGAAAAAACCCTTTTACACATCCTAACCTGTTTTTAGAAAAGGTAGCATGTTTTCTTAAAAGGTTTTCCATGGTCTCACAAGGTGATAAAGTACCTTCTACCAAGGAGATGGGATTATCAGTTCTAGGTCTCCTTATCATACCAAAAGATCCTTGGTCCCTCCAACCTGAAATATTATAGCCTATTTTAGCAACATACACTTCGGTAGCGAGTTCTCTGTCCCTGTAAGCTACTCACTCCTGAAAGTATTGGATCATGTCTACTTCATGAACTCCAAAAGCTACAGCACAAATGCCTTTCGGTGCCTAAACAATTATGTAACACTGTCTTCTTCCCTGCACCATCAAAACGGGAGGCATGCATTTCATTCAGATAACTTTCATATGATCTAAACTATTGAATTCATTTTGGATAACTCAAGTTTAGGTAAGAAAGAAATTTTTAAATTTGCATTTTGCATTATATCCTTTTTAGTGATCTTTAATGACACCAATGTTTTTTAAATGTGAATTGAAAACATTTGGAATGTTGTAACAGGAGCAAGGAATGGTAAGAATGAGAACAACCTTTAAAGACCTTTAAAATAACTTGCTCTACAGAGCAGCAAGCTGATTACAATAAACAAAAAATGTACTAATGGAAAGAGAGTTTTGTAAAGTCCATTGGCAATTCAGAGCTCAGCGGTGCAAATAACAGAGGAGGAAGGAAGTTCGATTGCCAGAAAATCAGGACATTGTCAGAGAAACAATACAAGTTGAGGTGGTTGGAAGAAACTGTTGTTCTGCGAGTCTCTAATACAGTCAGTGCTGGAATTTAGTAGGACCCAGAAATTACAAGTGCTTTTGAGCATGGTCTTTGTGAGATTCACACACGTAAAGGTGGCGCACTGTTAATTTGATGACTGACGCCTCTCGCGCTGAGGGGCGTTAGTCACAGAGTCGTCTATGAAGAGCTCTGCCACTGAACAACCACGAGCCAGGGCACGGGACAGTACGGTTCAAAACGCCATAGAGAAATTATCACCTGGAGTAAGTGAATGGAATGAATGGTACCTCTATCCAAGTTGACAATCTGGGAACTTACCTTCTGAGCCGAATCCAAAGCTCTAAGGTGTATGCAGGGTGCAGATTAACTATATTTCTGGTGCCGATAAGATTGTGCTGTTCCTGAAGTTGAATAGCAGCCGGAGTTCTCACCGTCACCAAAATTTAGGGAAATCTTATGCATGGAACTAAAAAACAGAGGTATTTTAAGGCATGGGCAAAGTGCGCTCTAGCCCAGAGACCCATCCTTTCAGGGCCCACTGAGAGAGCCAGCTCTGTTCTGCAGAGAGTCTTGCCCTGAAGACTTTGAGTAATTTTTAAACAGATTGTTTTAAATACTGTTTTCTGTTAGTTTATTCTCATGTAGGTGATGTGTGAGAGTCTATCACAGACATTTTGCAGAGAAATGTTGTATTTATGTTTCATGCAACATCCTTAAAAAAAGTTTCTTTTAGAACAAAACAGGACCTCAAGTGAGAAGTGAGAGGGTGTCACGGAGATTATTTGCAGTAATATTAGTGAGTTGCTGCTGTGTTACAAAATTGAAAACATATGTCATTATCCTTGAATATTAGATGTAAATATATTTAGAATTTGGAGGAGTGGGCCTGTGCACTGTCAGTGAGCTGTACAAAGAGGGCATTGCAGACCTGAAATTGCTTCATAAATTCAATGGTGTTCCGAACAGGGGCCCCCAAAATACATTTGGCCCATGGCCCCTAAAATCCTTTAGATGTCCCTGCCACAAAAGGCACAGACATAGAAGTAAACAGGAAAGGAGATCATTCTAGCCAGCTCTTCGCTGGCATCTAAATGAACCATGTCAGGAGCCTGTGCCAGAAGACATTACACAGTTGAAGATAAACATATCAAACTTTAAAGGAAAAGTAGGATTCCCCACTCCAGAATATAATACCCACTCAGCTTAGCATTCTGCACACATGTAGCACTTTGACAAGTGGGACCCCTCTAAACTGTTAGCATTCATATGGAGGTTGAGAGGGGTTCAACTTTCCTCCTTGGGTAAAGTGTGTCTTGTAATAATTCCACTGCACACATAATTATGTTTAAACTGTAACTTCAAATTGAAAATTATATAAGGATCAGTGTTGCTGTCTTGTGTATATCGTTTTGAATTTTGAATCGAGTTATGAGGTCAATTTGTAATTTTCTGACTTCATTAACATAGTATATCATTTGGTGGGTTTCTCTGATCCCAGCCCTTAGTGAGATTCATCTTTTGAGCTGCCTATCTGCGTGAGATGCTGCAACAGTTGGAAGATTAAAGACCCCAGTAAACTGTAGGCCTACTCCAGGAGCATTTGTTATCTTCTGCTGAAGGAAGAACACCAGGCTGGAGTCTCTGTAGGCACAATTATTTAACTACTTATTATTATTTATTAATGCATGCCTCTGCTTCCCAGCAGTAAGTGTTTTTTTTAATTTGTTGCGGAGGGGGGGGGGGGAGGGGGGGGTTATATAGCGCTAACTAGATCCGAAGACATCATAGTGCTTTACTTGAGCACCAGTTGCGTTACAGACAGGCATATTCATTTTTTTAGTTACTGAGAGATTAATTGATTTGCCCAGACTCACAGGATGTTGAGCTGACGCCGAGACTCGAACCTGGTTCCCCAGCTCTGAGGTCGACCATCTAGCCCTTAGAAAGTATGAACATTCTACTGGAGTAATGAATTCACCACCTCCACAAGGACACCCTAAAATAGGAATATGAGGGTCACTAGTAAAATCGGAGTAAGGGGAATCTGATAAGAAGGAAAGCAGAGACACTGGATGCGGTCACTCTGACTCTTCCAGCTGCTAGGAACTCTCCAGGAAGCAACTGTCCTTTTCAAAAGGAAATCCTAAATCCAATTAGCAAGGGCTTTGTTACAGAAACATCTTCGCACAATTGCCTAGCAATGTCATCCTGCCATGAAACATGATGAAAGTTATTTCTGATGGTCCAAGATGGGTGCCACAGGCTCCAAACGACGTGAGAGTTTAAGGAATATTGGGAAAGGTCATTTGTTCTTGAACCACTGTTGTTTACTGCATTCCCAACATACTTAAAACCTTACATAAGGAAATGCTGACTCTCAGAGAACAATGCCTGCCTTTCCTGCTCCACAATGAACTTGGTGCAAGCTGGTTTACAGTATTGCACCCCATTGATTGCTGAGTCATATGTGGCAGAGCTGCCTCCTGATATGTCTCTTGACAGAGAATCCCTTTGAAGAGTTTTGGAGGTAACAGTCAGACCAGGATGGCAAGTGATTGGTTTGATGGAGATCTGCCTCAGTATTGCTTCAATCAGCCAATTACCTAGTTTTTTTTTGTCACAGCAAGGAGTGGAGGATGATGCAACACCACTGAATTGGGTGGGTGTCTTATCATTCCCAATAAACTTTATCTCACATGTTAACTCCCTGCACGTATTTTGAAAAGGGACAAGGAATATGGAGGAATAGAGGAAGGACTGTCATTGCTAAGGAACCCCTGTCTGGAGCCTGGGGGGAAGGGGGTACACACACTCTGGTCTTGCACTATAGACTTCTGCTCACTCTTTCAGGGGCTCAACCACACCAGATCCTTGCCTCTGTTCCAGACCCAGTGGAAGGAGGACTTGCTAAGGACCTTGAAGGGAAGGACCACTGGACGTCTATCAGACTGTTCCTGTTGTGGTGCCACATGAATGGGCACAATGGAGATTTATTTTTGCACACAGTCACCTTGCAAGTGATGCAAGAACTGGGTAACTGGGGCGTGCTGGTAAGGAGAGTGATCTTCTGTGGAGGACTTTGGAGGTTCTGCAAGGAAGTGTCTTGAATCAGTCTTCACAGACTGCCAGGGAAACTTGCTATTGATGTCATAAGGGGAACAATAATCAAAAACAAGAACATGGCATCTGTGCTTTCGGGTTTCTCAATGGTGGTATCAATATGTTGTTTGTCCTAGTCAAATGTGGTGGGTTCACTGCATGCTCAGACCGTGGCTACCCAAGCAATGACAGCAACTGGGGACTTTGATTAGAAGTTTCAGGTCAGAAGTGGCAGCACAGGTATAAAGAAGAAAAAGTCACAGCAGCAAATCACCTGATAACTGTGTATTTTCTTTTGTTTCCTGCATTTGTTCATACCACCATTGGCCTTCCTCTTGAGAGCACTAATTACTGTTTTTGTTGCAGAAACGAAAAAAGAAAATGATAACTATTATCATTGTATTTTGTTCTCCTGCTGTGGCAGGTTGCACGAGGGGTGGGCGGGGCTGCAGGGGAGAAGTGGTAAAACCCTCCTAAGTCCGTAATGACGGTTTGGGTGACCCTCTCGGGCTGCCCAGAACAGTCATGCACACTTTCCCTGCATTACAGCCTGCGTGGAGAACATGCCCACCCTTCCAGTCCCTGGCTGAGCACCGTGTCACGGCGCTCAGACCAATCATAATGCTCCATTGTAACATTGTGATTGTTCAGGGGAGCCTGTTCCTGGAGGCAGCCGCAGTGGAGCAGAAGCGGAGACACTGGACACGGCTGCAAGGTATGTTTTCTTTTTCATTCCCTGCACCCCCCCCACCCCACCCCCATAGCCCCCTAAGCACGCCCCCCCTGCCACCCGTGGGCCGTGCTGGCCGCCACTGTGTGCTTTACTTCTTAGTTCCTGATCTCAGCTACAGAGTAAACTCCCTGGTGCGAATACTCTGGGGTGCTACAAGCATGTGCGTTGCATAGTGTCCTAGCAGCCGCCACTGTTCCTCCACAGGATGGCATTGCATAGTTGTCGATTATTTTACAGTACTTCTGTATGTATGTACCCTTTGTATTCTTGTAACCTGCTCTTAGTTGAGCATAAGCCTTTATCAATTGTTTCACGTTCAGCAGTTTGCACAAACCCGTGCTTGTTCGAAGTGACATAATATACCGGGTCGTCTGTAACCTGACTCTTCTCCCCTGCTTTGTGCTAATTTCTAATCTCTGCCAGTCTGCACACTTTTACTATTTAAATACTTTATTAAGGTTAACTGTCTGGCATAAGAAACTATTCTGGAGTGTATAGCTGTGACACGCCGGAGCGCATTTAGGTGTTTTTTTCTAATTGAGTTGAGAATGTTGTGTATATTTCGCAAGAATAGGGTTTCTGCAGTTCTCTCAGAAAATTGTATGCACATTTCCCGTTCGTTACTGGGCGGGTGTGTACTTGAAAAATTATACTTTTGGAACCTGGCATGCACAAAACCAAGCTAGATACCTGGTTGACCATGACCTTTTATATTCAAAGCCCTCTGCTGCTGTCAAAAAGTACACAAAATACATTTTCAGAACCCCAGTACTCTGGATTCATGCAAAAATATGCTCGAGTAAAAAAAGTCTGATTCTTTACGTGTACAGATGGAAGAATGGTGGGTGTGACGGTGATAAAGTGCAGCAGTGAAATATCTAATTTGCCTTTGACTGTTTACATAATGATACACCTATGAGGTAGGGTGAATGCTGGAGAGTTATGATGATCACAAGACACATTCATTCTATATTGTCTGATGTCTGTTCTGTGGGGCCTGGTGCTCTTCAGGTGTATGTAGGACACAGTATCTTCCGAACCCAGTAGTGAATGAGTCACAACATGCACTGAACATATTAATGATAATTGCTGCAGCATGTTTATCATGTTTGTCTTCTTATATTTTAAATCGGCAAGTTTGCATAATAATTTTATTTTATGTAGTTTATGATTTCTATAAAGTGTAAAGTAGATACACATAGGGGTATTTCAGGGTTTTAAATTAGTGCTTGCATTGCCTACAGTGGGGCAATGATGGTGTTTTTAAATTTTAATTATGGGTACTGTGATGCGCCTAACTACTTCACTGCTTCAAGGTATCTTGTAAAGCAATCTCAACAAGCACTGGGTTTGGTTTTTGCATTAAGTCAAGTATTTTACACCTCTTAAGTGACTCTAGAAAGAACGTTAAACGCCACATTCCTGTAGAGCAGAATTTAATAAACTGTTTCTTGCAACAGGTTTACATCCAATGACTACTGCAAAAAATCCCCACCTGTCATATTCCCTCGAAAAATCCTGCATAGAAAATTGGCCTTGAATTAAACTATTTTTCTATCCCTTATTTATTCTGAAAGCACCCCTCCTCCTCTTCTAATTTATACGTGACTGCTCTGTGTATATACTACTCTCTACTGTACATCTCATACCTATTTGTCTTAATCTCTTTTTTGAAACCATACCCATGTAACTTAACCATATCTATTAATTCCAGAAAGCATTGCTTCTATTATAGCATCCACTAAAGGTCATTCCTCAGGCACTAATGTACAACAAAGAAAGTAGAGAAAACGTATGGAAAGGTTTCTCTTCAGTGTGCAAAACAAACCCCAAATACCAAAAGTCTCACCACTAACTCTGGGCATCCCACTCTCATTAGTGGTAAGTATGCGCTATATAAATGCCAATTTAATTCAATCATTCTCCAGCTCTGGAAGCAAAAAGGATCAGGAGTAAAGACAGGACAAGCGTAGGCAGCACGGTGAGTAAAAAAGCTTTTAACCCGTTGAATGCTGATGACGGAACCGCTCCGTCATCAGCTACGGGTGACCTGTGCTGATGACGGAGCGGTTCTGTCATGGCCCGCTCGGCGCGCCTGCGCGGCGCGAATTTCGCGCCTGCGCTGACGTTCTATTGAGCGGGGCGGGCCATGACGGAACCGCTCCGTCACAAGCACAGGTCAACCGACGCTGGTGACGGAGCGGTTCCGTCACCAGCATGCGGCCACCGCGCGGCTGCCCCGCCCCCTTAGCACTGCGGCGGAATAGCTGCCGCAGTGAAGGGGTTAAATGCTATGTGTATATGCGTGAGAGTGTTGTCTGTGAGAGCTTGTGCATGTGAGTGTGTGTGTGTGTGGGTGTATGTGGTATGAAACGGAGAGAGTGTCAGTGAAGGAGTGAGTGATAGGAAGAGTGTGTATGGGTGAGAATGAATGAGAGTGAGTGAGAATGGCAGTGAGCATAATTGAGTGTTACTGTGAGTGAGACTAAGCGAGACTGAATGAGAATGAGTGAGACAAGTGAGACTGAACGAGTTGAAGGGAACTTCAGTCAGGATGTATTGAAATGAGTGTGAATGAGTGAGAGTGAGAATGAGTGAGGCAGATTGATATTGAGTGACTGAGAATGAGTGGGACGGGGTGAATCAGTGAGGAAGAGTGAGTTACATTGAGAATGACCGTGAATGAGTGAGTGTGAGTGAGACACAGTGTGATTGAGTGGATCAGAATCAGCTGGACTAGGTAGATCAGGAAGAACAAGTGAATCAGAGTAAGCCTGTATGAAACTGAGTGGGACTAAGTTAGACAGAGTGAGAATGAGTGAAACAGAGTGAGACTAAGTGAGAAGGAGTAAGTCAGAACGAGCAAGACAGTGAGTTAGAGTGAGATAGAGTGAATCAAAATTAATAGAATTGAAGGAGAATGAGTGGGTCAGAGTAAGAATGAATGAGAATGAGTGAGTGAGTGGGGTTGAGTTAGTCAGAGTAAGTAAAAGTGAGTGAAAGCGTGAATGAGAGTAAGTGAATGAGACCGAGTGAGAATGAGTGGGAGAGTAAGAATGAGTGTGAACAAACCACTTCGAATCCACTGAGAATGCATCAGGCTGGCTTACTGGAATTCCAGTCAAGGATTATGCCTCACCACTTTTACACGTCACCAGCCGCCACGGCAGATAGAAACAGTTTTTAAGTATTGTAATGTAGTGAATGACATTTGTGAAGCACTCATTGGTCCTCTGGACAACCCCTGTGAAGTGGTGAAATGTGCCACTAGGGTTCTGCTTTCACTTTGCAAACAAGTTACCAACCCTTTTACGTCTCAGTAATACATCACTGTTTGCAACTGTATCAGAAACTGAGTTAATAATTTGGACAGGAGGTAATCCTAGCAAATTAATGAGCACATTCTGGCTGCCGCAACACTGTTCTAAGAGGTTATCTTCTCAGTCTGTTGTAGCAGTGGCACAAGCCAAAAGCAGTTCTGGAGATAAATAAAATATGTTTTAAATTCAAACAGTACCAAAACATTTTAAAATCAAGAAGACAACACAAGGAAATCAAGACAATTGTAATAAAAAACATCAAAAAGATTGAAATTGTACCAGTATAAACATAGACAAGACTTGTTAACAGGAGTCCCACTACTTGTCCCTTGGAGAGCAGTTCCATTGCAATTCTTTGCTCAAGGTGTTTCTTCTTCAATCTAGGAATGAGGAGGAGGTGGTATGGTGCCTGTCTTATCCTGTATATTAGCCAGTTTTCGGACTCTTGCCTACACCTAATTCTAGCTATTTTCTCATAGAGTGTTCAAACCTTTTTAAAGTATGGCCTCCGTCTCCCTCAGTTTACTGCAAAACCTCCTGGAATACCTCAACCAAAATGCTGCTGACTTTGTTCTAGCTCCAAAAATATAGTTACTCCCTCTAGGCACTTATCTATGGAATTGGGCCGTCTCCTCTGTCAGTACTAGAACTAGTTTTCCATCCTCATGGGGCACGGACAGAAGGTCTGAGGTAGCTCTTGGTATAACTAATTATAGTTCTTAACAACCTCATTAGGGATCTCTACTTCAAAGGAAGAGATTTGAAAACAGTGCTTTCTGTTGCCAACTGTTGCTATCCGACCCAGATTCCTATTGATTACTTAGTGGCCACTACTAACACCACTCCTGTTTTCCCGCTGCCAGAGGCCAGGCCATTGCCTTCAATAAGGCGGGTCTTTAACAGCTAGCCAGGGCTGTGTATCCAGTCTCTGAAGCAGTATATAGTATAGTTTTCTAAATCTACTTTTCCACAAAAATGATCAGCAATCTACTTTCCCAGTTGAATTACATTTTTTAAACTAGGTGGAAAATAACTTTTATTGACCACTTTACGATTATAACCCAAGTATGAAAAAGTAATGTAATTCAAAACTAGTTCTGTTTGTTGAAAATATAGCTTTACCTACACAGTGACAGAGACCTTTTTGTAATTGCTCACTGTGGAAACAAATATCTAGCATGCCCCACTTTTATATATATATTAAGCCACGAGCCCTCTTGACTTAAAAGGCACACATTAGGGACGATTTAGCTAATATATAACAGTAGTTTTTTCTACAAGAGCAATTCACTTTTTCTTGTCATGCACCAAACCAGTACTTTTAAACTGAAGCCATGTCAGATAGACACTGCATCCCACATTAGGGTACTTGGTGAAAGAAATGAACAGTGCACGTTTTAATGGCAGAGCACACTGGCTTTGACAGTGTTCAACAGTGTCCTAGTGCACAGTGGCCTAAAGCCAGCAAAAGCAGACATGAAAATGTTTGAGGGGGGAAAGTGGGTGACCAAAAAGTATGTGCATTCTTATAGATGGCAATTGCAGTCCCAAATCATTGATACACTTCTTACCCTCTTCCAAAGAAATTGAATTACCCCACTAGATGCACAGTTTCCTTTGTAAGTCATGATGGGTTGCTAAGGCAGTTTCGAAGTTGGAGAGGCTTTTCTGGCCAAGGATGTGTCTTTCGTACATTGTAACACCCTGTTCTTGAGTTACAAAGTCAGTTATTTATCAAATCGAAGATTTGTGATCACAAAACAGTTTAATATTTCAAGTTGACTGTTCTGTCATAGAAAAGCACATCATAATTTATGGTGAAATTCAGATTTTAACTCGCAATTATGAAAATGTCACTTTTAGAAAGTTATAAAGGGGGCGATAGGCCCGACAGACCCGAACCAAGTAGGGCCTTCGCATATAGTATAAACAATAATTTACCTGGTATCCTTATCATTTAACCTTTTTTTACTTTCAACAAACCACGCTATATTCTTTTCGTGATTGGGTTATTTAATCACTCTGTTTCTTTCAAATTTTCATTATTTTTTTAGAGGAATCTGGCCTTCACATAGCTACACAACCAGCTTGAAAACATGTACAACATACATTTATATATTACACAATTTACATTTATTATTGGGTTTATCCGTTTTAGACTTCACTATGTGTCAGTTTCATAAATTTCTAAAACATAGAAAGTACAGACAGGTGTTATCCCTGATTATCTTCCTTATCAAGGTTATAAAGATAGACCCTATTCATTCTGCCACTTACTTAAAAACAGGAGAATATTTTTCTGCATGTCCATGGCAGTCGTTTGCGTCTTTGAATTTGTGCAGGGTATCAATCAATCAATCAATCATTGACACTTATAAAGCGCGCTACATACCCGTAGGGTCTCAAGGCGCTGGGGGGGAGGGGGGGTGCCGCTACTGCTCGAACAGCCAGGTCTTCAGCTTCTTCCTGAAGGAGAGGTGGTCTTGGGTCAGGCGCAGGTCGGTCGGGAGGGAGTTCCAGGTCTTGGCGGCCAGGTAGGAGAAGGACCTTCCTCCTGTAGTCGCTCTTCGGATGCGGGGGACGGCGGCGAGGGCGTGGTCGGCTGATCGGAGGTGGCGTTTGGGAGCGTAGAAGTTGACTCGGCTGTTGAGGTAGCTCGGGCCTTGGTCATGTAGGGCTTTGTGTGCGTGGGTGAGGAGGCGGAAGGTGATTCTTTTGTTGACGGGGAGCCAGTGAAGGTCTCTCAGATGTCCGGAGATGTGACTGGTTCGTGGGATGTCGAGGATGAGTCTGGCTGAGGCGTTCTGGATCCGCTGGAGTCTCTTCTGGAGCTTGGCGGTGGTACCGGCGTAGAGGGCGTTGCCGTAGTCCAGTCGGCTGGTGACGAGGGCCTGGGTGACGGTCTTCCTGGTCTCGGTGGGGATCCACCAGAAGATCTTCCGTAGCATGCGTAGGATGTTGAAGCACGCCGAGGAGACGTTGTTGACTTGCCTGGTCATGGAGAGGGAGGAGTCCAGGATGACGCCCAGGTTTCGTGCATGGTCTGTCGGTTTGGGTGAGGTGCCCAGGGCGGGAGGCCACCAGGAGTCGTCCCAGGCGGAGGGTGAGGAGCCCAGGATGAGGACCTCCGTCTTGTCCGAGTTCAGTTTCAGGCGGCTGGTCGTCATCCACTCGGCTACCTCTTTCATCCCTTCGTGCAGGTTGGCTCTGGCGGCGGCGGGGTCGTTGGTCAGGGAGAGGATCAGCTGGGTGTCGTCGGCGTAGGAGATTATGCTGAGGTTGTGTTTGCGTACGATGGCCGCGAGGGGGCTCATGTAGACGTTGAAGAGGGTGGGGCTCAGAGATGATCCTTGGGGGACGCCGCAGATGACTTCGGAGGCCTCTGACTTGTACGGTGGTAGGCGGACTCTCTGTGTTCTTCCGTCGAGGAAGGAGATGATCCATTCCAGCGCCTTGTCCTGGATGCCGATGTTGCTGAGGCGCCGTACTAGGGTGCGGTGGCAGACCGTGTCGAATGCCGCGGAGAGGTCTAGGAGGATGAGGGCCGCTGTTTCTCCATTGTCCATCAGGGCTCGGATGTCATCGGTGGCGGCGATGAGGGCGGTCTCGGTGCTGTGGTTGGCTCGGAAGCCGGACTGTGAGGGGTCGAGGGATCCGTTCGTCTCGAGGAAGGCGGCCATCTGCTTGTTGACGGTCTTCTCGATGACTTTGGCTGGAAACGGGAGGAGCGAGATGGGGCGGTAATTCTTGAGTTCGGTGGGGTCCGCTGTGGGTTTCTTGAGAAGAGCGCTGAGTTCGGCGTGCTTCCAGCTCTCGGGGAAGGTGGCGGTGTCGAAGGATGTGTTGATGATGTCTCGCAGGTGGGGTGCGATGACAGCGTCGGCCTTGTTGAAGACGTGGTGAGGGCAGGGGTCGGTCGGTGATCCGGAGTGGATGGAGTTCATCGTGCGGATGGTGTCTTCGGTGCTGATCGGGGTCCAGGCGTGGAGGGTGGTGGTGGGGGGTGGTTGTTCGGTCATGGTGTGCGTTGGTTGGTTGATGAAGCTGTTGTGTATGTCCGCGATCTTGTTGTGGAAGTATGAAGCGAGGGAGTTGCAGAGGTCTTGCGATGGGGTGATGTCGTTGTTTCCTGCGCTGGGGTTGGAAAGCTCTTTCACGATGTTGAAGAGTTCCTTGCAGTTGTGTGCGTTGTTGTCCAACCGGTCCTTGAAAGCTGTTTTCTTGGCGGCGCGGATCAGCTGGTGGTGTTTCCGGGTGGCAAGTTTGAAGGAGGTCCTGTTGTCCGGTGTCGGTTCCCTTCTCCAGACTTTCTCGAGGGCTCGGCAGTTCTTCTTGGAGCTCTTGAGTTCGTCGGTGAACCATGGGGCCTTCTTGCTGCCGGGTCTGCTAGGCGGGGTCCTCAGTGGGGCGAGTTCGTCCGCGCAGTTGTTGATCCACTTCGTGAGGTTGTCTGCGGCCTGGCTGGGGTTCGCTGAGCTGGCAGGAGGGTGCTGGCTCAGGGAGGTGGCGAGCTGGTCTGCTGTGATCTTGTTCCAGCTTCTGTAGGCGGCCTGTTTCTGGTGGTGGTGGGTCGTCGTTCTCTTGAAGGTGAAGTGGACGCAGCTGTGGTCCGTCCATTGAAGCTCTGTGGCGTGGCTGAAGTCGATGTCTGTGCTGGAAGAGAAGACTGCGTCGAGTGTGTGTCCGGCGAGGTGGGTGGGGGTGGACACCAGTTGCTTGAGTCCCAGGTTGGCGAGGTTGTCGAGCAGGGTGCTGGTGTTGCGGTCGTTGTTGTTCTCCAGATGGAAGTTGAGGTCTCCCAGGAGGATGTAGTCGGCGGAGGGGAGGGCATGCGGGCTGACGAAGTCGGCGATGTCCTCGCTGAATTGCGTGCGTGGTCCAGGGGGTCGGTAGATCAGGGTACCTCTGAGGGTGGTGTTCGGGTTGGTGTGATCTGGAAATGCAGGTGTTCGGCGCTGGTCAGGGTGTTGTCAGTGCTGGTCGTGAGACGGATGGTGCTCCTGTGGACGATGGCGATGCCTCCTCCCATCTGGTTGGCGTTTCGGTCCCTCCGGACGATCTTGTAGCCCTCTGGGATAGCGATGGCGATGTCGGGAGCTGAAGAGGCGTTCATCCAGGTCTCCGTGAGGAAGGCAACGTCAGGGGCTGTGGCGTCTAGGAGGTTCCAGAGTTCGATGGCGTGTCTGTGGACGGAGCGGGTGTTGAGCAGGATGCACTTGAGGTGGGTGCTGCTGGTGTTCGACTTGGCGGGTGCTGGTGCGAGGCTGGTCCGGATGCAGGTGAACTTGCAGGCGTGGCAGCTGAAAGGTCCGTGGGTACGTCGTGGAGTGGCTTGATGGCATTCTGGGAGTCGGCCGGTGTTGAGAGCGGAGAGGGTGGCGGCGGAGTACGTCAGGCGGGTCGGTCGGGGTCCTCGTGGGCCAGGGGTCCTGGCACTGGGCGCGGTCCAGGCGCGGACGGGCGTAGACGGGCTTACCTTTGGCGCGCCTTCGGCGCACAATCGGCGCGCCCGCTGCGCATGACCGCTGCGCGTTCGCACGGTCTCCATTTAAGGCGAAGTGCGCGGGTGGGCGGAGCAGCTGGGAGGCGGGAGCGGGGAGGGTTACAGAAGAGAAAAAAGGGGCGGGGACAAGCGGCGGTGGCGGGAAAGGAGGGCGGAGGGCGGCGAGGTAGGCGGACAACAAGGAAGGAAAGTCAAAACACGGGTCAAATGAAGTTAGGCAACACAGGCACAAATAATCGACAAAACAAGGAAAAAAAAGAAGTTAAACACAGCAGGCACAAATGTTTGACAAAACACGGCAAAAACACGGCAAAAACAATCCTCGTAGCGGCGGCAGCCGGCAACCGGCAAAACGAGGCAGCAGCGAGGCAGAGGGCAGGCAGGGGCACACGCAGCAGCTGGTGGCCGTGCGGCGCGGGGGTGTCCCACAAGTGGGTCACACTCACCTGCGTCGCACGGTCGCCATTTAAGGCCAAGTGCGCGGGTGGGCGGAGCAGCTGGGAGGCGGGAGCGGGGAGGGTTACAGAAGAGAAAAAAGGGGCGGGGACAAGCGGCGGTGGCGGGAAAGGAGGGCGGAGGGCGGCGAGGTAGGCGGACAACAAGGAAGGAAAGCCAAAACACGGGTCAAATGAAGTTAGGCAACACAGGCACAAATAATCGACAAAACAAGGAAAAAAAAGAAGTTAAACACAGCAGGCACAAATGTTTGACAAAACACGGCAAAAACACGGCAAAAACAATCCTCGTAGCGGCGGCAGCCGGCAACCGGCAAAACGAGGCAGCAGCGAGGCAGAGGGCAGGCAGGGGCACACGCAGCAGCTGGTGGCCGTGCGGCGCGGGGGTATCAGGTACGGGGACTTCTTACTGGTCCGCCTGTTAGATAACATAGCAATATAAATGTATTGCCTGGTAGGATTATTTGTCCGCATTCATTGCAGACCCTAATGGCCTTTTTAAGTTACATACCTGAAAAATCGATTTCTTTCAGTCCCTGTATTTGATATATACACAGGTCTTCACTTTATCCTGGCGACTTTATGGCTGGGTACACATTTGTGTGAAGAAATCTTGTATCCCAGATCCTATTGATGTGAAAAATACATGCACTTAGTGTTTTTAGTAGTGTTCACAGCATGTCAGTATTTGTTTCTACCCCCTATTTTTCAAACTATATTATGTTGACATTTATTTTAACTGTTCCCATTTGCAATTGCGGAACTCTTTTAATCTCTTTCATTTACAGTGATTAATTTAAGAGTACCTCTCTCAAATGTCTCAATGATTCGAGTATATGCTCCCAACCATACTGTTAAGTCCACTAACATCCTGCACCTCATATCTTATTTTGCTCCACAACTATCTCTAATGTTTCTCTCCAAATACATTATTCACTCTTATTACGGAGTGGCTTGCACATTTCAGCTTCTACTAACTGAAAAAAGGGAGACTCAGTACGTTTTTCCCTGGTTCCCTTTATGTTCGATTCTCCATGCTGTTATAGGGGTCACTTAGTTAAAAGGTCCAAGTATTGGGGGGACAGCAATGCAGATACCAATGCCCACCCCTCCCGGTTGCTTACTTGTATTATTTCGCCCCACGCCGTTGACACGTCCTCTCTCCTGTGCGATGATATTTGGAGAGATGGCGGGTCGCGTTTTTTATACTTGTGATGGCCGCCAATTAGTGTTAAATTGGAGGCACTTGCGTTCACTCTCTTAGTATGATTCTTTAATACGATTTGAAAAAAGGATTTTTTTATTTGTTTTATGCTTGGAGACTTTTATTATCAGTAAAGGATTATTTGGATATAGACCCCTAAAAGGAATTAAATCTATTCGGATGTTAGCTACGCATATGTATAATTTTCGAGGAGCCAAGGGTCCTCCCTTTTGGTAGTTCCCAATCGTTTTGTAGTCCGTTTATATTAAACACAAACAGGACGCCATTTTTTTTGTAGTTTGTTTACTTATTCTGAAACTACACGATATTATTTGTCAAAACGTATGTTTCTCGATAACTTCTTTCCAGCGATTTTCATTGTTTACAACCCATAAGTAGAAAATAAATCTGTTCAAAGGTTGGGTTCGAAGATTGGCTTTGCGTGTATTTAGACCCTAATTTATGAAGAGCCGAAGGGTCCTCCATTTTAGTAGTTCGCCCTCGACTCGAAGTTAATTTATATTAACCGTAAATGGGGCGCCATTTTTGTAGTTTGTTTACCTTTTTTAATACTACACAGTATTATTTATCAGGACATATCTTTCTGTGTCCTTTCTTTCAGCGATTTTGCTTATTTTGTTCTCGAGTAAGATACTGAATTGCTAAAATTATTAACCTTTATTTTGTATGGTATTCTTACTCTCTCATACAAAATCGGTGGATATCTTTGCAAACTAGAATATTATACAGGTTTTTTCCCTCTGTTTTAATTGCTGAGATTAACTCACCCTCTATATACTTACAAGTACTGATGTTAATACATATTTATAATTAGGAAAACAAAAAAGGATAACAAAATGACATGTGATTTACATTGTTCTCTAATACATTCAAAGGTTGTCCATCGTTTAATAAATCTGACATATATTCGGATTCCAATACATATTCGGATTTTGTTACACATTCACAATTATACTCAAATTCCATGAGATGACGAACTGGTAATTTGTAATGTTTTAGATTATACTTTTGGCTCATCAGTTATGCTATACATTTCGAAAATCCCAGAATTTTATTCTGCTCCCAATGGTTTATTTAGGGGAGTGACAGAGACAAGTATTTACCATTGCACTTTATTGCATTTACTGAATATTCTGTATCAGAACCCTTGATTATACATCTTTTTGTCCTGGCCTATTAATGTCAGAATAAACATTCCATAATGTACTTTTTGTGCTCTTCTACTACCTCATTTATTAACTGGATGTTGTATTCATTCTATTTAATGCTGTACTCAAGTTATGAAGATTGTATTGAACTAAATTATATTGAGGGGTATTACTTACAGATCGCAATATGTATACATCATTACTTCTTACAGCTGTTACTATCTAAAGTCCCTTCTTGGTTGATGTAGCTATTTTGAGCACATAAGGGGCCCCAGAGATCTACAGAAGAACCACAAGGGTTCATTTGATTAACCTCTACCATTCTTCACGGCAATTAAGGCCTGAATAATAGGTCTTAAATTTTGAGATATAAAACTGTTCCCTCAGTTTGCGTTTTTATGCATGTCGCCCCCTCTCAATGATATCTTGATTTTCACTAGAATGAACCACTTAGGATCTTCTACTCCATGTTGTGTAGAGATCCAGTGATCCACAAGGGGTGCACCCTTTTGAGATTCTTAATAGCAGATCTGTGTTCCGTAGGTCTCTGGCCCATCTCTCGTCCAGTTTCTCCTACATAGCATTTGTTGTAGGGGCAAATAAGTAGATAAACTACATTGGAAGGGCGGCAATTCACATGGTCGTTCATCCAGTGACAGGTTCCCTCGATTTCTACTCTGTCTGATTTTATGATGTTTCTACAATGTGAACAAGTTCCACAAGGTAAATTTCCTCTAATTGGTGTGTTAGTTATGATGTTTCTCAGACTTAGAGATTTTGGTTCACGGAAAGTTTGTACTAGCTGATTTCGAATTGTCCTATTTCTTCTAAAGGCATAGGTGGGTTTTGTCAAGGGTGCTGCACCTTGTTTGTTGAGTAGAGACCAGTTTTTATTGATTAGATTTTTAACTTTATTACTATAGCCGTTAAAGTCAGACACCATTACTATTTCATTTCTTTTCTCTCTTTGTTTGTTTTTCGGTTCAAAGAGACTCTCTCGGTTATAGTATTTTGCTCGCTTATAACCTTGTCTTATAAGTCATTTAGGATATCCTCTCTGTGTGAGTTTTAACTGCAGTGTCTCAGAGTGTTTTTCAAATGATTGTTTGTTGCTGCAATTACGTCTGATACGTAAGAATTGGCTAAAAGGGATGCCATCTTTTTGACAATTTAGGTGTTAGCTGGTATGGTGGAGCAAGGTATTCCTGTCCGTGGGTTTAACATATAAATCCACATTGATAAGACCGTCTTGTTCTTTAATTTTAATGTCTAGAAAGTCTACCTCTTGTTGACTTCTGGTAGATGTAAATCTTAGATTGGGGTCTCCACAGTTAAGCCATTCCAGAAACCTCACTAAGTCTTCTTTTGAACCGTCCCAAATGAAAAAAATTTCATCTATAAACCTTGACTAATATTGGACATTTTCGTAAAAAGGACTCATCTCGTTGTATATATGTATTTGTTCGAAGTTGCCAACATATAGGCATGCCAGGCTGGGAGCACATGTGGCTCCCATACTGGTACCTTTCGTTTGGCAGAAAAAGTCTTTCCTGAATAAGAAAATATTATTTTTAAGAATAATCTCTATACATTCTATTATGAACCTATTTTCAACTGACAACTCTTCTTGATCGTTATTTAAGATTTTTTATCCATCATATTATTAGTATTCTGCTGTGAAATATTTGTATAGAGTGATTCGATATCAAGACACACTAACCATTGTGTGTTTTTATTAAACTTGATGCCTTCTACTTTTGAAATCATATGAGTCGTATCTTTGATATACGACGGTAAGAGAGTTACAAGTGGCTGGATAAAATGGTCCACATATTTGCTAAGTGGTTCTGTCAGAGAGTCTATGCCTGACACTATTGGACGCATTGGTGGGTCTTCCATACTCTTATGGACCTTCGGAAGCCCGTATAGTGCCGGTATTTTGGGATGTTCATTTATCAGGAAGCGGGATTCCTCTTCACTAATGATGCCATCTTCTTTAGCATAAGTGACCAAGTCTCTTACTTTCTTTTTAAGGTTGTTCCAATCTGTTACACTAGATGGTTTGTAGTGTGTCTTGTTGTCTAGTAATTGCAACATGCGTTGATCATAGTCATCTGTTATAACTATACTTCCTCCCTTATCTCCTGGTTTTATTGTTATGTCTTCACTAGTTGATGAGTTTCTAAGTGCTTCTCTTTCTTTTTTTGATAGATTGTTCGGGGTCCAGGGCTTAGTATTTAGTATCTTTCCCAAACCACTAATTATTACTTTTTCAAAAATATCCACTTCAGGACCTACCATATTATTAGGTGGAGTCCAGGTGGACAGAGGTTTCAGACCAGATTTGTTATTTGTTACTCTTTCTGATTTGCCCTCGAAGAATTTTTTTAATCTAATTTTCCTCAATAGATCTCGGACATCTTTTTCTATGGTGTATTTGCAGCCTTCTGTACTAGGTGCAAAGCCTAAACCTTTTTCTAAATCACTCACTTTGTCAGCTGTTAAGGTTCTGTTAGAGAGATTTATGATGGGGGCTTTGTTTTGGTATGGGATATCTATTCCCAGTCTTTGTGACTGCGAGTTCTGATATATGGTCTCCTCATTGTGTTCCCTGTCTGGGTGTTCCCGGGACGTCCCCTCCTCCGGGTCCTGAATCCACTCGGTTGGCGTCTTTGTTGTTGTCCTAAAAAAACTGGTGCGTATTCTCTGCTGCTCCCTGCTTCACCCTCTCTTTGGTCTTTCCTATTTCTATTTTCATTATTTCTCTCCCCTTTGGAGTCTGAGCTATTATATGAAGTGTCCGAAAAGGTTACATTTTTCTTAAAGTATTTGTTTCTATTGTATTGTTGTTAGTTGCCCCCATATTCATTAGGTACTGATTGCTCGTAATAGTCCTTCTGAACATAGGGGTAAACAAATTCAACCTTGTAATTGGCTACATCTTTTCTTAGTTTATGTGTTTTTTTGTTGATCATATATTCCTCATATCCACTGATGTCCTCTTTGATCTCATCTAGTATTTTCTTTGCATCATCCAGGGCCGTGCTTTCATTTAATTCTTTTTCTAGACTCTCAATCTCTTCTCTTTCTATTATTATTATGTCCTGGGCTGTCTCAATGATGAGTAACATCCAGTCGCGACTGCAACGGTTCACGATGAGTGTCCAATTTTCTTTGAACTTTTCATTTTTGGTAAATAAACCAGGTTCATTTTTAATTTGGAGCCCCACTGGTATTACTCTCTTTTTACAATACTGAATGATGAACTCTGAATGTAATTCAGTACGGATCATCTTTTTCTTTAAGTTCCATAGTTTGTTCCACCTATCATCATCTTTACTGGACAGGGTCCTGGAGTTGATGGTTTTAGAGCCCCCCCTGTCAGTTTCTTAAATTGGTCTTCAGAGAAGCCAAAGATCCTCAGAGTATCCATGTTGTTACACAGGTACTAACTCTCCAGCTACCAGAGCTGTAACAATCTTCAAAAGAAGAGAGTGTCCCAAGAAACCAGAAAGGACTGGGTATTGAACTATAGCAAAATGAGATTCCTTTCTGTGTTATTTGACTTTAGGATTTGTGACCAACTGGTCTACTTACAAGTTTTATATTACTTGTATACAGAAAGACGATTTGGGTACTTATTACTACACAACACTGAAATAGCTTCTTTCTCTCAACATTTTATTTTTATAGTGTTAAAATCATTTATATAAAACTCATCACAAAACATATACAGGCACATGCATCAAGCGATTCAGGAATCGCAAACGGTGCGAATCGCAAAATTCGGCCGTTTGCGATTCCCAAATCACTATTTGGGATGCATTATCCCAAAAGTGAAGAAATCGCTATTTTTGCGAATTTTTAAAGTGCGATTGCTTTTAAGGAATCGCAATTTTGCGATTCCTTAAAAGCAATGCATGAAACTGAAAAAAATTGCGATTTCGCAATTAGAGAGAAAAAATTACCATGAGGTTGGACCTCATGGTAATTTTGCGAAATGTTAGAAATATGCAATTTTTTCCATTTTTTTAACTTTCATGTTGTGCACACACATGCCCTTAGGGCATGTGTGTACACAACATATGTGCATTGTTTGATTTCAGGGGTGCAACAGGGTGTCCTTTGGACACCCCTGCACCCTTGAAATCGCAATCTCAATTTGCGATTAGCTAATTGCGAATCGCAAATTGAGATTGTCTTCCCATTCATTCCTATGGGCCTCTAGGCCCATAGGAATGAATGGGAAGGGATTCCTTAATTGCGATTTGCAACATGCTAATCGCAATTAAGGAATTTTAAAAAATCGCAATTTATTTAGCGATTTCTTAATGCATAGGCATTTGCAATTCCTTAATTGCGATTCCTTAAAAATCGCAATTAAGGAATCGCAAATGCCGAGATTGATGCATGTACCTGTTAATATCCAACATATAATTACGAGCATTTCCCTAATCTAATACAAAGTGAATCCTATTCTTTTTTAATGCTCAAAAAACAAATCAAAACAGTACTTCAAACAATTAAAAAACTTCTGAATGTATACTATCGTGGGTAGTCCCTTGTCGACGCGTTTTGGTGCAATATGATCTTTTAGGCACCTTCTTCAGGACAAACTTATAATTTGAACTTTCTCAAAATTAAAATAAAAACAATTAGTGTCTTGTTACGTAGAGAGTTTATCTTCATCTATGCAGTGTTGGGCACTCATTGTACCTAGTCTCAATCTGTCTAGATATTAAAAAGAATATCTTACTTGAATTGCATTAACGTCAATCGTTCCCACTTGTTATTGGGTTTATCCGTTTTAGACTTCACTATGTGTCAGTTTCATAAATTTCTCAAACATAGAAAGTACAGACAGGTGTTATCCCTGATTATCTTCCTTATCAAGGTTATAAAGATAGACCCTATTTATTCTGCCACTTACTTAAAAACAGGAGAATATTTTTCAGCGTGTCTATGGCAGACGTTTGCGTCTTTGAATTTGCGCAGGGTATCAGGTACGGGGACTTCTTACTGGTCCGCCTGTTAGATAACATAGCAATATAAATGTATTCCCTGGTAGGATTATTTGTCCGCATTCATTGCAGACCCTAATGGCCTTTTGAGTTACATACCTGAAAAATCGATTTCTTTCAGTCCCTGTATTTGATATATACACAGGTCTTCACTTTATCCTGGGGACTTTATGGCTGGGTACACATTTGTGTGAAGAAATATTGTATCCCAGAGACTATTGATGTGAAAAATACATGCACTTAGTGTTTTTAGTAGTGTTCACGGCATGTCAGTATTTGTTTCTACCCCCTATTTTTCAAACTATATTATGTTGACATTTATTTTAACTGTTCCCATTTGCAATTGCGGAACTCTATTACTCTCTTTCATTTACATTGATTATTTAAGAGTACCTCTCTCAAATGTCTCAATGGTTCGAGTATATGCTCCCAACCATACTGTTAAGTCCACTAACATCCTGCACCTCATATCTTATTTTCTCCACAACTATCTCTAATGTTTCTCCGGTAATACATTAATCACTCTTATTACGGAGTGGCTTGCTCATTTCAGCTTCGACTAACTGAAAAAAGGGAGACTCAGTACGTTTTTCCCCATTCCCTTTATGTTCAATTCTCCATGCTGTTATAGGGGTCACTTAGTTAAAAGGTCCAAGTATTGGGGGGAAGCTACTCATTACGGGCGGCGATGCAGATGCCAATGCCCACCCCTCCCGGTTGCTTACTTGTATTATTTCGCCCCACACCGTCGACACGTCCTCTCTCCTGTGCGATGATATTTGGAGAGATGGCGGGTCGCGGTTTTTATACTTGTGACGGCCGCCAATTAGTGTTAAATAGGAGGCCCTTGCGTTCACTCTCTTAGTAGGATTCTTTAATACGATTTGAAAAAAGGATTTTTTTATTTGTTTTATGCTTGGAGACTTTTATTATCAGTAAAGGATTATTTGGATATAGACCCCTAAAAAGAAATAAATCTATTCGGATGTTAGCTACGCATATGTATAATTTTCGAGGAGCCAAGGGTCCTCCATTTTGGTAGTTTGTGATCGTTTTGTAGTCCGTTTATATTAAACACAAACGGGACGCCATTTTGTTTTGTAGTCAGTTTACTTATTCTGAAACTACACGATATTATTTGTCAGAACGTATGTTTCTCGATAACTTCTTTCCAGCGATTTTCATTATTTACCACCCATAAGTAGAAAATAAATCTGTTCAAAGGTTGGGTTCGAAGATTGGCTTCGCGTGTATTTAGACCCTAATTTACGAAGAGCCGAAGGGTCCTCCATTTTAGTAGTTCGCCCTCGACTCGAAGTTAATTTATATTAACCGTAAATGAGGTGCCATTTTTGTAGTTTGTTTACCTTTTTTAATACTACACAGTATTATTTATCAGGCCATATCTTTCTGTGTCATTTCTTTCAGCGATTTTGCTTATTTTGTTCTCGAGTAAGATACGGAATTGCTAAAATTATTAACCTTTATTGTGTATGGTATTCTTACTCTCTCATACAAAATCGGTGGATATCTTTGCAAACTAGTATATTATACGGGTTTCTTCCCTCTGTTTTAATTGCTGAGATTAACTCACCTAAATATACTTACAAGTACTGATGTTAATACATATTTGTAATTAGGAAAACAACAAAGGATAACAAAATGACATGTGATTTACATTGTTCTCTAATACATTCAAAGGTTGTCCATCGTTTAATAAATCTGACATATATTCGGATTCCAATACATATTCGGAGTTTGTTACACATTCACGATTATACTCAAATTCCATGAGATGACGAACTGGTAATTTGCAATGTTTATATTATACTTTTGGCTCATCTGTTATGCTATACATTTTGAAAATCCCAGAATTTTATTCTGCTCCCAATGGTTTATTTAGGGGAGTGACAGAGACAAGTATTTACCATTGCACTTTATTGCATTTACTGAATATTCTGTATCAGAACCCTTGAACATACATCTTTTTGTCCTGGCCTATTAGGTCACAAATCCTAAAGTCAAATAACACAGAAAGGAATCTCATTTTGCTATAATTCCTCCTAGACAGCCACACACACTGGGAGCTTAGGTGTGATTGGATGGGCCATCACTGGCAGGATGGGAGGGGGAGCTGGGCCCAGCCCCACTTACACTTGATTAGGCTGTATCTTGCCTCCGCACAAAGGGTTGCATAACCCCTGCATGTAGTCTGGAGCCAGGGCCAGGTAGGCAAGGCACCAGTGCACTTCAAAGGCAGGCCTCTAGAAGCTTATCCCAATTTCCAAGGCACAACTGGGTATAAGTAATGGACTTCAGACTCCAAACTTTCAGTAGACTTCTGGACCTGTGGATGCTCTGCCAGGAAGAAGGACTGCTGTGCTGCTGAAAGGACTGCCACTCTGCTGGGCTGCTACTCTGAAGGAGCTGCTGCCCTGCTGTGCTGACCTGCTGTTCTCTCAATCTGCATCTCTTAAATCCAGGACCCAGAGTGACTCCAAGGACCAGTTCATTGGCCTCCCGATCTTACACCTCATGGACACATCAAGCTTCCAGCAACCTTGCATCTGCATGTGGACTTTGACATCTGGGAGTATACCTTGCCAAGTGGTGCCAACCCACTGCTTAAGGTGCTCCATCAGCCTCTGTGGATCCAGCAGAACCAATACATCTCCTCTGGTGCCCTGCACAAACCCGAGCAGAACCAGAACATACCCGCTACTGGGTGTATTGAACCTATCACAAAGACTTGCATCGCAGCTCTTTGGAACTGCTTAATTGCCCCAAGTGTGTGACACAATCACAGCTCAGTCCCTCACATCCTTAGGCAGGCTTGACAATGACACTGGACTCTGCATCATAGCCTCACAACTTTTTGGAACTGACGCAGCACCTCGACTGCGCACCACATCCTCAACGCCTCGCAAGCACTGTTGATGGGATCCTCAATGACAATGCAGACCCTCGCATCGCAACCTCATCTAATTTAGGAACTGACACATCTTCGAAGTGGATCTTTGCACCGCTCCGCAATTCTGGATTTAAGGTACTATGTTCAACTGGCCTAAATTGTTTCCCGTGGCTTGCCCACACCATATTGCAGTTGTCTGAACTTATGATTTTGTCTCGATTCGGCAAGACCAGATATCTACAGTTACATTTTGTGCTTTTTGACACAGTTTTCACTCAAATATTTAAAATTGAATACATCCAGTTGTACTGATTAAATTTTTGTTGTTTTGTACTTGTTTTGTTAATTAAAGAAAATACTTGTGTTCTTACTTCGTGTGAGATCCTTTTTCTGTGGTGTTCTCACTTTAGTACTGTTCGAAGTTTTGCAAAAATACATCACCCCTCCTCTGAACTCCTTTTTATATCATTTAAATGAACACAACACTAAAAGAATTTTTGTTGATGGTTTACTGCCTGGCTCTCCTTGTGATTGCGGGCCAGGCAGAATGCCTTATGCAAAAGTCCCACTGTGCTTTTCCTGACACTACGCGCAGAGGTTGTCTGGCTTACTTATACACATCCCTTGCATTTTCATGGAGAGCAGGTAACTTTCTTCCCATGTCTCCTTCTCCGGTAGGACACTGATGGAAAACAGCCTCAGGCTTTTTAATTTCCAGTCCAGGCTGTGCACGACAGCAAGCCACTCAGCTGTGGTTAAGACACCCTTTTCCTCCTCCTCACAGGGTGGGGTGGTAACAGCAAGCTTCACTGACTACACCCAACCCTTTGACAAGGAGGGAAAGGGTGGAATAAGAAGCGTTGAACAAGGCAACTCAGACATCATTCTGTGATGTCAGGTTGCATTTACATTTTAGAAAATGCGTGTTACATGA
The DNA here is from genome assembly GCF_964263255.1 of Lissotriton vulgaris. Taxonomy (NCBI): domain Eukaryota; kingdom Metazoa; phylum Chordata; class Amphibia; order Caudata; family Salamandridae; genus Lissotriton; species Lissotriton vulgaris. The sequence goes on from NC_141691.1 coordinate 1,450,537,508, forward strand.
TCCTGGATCTGTGTTCCTGGAAGCATGTGAAAGGTCCAGTTAGAGTTTGTTCCCTGAAGAATTGATCCAGGCCCAGCCATAGGGACAAGAGTGTGTGGTCTGGTGTGTCCTCCAGCTATGAGCAAGTCTTAAGGGGAGATACCAACAAAAGAGCACTGCCTTAAACAATGAACACAAGTAAGGTGCAGCCACAGCAACCGATATATATAGAAAAAAAGTTCAAAAAATTGGTTCACTTTTCTGTTCTCTCGTCCTCTCCCAGTTTCTCTAAGTTCTGATCTCTCTCTTCTCCAGCAGCTCTAGGTTCAGAGCTACGTCTGATGTTCGAGTTACTAATATTGCTTGTTTTATTTGTTTTCCCACTGCACATCAACTAGATTAAGGGACACGTTTATCAAAAACTCAGGCAGCCTCATGCCACCTTGCTTTGCTGCCTGATAGGAAAAGGATATGAATGTGCTGTATTTAACATTATGCGGCACATTCCTATATTTTCCCTGCGCTGGCACACATTGTGCTGCCTAGCGCCAATGCAGACACACTTGCACTATGGTGCAGGGGGTCCTGCATTATACGCAGGATTGTCTTTGTGAAGGTAGAGACACCTTCCTGCAAAAAAGCAATCCTCTGAGGCAATTTCCTCTTTCTATGTGTGTAGCAGGAATAACTATTTCTCCTCATTATACCTCACTCGGGGAGACATAGCATTTTGACGCAGGTTTAGCAGTGTTAGTAAATTGGGTAATGTGCAAAATTCCATGGGTGGCTGCGTGGGAGTACCCATGCTGCACCCTTGGAAGCCTTTCTGGTGCAGAGTAACACAGCAATTTGCCCTTAATAGCATTACTCTAGATTTATTATGTCACCCTGCATGGCTTCCTCCAAACTTTTGGCCTGCTTGTCTTCAATTTTGCTAAACTCGTTTTTGTTGACCTTAGGACTCTGTGCACTTTACCAATGCTAACCAGTGCTAAAGTGTTTGTGCTCACTCCCCTAAACATGGTTTGATTGCATTATCCACAATTGGCATATTTAATTTATCTATAAGTCCTTAGTGAAGAGCAGTGAAACATGTTGACCTTTCCTAATTAAAGTGGCCTGCAACATTTTGTTCTTTTTTTAACCTGAGTGGGCTCACAGCATCCAATAAAGTAGGCGTATTTGCTAGTGAGTCCCAACTCATTGTAGCTTGGAGAAGCGAGTTTACCTTTTCTCTCACTACGGTGTCTTAGTGGGATAGCACGAAAAAAGCACTTTTTGTGCATCCTTTCACAAATCACTAATCTATCTCATCTTTTTCTTCACCTCCTAAAACTTATATTTGACACTCATTTTATTTATTCATGTTCATAAAAGTCACCAATGATGAAAAACGTGAGCAAACTGGTGAGTACCTACCAGCAGTTCCCTTGGTGATGCTTACGTGAGGTACTTTCTGACCCCTCACATTTTATTTTTTCTTGTATGCACTAACAGGTGGGGGTACAAGTGAGGTGGATTGACAAACATTGAAATTCAGGCACCAAGGTCTGGCTGCCAGTGGCATTCTTTAGAAGCCAGCTTTTAGATGGAGATATCACTACCCTGCCCTTAGGATCCTTGGAAATATTTTGTGTCCGTGTACAATCAGGTCTTTTTTTATATATTGATGTTACGAGTGGAGGGCAACCTGATTGGTAATTCCCTTTCATGCTCCTTATTGGGGATGATGATCAAGGGCCTGCCTGAGCCCTTGAGGCAGAAGTGGGACATCCTCTTACCATGCCTACTCTTTGCTCACAGAAAGGTACAATAGAAGGGGGTTTAGCTTAGCCCCTTTGAGCTGGTGCATGGTCATCCAGTAAGGGGACCTCTCAGTTTAGTGAGGGAGGGAAGGGAGCAAGCTCCCCGGAAATCAGGATGTGGTTAGCTACATGCTAGCCCTCCGGAGCCAGATGGCCAAGTTTTGGACGCAAGCTTCTGAAAATGTAGAGGTCATCCAAGAGGTAATGAAGCAGTGGCATGGCCAGATAGCTTCCCTAGTAGAATTTCAACCTGGACAAAAAGGTGTGGGTGATGAAGCCCATAGAGCACAAGGCCCTTCAAGACTATTGGACTGGGCCTTATGAGATTGTTGGGAGAAGAGGGAAGTAGTCTACATAATGGACCTCAAGATCCCTGGACATCCTCAAAGGGTGCTCTATATTTGAGGAGGGTGGCATACTCTGCTCCATCTGCAGAGTTGGTGGAGTTTTGCCACTCTGCACCCTGCTTGGAGCACGGGGTTCAGCAAAAACTCTGCCATCCACCACGTTGCAGAGTTTCACAACACCACCATCTACCCAGTAGCTCCCCGCGCCCAGCCTGAAATGCTGATAGTGTTGCCATGACTGCTCAAATGCCACGGCGGTCCCTTCTGGGGTTACAGGATGGCAGTAGCATATGATAGTCATTGGGACATTCCCTGGGAGTGGGGATGTGGCCAACGAGTGTACACAATCCCTATAGTTCCATTAAACAACTTGTCCACTAATCTTACAGTAATACTAATTGACCACATTAGTGATGATCGCTGGGACCAGGCCTTCCCTTCACTCCGCACAGCCACTGCTTCAGCAACCACCTTTATGACATGATGTGAGGAGGAGGAGCGGCGTGAGTGACTTCCGCCAACAACTGAGCCCATGCACGCATCAAAAACGGTGCTGTCCTACTTGCGGCATGATTAACTGCTGCCCTTCCTGTTGGCATGTCCACATTGCTTAGCCAACTGGTAAGGAGCCTGAGGGTGCTTGTGGTGGAGGGCAGGGGAGTGTGTGGTGTAGCTGCAACTTCTTGTTGTTAGAATAGTGGAGGCTAATTAAAGTGATGTGAGTGGGAGTGGAGGTGGTGCTTTTGAGAGACTGCAAGAAGGCCCATAAGTAGGTTTGAGCGGATGGACTCGGACCTGGGCTACATCTGCTGAAGTAGGAACCATGGTGCCACAGTGAGTGCGTTTTGGCGGCAGCGGCAGGAACAAGAGACATGCTCCAGTCCCACTGGCAGTAATACCTGTGTTAAGGAAACGCTGCTATAGTCTTCGGGGAGCCTGCTGCCCACTTTTTAGCAGGCAAGCAGGGAGCAGTTTCCTTTGCATTTCCACATGCCGCATCTGGGGAATAGGGATGTGTGTAGCGTAGCGTTAAGCATGCACAAAGAAACACCTCATTGCCAGTGCACGTTTGCCCACAGTTCAGACCTTGAACAGCCCACGTTTAGACTAATTTATTTACACACTCCACTGTACCTAACAATGGGAAGCGTACAACGTCAGAGCATTACCCTAATACCTGGAGCATGGTTCTCTACAGACCTCATTGCCAGCTTTCAATAACAGACTGAAATTAATCAGAAATTTCCCCTCCAATAAATTGCCTTGAACTCACCTGTTTGTTTGCCTTTGCTGGGAAAATACTACAGGAAAGAGCTTTCTCAAACTTGAAAACACTCCAAATGTATGCAGGATCCTCCAAATTCTACATTAAAATTGGAACTTTTTAACTTTCAGCACCTTAAAATATCTTCTACTTCAATGTAAGGCAATGGAGAAAAATAAATGTCCCCGATTTTTGGCTACATAAATATACGTTTTATTTTTTACTCTGATCCTCTACCCTCCTGCTACATTTAACGTGATGTTTAAGGCAGGTGTGGGAAAGTGCAGTGACTCTGCCTGCTCGTGGAACTCCACAGAATTCCACTGAGTTTTTATGCAACTCCACGGAATTCCATATAGTGCAACTACCCCACCCCTATTCAATATCAACCGCTTCAAACCACACTTTTATGAGAGGTCTTAGGTCACCATGTTGCTGGTGACAGATGGTGGGGAGGAAGGGGAGAGTAAGACTCTCCCTAGAACCATGCCTCCAAAGAGAAGGATGGGTCAGTGAAAGTTGTAAACCTCTCCCCAACTCTGACTTCAGAACAGTAGAGAAACAGTCACCAGTTTCTGGGACAATTCTCCACGTTGTTTTCCCTTACTCTTGGGATTACCCATCTGTGTACCCATGCTGTGGACACAGGAGACAGCCTCTCTGTCGACAATACCATCTGAAGGCTGGTCTGTCGAAGTGAGGTATCCAAGATGTTGCAGTTGGGGGTGATTGAACCCTCCAGCCCTGTGGTGCTCCTACCAAAAGCTGCCCTACCGGGCCCTACACCAGAACTCCGGTTCTGTGTAGATTACTGTTGGCTAAACTCAGTCACCAAGGCTAATGCTCATCCAATTCACTGGGCTGATGAGCTGATTGACAGGTTAGGGGTTGCCCAGTTACTGAGTACCTTTGATCTTACTTCAGGGGACAGATTACTCTAACTGAAAGAGACAAGGAGAGGTCATCCTTCTACACTCCAGAGGGCCACTACCAATTTAAAGTGATGCAGTTTGGATTAAAGAATGCCCCTGCACTTTCCAGAGGCTGTAGAACCTGATTTTGGCTGGTACTGAAGCCTTCAGTGTTGCTTACTTGGATGACATATCTGTCTTCAGTGGCAGCTGGAAGGACCACCGTTTTCACCTGCAATAAGTACTTCATGCCCTGTGAAATGCAAAGCCAGTAAGTGCCAGATAGGGCAAGGGTCTGTGGTGTACTTGGGACACCTAATGGGCAACAGTAGGGTGCAGCCCCTGCAGGCCACAATAGAAACCATCCTGGCCTGGGAGCCCCCAAAATCTGAAAACTGAGGTGAGAGCCTTCCTAAGGTTCACAGGTCATTACAGGAGGCGTATCAAGGGAATCTGGCACCATTGTTGCCTTGACTGAGCTGACTTCGAAAGAAGCAGCCCACAATGGTGATCTAGACAGAGGCATGCCAGAAAGCAATTGACTTCCTCAAGCAGGCCATGTGCACAGGCCTTGTGCTCAAGGTCCCTGACATTTCCAGAGATTTCATTGTACAAACTGATGCCTCAGAGCATGGTATAGGGGCAGTACTTTCACAACTTGATGATGAGGGCCTATTACAACAGGTAGCTTTCATCTCGAGGTGGGTAGTTTCCAGGGAACAGAGGTGGAGTGCTATTGAAAGCACAACCCTTTGCTCTGGTCTAGGCACTGAAGAAGTTGAGACCATACCTGTTTGGTACTTATTTCGGATTCAGGTAGACCACAGGACTATCAGGTGGCTAAGACAAACGAGGAGTGCTGATCCAAATAATGTTGGGCTTTACGGTGGAACACCAAACTGGGGCAGACCACACCAGTACCAAAAGTCTCTCCAGGTTCTTCCACTTTAGTGATGAGAACTCCCAGGGTGTTTAGTAGTTATGCTCACTTTCAGTTGGGGGGACAATTGTTAGACCATTCAGCCTTAGGGTGGTCTCCCCTCATTTTCTTGCCTGCTTGCCTCCAATTTTGCTGATCTCATTTTTGTCAGTCTTAGGACTTCGTGCACTTTATCACTGCTAGCCAGTCCTAAATTGCTTGTGCTCACTCCCCTAAACATGGTTGATTGGATGACCTACAGATAGCATATTATTTTACCTATAAGTCCCTAGTAAACTGCACTACATGTGCCCAGGGCCTGTACATTATATGCTACTAGAGGGTCTGCAGAACTGATTGTGCCACTCACTTAATTAGCTCTTTAAACATTTCTCAGGACTGCAACTGCAGAGCATATGTATATACTTTTCACTGCTATGTCACCTTGCCATTTAAAACCCTTTGCCAAGCCTCTAAACTCCGCTTTTATGGCATATCAGCCACCCCTAAGGTAGGTCCTAGGTAGCCCATAGGACAGCGTGCTGTGTAATTAAAAGGTAGGACCTGTACTTTTAGGTTTTACATGTCCTGGTAGTGTTTTTCACTACTGTGGGGCCTACCCCTCCCATAGGTTAACATTGGGGATAACGTGTTACATCTAATAAGCTGTAATTCCCAATAGGAAGGAGGTAGATTTCTCACGTTTAGTACATTTGTAATTGTGATGATAATTCCTTTTTACTAGCAAAGTTGAATTTATCATTGCAATTTTAAATATGCCAGTTTTGGAAAGATCTGAAATGTGAAGGGGTTGGCCCTGTGAATGACAACTAGATAGGGCCTGTCAATATTTAGAACAACAAATTGTCTAGTCATCACATTAGATACTGTCTAATACTTAGGCAGCAGGCAATGAACCAGTTTCTTTGGTCTGTAGTATTTATTTACTAATTGTTTGATTATTTCATAATAAAATAATTTGTTTTTTAGTGTTCAGAACACGGGAAACAAAACATAATTCTCACAATTAGATATACAAAAAACTAATATTATGGAGAACAAATTTACATAAAGCATGTTACATATAACAAGAATAACCAGTCTTAGTTTCAACAAAGAAAGTACAACCAATATGGTAATTCATTAACCACTTTGTGCATTCATTATAAGGTTGCTATCAGCAAAAGCACTATTTATGATCTTGGGGATAGTCTTATTTGAGATAACGGCTATTCCCTAGAAATAGATTTGAATCTGATGAATGTGTCCCACTGGTTAAAAAGTGCTGACGCATTTCTAGCCCCAACACTACTCAAGTTCTCTTCAGGGCTGTGACTGGGTACAATCTAGATGATCAAAAATTAAAAACAAATAAAATAATTGATATTTAACCTCTCCTATGTTTATTATACGATTTATTAGTTAATCGTAAAAGTCATACATGTGGTACCTGCTAATTGAGTTCTGGGGGGTGGAAGGCTGTATTTATGCCTCGTGTGCTCATGGCTAAAGGTTGCCTCCGTTCTGTAATGGAAAAGTGAAAGGCATTGAAAAACTCATTATTAAAAATTAATTGTATGGGTTAAGATCTCAGCAAAGCAATGCCAAGCCTCATGACTTACTTGTCAATGATTCGAAGCCCTGTTAGATATGGGAACTCTCATTAGAAATATACAGGCTTGTTTTAGAATTTTGTGTCCTTGAGATCAAGTTCTGTTATTTTTATGGAATGAATAAAATTGGCAACATGAGATGTCTGCCCTGATATTTTAGGTTTGTGTGTGAAATACATGGAAGTTTCATTGACTTACTTTCCTATCTCGTGTCTTCAGCGTTCCTCATGTGTATACTCAATTCAGCTGGATCCCTGACATCTGGTTTCTCGATATTTAAAGGCAGGGCCATCCCAGCTGTTAATAATGTTGCATTCTGGGATTTGAAGTGTGCCTACCTCAGAACGGACTGCTTGCATTCTGAGTCATCTAAAATATTGAAAATTTATTTCAAGATTTGAATTTCAGGCCGGTGGAGTTCTTGTGGATGTTTAAGACAATTCATAGACTGATGATGTTATATCTTAGAGTCAGTTATGCCTCTTTTTTCGACAGAGTGGTTTCAGGCCGGTAGAGTTCTTTGGCATCTTTTAAGTTCTGCCCACTTCAGACAATTTGTTTAGATCGCAAATGGTGCTGTTAAAACTTAAAATTAAATACACCTCTTGCCTCAGCAATAAGGTTTCGGTGTCTCCTCCTCTTGGGTTTGGTTTACTCACACTTAACACTGTCCATTTGAATTATTTTTCATTATGGTTCTTTTCCATAAATTGGTTGACCATCGGCGCAGTGGATACTTTTGCTTTAATTCTAGAGCAGTGTTGCACAATGAGTAGTTTGATCTTTTGATTTGTCTTCCCAATATACAGTTTTTGACATGGGCATTTGATAGCATATACCACATTCTTTGTTTTTCAGTTTGAGAACTCTTTCCATGTCCATTTTAGCTTGTTGTGTGAGAACTCAATTCCTTCCATAGGTGATTCACACAAAGAACAATTGCCACACTTATGATGTCTCACAATTGGTCTAAGGTTCCATTGAGCTCTTAAATCTTTTTTTCTTACTGGAGAAGTGTTCTCACCCCGAACTATTTGTTGTCCAATGCTGGCACTTTTCTTCATTGCGAAAAGCGGTGGTTTTAATGGATGTTCCAAATTTTGCATAAGATGCCAATTTTGCAGGATGATTCAATGGAATTTGTTGGTATCAGGTCTGTAGGTAGATACACAAACTAATTTGAAGAAGATGAAGGAGCCCCCCTGGGAAATGTTAAAATAGTAGCAAATAATTAAGACGCTGAAAATTGGTGGGGAAACTGGAGCAAGGACATAGGCCACGCAGGTCCCTCATCTAGAGTGTTTGAAGGGCATGGGGAGGACGGCTGGCTAGATGACGTTGAATAGGTAAAAGGTACACCACATAGCATAAGATTAGCCTCCTGGAATATAAAGGCCTAGGCGATGAAGCCAAACAAAAAAAATAAGGGAATTAAGATTATCTGTATCCAGGAGACTTGGCTAAATTTGACGGCTTCTCTCAGCTAAACCGATTAGCAAAGAAACATAGATTTGGCCGTCCAGCTGGGGGAATAATGACTCTGGTGTCAACAAAAATAGCGAAGAAGGTGACAGAGCTAACCGTAAAATGTAAATGGTTGCTTGCTTGTAGAATAATGTTATCTGATTTTGTCTAAATGAATATGATAATGCTCATAAATGTATATATATGCAATGGGATACCACAGAGAAATATGCAGCAGAAATGGGGTACTTTAAAGAAGACATGATTACAATCTGTGAAAAGTATGGCATGGATTTGATTATGTTAATGGGCGATTTTAATCATAAATTACACCCCAAGAAGGTAGACTGCTGGTTCCAAGAAATATTAGAGGCCTATGAGATAACACTAGCTACTTTCCCAGAATGTATAACAACCGCTAAGGACATCCAAAAACCTCTTTTTCCTAAATAGAAGATCCTCCTTAGATTGCCCAGCAAAGAAAACGTTTAAGCTAGGTTCCCAAGGTACCCAAAACTGTCAAATCAATTATGTTTTCACGACCCCCTGGAGCTGCCAACTAATTACAGGGTTTAGGATTCTAAATAGAGAAGGGAGTGACCATAACATTTTTGATTTGGAGTTCCCTGATGCACATTTAAAACCCCATACCAAGTCATGGAACAACAGATGGAATACCCCAGGCGACGTACAACTAGGTTACCGGAAGAATATATGGCCAGGCTAGTAAAGTTACAACAGAATTTAGATCTGGACACAGTAAGTGGCCAGGGTTTAGATTGGTATGTGGGAAAAATCGAGAATGTGGTCCAAACCCTCAGTGAGGGACTGAGAAACGGCCAAGAAAATGTTAAAGTGAACCATCTAAAGCCGGAGATACAAGGACGGTGGTTCACAAAGGAATGTTGGAAAAGAAAAGAGAATTGAGGAGAATGGCACGCTGTCGATTCTTAAATTTGCGGGCAGGGTAGTGGAAATGTCCTTGTGACTCTAAAAAGATAATATAGTATGTTAATTAGGAGGGCAAAAAGAGAATATGAAGAAGGCTGTTGGCTAAAATTACTTGAGGCAATTGAGGCAAGAAACCTACGCCAATTCTGGAAATTAGTTCATCCGGCTGCGGATCGCCAGATAGCCGTAATGAACTGTGTAGTGGAAGAAGCAGCCTGGGAGGAATATTTGCAGGACTTGTATAGCCCTGGGAGTAACCGGGAAGAGAATCAGCACACAGACTGGAGCGGTCTGGTAGCAGATATAAAACATTTTCGGTCCCTGAAGTGAAAAGCACGATAAAGAGCCTGAATTTAACAGCGGGCCCAGATAACCTCCCGCTTTGATAATTAAAAGCCAGACAGATTGGTGGGCTGAATTTTTTGCCAAAATGTTCAGAGTTATTTTAGACACTGGGAAGGGGCAATAATAAGGCCATGCGCAAAAAAGGTGATATGCACACCCAAACAATTTACAGATTAATCAATCTGTTAGATATTGGGGAGAAGATATTTGCAAAAATAGTGGGTTGAAGTGAATTCAATTGTCCCAGTAGAACAGGGGGGTTTAAAGAACGGCACTCCACAGTGGACTATTGTTATGCCCTTTGGCATTTGCTCAGAAGTCGATAGAACAAACGGGGAAAATGTTCTGCTGTTTCGTCGACTTCCGGGCTACCTTTGATTTGGTGGACCGCAGGAGGTTATGGGAGTGCTTGACTAAATATGATATCCCAGTAGGCCTACTAGCAATCCTAAAAGAATTGCACAGAGGAAACTGGGCCCAAGTAATTAAAGACACTCAAGGGGCACTGACAAAGAAAATAGCCATTAAAAATGGGCTAAGACAGGCTGCGTTCTGGCCCCTCTTCTCTTTTCAATTTTTTTAGCAGACCTACCAGCAGCACTGGAAGTTGAAAGAAGTGCGAGCCCCAGAATGAGCGGTAGGAATGTAGAAAACCTGCTATATGCGGACGACCTAGTGATAATTGATCAGACGGAGCTAGGGCTACAGAGAAAATTATATGCTTTTAGTGACTACTGTAAGGCCAAACTTTTAGTGGTAAATATGGACAAAACAAAGATTCTTTGCTTTGGTAAAAGGTCCAAAGGTTTTAGCTGGTATCTAGGTCAAACAAAACTGGAAATTGTACAGGAATATAAATACCTAGGCCTATGGATTGAAAGCTCCTTAAAATGGGGTACACAATTGGAAGCCCAAAAAGCAAAAGCATCTTCCGCCATCTGTGGACTGAAAAAATGTAATAAAGACTATGGGGACATGTCAAATAAACCAATGCTAAAAGCTTATGAAGCTATGATCCCACCCTAAGTATTGTATGGGGAAGAAGTTCTCCATCTCAGTGGTAAAGAAGGGTGGGATTGGGAGGAAGGTAAGGCCCAAAAATGCTACTGCCCCTTCCTAATTCAGCTATGATACAGGCAATTAGACTAGAGACAGGAACAATAGCATGGAATACCCAAGCTCAAATGGCCCTGGCAGGGTTCTGGAAATGTCAATCCCAAGGGGGCGCACAGAAGGTTTCACATTGGTGCAGCGAGGAAATCCGGCATAGTAGCCTAAAATGGATATTGGAAGCGAGAAGGAAAATAAAGGAGATAACTGGGAGTTTAAGGGTGAGAGCAAACCAGAATACCTTAGACGTAGCATTTACCAAGAGTTTACTTAGAGCCCAAGGTATGGAGAAATCAAGGAATCAGGACATAGAATGCCTGAGAAAGAAAAAAATGGTCCAATGCATGATAAAAGCGTGGGAAAATTATGCTTGGTACCCGTATCTAGAAACATTGCCAAATTATGGGCTTAGATGCGAAATCTTGAAAATCCGAATTGGCACTAACCCATGGCTAATGGAGGGGAGACTAAAGGCAGAAATGCTATATCCCAACGGTTTATGCAAATGCAGGCTGGGGACCAAGTGTAAAATACTGCACATATTGTTAGATTGCCTTATGATCCTAGAGGTGAGAAAACTGTTTTTACGGACAACTATTTATAAACTATGGAATAAGGTCACGAGCTCAAGCCATTGCATTACTGATAGAAATAGAAAATCTGGATATTGCAATTGCACTAGGAAATTATATGAGAGGTGTAAATCATTTTGCTAGGGAAAAACTTAGGAAAGAACTGTGATTCATTTAGTAGATAAAGTCTTAAGACTGATGTAATTTTAGTCTAAATGGTTTTAATTTATTGCTGTTAATTAATAATGATGTATGTAAAGAACTTTTTAATGTTAGGAGATTTGTAATTCTTGTTTTATTAAGTTTCATGATGGTTTTAACTTTTTAACCAATTTTTATTAAATTGGAAATATAGGGGTTGTAAGGGGCGATGGTAGTTACAGATTTACCACAGACGTATTTAAGCAGAGCTGCCCGGAAAGTAACTGTGCGATTTAAAATGTTATTGTGTATTTTCTTGTTGTTGACCGGTATTGTACAGTTTCTATATTTTATAAGATCTTGGAGTTTAAAGACTATGGTCTAAGTAAACGGAGTTCTTTCTCTAAAAAAAAAAAAAATTATAATAATTTGTCCAATTGCTGTTTTGATTTCTGTTTGAGGAGACTATCCCTGGGTGCATACCACACTCGTTTCATTACGTGTTTGAGCAATTCTTTTGGGTACCCCCGGTCTTTGAGTTGGTCACATTGTGCACCAGCATGAATTTGATAATCTTCTTTTCGTGTACAATTCTGACTAATTCCCAACAATTGTCCATACAGTAAATTATCCTTTAAACTCCTGCGATGGAAGCTCCTTTATTGTGATATGGAATTCTTATCAGTTGGTTTCTTTTGAAGTGACATTGTCAGTTCATTGTCAATGGGCCTCACCTCTACATCAAGGAATGTTAAACATGTGGTTATTTTAGTAAAAGTGAAATGAATGTCAGGGTGTCTGTGATTGATCCAATCATGGAATCTCTCAAGATCAGTTTCAATGCCATTTCACAGACACTAGATGTCCTCAATATAACAATACCACTGTATTAACTGATGAAAAAACGGATTATTGTTGAAGATAAAGTTATCCTCCAACCGGGCCATGTAAAGTACGGCCATCTGTAGGGCGAAGGGACATCCCATCGAAGTCCCCTTTGTTTGCAAAAATAAATGTTCTTCAAACTGAAAATAGTTATTTTGCAGTGCTAGTGATGCTAACTGTACTATGAACTCTGCAGGGACTCGGTGAGTACCTGGTCTGGTTTCCAAATAAAACTCGATTGCTTCTAGTACCTCATCCTGTCGGATTTGAGTATATAGTGAGACTACATCGAAGGATGCAAGCCAATGCTCAGAGGGGTCAAAGCGTGAGCCTTCAATTTTGGTGAGGAAATCCATGGTGTCACGCTGGTACGACGGAACCTCTTGGAGAAATGGTTTTAAAAAGTTGTCGACATATTTTGAAATTGTTTCCAACAGGGAATAGCATCCAGACACTATTGGCCTTCCTGGCGGTTCCATTTAGCTGTTTATGGATTTTTTGTAGAAAATAGATTACAGGGATTCTGTGATGTTTCTTGACTAAATATTTAGATTCCTTTATTCCCAAAACTACTTGTTCAAAGCCATTGCTTATGGTTCTTCTGACTACCTCTTGTATGTCATGTGTTGGACCCTCCTTGATTTGTCTGTACCATGTCTGATTCTGTACATGATTCCTTCCTTCTTTGAGATACATCTCTTTAGGTAAAATTACCACAGCACCGCTTTTATCCGCAGCTTTAATGACTATCAAATCATTTTTTTTGAGTCCTTGGATGGCCTTCTGTTGATTTGACGTTAAATTATTTTTGATGTAGGACTTCTTCTTCTCAAGTTGACGGATGGATGAAAGTACCACCTGTTCGAATGCTAAAATCCCCTTCGGCACATGTGAGTTAGAAGAATAAAGTATTATTTATTGGCAAGACCTAAAGGTTCTGATGACATCCCACTTTCTCCTATGGAAAAAAAGTGTTTCAACCTTATTGTGTGGAAGAATTCAACTGCTTCTATCTTCATTCAGGCAAAATCTGTACGTTTAGTAGGTACAAATTCGAGGCCTAACTCCAAAACTAGTTCCTCTTCCTTGGTTAATGCTTTGTTCGACAAATTTACAATGGATGATGAAGTTATGTTTTGTAAAACTGGCGGCTTGTGCGTATTTCAAAGGGTTGCGGTTTGAAGCAAACTTTTTTCTGTTGGCCTTTTTCTGTAAAATAATTTGCTCTTTGTTGGTTCCTGTTGGACTGACCTTTGTCTAGGTCAGAGTCGCTGGTTGAGTCAGAAGATGATGTCTCCGAAAATTTCAAAAATCTGTTTCTAGATCTTCTAAAATATGCGGACAGCAGACTGCATGAATTGGTCCTTGTATAAGAGTCGTCTTTTAAGTAGGGATATACTGTCTCTAAAGTGAATGTTTTGATGTCCTTCTCCAGTTTCGATGATTTAAAATTAATGGTGTTTTCTTTAAATGTGACCAGTTCCTTCTCAATTTTTTCAAGTAAAGTTTTAGCCTCTGTCACAAAGTGGTTATCCTTTATGACCTGGATTTGTTCCTCAATTCCTCTCCTTGTATTTTACAAATACATTGGGTTGTTTCAATGGTGTGTACCATCAACTCCCTACTGCATTTCGTGCTAATGCAGCTGAATTCTTTTTTTATAACATACATTTTAATTATGTATTTAATTATTTTATTTAAGAGGTTTTATATAGCGCTGGCTAGACCCGAGGGTATCGGAGTACTTTACAGCAGAAATAGGGGAGAAATCACATAAAAGAGACAAAGGTAAGCGTAAATGTTTGAAAGGTCCATTGTGCTGTGCGTCGTGGAGGTAGCGAGATCCTGAGTCAGCCTTGATGCGTGCACAGTGTCTTCCTGGGGGAGGAAACGAGGAGGGGGTAGGGGAGCTGGGATGAGGTAGATAGTGGTGGAACATTGACAAGGGCCTGTAAAGTGCAGGAAGAGGTAGGTTGTGTTGGACCATTGTCAGGTGGCTGCAGAGTGCAGGCTTGGGGGTTTTGGCGGAGGTTCTCAGTTCGGGAAGACACGGTTGAGGTAGAGGTCTTTTAGGAATATTTTGAATTTTATAAAGGAAGGGATGGTCCTGATATCGGCAGCGATGGAGTTCCAGATTTTGGGTGCCTTTCCAGCGAAGGAACTAGCAGCGTTTTTTTGTTTGCGTGTTTTCAAAGAGATGAGTAAGAGGGTGTTAGAGCTCTTGAGGTTTCTTGCCTGGCCGGCTTTCTTGAGTTTGGAGTCCAGATATTCTAGTTTCCCTGTGTGCAGAAAGACCGCATTTCCCTACTGCATTTCATGCTAAGGCATCTGAATCCTTTTTTTATAACATACATGACTTACTAAGAAGTACTGGGCTTGCATCCCTTGAACCCAGAGTGACTCCAAGGCCTTGCCGACTTGCCGCCTGATCTTAAGTCTCAGGGACATAAAAGACTTCCAACTATCCTTCCTCTGCACCTAGACTCTGCCATCTGTAAGACTGCTCTGACAAATGGTGCCACACCCTTCCTGGACCTTTGGAAGTGAGCCTAAGTTACATGTTCAACATAAAACGGTGGGAAAAGAAATGGTGCATCGTCTCTTTTGCATGTCAGCACTGATGTATCTACAACACTGCCCCTGTTTGTGTGGACCAGAACTGACACATCACTGCATCTGCGTGGCACAGAGCCTCTGCTCCAATTTCAGAAGCACCAATGCATGATGGTCCTCAAGCACTGTCCTCGCATCTCCCACGATGACAACAACAGTGCCAAAGCTAAAGCCCTGTATCGATAAGAGTGAAGAATATGCCTCTTTTTTCGCTTTCCCTCACACTGCATGTTGTTACGACACAGTCATTACAACAACCGCATTGTACCAACACATATCATTACCCCGCAAGGGGGAGCTGGATGTTGGAATAGTATAATTTACTATTCCAACTCCAGTCTGTGCGGACAGTAGGGAAGGTGTTGGATTTTAAATACAACACCTTCTCCTCCCTCCGCAAGTCCTTGTAACGACTTGCGGGGTAATTGTATGCATTATTACAATGCGGTCGTTGTAACGATCGCGCTGCAACAACATGTAGGGTGACTGATGCGTAGTAAGGGGTGTTTACCAAGAGTGGATGCATCATTGTTGTTGTGCTGCCAGGACCAGTGCATCGCGACCAAACCTGTGGATCAGGCTCAACCAATCGACCTCTGCCTCCCGCAGCTCCTAAGTCATCCGGATCTTAGAAACAGCTCAGACTAAGGTACTTTTGCTCAGTGGGCCCAATCTGGTCTTTTAAAAATCAATATCTTCGGTTCTAACTGTTGGAGATTTGTTGTTTGTGTCCTGTTTTATTCATAAAATTAATCTGTATGTGTGTGGTATGTTTTTGTGTGGTGTTTTCACTGTTTTACTGTTTGAAGTGTTGCGCAAATACTTTACACATTGACTCTTAAGTAAAGCCTGACTGGTCGTGTCAAGCTACCGAGGGTTAATCACAGGTTACTTTACGGTGTGTTTGTGACTTACCCTCACCAGGACTGTGATTCCTGCTTGGACAGGGTGTACACCTCTGCCAACCAGAACCCCAGTTTGTAACAGATGGCAATCTGGTCATACGAAACATCGCCCTATTGGATGGGTTTGAAAACTCAGTTGACTAATGCATCCACTGCAGGGATCTGTGTTTCAGTTCATGGTTATGAGTTTGAATCTTTGTAAGCCTACTTTTTCTTTTATTCTGCACAGGTAAAAAAAAAACTGTTCACTTTGGTAAGAATGAATATCTGTTATTCTGCTTCAACCTTCACAAGGATGAACTTGTTCTCCACAAGTAAATATAATGGGTTGAAAATACCATCAATATTTCTGATGTTGGCTTTCGTCTCTCCTTAGGACCACGACTATCATTTTTGACACTGGTAAATTATAAAGCTGCTTGCTCTTTAAGGTAATGATGGCACGCTCATCGCAGAGCGCCGTTGTGCCACTGTAATGATAACGCATTCACACAAAAGGGACATATATAAATTCACAGGCATTCTGTTATAAAGATAATCTGCCATATTGTAGGTTGAGTAACAATTACCTTTATTGGAGAAGTAAGAGACACCACCCTCACGGACTCCGACCCAGCTTCAACTTGTTGGAATCGGTTTTACCAAGCATCCAAACCAAAACAGAATTAGAACTCCTGCAGCATCACACATTACATGGTGAATGTTCTGTGCAGCATCATACATTACACAGTTAACATTCTTAGAGACTATTCTAAGATACAGAAAACACAACACATTCACAGAAAGATATACACAAGACAGGCACATTTAGACATTTTTAGATTCACACAAACGTACACACATTCACACATCAACACAGACACGGATGCACACATGGGGAAAAACTAAAGAGGCACAGGCATATGCACACACAAACATCAACAAATTGGCATGGCATTTGACTTAATCCATTCTCAGATTACAAACAAGCACATGCAAAATGCCAAGCATGATGACTGACATCATGCCAGGGAAGGGCACCACAGGGATACAAGATGGCTAAATCGCTTATCATGCAATGTTACATATGCAGATACCACATGTCAGCAGTGATCATTTCCTTCACTGATGTGCACAGAGTGAAACTTGGTTTCAATTGGATGTTTGAAGAGCATCAGTTCGCAGTGAGGCCTGTCAGCTTTTGAAAAGTAGACATTTACCAGAGGAATGACTGATGATCTTCCAAGCCCTCTTGCCTGGTGCACTCACCCTTCAGGGTAGTCCTACTCACTTGGCCAACCAGACATTTATGTCTAATGTAGTTTCCTTTTGAAATGCTTATTGAAAGTGAGATATTTTGATTAAGTTCTTAGATCAATACTGCAGGGAAATGCACAAACAAATGTACCCACATTTGAAAAACAAAAAGGAATCTAAGCGAAGAACTTTCACAAACCTTCCTTAGGAGTATCAATCTTGCTCGCCATGCTCGCTCACACAATGCAATGTCATGGCTTTATGCCGCACCACTTTTTGCAGTCACCAGCCACCACTGGCCTCTTCCTGTAATTCGTACTCATTTGTTCACATTTCTTAACTTCTCGTGATTTCATTTCTTCTTTGATGAAACCTCGGTCAAATGTGCGTGGGGCTAAATGCTTTATTCAGATTTTCAGACCAGAATGAGGGAAATTTGTAATAGCCATGTTGTCTCCCAATAATGCAACAGAGCAATAACACAAGAAAACACAACAGAACAGAATAGTACTAAGAATATGGAAAAAGAATGAGAAAATAAACATAACATAGCGACAGCCACCGTACAACACGATACACTACAAGCTCAGAAAATCAACAAAGAATGAGCACACAATAACGTCAACACAAATCAGGACACACCAATACACCACAACACAAGAAAACATGAAGGGGGCACAGCAGTCAAACAACATATCAACATGAAAATCAACACAAAACAAAACCAAGACAACCACATAACTTAACATGATGGCACGAAGCTTAACATAACTACATTTTTATGCTGTCATGTATAGTTAAGTTGTTGATTTATGGTGAAGTATTTTGTATTTTGTGTTTGAGTTGCTGTGCTGCTATTTTGTTATTGTGCTCTATTGTTGTGTTGATGTTTTGTAATTGTTTATTGTTTGTTCTAGTTGTTTTGTAGGTCTGTGTTGTACCATTGGGATTCTTTTTGTCGTATTGGATTAGGGTTTTGATATTTTGTTATGCTTTTGTAATACCCTTTGTTATGTTGGTACGTTATTACGTTACAGAGACTAGGGGGCAGATTTATGTTGGACTTGCGCCACGTTTAAGCCACCGTTGCGTCACGCAACGGCGGCGTAAAAGTGGCGCATCCCTGCGACCCATTTACAACGTGACGCTTTAGGCAGATGCGTCACGTTGTAAAGCCCTGCCCCACATGTGGGCGTTCCGGCGCAGGGTGGGCGTTCTGGGGCAGGTGCGCCTTGCAAAAAGTGCCTAGTGAAATCTACAAAATTTCACACAGGCACTTTTAGGGCAATGCTGCGTCAAAACCCTGCGCCTGCTTGAAGCAGGCATAAGACTTGACGCAGCATTGGACAAATATGGCCCCCCAGAGCATTGCTGGAGCTGCGTCGCGCTTGCGACGCAACTGCAGCCATGCGTCGCCTTTACGGCACAGATGCATCACGCATCTGTGCCGTTTTTGCCCCATGGTGCGCCGCATTGTAAATGCGGCGCACCATGGGTGGCGGAGCTGTGGCGCACAATAACTGGCGCCTCCCTGGGAATGCGCCAGTTATTGTAAATCTGCCCCTTTATTGTTAAATTTTGCAGCTGTATTATGTTAAGTTGTGTTGCACTTTAATATGTTATTTTGCTATGTTGCTGCTCTGTTGTTTGTGCTTTTGTATTGTGTCATCGTGTTGTTCTTGTGCCCAGCTGCAGTTGGTCTTCTTAAACCTGTTCAAACACATTTGTTATACAATACTACCACGAAAACCCGACTTTCCTGATACAGTGCTACGAGCTGTTTGCACCAAATGTCTTGCTAGTATTTACCAGAGTACATGTTGTAGCGCCTTCTAAAAACATTTTGTGATCCGGCTTTCTTGGTGTGCCCAATCTAATCGTTTGTGAAGCATTTTTTCAGAATATCACTATAAAGTCTCATCTCATGAGTCAGCTTTTATTCTCACTGTGGTAATTTACAAACCTGTTATTTTAGATTTAGATGAGGAACGTTTTATTTATAAAGTCGGGCGGGGTTGGGTGGCTTTTCCCATAGGAATGCTTAGGTAATCACCGACAGGCTGGTACATGTATTCCTGTTATGGCACATTTCGGGAATTTTAGAATGAAGCTGCTCTGCCTTGGTAAAGTATACATGATGCGTTCTAATACACATGGCGCAAGATTTTACTTCCCCTGTATGCGAAATGTGTGGCTTTGAGTATAGATAATCGCAGCACTTTCAGACACGGACGCATGAAGACAGAGGAAAACGAAATCCAGTCATGCGCACGTGGACATGGCCCGCGCCTAATGAGAAATGTTTGTGAAATGTCATCAATGCTAGTTAAAACAGGCCGCTTAGATGAAGTATAGGGTGACCATGCTCTCATGTTGGCATCTTTATTCTTTCATAATTTGTAAGTACTAATACTAGCATCTAATTAACGAAGAGGGCGTTTCAAAGCATACTGTCCTGCATGACTGTAACCCACAAATACTGAGTGCTTTTGACAGCTAACTAACCTGCATCTGTTGGGTTCTGTCAAAGATTACTCACCTGCATCTGTGAGGTTCTTTCAAAGCAGGTCATCACATTACCCAAAGTGCATTACCCAGTGGACTTCCGCCTGCGAGGTCACACCTATGAAAAAATGCCACACCAGGCCTAAGCAGAAGTCACCACAGCAGTGTACCTGGGCACACATACCACCACACCTACAGTCACCCAAGCTCTTCAACCGGCTGACTAGCAGGCACCAATGCACAAACCTACAAGCACCCTTACAGATAGACTGCCAGGCATGCAATCACCTGCATACTGCTTTAAGGACATCTCAAAGTGCCAGATGACAGAAGAGTGGAAAGGAGGGAACTAAGGCGAGGGAATGATGAATGAGCATCATGGATGGAATGATCATCCCCATAAGGGAGCTTAAGTAAAGAAGAGAGGACTTTTAATGCCTCATAAGAAATGACAGGCTTCAGGAGTGGAGAGACAGCAGGAATGGGCAGGACTACCATTTAAGTGTGGATAATTGGGGCCTGACCTAGAGCTGGGAATGATAGCCATTTAGAGTGATGAAGGGGAGGCTAGGGAAAGCAAGTGACCCATAACCACACAACAACATAAAGCGACAGTAGCATACAGACAATATACATGCAACCACACACAACACACATACAGAAAGAAAGCACACGTTGGCCATGGAAAGAATGGGGACAAAAAGAGGGCTGACCAAAGGAATTAGTGAAGATTTCATGTTGACTTAATATTTAGCTCAATTGTTGGATTCTTAGAGCAATCACTGCTACTAGTCAGAGGATACTGCATACATTTCCCTCAAAGCCATTTGCTGAATAAGCACCAGTCTATAACAACGCAATGTTTTCTGCGCTCCCATTCCAGCCCTTGCCTCTCTGCTGTGAGCATACATAGGTAGCACTGCAATTCATTATCTTCATTTCTTTAATACTAGCACGTGGCACACACAGGTTTATTAGATCCTTTTATAAAACAACAATCCAAGAATACTCTAACCCAGCCTCTCTGTTCCTTCCAACACATTTCACACAATAAATTTATGGACCTGGTCAAAGCAAGCAGGCCTGTGGGCAACCCTTCTGGCCCTTGTCCACCGCACATTTTCAAGACAATTCTTCTAACAACCTCGGTTGCCACTCCAGTAAGAAGAATCATCAACAATTCCTTAACTACCAGAATATTTCCAGAGGAACTCAAAAAGTCATGCATACGCCCTTTACTGAAGAAAACAAACTTAGACCTGCTGAACCCTAACTACAGACCCATTACAAATGGACCTTTCTTGGGCAAACTGATAGAAAGTTTACCTAGCTGTCACAATTCATGTAGAGAATGCCATCCTTTCAGACTTGCAAACAGGATTCCATCCGGGAAGAGGCACAGAATCTGCCCTCTCTGATGACCCGAAGAACACAGTTGACCGCAACCGGCTTGCTGTGCTGCTCCTTTTGGACCTCTCAGCTGCCTTTGACATTGTTGACTATGACACTCTGATACAAAGACTCTACGAAGCCAGCATAGAGGGGATTGCTCTAGACTGGATCGCGTCCCACCTTCGAACAGAAGTAATGTCATCCCAGACGAAAGAAATCTCGTAACTCATTGTTTTTCCTCCCATCACTATGTACAACCAGACCACCATGACACCCATGCACCGTTGCTACCTAACCTTGTTTCTATTGTTTAACCATTTGCTCATCTTTGCACAAAATGACTTGTTTTATTTATTACTCCTTTGTCTTTTTATCCCATTTGTGTGTAAAGCGCTCTGACACACAAATACTACTTCATCTGGAATGTCCAAAAGACATTGAAAACTCCCCAATTTTCAGTTATCTCAGAGCTGTAGATCAATAGATGACTTGGAGCCATCTCAAATTGAATGCTTCCAAAACTAAAATACACATGTGTGGTGAGTAGAAACATCATGACCCGCTTGCCGCCTGGCTTGATGAACTGGGATTACTACCTAACATATTGAAGGAAGTAAGAAACCTCGGAATGACCAAGAACTCCACGCTATCGATTAATGCCCAAGTGGACAAACTAGCAAGATCAAGCTTTGTCACTTTAAAAACTCTGCAACAAATCGTCCCCCATTTGGGATTTCCACAGTCAAGCTACCTTCTCCCTTGTTTTGACCAAAGTCCATTACGCCAATAGCCTCTACCAAGGATCGGCTTCAACAATCATGAAAAGACTGCAACGGATTCAGAACTCAGCTGCCAGACTACTCTTGCATATCAAACCACAAGACCATATCTCACCTGCCTTGAAAGCCCTGCATTGGTTACCAGTTGCCAGAAGATAAACATTCAAGCTACTTTGTATCACCCACAAAGCGATATATGGAATGGGACCGCTCTTCTTCAGGAATAAAATCACCAAACACATTCAACAAAGGAACCTCTGCTCTAGAGTGGTACCTCGCCTCAAAATCCCAAGAAAATAACCATGGGTGGCACATCCGTCTCTGTTCAAGTAGCCAAAATATGGAACTCTTAACCCCCCAACATAAAATCCATAGGCAACCACCTTATCTTCAGAAAACTACTTGACTCTTTTCCACATAAGTACCATACACAAACAGAAATATACAGCATATCCCTCTGTATATAAGCATGCATTTGTACTATAGATAGGTACCTATATATGTTATTGCTTTGTATAAACATGTAGAATAAGTATGTTAAAAAAATTATGAAGGTTTCTTTGAGTTCTGAAGGTCTCTGTGCACACAGCATAAGCTACTCGCTACACTAAAGCCCCTAACAAAACCATCGACTCCCTGTGACAACAATCTCAACCAATGACTGTTGGCACCTTGCATTGACCTACCAGCAACCTACTCCCAGGGTCCCAGTATTCCAGTGTTTACTTGTGTTGTAGTATACACAGTGTACTCTGTATACACTGTAAGCATCACAAAGCTGCTGTTATCTGTTATCTGCCACTATCACAAATCTGCCACTATCAGAGTTCACTGTGTAACTGGGCAACATTGATAGTGCTATAACCAACTACTACACAACTATAAACAACGAATCCAGCTATAACAAGCCATACTAGGTCATACCAAGACAACAGTTCGGGCTGCTGCGTATGTTTACAGGAAACACTGAGAAAAACTGCAACTTCCCAAAATGCCAGATAAAGAGCACAAGAGTCTTATGAAAATCAAAGTAAATCCACCAAACCCAGACCCCTCCACTAAAGGCAAGCGGGACATCAACGCAACAATGGATACCATACTAAGTAAGTTAGCTGAGGTTCATGATCTCGCCAAATCAACAAAGGAAGAAATCTCTGCAATTAGGCAAGATATTAGCGGCACTAATGTCAGACTGTCTGAAACAGAAAACAGGATTAGCCAACTAGAAGACAACGAAACCAAAGTGTGTAAATCCCCCAAAAGCCTAACAATCACAACAGCCTCCTTGACAAAATGCCTGGCAGGGCGTGAAGACAGGAACAGAAGGGGGAATCTTAGAATTTTTGGGATTCTGGAAGGAGAGGAAAATCCTTCAGGCTCATGCATTGTCTTCCTGGAAAAATGGTTTGTGGAAGCCACCAACTTGACCTTTAATAAACTGCTGGAATTCGACAGGACCCGTACTAGATTTGACAAGCCAGAGAATACCAAGGCCTCTTGTATGCAAACCTCTCCGCTACCAACATGTAAAGCAGATCCTTGCCTTCATGCGCAAAAACAACCATATCCTGTGGAGAAACAATAAAATTGACAGCTCTCCAGATTACAGCAAAGAAACCGTGGACACCAGAAAGGGGTTCCTAGCACTTCGACCAAAGCTACGAACCTTGAACTATCAATTTGCCTTCGCAGGACCAGAAAAATTCTGAGTAATGATCCAGGGATCCCGCCCTTTTTCACAGATCACCTACAACCTATAACTGGCTCAGATGATCCCGCCATGGACACGGCGACACCGGATCCTTCTATTACAGGCTCTTAAGCCGCTCTTGGGTTGCTTAACTCACCTTGATGCTCTAATGCTATGTAGCACTCACAAAAATGTTCTACCCTTATGCAGGTTGTTGCTCCCTGGTCATGGTGACTTCTAAAATCTGCAGTGATTTGTACAACATTGATTGTCCTTCTCTGCTATGGTATCTCTGTTATGGTATCCTGGTCTTGATAAACAACTAGCAGTCAACTAGCTGTCTGAACTGCCTGAACTGTCCATACTGCATGCCATTAGTTGTGAGATATTGCTATATATTGTTAGATATTGCTAGGTATATTCCTAGATATATTGCTAGATATTGCAATCAGTAGATATTGCAAGATTAAGGGATACTGCTCCCATGAATAATACGTTATGTGTTGCAATTAGCCGTCCCATGAACCCAGCTATATTCAGTTGACAGTTCTTAGTTACAAGTTCTTAGTCCTCAGCTCTGAGTTCCTAATGCTGAAGTTTACTATTCTCAAGCCACACAATGATCTCATGCAACCAACACATCTTATCTGGCTCACATGGGAGAGGAGCTCTCTTTCCCAGTCACCATGTCTGTTTTCTACGGTGAGGGGTGGATGGGAGGGTTTGGGTTGAGGGGGGGGGGGGGGTTAGGATCAGGGTTTTGGATCTTGTGTTCTTTATATTATTATTTTTCAATAATTTCTGTCTTTTCAATGATGCTCACAATTGTCCTCCTTGCTCAAGTGCCTTGTTGGTCTACACAGTGATACTCACAATGACTCCTCAATGCAAACAGGTGCAAGCAATTTGTATGTGATGCTCTATAGACGTAATGCGTGTTGTCATGCAGGCACAAAGTTTTTCTGCTCAAAGGTATTATCTTAGAGTAATAACTTCATATATACATGGTACACCCTGACGGTGATATAAGCCAAAGATATGACATGTTTCTCTACCTGCTCATCATGCTTTTTCTCTTAGGTACCAGATCTTGCTACGATGCCTTTACTAACAAGGGTGGAACTGCAATGATATATATATCCTATCAAGGTGATATATCTCTACACCCAACTATCGTGCCCTATGTCTCTAGTCCAGTATTTCACACACCCTATCAACATACAGTGAGTAAAGGGTACAAAAGCCGCTGGAGAACTAGGAGCGCATATACAATGTTGATAACACACTTATGATGTCGGAAACCCCCCCCCAGGGTCTCAGCACATAATAACCTCAAGATACTTTCACTGAACGTTAAGGGCTTAAACCACCTAGTCAAACTGAGGAAGATTCTTGATTACCTCCAAAAACAAAAAGGTGATGTCTACCTACTACAGGAGACTAACATTGACTTAAAACAATTTAACTCACTTAGATATAGGTTCTATAGTGAAGTTGCTGGCTCTGATGCAATGGGGAAGAAGACTGACTCTAGTAGCAAAAAAAATCAAACATCGACATGGTAGCACACACATCTGATACTAAAGGGAGATGGGTTACGACAAAATTGGCAAAGGACAATACGGAATTCTACATTACTAATATTTATCCACCTAACAAGGACAACTTGGAATTCTGGGAAGACTTAAACAAACAAATTGACACTATTCCAGACACTGCTATGCACATACTAGCCGGCAATTTTAATCAACCCATGGATCCGGGATTAGACAGAGACTCACGATGCATGTTTCGCAGCAATAACTCTCAGAAAGCCCTTAATAATCTCTGTACACGTTTCAATCTGTAGACACTTGGAGATTACAAAACCCTACAGAAAGGGAATACACATTCTACGCATTGACTACCTACTAATTTCCAGCAATGCCACTGCAAGAATCGGAGAAACTTTGATTGAGCCAAGAGTGATCTCAGACTATTCATGTATCACCCTATCTATATCTGACCCAAAACCACCCAACAAACAATCTCTTTGGAGGCTCAACAATGAGGTTTTATAAAAAAAAGTCCCACAGACAACTCATTGAAAATGCAATACAGAATTACCTCATGGATAACAAACAGGATGGCGCATCGGACCTCACCCGATGGGAAGCTTTAAAGACTACTATCAGAGGAGAGATTATTAAAATTAGAGCCGCCATGAACAGGGATTATAATACCAAGCTTGAGAAGCTAGAAAAAGAGATTGCTATACTAGAGGGAAAACATGTTATATCACGTGATGCAACAGTCATGAACGAAATAGTGAATAAGAAATATGAGTATAATAAAATTCTCAGTGACAGAGCAGGAATATGGATAAGTAAACAAAAAACCCACAACACTTTGTGAGTTCAATAAGGCTGGGAGGAGCCTAGCTGCATACTTAAAGATTAAAATACAGAAGAACACGATTAAGAAGCTAATAGATCATAAAGGTTTAGCTCACTCTAATCCGCATAAAATTGCTATCTAAATGAATGCAAACTTCCCGCCCTTTCAGATCAAGAACAGCTAGAAATCAATAGCCCAATTACCACCTCAGAAGTCAAAAGCGCAATTAAGTCCCTAATAACTGGGAGGGCTCCGGGGCCTGACGGGTTTAGTGCAAAATTTTACAAATGCTTCTCCTCACTACTAACTCTTCCACTTTTAAACCTGTTTCATGAATTCGGTAGCTCTAACAAAATTAATGAAGGGAAAGACCCAACACTCCCCAAAAACTATAGACCGATAACCCTAATTAACTTAGACTGTAAAATTTACGCAATGATTCTCGCCAAGCATCTTCAAAAATTCTTACCCAAACTTATCCACCCCTCGCAAGTTGTTTTAAAAAAAATAGACTATCTAGTGACAACACCAGAATCCTAGCTCATGTACTGGAGAAAGCTCAACGTAATGACTCACCAACAGTGGCTATCACTCTGGATGCCAAAAAGGCTTTAGGCAAAGTAGATTGGGCCAACCTGAAAGCAACGCTGGATAAATTCAACTTGGGTGAGAATTTTACGTGCATGGTAATGTCACTCTATTTTACCCCCTCGGCCAGAGTAAGAGCGGGAGGCTCCCTCTCATCCTCCTTCAAATTAGATTAAAGGAACAAGACAAGGCTGCCCCCTTTCCCCCTCCCTATTTCTGCTTGCAATTGAACCCTTCCTATACCATCATGGGGATTATAGCCAGATCTCAGGGATACATTTCAATAACTACGCAGTAAAGATTACTGCTTATGCTGCCATGCCTACTCTCATGTCTTCAATAGAAGACTTTGCTGCAGTATCTGGGTACAAATTAAATAAAGATAAGACTGAATTTAAACTCCTAAATAACCTTTGTGGTAAAGAAATCATGGGTGACTCGGGTCTCCTGTGGCAACCTAAGTGCTTCAAGTACCTGGGCCTGGACTTCACCGGAGACTTGATCACCACCCTTCAAGCCAATGAGAGCGCACTCTACAAGATAATCTTTCCATTGCTAGATGGATGGTTCTCCTAAATATCTATCATGGTGGGGTAGGGCTGAGACATAAAAAATTATGCTTACTCCATTTGTTAACTATCTAGCTAGCATGCTACCAATGACATTTTCAAATGACTTCTTGAATAGAATCTATAAACTTTTTAATGCATTCCTCTGGCAAGGCAAGAAACCCAGAATATCAATGACAAAACTCCAATTACCAAAAGAGAAAGGTGGTATGGGCCTTCCGAACTTTAGGAACTATCTGTCATGCTTCGGTTACAGGCAATCACTGTCTGCCGTCGGAGTACGGGAATGGGTTGAACTACGTTTCCCAGACTCCTTGTGGAGCACGCAGCACTTGAGCAGCGTCATCTCCGCGGCCGCAATATCATGGCGGCGACCGAGGAGAAGAGTGCCAATAATTCTCTGAATCAGCTTAGTTCGAGTGCGGTGTGATACAACTTTGGCTATTTCCGAGTCCAGACCTCTCCCTCTGTTGGAGGAGACCGTGATTTCTAACGGACTCATGCAGAGATGAACTGGGTCTGGGACTCTGTTCATAAAGCAGACTCCTCTGTTGGATGAGACCCGAAACTCGGTCTCGTGCAGAGAAGTCGATTTAAAGAGCAAAGAGGTATTTGCTACAAATGCTTTTTCCGGTGAAATCATTACTGGAATAAAGCCATAACTTTTGGTTTTCTTTTTCTTTGATTACAAACTGTGTCAACACAAGAACACGGTTAAGCTTGTCTATGTGATTGCAACTGGATGTGAACTTATGATGGAACTTCTTTCTTCGTGTTGACTTTTGAGTTCTTGGAATACAGGACAACAACAGTTTTTCTTGCTTATATATTACAGGAGAGAGTAAGGGGGGGCAGTGCTCGTGAGCAATAAGGTTAAGCATCACACCACTGTTGCTATGGTATGCGCACCCTCCTTATGACAATCGTGAAGCATGATGCATGTACAAGTTAGCTGAGGCTAACATTGTTCCTTGTCTTTTGTGTTGCCTCCATTAATGCGTGTAGCGGCCTTATACTGCCCTCTTCTCTCTTCTATGGTTAAAGCACAACGTATTTTGCTTTTCAGGTGAGGGGAAGGAATAATCGTAGGAACGCTGTCAATGTTTATGTTGTGCGTAATAGAGTGATATTTATGATTGTTTTATTCTTTTGTCTCCCACAAGATCTCCCTCCCCGCTGTCCCCTTCCCTCCCCACGCCCCTCGCCTGATTCCCTCTAAGTTTGTGTTGGTTCACAAGCCAGATTTGGGGCAATCTAGAGGTGGGCTTCTTAAACTACATCTGCACCATCCTGAGGATCGAACGGTGGAGCCTGACACTATCAAACGGCATATCTTTGCAAACAAGTTGCCAACTGGCTCATCACACAGACTGACTATACACCAGTCTGGATAGATATAGAAAGGTCAATCATCAATGATATGCCTCTACCTGCCCTCCTTACCATGAATGTATCGACCTCCCCACTCAAAGTACATTCTGCTTAACACAAAGAGAGCCCTTTTACGGCTGGACCACCTCTCCAAACTGAAAATCAATAAGTCCAACATGTCCGCCCTCTGGCGCAACCCGCGCCTGAAGATCGATGGTGAGATGCACCATTTGTCTAAAAATGGCATAAATCTAGTCAAAAACCTCTTTATAGGAATCCTCCCATTTACGTTTTCTACCCCTCCTAGACCGACATAGACTAAAACCGATGGACTTTTATAAATTCCTAAAACTAAAATCTCTCCTCTTGATGGGCTCTATTAAACCCTTCGACCCTTCGATAGTCTCCAAGATGTCACAACTACTAGTCAGGACACACCGTCTCTAAAATATATAAACTTCATTCTCCCAAACCTCGTAAATCTCACAGAAAATGTGAAGTTAAGTGGGAATCTGAACCCAACTCCAACAACATCCCATATGACTGGGATAAAATACATATCACACCATTTTCAAATAAAATATCTCCAATACTGTTGCAAACCAAACGTATACTAATAAATAGGACATCCTGGACACCCGAGAAAATTTTTATACTCAATCTAAGTGAAAGCCCAACATGCTGGAACTGTAAAGCCGACGTTGGTAACCTCTCCCAAATGCTCTTCTCTTGCCCTACCCTACAAACATACTGGGACAAGGTTTACGAATGTATAAGTAAAACTTTACCGATACCTCTATCAATATATCCTCTACATTAACTCTCTCATTCATCTCACACCCCATACCACTACTAAGATCCCCAAAATAACCCTTTCTAGACTCTCACCTACTCTACCCCTCCCTGCATTATCTGACACATTTTTTACTATACTGATCCCGAAAACAAGCCTTTCTATATTCTTCTCTCTGACTCTTCCCCTCCACAACCATTTTTACTCATTCCATACCTCCTCCTACAGCTATGACCTCCAAAACAAATAACAACATAAAAAGCCTAACTCCTTCACTCTTCTATCCTTCCAGTATCCTTTTCAATCAAAATAACAAACTAACATGTTCACTTCTCAAATTTCATATTTCACAATACTAATTCACCACTTATCCTTTATGGGTTCCAGAGTAGCGTGCTACTTGCAAAAAAAGTGGTTCAACCCCTCATCAGGTGTATCAAGTACTATTTAAATGCAGGCTTTTTCCCTCTTCTATCCCTCCACTACCCTTCCTTATCCAAATAACTGAATAACATATCCACCTCTCAAATTACTTTCATATTTCACTATACTAATTTTCAACACTAATCCTTTATGAGTTCCAGAGTAGCATGCTACTCGCCAAAAAAGCGCTTCCACACCCCATCAGGGTTAACAAGCGCTATTTAACTGCAAACATTTTTCCCTCTTCTATCCCTCTGCTATCCTTCTTGATCCAAATAACTGACCAATATCCCCCACTCAAATTACTTTCATATTTCACTATACTAATTCACCACTAATCCTTTTTAGGTTCCGGAGTAGCATGCTACTTGCTGAAAAAGCGCTTTGATGCCTCGTCTGGTGTAGTAAGCGCTATATAAATGCAATTACAATACAATACAATACACCAGACTGTGGGGAACATTCTGAAAAGCCTGTTGAAATGCATAAGGGAGCATTCCTTAGGTACTTTTGTATGTACTCTTACATGTCTTTGTGTATTGGCTCCATCACCTCTAAAAAGCTAAAAACATGGGAATATTCCTATATAATTTGTACAAATAGAAAGGACTGTGTTCTCCTTGCACTTTTACCAATTGCGAACTGGACATTTTGGGCTGATTTACAAAGCTACATAAGAGTATTTAAAAGAGTAGTTCTGTCTTAGTACCCCCCATACCCACTAATACTTTTGAGAATTGGTCTCCTTGTGTATGTAGTCCTGTGCTATCACTTTCCAAATAATTGTTATCATATCTGTTGGTTTCAGACTGAAGCAAATTTTGCAACAGTGACATCACAATCAACATAGAAGAAACATTGCGAAGAGTAATCACCGCAATTTTTGCATAATTGAAATGTTTGGTCTCTTAAATGTAAGACATTAATTCATTGTTCATATAATTCCTTTTTTTACAAATCTTTTTTTGCATTCTTGCTAAAACATTTACCAAATGCAAGGGGTATCGTTTGTTAATGCACACAGAAAACCTCATTCACCTCTAAATCATAGAAAGTGAAGAAAGCAGCTGACGTTGAACTTATTTTTTCTTTTAAGCACAACTCAAAATGGTACTTAAAATTCCTCATAAAGTTTTGGGAACAAATCTATATACAGAGTACGTCACTTTGCGGAAATACTTATTGATTTCATAGTACTTAAATGTGCCGTTGCGAATCTATTGCCAATGCCAAGTGGCATAAAAATCATTTCATATAAGCCATCAATTTCTCACATTTGTATACAGAGTATTTAATTTTTCAAAAAGTACCTATGGTACTCAAACATGTGCTATCGTGGTTCTATTACCAATGCCTAGTGGCAAAAATTAATTTTGTATAAACTATCAATATTGCATGAACAATTTCCTTTGTGATACTTAAGAGACCTACTGCAAAACAAATCATGTAAAATTCCAAATATTCTCCTAATTCATATTTTAATAAAAGTGCTGGTGACCAAGGAAGGAGTGCGTGCGCCAGCGAGAAATGCCCTTTATTTCTAGTGTGAGGGTATTTTTTAAGGGGATGTGAAAATTCATGAAAAGGTGCCCTACTTAGATATGGAAGAACATGTAAATAAATGAAGGAAAAGATTATTGTTACATGAATTTTTGCATACGATACTCCTAAAGGTGTATCTTATGCTAAAACCACAGTACGTAAACTTGATTTGTCCCTACATGACATCGCAATTTATGGACAAAAAATATATAATTCAGTACAAGTTGGTTCTAATTACTCCAAGCCAAATGGTGGATAGAGAGGCATAATTGCCTTTTTAAACTACATATGTACAGTCCAGAGTGAGAAGTGCACTCTATGATAAAATTGCAGAAAAGTGGCATGGCAACCCTTACCCCACCATGACACCCAGAAAAATATGCAATTCACTAAAATTAAGCCTTCTAAGATAAGAAGAAATGAAGAACTTAAAGTTCAAGGACATTATTCAAAAATAAAGAACATGGAACCCTGAGCATAATTTACATTATACACCTATGTGGGTGCACAATTCTTCCTCTTTGTTCATCCTATAGGGGGTTTTGGTATTAAAATCGATTATATATTTCAATTCAGGAATCCGTAACTCTTTTTCATGGTCTCCCCCTCAAATGTGTTTGTATATCCTGTCAATGCCACAGAAACTGAGAAGTTTTCTATCACTGTTGTGTGCATAGTAAAAATGCCTTGCAACATGCGTTTTTTAAGAGCTAGTTTAGTACTGCTCATGTAGTGCAATCCACAAGGATATACCAGCAAATATACTACATACTCCGTAGTGCAAGTGATGTACTTATTGATACATTTGACTTGACCATTGTGCATCTTTTTGGTACTGCAACTTGTAATGAATTTGCAGGACTTTACTGGCATTGCACTTATGAAATCCCTGTATCGGTTGTAGCCATGTTGTGCTTGATTCTACATTTTGATAGCTATGAACCAATTCATCCTTCAGGGACTTAGGCCTCCGATAGGTAACAGCAGGAAAATTACCAACCGTCTTACCTCTTGTGGTATCAGATTTTACAAGGCCCCAATGTTTGTTTATTAGGCACCTCAATTTATTAGATCTGGCACTGTATGTTGTTATCATGTGCAGACTATCTGTATTGTCCTGTTTTGGTTTAGACTTTTGGGGGGCAAAGAGTGCGTCTGTGTATGTTACTTTGGACAATTTAGTAGGTTCCTGGTTAAGAACTTTTTCAGAATAACCACATTCTCTGAAGTGTGTTTTATATTGGTGGCCTCATTGGTGTATGCTTTCTCTGTACTACAGTTTCTACATGCACGTAATAGTTCCCCATAGGGGATACTATTTAACAAAGAGAATGGATGGTGGCTGCAGGCATGCACTGTAGTGTTGCCAGCGGTCTCCTTACGAAATAAGGTAGTTATCAGTTTGTCATCTTTGACCAAAATTCGTATGTCAAGAAATTCACAGGTCGTGTCACTGATGGTGTGAGTGAACTTCAGATTAAGATTGTTCCTGGCTAGTGTGTCAATACATTTTATAGCATTATCTCTTCCACCATCCCAGGTGTTGAAGAGATCATCTATATATCGAAGCCAGAGTGGCAGATTTCAGTATATTGCTCGTTGGGTTCATTCCACACCACTTGCTCCTCCCACCAGCCCTGAAATAAATTAGCTAGCCTGGGGGCGAAGCAAGTGCCCATTGCTGTACCGGACATTTGCCTATACAAAGTTTTCTCAAATAGAAAAATATTTTTCGAAGCCAAAACAACATCATTTCTTTCAACATCAGTATATGGTCAAATTCCTCAATGCATTCTCTTTTCAAATAATGCATGCATGCCTCCACTCATTTCTGTTGGTGTATGCACGTATATATAACAAGCATACGTCTAAGGAAATCATCAAATATCCCCACTCCTATTTGATATCATGAATGCGTTTCATAAAGTCAGAACTGTCTCTAAAGTAAGATCTCAGGTCTGTGACATATGGGGCAAGAAAATGATTCAAAAATATTGATGTGTATTCTATTAGGCCCCAATTGGAAGAAACAATGGGCCTCCCTGGTGGCCTTGTTGGATGTTTATGTACTTTGGGTAGAAAGTAAATACAGGGTACCTTGGGATTGTTATTTCTTAGCAATCTCTATTCATCATCATCATTGACCAATTGTCAACCAAGTTCCAATAAAGATTAACAGTACTGTCACACATTTTCCAATCCACGATTTCATAGAAACTTTGGTCGGCCAACTGGCGTTAGCTTCCATTCTGTAGCTCTCAATATCCAACACAACAATGTTCCCCCCTTTATCAGAGGGCTTTATTATGATCGAGGGATCTACCATCCTATTTTGTCCCATATACAATAAGAGCGATCTACCCTTAATTTGACCAATTCCAGAATCATTGCTTGGTGAAAGGCTTCAATATTATCAAACGCTACATTGGGATTATACCTTGACTTCATTTTAAGACCACTTTTGGAAGGTTTGTCCACAGTGAAGCCTAAGTGTCTTAGAGTGGAACCTGCTTCGCCATCAACTAGACTGCTGCCACTAGTTTCCAGTTCATGTATGGCCAGAATTGATTCTGCTTCCTCTACAGAGAAATTGATTGTTGAGGGCTGTTGCGTGGGTTCCAAATGTAAGTACATTGTGCCTTTACATTCCTTCTCCTTTGAAGTCTCATGTAACTTAATCAGTTTCAACTTCAGGACAAATAAGAATAGGTCTATGCGGGTATCGACATAGTTCCAATCTGTTGTCCTACAAAAGGATAGTCCTAGTTTAAGCACGGATTCCTCATTAGATGTTAAGATAAGTTTGGATAAATTAATGATCGAATTATCCATGCTGGTTGGGTCTAGCTTGTTCTTTCGCCAAAACTTTGATCTACCTCCTCTTCTTGTTAGTCTTAGTTTTTATTTTTGTTTGCGGCCTTTCTTCTTGGCCTTCCTCGGCCTCTTCCTGTTCCCTCCTTGTTTGTGCTCGCATCCTGTTTTGTTAATTCCTTCTGCTTCTTTAACATTTGAAATTTGTGTAGAAAGGTTAAGGGGCGCACCCCAAAAGGGGCAGTTGGAGTTTGTTTTCCGGTATCTGAACTCAAATCGGAACTGGAGCCTGTAGATACTATATCCTGTCTGGGAGTTTGTAGAAATTGACGATCGCGTTGAGCTCAGTAAAATTGCTTAGCATAGGTTAATATTCTCCCCTCCGCATAATCTGTTTTGTCGCGGAGGAATTTGCAATGTATCTTCGCTTTGATAGTGTCCTCATAACTTTTTAGATGCCCCTCCAGTTATTTTAGGAAATCAATTTATCATCTTTGTGTTTGTCAAACTCTGCACGTAATATTGTTAATTCTTATCTTGTTTTGTCAAGGTCTATTTTCGCGTATTTAATTAGCATTTCTAACATGCCTTTGCATGTTTTTGCCAAATAAATTGCCCACTCCTCCAGCATTTCTGGATTGGGATTCTCATAAGTGGGGATAATAGAAATCCTTAAGCCTCGAGGCACTCGACCCACTTCACTTTTACACAGTTTTTCAAGGTTATTCAGATTTTTTTTCAATGTGGGTTCCAAGACACCAACAGCCACATGCATCAAGTGATTTAGGAATCGCAAACGGTGCGAATCGCAAAATTCGGCCGTTTGCGATTCCTTAATCACTATTTGGGATGCATCAATCAAAAAGTACACAAAATCGCTATTTTTTGCAATTTCTGAAAAAGCGATTGCATTTAAGGAATCGCAATTTGCGATTCCTTAAATGCAATGCATGACACCTAAAAGAAATTGCGAATTCGCAATTAGGAGGAAAAAATTACCATGAGGTTGGACCTCATGGTAATTTGCGAAAAATCTTAAAAATGCTATTTTGTGCATTTTTCTAACTGTCATGTTGTGCACACACATGCCCTTAGGGCATGTGTGTGCACAACATATGTGCATAGATTGATTTCAGGGGTGCAACAGGGTGTCCTTTGGACACCCCTGCACCCTTGAAATCGCAATCTCAATTTGCGATTAGCTAATTGCGAATCGCAAATTGAGATTGTCTTCCCATTCATTTCTATGGGCCTTTTGGCCCATAGGAATCAATGGGAAGGGATTCCTTAATTGCAATTCGCAAATTGTGAATCGCAATTAAGGAAAAATAAGGAATCGCTAAATGAATTGCGATTTTTTAATGCATTGCTGTTTGCGATTCCTTAATTGCGATTCCTTAATTTTCGCAATTAAGGAATCGCAAACGGCCACAATGATGCATGTACCTGCAAGTGTAGTCCCCGACACTGCGGCAATGTCATACACATACATGTTTTCATCAAAGAGGGATAGCGCGACTGCTTGTCGTTCGTCTTCCCATGTGCTCATGTTCCCATGCAAGAATAAATAAACCAGCAGGTGATTTTTTCCCCCACATTTGAAAGTGACCGGGCAACAAAATCCTTGTGATATATATATTTTACTAGAAGAAAGGTACTAGAAAATGTTGCTCATTCATTTGGTTCATTTTATAGTGTTAAAAATCGATTTAATGTTTATGGTGTCTTATTTTCTTGCTTCTGCTTTCACACATGATAAAAGTTTTTGCCATTTACAACAGCAACACTAGTTAATTTGTTTATCATTCTAAATTTCTTAATTATAGTTTCTGCTTCCATGCAATTAATTCACGACAATAGCAGGAGACTTTTAGACAACGGGAACATGGTACCATTAGCTTAGCTATGTACGGATATGAATCTCACAGCAATCACAAGAAATGCATGCCTTTAAATGATGTTTGTAAAAACACACTTCAGGGCAGACTTACTAACCTGTCATGCAATGCAGCAAGGCAACTTAGTGGAGTGGTGTGGCTCACTGGTTAGAGGCGGCAGACCCGTAAGCAGAGGACGGCCCGGGACCAGGGTTCGATTACCGACGCGGCAGGGTCGTGGACCAGGGTCAGCGGGCGTGATAATTCTCGCCTCGGTGCCTACTCCAGTCAGGGACCACACTCGGCAACTCTGGGCATTAGCTTGCCTCATCTTCACAACGCCCCCCCCCCCAGACCGCCGGGGATGCTTGGTCGCACCTTAGAGATACCCATTAGGGACCATCTCTCAGGGTGAGCCAGGACGGGTTCCCCAGCGGTCGAAGTGCGGAGATACTCCTCCGGGAGTCGATTCTAGCGCAATATAAACCCACAATTAAATTAAATTACCTGCATTGTGTGAAAGGGAGAGAGCAGAAATGTACCATACCTACTAAGATATGGCAAACGTCTGCTTTCTTATAGCTCTGGTGCACTCAAGGCAGCCTAGCTCCAATGCAGGTACCCTTGCATCATGGTGGAGGGTTGCCTGTAGTACAGGCAGAATTGTTTTTGTGCAGAAAGACATACCTTCCTGCACAAAAAACAATCCTTAGAAGCATATTCCTCTTTATATGTGTGCTGTAGAATGCACACATACAAAGAGGATGTAACAATGAGAAACAATAAAGATATTTCCCCATGTTACACCTTTCCCGGGTAGGTACATCATGTTGGTGCAAGCCCAGGTTTACTGACTTTAGTATATCTGGGTTTGTTTCAAAATACATGGAACACCTATGTTCTGCTCATCTAAAGCCTACCTGACACAGGCTAACCCATTACCCTGCTGCTGAAAAGTGATGGGAATCAATGCAAATCAAGTTTGCATGGATTTTTAAAAGGCACTTCAGCTCTTGTGATGTCTTGTGTCAACTTGAGTGATGCAATGACAATCCAAGTGCTTAGTAAATGTAGCCCTTTGTTTCTACCAATTTCAATGGACGTCCAATGAAAACTAAATATTAATATGTAAGACATGACAACTCTATACCTGAGCCATGATGCTTTCAATTCTCTTTCCCTTCAGCATTTGCAAATTCAAGAGGTTATCACCACTCTGTTTTTGTTGAATTACTGTATGACATGATTTGCCTAAAATTATATAGCCACCATTAAGTCCAACCTAAAAAGTGAATGTTTTCACAAATTGACCCTTCTTTGTTGGATATCACCCGCCCACCCCGGCTGGTACCTTAGCATACTAACCAACAGAACTACTGTTCACTTGTGGCCTGTACCTGTCTGAAGGGTGAGGTTAGAGACACTAAATCAAAATAAGCAGTTCACTTCATCATGATTACATTCAGATTATACCAAACCCCATCTAACAATGGCCCTCACTTGACCTCCAAGTACCTCCTTCCTTCATAAACAAATTCTGAAACCTGTCTCCTTTTTTGTTTTTCACTGCTCATTCTTCAACCTTCTGCCTTTCTATACATCTCCAACCACAGCAGCCTGGATTAGCTCTGAATACTCTTGGCCTAATTACTTGTAAAAGTGCTATTTATTGCACCTGGTAAATTACGATACCACGGGGTTCAATATTTATCTGGTGCAATATATAGCACCTATTATGAGGTCCGGGAAATAAAATGCAAATGTTTGTGTTGTTTAATGTAGCAAAATCCACAAGATACGGTCAATACTTTATATTTTCCCCTGTTTAATTTCAGCAGATTTGACGTGCCGAAATTTTACGAATGTTAAGTTATTTAACAAATTCGATAATTATCGGATACATTAAATAAAACCAATCTCAATTTAAAAACCTGTGTAAACAGGAGTTTATACATTGGTAGAAATTTCACGAGCAACTTGTAATCAGGCGCTGTATGTTCTAGGTATAACTTTATGCACCCTTTAAGCATAATTTGAGTGAATGCAAAATAAGAAGAACCTCTTTGATAAAATTTGATGTACCATATAAGCCATATAAATGGGGTGAATCCAACGACTTGGGCCACTATAGGAAATGCTAGTGAGGTCTTGCTATATATTTCGTGGTCCAGTAATGTGCCCAATAGTGAGACAAGGCTTAGGCTAACATGGACAGTAGGACAACTTTTGAAACGAGGATACCAGCGTACAACGGCACCACAAAATACTGATCAGGAAGCACCACATATTTCATTATCACGAATGTTCAGGCTCTGTAAGGAACATGAAATACTCTGAAATGGAGCTCTAAATGTTAAAAGCAGCGACTCCAATCTAATTTTCCCACTTTTGGTCTCTGAATAGAGATGTATCTGGCATTATCGGTGGACACAACTGAGACATTCTCAGGCGAACTGCAGGACAACTGGGACTGAAAGTTACTGCTCTCGAATAGGGCTATTGGATGTTGTCCCTGAAATGTAAAATGACTGCTCTCTTACCACTTGTGAATTTCATCGGCTGTGGCATACACCTAGAGGTGAATGGGGCCACAACTGTGAGCCTAATTTAGAATTTGGGGCCAGGATACTCCATCACAAACATGACTGATAACCCCTCCACCTTATTGCAAGCACCATGGCACCTAAATCTCCTGTAGTATGGGGGGTCGTGAAGCCTGCCACCGTTGTGATGGAGTAAAAGTCCTTCAAACTCTTAAATAGGCCCTCAGTTGTCAAATGCTATATATTTGTTGTCTGGAACATCTTAAGGCAATTTACTGATGTTCTCTTTTCAACTCATTATATTTAAGTGGTATGTCCATTATGTTAGTGTCTGTGCACTGAAGAGGGGAAGAGATAACTGGTTACGATGGATGACTGGAATAATTGTGCAGAGGAAAAAACCCAGAAAAGGAAGTGGTCACTGGTCACCATGGAGGCCTAGTGGCACTGTTCATGGTACATGAGAGAATTGCAACCCAATAGTATTACAAGCTTGGATTTTATTCAGGATTCTCTAGGATTATCTTACTCGTCTTCGAATATATAAAGACATAATATGCTCTGGAAATAAAACACAGTGTTGTAAGCTTTTTCGAGTTTCTTTGATATCAGCTGACTAGGGCCCAAATGGAAAGTTTCTCACAGACCTCATCTCCTTATGTGACATGTATTTTACATGGTACTGTCCAATGCCAGCCTGTGGCATAGCCCTGTTGTAGAAACTCGGAACTCAATATAAATAGGTGGGCAGGAATATGTGAAGTGTACCTGTGTCACAATCGATGTCAGCATTTCTCCTTTAATCTCCTGTTCTTCCGCTCCTGCACGTGCCAATGCCCAGCCGCATTGAACTGACTGTCTACCACAAACAATGACAGGCAAACAAGCAAACCGTGCCAAAGTCTACATCACTGTTTCAGAACAGACATCAATTGTATGTTCTCAGTGAGAAATGTTCTTTGATCTTAAGTGTGCTCCTATGCTTCCTATCTTCCCAATTTCAAGAAAATCCTCAAACCACTTAACTTTTTAGAACGGAAATCCACTGACTCCTGTCTGTCTCAAACAGTGAGCTACCATATTTCTTAATTTCTTTTCATATTATGTTACAAGAGTCATGCCCCAATCTCTGTACTCTAATAACTCGAGCCTACACAAACAGATATGATTAATTTGCTTCTGATTTATTAATGTTGTGCCTGTGATTATTCCATTATCTATAATTTCCTGGTAGGTTTTTCCTATTTGTCAATCTGAAATTACTGTAACTAAAATATTATGTCATGTGCTCTTTCACCATATTCTGTAGGCCTAGTCCTTCTAAACGAATACTCAATAATAAATAAATAAATAAATGAATAAAACAAGCAATGGCAAAGCCAATAGATCTCACCTAGGAAAGACCAATCGGCTTTGCCAACATATTTTATCCCGTGTTTGTACACCACAGTTGGTATTGCTCATTGTGGCTATAAGTTAGCGGCATGGGGGAGAGTGAGGTGGAGTGGGGAGTCATAGAGTGGAGTTGCGTAGAGTGGAGAAGAGTTTTGTGCAGTGGAGTGGCATACAGTGGAGTGGCATGGAGTGGTGTTGAGTCAAGTGGAGGGTTGTGGAGTGGTACAGTGTGGAAAAAAGTGGCATGCTGTGTTGTAGAGTGGTGTGTCATGGAGTAAAGTGAAGTAGAGTGGCATGTCGTGGAGTAGATTCGAGTGCCGCGGAGTGGTGTAGAGTGGTGTAAATTGGAGTAGATTAGAGTGTTGTAGAGTAGAGTAGAGTAGAGTGGAGTGCTGGAGAATAGAGTATTGTGAAATGGTGTGGAGTGGAGTGGAGGGTTGTGGAGTGGCTTAGAGTGGAGAGGAGTGTTGTGTACAGTCTGCCCCATAGGCTAAGATTGGCAATGTCAGGTAAAATCTTACAAGTGTAAATTGCCATGAGTGGTTAGAGTGGTGTGCTCTGCCTGGCTTAGGTGCATACCCTAGCCAACCACAAACTCTACTTCTAACTAGAGTCTTGTAGACTGAAGTGACTAGGGTGGAGTAGAGTAGTGTGGCACAGAGTGGAGTGGCACAGAGGGGAGTGGAGTAGAGTGGCATAGAGTGGAGCAGAGTAAAGTGGCACAGAGTGGAGTACATTAAAGTGGCATAGAGTGGAGTAGAGTATCACAGAGTGGTGCAGAATTACGTAGAGTAGAGGGGCAGAGAGTAGAGTAGAGTGGAGTGGCATAGAGTGGGGTATGCAAGGGGTGATATTGCACTGCCATTACAGACAGCACATTTACAATTCAAATGACCATTACAATTGTACAGACATACAGTTTTACTGATTAAACAACAAAACCTACAAACGATAATGTATGGAAATGGCATTAACTAGTGTATTGATTTGTTTTGATTGCACAACAATTTTTGTTTCCAGCACAGTTCAGAAATACAAAAAATGTGCTTCATTACTGCTTTCCTAAATCTGATTTATTCTTAAATACTTGCACAGTTAATTTACAAACATTTAAATTGCATTGTGTACTAGAAAAAGCCTTTCCTTTGTAAGTCAGGAAAATTCATTTGTAGAGCATACAGTACCCAAATGTCTCACAGCGCTAGCAAAACCCAGAAGCTGTGACTAAGGCAGGTAAGCAAATGAAAAAGAGGAGAAAACGCTATACAGAAACAAAGGATAAAATGTCACCACCAGATTGTCTGATAAAGCCTCTGACTTTCAGAGAAAGAAAAGTTAGCAACACGCTCCCTCAGAAACGAGAACCTCATATTTGACCTCTGTCTTTTGAATGCACAGCAAATGTGACAAGATAAGAACAAAATGTAAACGCCTGTTTACAGAAAGTGAGCACTAGTGGGAAAATGCAATAGGCAGGCTATGCTCCATGGGATGGAATAACTCAAGCTGGGCAGCCAGCATATAGAAAGCAAGCAAATGTGAGTTAAAAACTACAAAGCCAATCATAAGCAATGTGTGGAAGGCATTCCTAGGTCAGCTTTCCAAATGTCCGCAAGATGTCTTTAGGAAACTAGACAGCTGCTCTATCTGATAGGCTTCAACTTAAAAACATAGAAACAATTCGCTAGCCATAAGCCTTTTTTCTAATCTTCATCTTACAGGCAAGAGCTCTGTGGCTCTGACATTGTGCCTAATCCCGTCCACCTGCCAATGTTCTTGTTCTTGGCTGCTACTCTCTAAAAGAAATATGTCTCCTAGATTCCCATTAAGAGGGCAGGGCATTCGCAGCACTTTGATCTATGCAAAATTGATAGTGTATGTCATTTGATGGAGTCACTATCCAGCTCTCAGATGAAAGTATAACTTTTAACTGTGTCATAACTGTCCATATATAAGGTGTGACCGCAAATAAAGAGATGGTTGGACATGCCTTATTCATTTCTGAAACTGTGATTATTCTGGGCATTCCATTCCATTGTGTGTTCTACCCATGACTTTTTAAAATGGTTAATCCCATGCAAAATAATTTTACCCCAATGAGAAACATACATTTTCCTGAACATCCAAACCACGTCACTCTGAAAGGAGTAACTTAAACAACTCCTTACTCATTTTACCCAGAGCCCCTGATGGCTAATTAGCTTTAATTCAACCATTTTTTGTTATTTTGAGTGTCTGTGGTATAATAAAGCCATTCATCTCATCACTAAATACACAGGTTACCGAAGCAATGATCTGTTTCATATCTCACAAGGGTCGTGAGCCATTTTGTGTGACGATGCTCAGTGACATTTTGGCAAACATTCCCACCATGTGAGTTGGATGTATATGCTAACAATCCCAAAAATGAATTACAGTGGTATAATGAATCCCTCGCTAGAAGTAGAATTTTAGTCATGGCATAATTAGCTCATGAGATGATTTAACTAGCCACATATCCACCTTTCAAGTTGAATGGCACTCAAGTCCCTGATCAGATGTTCTAAATTAGCTTCATGGAACAATTGTCTTTCCGAGTAGACTTCAAGTTGTTCTTCAATCTCTCTTTTTATTCCTTGTTACAGTCACTAAATTCATTGATGGAGCCTGTATATGTTCCAGTTCTTAGTTCAGTATGCTACCTCGGTGCACAATTTGGGTACACTGTCAAACTGACCTGCATAATGGTAGGTGGGTGGTACTAACAAGACTACCACTGCTACCCCAAGCTTGCTTTTTGACTGCTGAAGCAATATGTGTGCTACCTTTGGTCATTGGGATCATAAAGGCAGCCAGAGGAAAGGAATGAAAACCAGGCTGAAAAAAGCCTCATTTACTTTCCATTGCTTGCCCCATGACTGAAGTCTTGAGGGCTAAAAGGGCACAAGGCAAAAATTCTGCTAGCCCTGGCATTTTGGTGAAATGAAGCCGAGGATGTGCATACCACTTAGACAGATATTTTACCAGAATTTCGTGGCCTAAATATGATCTGCCATTTTTAATGTGTATTATTAACAAAAAATATTGCCCCTTTGAAATTACATTTTTTAAATTTGCAACAAGTGGCGCTTAAGTAAATAATATTTTGGCCTCGATATTTCTGTTAAATTATGTTTTTACTAGATATTCGTACACATAGTCAATGGTTCTTTTGCATTACTGTGTCTTATCTTCAAACATAATTGTAAACAATTTTGAGGCTGCTATGACTAAACATTTGTCGCAAACAGACCAATAGATTAAATGGCCCCTTTGAATGACAGGCAGGATAGCCCTTATTGAAATTATACTCCTACCTAAATTTCTTTACATGTTTACCAACGTACCAATCCCACTGAATACAATAATATTTGAAGGTTTGCACTCCTCCCTCTCTAGACTTGGGGGTTTTCATGCTAGAATACACTGTGATATATATTGC
The DNA here is from genome assembly GCF_964263255.1 of Lissotriton vulgaris. Classification (NCBI taxonomy): domain Eukaryota; kingdom Metazoa; phylum Chordata; class Amphibia; order Caudata; family Salamandridae; genus Lissotriton; species Lissotriton vulgaris. The sequence continues at coordinate 1,450,580,682 of NC_141691.1, forward strand.
TAGATATCATTTTGCTGTACAGTCACACTTTGCTTTTCACTTGTTTCGATTCAGGTTCTCAAATATCACACATTCGAATTCCCAAATTGAACAAAATTCACTTCAAATATCTCACATGCAATGGCTTCCCAAGGTCACCTCCCTTCGAATAAGAAATGTATTTCCCTTCAACAATACAAAGTTATAAGATACCAACCCCCAAGATCTTAGTGTTTAGTGTCTGCTCTTCCAGACAAATAGGAAAAGAATATGGCACCTTTCCCTTCTCGGCCTTCCAAATTTTCCTCTTTAACACACATAAGAAATGTAATCGGGCTGAGGAGTTGGGTGGCTAAGCTGTGCGACAGTGGTGATTCTGTTGTAATCACATGAAGTTAGTCTCGATGAACTATTAGCACAAACAAATTCATTGTAAAGAATTGCATAGCATATCTACAGCACAAGAATAATCCAAATGCTAGCAATCTGGTAAACGCTGGGGTTACTGGACTGAAGGTAAATTCTATTAGAACATTGGAATGTTGAGAGCTCCATTGCAGACAATGGAGTGCTTCCTGCTTCTATGGGCTGGTAAAGGCCCGCAGAGCAACATTCTGATATTCTTCAAAGGCTTTTCGAAGCTCGAGGGGATTTATATCCCCTCGAGCTTCGAGAACCCTTTGTTAATTTGTTAGAACATTCTGCCCTCTAGTGGCAGAATGTTCTAATAGCCTTATAGCCCTTTATAGCAGGCTATACCGGCTATTAAAGTCCCGCTGTCTCGTTAAAGTCCCTCGCCTTCGGCTCGGGCCTTTAACAATTCAGCGGGCCTTTAATAGCTGTATAGCCCGCTATGGCGGGCTATAAGGGTATAGTGTTGTTGTGGGTGTATGCAATATTCGCCTCAATTGAATGGCTGTGGCAAACATTTTTTAGCCATTTCAGAGGCGCAACTAGAGCCAAATTTTAAGGGGGCCGGGGGGCTAAGTCTTCCAGCACTAGGCAGAGTGGAGATGAAGGGTTGAAAAAACAGCAAAGCCTCGTTAACATTGCTTGGCAGTTCGGGCTGGACTGTTCCCATGAGGCACAGGGTCAGACTGATTTGCATATGGCCATGTCTGAACTGGAGTGGCTGAGTGGGCTAAAGAACGGTGATGGATTAAATCCAGATCTGTTGACTGGGTGTGAGTGTTTGATTGGTTCAGATGCTCCGTCCATCCCCACGCCCTTTTGTACCGCTTTGTTCGCCATGAGTTGGCAGGGTATGCTCAGACGTGAGTCCCTTGCTCACTTTAACACTGGATTCAAGCAAGCCTGGCTGAAGACGGCTGGAATGCCAGAAACCGGTCCTAGGAAGCTTGTTTCCGGTCCAGGGAAGGCATGGCTTGGCAGTTCGGGCTGGACTGTTCCCATGAGGCACAGGGTCAGACTGATTTGCATATGGCCATGTCTGAACTGGGGTGGCCGAGTGGGCTAAAGAACGGTGATGGATTAAACCCAGATTTGTTGACTGGGTGTGGGTGTTTAATTGGTTCAGGTGCTCCGTCCATCACCACCCCCTTTTGTACCGCTTTGTTCGCCATGAGTTGGCAGGGTATGCTCAGACGTGAGTCCCTTGCTCACTTTGCCTCTGGATTCAAGCAAGCCTGGCTGAAGACGGCTGGAATGCCAGACACCGGTCCTAGGAAGCTTGTTTCCGGTCCAGGGAAGGCATGGCTTGGCAGTTCAGGCTGGACTGTTCCCATGAGGCACAGGGTCAGACTGATTTGCATATGGCCATGTCTGAACTGGGGTGGCCGAGTGGGCTAAAGAACGGTGATGGATTAAAACCAGATCTGTTGACTGGGTGTGAGTGTTTCATTGGTTCAGATGCTCCGACCATCACCACCCCCTTTAGTACTTGGTGCCACTGCCAAAAGCTCAAAAACTGTCTGTGTGTGTGCCCAGGAAGCTGTCTCAGCCCGTGCTGACAGACACGAGGGGTGGGGGGGGGGCTGAAACCCTTTCAGCCCAATGGGCGTTATGCGCCTGGGCCTCTGGCTATATATCCCAAGTTGAATGCACTTACTGCTCTATTCATGTTGGTATTTTCAGCACAGAGTTGTACAATGCTACGGGTGTATATGATTTTGACACCTACTACTAGGATTGCTTAATTTAAACCTGGTATATCATCATGAGTTTGTGAACGCAGTGTTTATTGGCAAGACACCTATTTTGACTCCCATGTTTTCACTGTTCCTAGAAAATTCAAATGACTTGGAAGAGTGGAGAAAACGATGCGGACACCTAGTGGATTCAGGTGATCTCTGTATCAGTTTTATTTATTTTGGTTTTGAGCACAGTTTTGTTTCATCATCACTTGGTTGCAGTAGCTGTCAGTTTATTTGGTCCTGAAGAAAGCAATGACATAATGTATCGTTAATTGCTGAAACATGTTGACCTCACAGTACATCTAGACGGTCCAAAAACATTGTGATTGTCACTGACTACTTTTTAATGTTGGAAGAGTGGGTAGCACCAGAATAAAATTCATTTTCAGTACCCCCTCATCCAATTTTAGCACACTTTTTTTATTTTACACACCATTTTTGCACTGCGACATCAGTCCCCCCTTTTGTTCTAACATCCTCTTAATTGAGTAGTAAGACCACGGAAAGACCTGTCTGATCGGGTGAGGTTTTTTTTAAAATCTGGTCCCTCTCCGTGAAAGATAAGTGCCACCCTTGATGGTGGTCTTAAAGGAAACCCAAATGATGAAGGGCGGTTCTGTGTGGTGACTGATGGGCATCCTTGCCTGCCCACTATGTGGGTTTGTTGTAGGTGTGACCTCGGATAGGTATATACATGGCATGGTGATATAGTTTTTCTTGTTAGTTCATATTTTGCGTTCACAACTCAGTTGTGCTAGACCCTCTGATATTTTTGTTGTTCATTGTATGTATGGGGCGTATTGGAGCTCGGTTTTTAAAATCCCCTTTGACCCTAATAAAATAGTTGTTGTTTGGTATTTACAGATGCACACATAGAATTGCATTCTTATAGCTGTCGTTCTTTTGATATTTTTTTATTTGCATAAGAAAAATTGAAATAAAAAAGTAAACATGTAAAATGTGAGTTTTTAAGGTTGTTTAATGTGTTTATCCTTTTGCAGAAATTAACTGATACTTCTCCTGATTGAGGACACTGTTGGTATTGAAGCATGTTGTGCAATTTACTGATGATATATATTTACTTTAAGAGAATGAAATGCTTTACAACGAACCAACAATTTTTGGGGACGTTAATGAAGAACATATGTTGTGTACAGAGCAAAAATGTCAGCATAGGACATTCTGCTAATTGCCTTATTATCTATAATCAAAACTGCTTGCATGAATGCACTTTTGTTTAACATTCATGTTCTTAATTCTTACTAATTATTTTTAATAGTATAAGGCGTGCAAATGTTGAAATCCATGTTTGGATGTTTGGAGGAAGTCTAGTTGAATATATTTGAAGAAGAATGTATTGTGATGGGGTAAATCCTTATATAATTATATTTCAGTAGACGTTTGTTTGGCGACACTGGGATCTACAAAACTGAGGACTTCCTGTGCGTGTTTACATTCAAGCAGAAAGCTGAATGCCTGATTATACTTAGTGCACTAGGATTTACTAAATGCTGTACTGTGGATATTGATTGAAAGGAAACGCATCTAAATAGGTCCCTTTAATAAGTTGAGGCTTTTAGCATCTGCTCATCATGCCTTATGTTTTACAAGAACAAGCATGACTGTTTAGTCCGCAGATCAGCCAGCACTCAATTCCACTAAATTATTTGTACTTCTGTACCTTATATGTGGTCTTTCATTGTGACTTTTTGTTGTGAAAAGAATAAAATGTCTTATCTAGATTTACAACTATTTCTGATCAATAAGGGATTGCGTTTCCTGGCTTCAGAGATTCTGGAATATTTGCCTTAGATTTTACCTTTGTCATATTTACTAGCTTGCCAATGTCTAAATGTTAAGTGCTACTCAGAACATGGGAAAAAAGTAGTGTGAGATTGAAAAGATAGGCAGTTGACATAAAAAGGACCAGATTAGTCTGATGGCAGCCCAATGAAGGAAAAGGCATGGATTTCAGAGAAGGAAAGCTCGAATAGCATAATGGGGTGGTAGGTGAGATAACAAATGTCACCATACAAGAGACTGATCACTGGGTTACTTTGTTGACACCGATTCGTTTTGCAATGTATTCTTGTAGTACTCTATGTATTATGCTTTAATTCAGTTGTGAGCCCAGAGTAAGCCAGAAAACTTTCTGTTCTGAATTCAGAAATAATCTAGGAGAACCCCAAGAGTAACATTACAATCATGTAGGGAACAAGAGCGGTGGGCTGTCTAAGGATTTAATCATCCTATTCTTTGTGGGGGAGCGGCCGACCATCGGGAGGCCTGCCGCTCCAGGGGGATTTTGGGGCCCCGGGAGGGATGGGGGGGAGGTAGTGCCAGCACCGTACATGGGCTGGTGGGCTTCTATTGGGCTGGCGGTAGGATTGGGCTCTTTTGGGCTGTCATTGGGCTGGCTTGGGCTGGGGGGAGGTTATAAGCGGCCATTTTGTCTCACCGGCCACCATTGGTTGGCAGTTCGCACTGGACTGTTCCATTGAGGCACAGGGTCAAGGCTGATTTGCATATGGCCATGTCTGAACTGGGGTGGTGTGGAGTGCAAAAATGTATGGATTTAGGCCCAGATCTCTGTACTGGGCTGAATGCATGACATTGTTCTGCATTCTGTCCATCAACTGTTGTTTTTGCATTTTTCACCCCGAGTGGGAAGGGTATGCTAAGACGTGAGTCCCGTGCTCTCCACACCACTGGAGTCAAGCTATCCTGGCTGATGACGGCTGATAGCCAGAAACCGGTACTAGGATGCTTGATTCTGGTCCAGGGAAGACATGGCTTGGGAGTTCGGACTGGACTGTTCCCATGAGGCACAGGGTCAAGGCTGATTTGCATATGGCCATGTCTGAACTGGGGTGGTGTTGAGTGCAAAAAAATGATGGATTTAGGCCCAGATCTCTGTACTGGGGTGAATGTATGACATTGTTCTGCATTCTGTCCATCAACTGTTGTTTTAGCATTTGGGCGTTTGGTGGCTCGTGGCGTTTTTGGAGCATTGCGGAAGTTTACCTGGGCGTTTGTTGGCGGTTTACTGGTCGCGGAGGCATTATGGAGCACTGCGGTTTGGCAGGCATGGCAGGCATGGACGGCCAGCGCGTCCACGAGGCCTTCCGCTTGCGGGGAGAGGCGGTCCGCATGGACCTGGTACTGCCCGAGGTGCAGGTGAGGCCGCCGCGGCGCGCTGCCAGTGGTGCACAAAGGGGTTGTCCGGGAAAAGTTGTGCAGAGAGGTGAAGGAGGGCCAGATGATGGGCCCATTCTCGGAGCCGCCGCTGCCACGCATGATCATTTCCCCGATCGGGGTGGTGCCCAAGAAGGAGCCGGGCAGTTTCGTTTGATAGAGCATTTGTCCTGGCTGGAGGGGGCGTCTGTGAATGATTATATCTCAGCGGAGCTTACGTCGGTGTCGTACTCGTCCGTGGACGAGGCGCAGAAGATTGTGGCGGCGGTTGGTCAAAGCGCCCTCATGGCAAAATGCAACATCAAGTCGGCGTTTCGGCTGCTTCCGGTACATCCGGCGGATCACCATTTGTTGAGGATTCAGTTCGACTCAGGCATTTTCGTGGACAAAGCGCTCGATATCGTGTGCATTGTTTGAGAGGTTCAGTTCCTTTTTGCAGTGGGCTTTTTCCTGGCGCACAGGATCAGAGACGGTGACGCATTATCTGGATGACTTCTTCCTAATGGGACGCCCAAGTTCGACGGACTGCCAGCAGCAGATGGATGGTTTTACGGACCTCATGGGTTACTTGGGCGTGCCCCTGGTGCCAGAGAAGACGCACGGTCCCAGTTCGGTGCTGTAATTTCTTGGTATAGAGCTCGACTCAGCGGCCAGGGAAGCGCGCCTACCGGAGGAAAAACAGACAGCAATGTTGGCACTGGTCGGAACTATGTTGGACAAGCGGAAGGTGACGGTGCGGGAGGTACAGGTCTTGTTAGGGCACTTGAATTTTGCGTGCCGCGTGGTGCGAGCGGGGCGTATGTTTTGCCGTCGGCTCGGTCTGGCCTTGTCTGGTTTAACGCTGCTGCATCATCAACTGCGTCTGTCGGCAGGGACGAAGGAGGGTTTGCGCATGTGCAGGCGTTTTTGGGGCACTTCAATGGGGTGCCCATGGCTCCCCCGGAGGATTGGGAATGGGACGTCACGGTGTCGACGGATGCTGCAGGGGTTGGCGGTTTCGGTCTCTACTGGGCGGGAATATGGTGCTCGGAGCAGTGGCCACCGCATTGGCAGGCTGGGGAGTGCAGTATTGCCTTTCTTGAATTGTTCCCATTGGTGGTGGCCGTCACTGTGTGGGCGCAGGAGTTGGCTCATAAGCAGGTGTTGTTTTAGGTGGACAATATGTCTGTGGTGCAGGTGGTTAACAGGCAGTCAGCCAGGGACCCACAGGTGTTGAAATTGATGCGATTGTTCGTGCTGCGTTGCTTGGAGCATGATATATTGTTTCAGGCCCGACACGTGCCGGGGGTGGACAATGAAATTTCGGATGCTTTGTCTTGTTCACAGTGGCAGAGATTCCATGGGCTAGCCACGGAGGCAGAGGAACACAGGACGCCGGTGCCGGAGATGCTTTGGTCGGTGGGAGACGGCGGGTCATTCAACTGGTGAGGGCGTCGGTGGCGGCGTCCACCTGGAAGGCGTATGAGCTGGCATGGCAAGAATTTCGGCAATTTGGAGCGGTAAGGCAGAGGGAACGTGGTGGCGGGAGGAGCAAGTGGTACAGTTCATGCTGAGTTTGATGGATAGGGGGCTCTCGAGGGTCACGATTGTGGGGAAGTTGTCGGCGGTGGCGTTCATGGGAAAGTTGTCGTGGGGTTATTCGCTGTCGGCGGGGGAGTTGGGAGCGCGTCTCCTGGAAGGATGAGCAAGGGAAAAGGGGGCGCGGGTGAGTCAGCGAAGGCCTATTACGGAGGATATGCTGGGGTCCTTGGTACAGACGTTACCGTCGGTTTGCTGGGATTAGGGGGAGACGGCCTTGTTTTCCACAATTATGTTGTGGTTGTTTTTCGAGTTTCTGAGTTGGTGGGCTTGAAAGGGGCCCCCCTGGGTGTTTTGGGAGGATGTGGACGTCCGAGGGCAGGAAGTGGCCGTGTGCGTGCGGCGGTCGAAGACGGATCAGCGAGGATAGGGTACTTGGGTGGTGTTGGGGCCGGGGAGGTCCACGGAGGTGTGCCCGGCAGAGTGGAGGAGGCGTTTGGTGGCGGGGCGGAGGAGATTGACTGGAGAAGTTTTTGGACGGGGGGTGACGGCAGAGTGACTGCGGCTCAGGTGTTGTGGGTCCTGCGGTACACCCTACGGTGCATGGGTGAGGACCCGAAGGCTTTCGGGACGCATTCATTTGGAATTGGGGCACGACGGAGGCGGCACGGCAAGGATAGTGAAAGGAGGACATCAAGCGTCTGGGGCGATGGAAGTCGGATTGCTACAGGACTTATGTCAGTTTGCGGGGGTTAGGGGTGGAGTAATGACACAACAACATTTTCGGCTCTCTTACATGTGTGTCGTTACAGGTGCTGTCGCGGGGCCAGCTGCGGCGGCGCAGCTGCGGCGGCGCTGTATATTTACATAGTGGAACATTTGTTTGTGAAGAGAGCGGAGAGGGCAGAATGGGACAGGCATCTGAGCCTCAATTTGGAACAGGACGAGCAGTTGTTTCATTGTCACTGGCTAGGAAAAGGGGGCATGCGCTGGCATGAGTTGGTGCCGGCATTGAATACTTTGGTGCGCAGGGGAGTGTGTCCGGATGTGGTGGTCATACATTTAGGGGAAAATGATTTGGCCCAGTGTAAGGTTTTGGCGTTGGTTAAGCAAATGAAGAGGGACTTGTTGGAAATAAAGAGCAAATGGGCGGGGTGTCATGTCATTTGGTCTGATTTTGTTCCCAGGAGGGTCTGGAGGGGGGCAGAGAGGCCAGCGGCCATAGATAAGACAAGGAGGAAAATTAACAGGGAAATGAAAGTTTTTTGTGAAAAGGAGGGTTTGGGTAGGATGGAGCATCCGGAGCTAAGGTACGGGCGGTGTATTTTTTCAGAGAGGATGGGGTGCATCTGTCTCGGTATGGGATGGAGCTATACATTGTCCAACTGAAGGAGGCCCTGGATCAGGCTATAGGGGTGCACAGGTATCCGAGAGTGTAAGGTCCTATGGGGGGGTCGAAAGTCATTAGTACGGCTTTCGAGTCGTATTTTCTTCCTAGTCTATGAGGTACAGGGTAGGAGGCCTGGGGCGTTTTGAAAGGGGGTAGGATTACATATGACAAGTCATTCTAGTTAGGTAGTGAGGCATTGTGCAGTTGGAAAATGGTGTTTATGTTGTTCTTCGGGGGAACCCTTTTAGGGGTGGGGGTGGGGGGTTGTTAGGCAGTTCATATTTAGTGAGGTTTAGTTTTGTTTGGTACAGGCCAAGGATTTTGTGTTTTGTAAGGTGCACCTGCTTCCAATAAAGCGGCCTTTGCCACACCATATTTCTGTGTCCGTGGTCGGTGCTGTCTCCCCCCCTATCCCGATGGGCCCCAAATAACTACATATCAAATGAACAATCCAGGCATGATGATGTTTTACTGCATTCACATTCATATGAGGGTTTTAAATACTTCCTAAGAAATAGTGTGCATTTTCCCAAAAAACTGGAGGAAACCCTTCACCCACCACACCAGGGGTATTCTTTATCTTTCAGTTCCTCCGCATCCTTACCACATTTTTGGTGGAGTTGGTGGACTCCAAAATTGTAGGTGCAGTGTTTGAGGTAAAAACAGCAAATTGTTGTACACTCTATATTCAGTGCAGACAATCTCCTCATCAGAATATGTCCCCTTGTTATGGAGATCACATCTGCTGGAGAAGAAATTTATTCAAACAGTATGTTATAGCGTTGAAAAGACGGCTTCTGTGAAAAAGGCTCAAGATAAAAAATATTTGTACGCTGGAGCTGTGCCAGATTGTGTTGGGGCAGTTTCACACATTGAATACCAATATTTATTGCATGCGCTGTCAAAATAATCAAGTAATTTATAAAAAAAATATATATACTAGCGATTCCTGTTTGTCTTGTTTGCATGTGAGAAATACTTTAGGAAACCTAAAATATTCCATCAATGCATATTTTACCCTAGGGTATTTCCTTTTGTGGAACTGTTTTATATATATGAATAATCCTCACTTTCGTACAATGTTTTCAATTGGATCTGTAGAATTATTTTAGACTTTGTTTAATTTTGGCTTTGGCTGATGCCCAAGAAATTAGAATTTCTCTACACAAATTCACTCCATTAAAAATATTGCAATGCCTGTTTCGAGAATGAAAAATACTTCCATTATTGATTAAAATTTTTCAACAGAATAAAAACTATAGGCCTAATTCACAAAGGCATTTTAAGCTGTAATCATATGTAATACTTCATTTACACTTACCAGGAGTCCACAAAATGATTCCTGACAAGTATAAATGGATTGACTTGGCTTTCTCTGTGGGGCATAATGCTTTCCCTTTGGAGAAATATTAAAGAAAAAAGGTGGGTTGGTAGAGGGGGCTTAGTTCTCTCTATGTTTCAATTCATGCAATGTAGATTCCCACCAAGGAAGAAAAGAAGCCAATCTGAGATGTTACCTGGCATTCCCAGTAGTGTATATAGAAACTTTCACCTGGCTTAGCTTTCAAAGAGTATAGCTGGGAATGTTTAGAAAGTCCTAAATGTAGTAGATCTACACCCAATCATAGGCACACTTCTACGGGTTTATATTTACGTATTATTCGCTAATAGGACACTATTTTTATCTTTTAAAGGCACGTTAAAATATATGGATATAAGAAGCCAGGTTCTCGTTTAGACACTTGAACTGGACAGGTTTATTGTAGCCGCAATTTGCAGCGGCAATTTGTCTCTCTACACATTTTTCACAGGCTAGCTGTCACCTGCTGCTGACAGGCACTTAGTAAAGCAGGTTCGCAATTTTCTCAGTTTCCATTACACCTTGAGGATAAGCCACACCTCATGTCTTGATTTAGTGAGTTTATTATTTATTTTTACAGAAATGCTTTGAACATATCTATCTATCTATCTATCTATCTATCTATCTATCTATCTATCTATCTATCTATCTATCTATCTATCTATCTATCTATCTATCTATCTATCTATCTATCTATATATCTATATATCTATCTACATATATATCTATCTTTATCTATTGTGGCGGTGACCACTTTGTAGTTATAATTAGACCACATGCCAATTGGAAATCGATTTTTTTTGCTACTAACTTTGGCTCCGTTTCATGAGTTTTCAGAAAACTTTCCATAAAAAAGTTCCTGCACCTCAGCTCCCCCTTTGAAAATTTTGAGGTGATCCATAAAGCAGGGGCCTTGAAAATGTAGGGGACCAAAACACATTTTTTACAATGCAATTATGCATAAGAATTTTAGAATAATGATACAGCCAAAACGGCTGAAGAGAATTGCCCCAAATTTTGCAGAAAGCTAGAATTGTTCCAGAAGGTGTTCTTTTTGATATTTCAAGTAAATATTTTCAGTAGTTTTTGAGACATAAAAGAGCCTATCTATCAAACTTTCAGACATTGCAGCAAGCCACTGTGCAGATAGTATTGTTTTTCTGCAGAAAGGGAAACCTTCCTGCACATAAACAATCGTCTAAGACATTTTCCTCTTTCTGTGTGTGCTGGAGAATGCAGCACACATAGAAAGTGGAAATAACAAGGTGAAAGAAAGCTATTTCTCCTTGATACACCTCACCTCGTGAGGCATAGCATTTCGACGCATTCCCAGGTATGCCAATTCTGGTAAATGTGGAGATTTGTGCTACGTTGTCTTACTCTGGATTTATCAAGCCACTCAGGGCAATGCAAGATGGCCTTGCCTTGTATGGCTTGATAATGTATTTTTTTCTCCTTCGCCCTTGCGCCCAACTGCATGGTACAAGGGTGGCGCAAAACAATGATGAATTTGCCCCTCAGTTTCAAAGTTTCAAGATTTATAGATATTGCAGGCTTTGGAAACTTTGCAAGCTCATTGTTTGGCTGTAACATGAAGAGAAAGTTGTAACAGTCATTTTATGACTCCGGTACTCAGCCCCTTTGTCGTTGAAAACTAAAAATAAAAAAAGGGATAAGGATGTAGGGTATGGGTTGTCTGACCCCTAGTCCTTGTGGGATGCTCCCAGAGGGATGACCTCTATGATCAAATTAAAAAGATTTGTTTTCACGGTGTATGGTACTAGTGTCCCACTACAAAGCTCAGCGAGGCCCCAGTATATGTTTTGCAGACATTCTGCAGTACACTGGTGCCACCACTACAAAAAGGGGCCCTGGGGCATTTCAAAACCATGGGCTAGGCCAGCAACAGGGTGTTATCCTCCCTTTGGTATTGGTGCCCAGGGCCTGGCTGTAGGTTAGGCCTTGTGGCCAACTCTATGCCACACACAGCCATCGGCTTTGTGCGGAATGGAGTTGGCCTAGTCATGTATCGTAAACAAATATCATCAAATGTTAACCCCTTGATTGCGCACGTCAGCCAACGGCCGTCGGGAGCATGTCCATTGGCCAACGCGGCCCGCCCACCTAATAGAACTACTGCACCGAGGCGGAATTTGCACCGCGGTAAAGGAGTTAAAAAAAATGCAGCTTCACCACGAAAAGTGTTGTCATAAATTATGCCGTTTCAGATGTCGTATGGATATTAATGATGTCATTAAATATGTCATGAATGATTCTTTTTTGTTTAAAATGTTCTATTTTAGCTGACATATTCACCTAACTTTAACATCACTTTAACCTTCGTTTTTTCAGTGAATTTTTTTTCTTTTTTTATCATATTCAAACATGAGTATAAACCCAATTTTTGCAATCAACCTAAAGTTAATGCTTTTGCTGCACATTGCCTTTGGTGGCCAACCTCCCAGCACCGCGATCAACAGCCACTTTGCCCTGTTGTTCATGCTGTTTTAGTATGTTTGAGGTATCTTTTTACAGCAAAGGCTCATTCACTGTAAATTGTTACTGTGGCCTGCATGTAATTGCATAAAGCTTGTAATTGATGTGGTTTAATAGCATATTTTCAGGAATTTCACATAAGAAGAGTAACTCTTAAGTACCAACATCACAAAAATTACAACAGCATAATGCAAACTTCGCCCAAGCCCACACACATTTAAGAAAAAAAAGATTCTCTGATTTAGGTTCAGCATGGCAAGTTTCCTTCTAGCAGGGAAAAAGTATTTTTTCCCTATTTGAACTTCCATAGGATTCTTTGCTTTCCTCTTCAAAAAAATCAACTCAAACTTGGCATGAACATTGAACTTCACTAAAGGAAATTCCTTTTTTTAGTTTGATGTAAATCTATTTCCTAGACTAAAAAAATTATCAGTGCAAAAAATAGTCAGTGGGCTTTAAATTAAGAAAATGTTAAGCTATGTGGGCTGCAGTCTGTGGATGTTCAGTTGAACCAAATTGAAACAAATAATTGATTTTCACTGGACAAGGAGCTTTGCACCTATAATTTATTTCAAGTTCATGGACCAATCACTGATACCTGAAGCCTGTGATTGGCTGTCCAAAACAGAGTAAATTCTGGTGAATTACAGTATGGCTTGCTCTGTCCCGCTTCTAAAAAAGGAAATTGAAGGGGCCATCTTGGGTCAAAAGAAGTTTCTTTTGACCCACTAATTCAAACGGTTGTGCCTCAAAGGAACACCATCTTAAATTAAAATGAGTACATTTTACAGTGGGTTAGTGGACCCCAATAAAGGGTTTGCAGAACTCCAATATGCCTCTGATTTCTGAGAACCCTACCCTGGGGTCCTCAAAAACCCTACTGCAAAGTTTTGAAACTTTCTTGGGTACCTCTCAGGGGGGTAGATTTCTAATCACATCCTGAACTTGAAAGGGGGTCCAACAAGGGCCCAAAATACACCATGGGTTGTGGAGATAACTATAACTGGCAAATTTCAGTTTCACTTTCACTGCTTTTTTACGTAAATGTGATTTTTGCGTCGATTACACATTCGGTGCTGTGTGATAAAAATGCACAAATCTTTCCAATCACACAGTAAAAGTGTCTTTGATTTAGTTTCATATAGATCTGTCAAGCAGGGTGAAAACAGAGAGGACATAAAAAAGGAGTGTCTCTCATTATAACTCTCATCAGAAATACGCTCTCTGATATAGCAAAAAAATCTGAACAGAATTAATCCAAACCAAACTGGTTTGAAATTAGGAATTTCTGAGAGGTGTCAATGTGCTCATTTTGGTGTAAATATCTCTTGTAGTGAGATACCCTCCTTTCAGATAGACATTGAAGAGTTCAAATTTAGAAATGACATGACAGTAGAAAAGATGTTATTTGATTTGCCTATAACTTTAGTCCAGTTTTACGAATTTGCATACAATCTAACAAATGCTGAGCCTGTTTATCCTACCCATGGTATGTTTAAATTTGGGCATAACCATCAAGAGGAGAATTTGTCCAAAAATTTGCATGTTTAGTATTATGTGTGTATGGCAAATTTCTTGCAGACTCATCAAAAGAGGGCAGAGATAAAATGAGGTCAAAATGGGTCCTTAAATGTGGTGCTGTTGAATAAATCTGCGTGACATTTGGCAAACTGTTAGCATATTGAGTCTATGACAAGAGTGTCAGACGTTATGGCAAATTCGCTAAAGGGGAACATGTAGCAGGTTGCAAAAAACTATTGATTTTCTAATAACTTTGGCACAGTTCTTTCAGATCCGCACATGTGGCAGACAATTAGCATGTATAACTTTCTCTTGCCATTACTCTCGTCCTTGTACTAATTACTGGCATTCATAAATTAGAATGTAGGACTCTAAGCCTCTTGTACAGAAACATTACAGATTTGAAAAGATAGAGTTACTTATTGAATAACTAAAACAACAGCTTTACAACAGATACACAAATTGCAGCAAATTACTTATTCCCTACAAATTCCTGAAAGGCTCTGTAACGTTGCAGCACGCATTATATGACTGCAGCCTTGGTGCTATGTCTGCCTGTTGAGTATTCCTGTCAGCAGTCAAATCCCATCAGTCTACCTGCAGAGCAACCCCACCAACAGAGAATTCCTTTTGTTTTCCAGGAAAAACAAGCGAGAAATAGTACACCTGGCTCAGTGACATGGCTCAGTGACATGAACATTGACAGCTTTGAACCCCCAACTTTCCCCGAATGCCAAGTCACTCGAATACACCCTGGACACTATACTCACCAGTAAGGAACACATTGCCAAAAAACAAAGGCATCCTCCTACCAGCCATCTTTTCTAAAGAAAGTGAAAAAGTTTCTTCGGTAAAGTGACTTCAGAATGGATGTTCAACCCCTTGTACTCTTGCATCCATCTGGTGGTTGAGCCCTGCTCACTGGCCTTGCAGACTCCAAATTGCCCCCTTTAACGTCATCCTAAACACTACAGCATGTCTTATCCAGGGTCTGAAAAAATAGGACCATGCCACTCCCATCTTGATGGAACGCCATTGGCTGTCCTTATCAGCCCGCCTCAACTTCAAAACCAGCGGCATCATTTACAAACCCATCACGACCAGCTACATACCCCTCTTATATGGTAGACAAGCTTATGTGGATGAAAAGCTCAAAATCTCTGGTGGCTCCCAGCACATTTGCAGGCAGGAATCAATGAGACTGGAGTTTAAGAAGTGTAAAAAAGTTAAAACAATGCAGCCGGCCATTTCCATCTATGCACCCAGGATCTGGAACAACATCCTCATATCTATCAGTACTGCCCTAACCTTTTTCCAGTTTAGGAAAGGTAACTAAATTACAATTCAGTAACAGTACCAAGTGCTCCCAGAACATAACCACCTCGCCAATCACTCTTTTCACTGTATACTTGTCTTTAAACATGTACAGCGCTCCACTGCCTCTTGCGATATATCACATATATACATAGCTGCATACATCCATAAAAACATTCATACCTAATACAAAACATTGTTTGCTAGCATTCAAAATTAAAATCAACAATTCAGATAATACTAAATAAATGCATCGCATTGTCCTAAAGCAAGACAATCGTACATGCACATCCATGATGAAAAGGAGACAGCCTTCAGTCTGTTCTCTATATTTTCGAGGATCAAAAAGACTTCCATCAACACTGGCCGGTGACCTCCATAATTGTGACATAGCAGTAGAAAATGCTGACGCTCTCCCACAGTGCAATTACTTTCCAGTCCGAATGTGTTAAATTCCAGGAACTTTCCGTTAATGAGAGTACAGTGTCTCAGCTGGAAGATCGACTTTTTTATGGTATCTTAATCATAGCATATTTGTTCAGATAGCTTAAGGCATGTTCCTGTTAGACCTGGCATCTTTTGGTGTGGTTCCCCAGACATTTTGCTTTCTGACCTCCTGTTTTTGACTTCGTTTTTGCTGGTTAGGTTTCGACCTGGCGAGGGGCACGCAGTGCCCCTCCCAGATCGAAAACTTTTGTCTACAGTAGGGATGTTCGGACCGCCTCTGTTTCCCATTGGCTAGCTCCATAAATGGACGCTAGCCATTGGGAGACAGAGGCTGGCAATCACGCTTTCCCCTGAAAACGCGATTCGGGGGCGTTTCTCTGACTTTTTTTAAGCCCCGCCCCTTTGTCCTGGGCCGCGCTGTGATTGGCTGCCGGCCCGGGACACCCCTGTGACGTCATTCCCGGGCCGCGCTGTGATTGGCTGGCCGGCCCGGGACCTGACTTGTTTACTTCTGTTTTTAGGTTTCGTCTGCACAGTTTTTGCCTGTCTCTGCATCCTTAGAAGACATTAGTGTTTGCAGCCTCCCCGGGGGTTAGCTTTCCATAGAGTGCTATGGTTAATTTAATGTATATCCAATTACTAACTTACACAGATGGTTGCTTAGGGTGGCCTTTTCAGCTTTAATTTGCCAACATTAAAAACGAAATCACAATGAATTGCTCCAACTGAAACTGAACCCCAGGGCCAGGCATATGGAAACCGAGATAACTTTAATTTTCTGAGGTTGGTTCAAACTGCGAGTGGCTAAGGCTGGTGGCACGCGACTCTGTTCACGTGATTATAATTAAGTGCAAGCTTTCAAGAGCTCCAGGCAGGGGAAGGAGTGAAGCTCGTAACTTGGTTCGTGTGAACGGCGCACAGAGCTCCCAGCTGCTGCCCGGGGAGGACGTGCGTGCGTGGTGGGTCCCTCTCTCCCAGCGAGCAGCCCCGGGGTCCCTCGCCTGGTTCCCGCGCAGAGACGAGCAGCAGCGGCGGCGGCTGGACTCCGGTGAGTGCGCAGCTGCTCTCGAAACTGGGTGCGAATTCGAGAACAGGACGCTTTGCTTCTTCTTTTTTTGCAAGTGTGCTTTGTGGCTGAATGTCGGCAGTCCGGACCGGTCCGGAGAGCACTGCACCCGCTGCACGTGCTGCTGTCTGTCTGTCAGTCGGTCAGTCCGTCACTGAGAGGGTGCCCGGTCTGTGTGACTTGGAAGTGTTTCGTAGGCCTGGCGCACAAGCCCATGCGGCTGCTTTCAGGAGTTCTGCTGAAGCTTTTAATTAGTGAAGAGAACTGTTGCACAGCACGATGCCTCGTGGTGCAAACCCCCAGTTACCCGTGGCTTTTGTAGTGAACGTTGCACAGCATGACTCCCCAATGTGCAAATCCCAATCCAACATACCTGTGGCTTCTGAGAACTGCTGCAGAGCCCCTTTGTACCTGGTGCAAATCCCAGTTCACAAGTTGACAATGGTTTCTGGGAACCTTTACACAGTTAGCTTTCCCCTGGTGTAAATCCTAGTTCACTATTACCAGTGGCTTCTGGAAGTGTTGCACAGCTCACATTGGTATAAATTCCAGTTGGCCTGTTACCAGTGGCTTCTTCTGGTTAATGTTGCACAGCTCAATGGCCCCGTTGTAAATTCAGTTTGTTCCGTTAGAAATGGCTTAAATGTTCCACGTTGTGACCTAGCGATGTTTTTTTAAATTTTGGTATGGGCCTCTCTAGGACCAAATTTTTTTTAGCGGTTGAATAGAAAAACCCACTGTATCCAAACAGAGCAATGATCAGTTTCCACCGCTAACTGGAATTAACCAGAATGTTTCACTCTAGCAGGTCAGTCGAGGGTAAACAAAACGCAGATAAAGCAGTCGAGCTTGGTAGAATCCAAGCCCATCCGGCCAACTGGAAGTTAGGTCCATGTTTACACAGCGCATATTTTAACGCGCTTAAGGAGGCCACGTTGGTGCAGGAGGCGCTACATTTGAAGATACTGCACGTGGGGCCGCGCACGACTCGTGTTTGGCACATGTAATCGTACAACAGGCATGAAGTGTGTGTTCTAGTGCGGGGGGAGCCTCCATCAATCAGCGTTCTTATAAAGCGCGGCTACGCCCGACCCCCCCCCCCACCTCGAGGGTCGCAAGGCACTGTGTTCACCAGGCATCTACAGTGTACTCGGAGTCCAGATGTTGCGGCACCTGTGGGCGTGTGATAGTCTGCACTTCCTCTGTTACTGGTGGTGGCGAGATGAGGTTTCAAGGCCGACTCTGAAAATCGAGCACTGCAAACTGAACTTTACTGCACAGCCCAAGCAGGGGAGGGTTTGGAATCTGCAGTAAAGTTCACTTTGCAGTTTTTGCTAGGGCAGGCTGCTAATATTTGTCCAGAGTTCTGTGCATCTTTATTTGAGGTTTCTAGCATTTTCAGCGTCTGTGGTGCAGTTTTGAACTGACGCTGGCTGTTACATTTGGTCGGTGGTTTCCTGCATGCCGGCTTGATGTCTGTTTACGACCCAGAAGCTGTCTGATCCCAGCGGGCCGCTGCCTCCCTCTGTTTCTCACTTGTGTGCTCTTTTGCATGGTCTGGCACCTGGCCACTTCAAAGCCCTCCCCCCCCTGATTTATTGCTGTTTTTAACGCGGAATTCCCCTAGTGCGTCATACCCAGGTCTCACCATGTTCCGCCTTCAGGCCACCCCGGCTTTGTAAACAGTACTTTTTGGCACGTTAGCACTTTAAGAGAGATGCTTCTAAACAGAAATATAAAAGTACATGCATTCACTCTCCCAGGGTACCCGTCCACTGCTAAGTGAGGGTGCTCTCCTATAAACTGTATTTCACCCCTCGGAAGTGCTGGTACCCTTCCTTTCTTAATGACGTGCAGCTACTCAGAACCTGCCGCTTTAAGGCACAGTTTATAACGGGAAACCAGGTGACAAGGCTTAGATTAGTCACCCCCTGGGCGGGCTGACAGTATAACTTGCTATATGGAATCTATCTTCTCCTGTGTGGCCCCTTGTACTAAATATCTGTGGTTTCTAAAATGAGATTTGCCCACCTGCAGTCTGTCAGATGTCTGTCTACCTTTAGACCATTTGCAATTAGCAGACATGATTTTGCATACATCAATGGGGCTTTGGTACCCACCGGATTCTTCTATGTATATAAAGTGGAATACAGTTTCTGACCATATTCCAGTGCATTGGAAAAATGCGCACAAATACAATTGACTAAACACATCAATCAGTTTGATCTACTCAACCCTCATCAATCAGGCTTCAGAGCAGACCACAGTACAGAAACGGCTATGACTCACATAATTGACGACACCCTCCAAATCCTAGATCAAAACGATACCTGCCTCCTCATCCTTCTTGATCTCTCTTCTGCATTCTACACCGTCAAACATGAGAATCTACTCGATCTATTAAACACAAGAATGGGTCTATCTGGAACTGTGCTCAAGTGGTTCACGTCCTTTCTGACTATGCTGTTGAGTCTGATTATGCTCCCACATGTACCTTCCCCACCCCAATTGTTATGTACTCACATGCTATTACCTTCGTCTGTAAAGCGCTCTGATATCTGCAAAGATCTTGTTCGCGCTATATAAAACTTTCAAAATAAAAATAAATAAATTGTTGTCAAGGGCTTGAGTGAGGACCAGGGCAAACATTTGCTCAACCCTTCTAGGAATTTTATCAACTTCAAAAGGACAAACGGCCGACTGGATTTGCCAGGATTCGAACCTGTGATGTACAAGTGAACACAGATATCTACAGTACTAAGACCGTGCCCTTCTCCCATTCTTTCTCTCACTCCTCATTCTCTTGCTCCCTTTTCTCTCTATTTTTTTTCACCCTTTCTTTCTTCCCCCAACCCTCTTTAATACTTCCTCTACTTCACTTTTATTCTTTCTACTGCTCCTTCTCTCCAACCCCAATTGTCCCTCACTTTCTTGATTCTTCCCAACCTCCTGCCCTTTCTCTCTTCGTGTGTTTAGCCTCTTAAAACAACGCTTTGTGGCTCCAGAGACCTATTTCTTTTAGAAAGGTATGAAGTGTTTGTTTAACTTGCCAAAAACATATTGGTAATGATCCTAGTTATGGGTGAACTAATACTTGGCTTTTCATCCACCTTTTACCTATTCTCTCCATAGCCGTACCAATTTCAAGCCTATTTATTGGGTACATGTATTTTTATCATAGTACCACCCCATTTACCTAATCTATCGACTTCATAATAAAACCAGTAACCCAATATATTGCCTTTCTTAAACTATTCATAACACTTCAACAGACTTTCAATAACGTATATTGCACAACTATTCACCGAAGTACAACTTACAACAAAAAATCGAATTATTATTATTAATCACATTATAGGCGAAACCTAATGCATTTACCAATGCTTGTTTTTAAACTCTGAGCACTTTTCCACTGCTGACCAGTGTTAAAGTGCAAGTGCTCTTATCTAAAATGTGATGACAATTGGGTTATCCATGATTGGTATTTTTGGTTCACTTCTAAGTCCCTAGGAAAGTGGTATACCATATATCCAGGGTCTGTAAATGCTAATGGTGGGCCTACAGCACTGATTGTGCCAACCACAGAAGTAGCTTTAAGACCTGACTCAGGCCTGCCACTGCAGGGCATGTGGGCATGTGGGCACAGTTTACTGCCAACTCAGCTTGACATTTCCAATTATTTGCCAAGCCTTAAACTCCCCTTTTATTACATATGTCACCACTAAGGTTACTTTAGGTAGCCATAAGAGCAGGGTGCTGTGTAAGTAAAAGATAGGACATGCCCTGGTAGTGACAACCACCCAGTTGTGTTATCACTACTGTTAGGCCTGCGCCTCTCATAGGTTAACATTCGGAATTGCTTAAATACCCTTTTTCAATGTAATACCTGATTGCAGAGGAGTAGCTGCTTTGTATTTTATATCATTGGATTGGTAATGACAAATTCTCTTTAGAGGTAAAGGTGAATCTGCTATTACTAATCTAGAAATGCCACATACAGAAAGTGAACATTGCTCAATTCTTAGCTCTCTTGTGTGCCTTATAGCCTTTTATTATTTATTTATTTTTTATTTTGATAGCTTTTTATAGTGCGAACATGACCCTTATGGGTATCAGAGCGCTTTACAAGTATAGAGAGAGCAGAGCAATGATAACAATAATATAATATTCAAGAAAAATGCAGGATAAAGTAATACCCGGAAAGGAAGGATATGCTTTACAATATTCGAAGAGCACAGGAGATACACCAGAAAAAACAAAAGTATCATTGTCAAGAAAACTGCAGGATCATGTAGTGTCGAGAAAAAGGAGGGTATTGTTAGGACTCAGAAATTGAAAGCACGAAGTAGTCAGCATGCTATAGTCATGATGAGGAACCGGGATGGGTGTCTTCGGATCTATGGAAGAAATTTGTTCATAAGGAGTACTTTGACTTCTTTCTTGAAGAATACAGTTGAGGGATTCGTTCTGATTTCAGGGGGCAAGGTGTTCCAAATTCTCAGAGCAATCCAAGAGAAAGATTGGTCGTAAGTTTTTTTCTTGTGGAATCTCTGAGGTTTTAGAATTAAGGTGTTGGAGCTTCTGAAGGATCTGGAACCACCAGCGAGTTCTAATTTCGGAGCAAGATATCTAGTAGTTTTGAAGTGGAGAGCTTTGTGTGTCATACAGGCACTTTTTAGCTGGATTCTTGCATTGAAAGGGAGCCAGTGGTGGGATTTCAGATTGGGGTGATGTGGTTGCTTCTTTTTGAGCGGGTGACGAGCTGAGCAGTGGAGTTTACAAAGGCTCTCAGAGGAGCCAGTTTGGATCTAGGCAGTCCAGAGAGGGTTGTACTTCCAACCTGGGAATCACTAGGGTTTGCACTGCATACTTGAAGTCGTGGGGGGGGGTTTACATTTTCTTAGAATGTTTATTTGGTGAATATCTCCTTTGATTGCTGAACTAATGTGTTTCTGCATGAGATCACGGTGATCTCACAGAGTCAATGACTTGTGGAATGCAGTTGAGGACTGTTAGATGTTTCAACCATTCTTCAATGAAAGGTGACTGGTTAGGTGTGGCGATTAGTAGGAATTCAGTTGTTTGAGTATTTAGTTTGAGGTGATTGGATGCCAGCCAATTTTGAGTTTTCTGAAGAGTTGTGTTGAGGGAACTGATGTCTTCTAGGGTGGAGACCTTTAAGTATAGTTGGTTGTCGTCAGCATACATGTCATAGTGGGTGTTGGATGAACGAAAACGTTCTGTAAGCAGTTCCATGAATAGGTTGAAGAGAGTGGGCGAAAGTGAGGATCCCTGTGGGACCCCTAATGTGACCGGAGTGGTCTGCAACAGTGTGTGATTAACCTTGACTCTTTGAGTCCTGTTATGAAGATAGGAGGTGAACCAGTTAAGGACTGATTCTTATAACCCCATACAAGGTCTAGTAAGTTGTCATGCTTAACCTTATCAAATGCTGATGATATGTCAAGGAGGATTAACCCCCTTCGTGCCCATGGTGGGCGTGTGCGCACGATGGCCGACGCCCGACGGCAATCCGAACCACGCCTAAGAATGGATGGCCATGCCTGAACTGGGGTGGTGTGGAGTGCAAAAAAAACGATGGATTTAGGCCCAGATCTCTGTACTGGGGTGAATGTATGACATTGTTCTGCATTCTGTCCATCAACTGTTGTTTTTGCATTTGTCACCCCGAGAGGGACGGGTATGCTCAAACGTGAGTTCCGTGCTCTCCACGCCACTGGAATCAAGCTATCCTGGCTGAAGATGGCTGATAGCCAGAAACCGGTCCTAGGAGGCTTTATTCCAGTCCAGGGAAGACATGGCTTGGCAGTTCGGGCTGGACTGTTCCCATGAGGCACAGGGTCAAGGCTGATTTGCATATGGCCATGTCTGAACTGGGGTGGTGTGGAGTGCAAAAAAACGATGGATTTAGGCCCAGATCTCTGTACTGGGGTGAATGTATGACATTGTTCTGCATTCTGTCCATCAACTGTTGTTTTTGCAAGTATGGAATGTCCAGCACCGCGGCCAAATTCGCGCCGCAGCCAAGGTGTTAAAAGACAAGGTTAGTTCTGATCCAGCATTTTTAGGGCATTGTCCACTATGTGTGTCATAGCCAATTAGTTGCTGTATCCTGGAGGGAAGTCGGGTTGAAATTGGTCTAATAATCGGAATTTATCGATGTGGTTACAGAGTAGTATGTGAACAGACTTGTTAAGGAGCTTCACCAAGGTAGAAATATTGGAGATAGGTTGGAAGTTGTTTTAGTCAGTTTGATCTGCTTTCAGTTTATTTCGGATGGGGGAAGCCTGACCGGATTTTAGGCAGTCGGGGATAGTGCCTTGAAGGAGGGAGGCATTAGCAATCTTGGTAGAAAGTGGGAGTATTGTGGGTATGATCTCATTGAGGAAGTTGGGAGGTAGAGGGCCATTGAAGTAATTTGAGGATGTGAGCATTGGTACAATATTATGAATGGTACTTTACTCAAAGGTTTTTAAAAAGTTCCATAAGGCGTTGTGTTTGGGGAAGTGCCCTGGAGGACACAAAGGAAGGTGGAGAGGACGGCTTGAGGTGGGAGAGGACGATGTTTCGCTTCAGTCTGCAGATCATTTATCAAGCTTTCTGTCTTCTCGAGAAAGAGGAGGCTAATTCCTCCTAATTTGGAAGTGGATTAGATCCAGCAGGGAACAAAATAGATGCTCCATTTGATTGAGCTTTTATGAGTTCAAAAATGTTTTGGGTTGGTTGTTGTCTTGATCCAGCTGGTTTCTTAAAAAATGTGCTTTCAAAGATCTGATGCTTTTGTAGTATCTGTTCCTCAATGATCTCAAGTGCTTGAGGTGTTCAAGGGATGGAGCTGATCTCCACTTACGTTCAGCTTGCCTCAAGTTGTAGCTTTCTGTATTGAGGCTACCATTATATCATGGTTTGGAATATTTTGTGGACACTCTTTTTAGTTGTAGTGGAACAACCGTGTCCAGAACAGTCACAATGGAGTGAGTGTAATGATTTGTAAGATCATGGACATCTGACATCTCTCCAGGAGGAGACAGGATGTTGTGGCTAAGGGAGGTCAGTTCATTACAGTGGGTGTTGTGTATGCACGTTTTCCAGTGTCTGGGTTTCGTTAGTTGGGCTGCGTTGGTTATCATAGCTTTCCTGATGAAGAATGTGATGCAGTGGTGATTGGTCCAATCACAGGGGAGGATAGATTCCAATTTAATTGAGTTGGGCTTCGTGATGATAAGATCTAAGGTCAGCAAGGAAGATTTTAATACTGTTAACTGCATGATCGTTAAGATCATTTCAGTGGGGGTTAAAGTCTCCCAGGAAGATTTGCGTACAATGTTGACCAACGTTTGTTACAATGTTTTCCATGATTTGTTCTATGAAACCCCCCAATCGTCACCTGGGGGGTGGTAGATTGTTTGTAATTTGCATAAATGTCTGTTTTTGCATGTGATATTGAGGCAAAGGTATACGCAGGTGGCTAGAACAGGGGTTTGTGTGTGTGACTGACAGGTTGATGTTATGTATGCAGGCGATAACTCCTCCTGGTCTACTGGGTCTATCAAGTCTAGTAATGCCTTGTATAGGAGGGACTATTATGTTGAGGATAGGAGCAGAGGAGTCATTTAGCCATGTTTCAGTCAGAATTAGCATGTCAAGATCATGTGTGAGGATAATATCTGCAATATCTCCCGCATTTCTTGAAGCTGATCTGCAGTTGATTACCATACATTTCAATTGGGGTTTGAGGTGTGCTGGGATAGAATGTGTGGGGATAATTCCCCTGAGGAAGTGCTTGTTGGGTGCTGTATGGTTGAGCCTAGGAGCTCTATGTGGGTTTGCCGGGATGTGATGGATTATACCCTTAATGTCAGTTATCAGGAAGTGAAGAGTTATATGTCAATTGCAGGGTTTGGATTTCATTATTGGATAAGGGGAATTTCTGTCTAATTGGTTGCATGAGCGCATTGGGATAAGGTCTAGTCCCCCAACTCAATTGCATAGGTGTCCTTGAAGGAAAGGTCAGGTTGGAAGGGAGGGGTGTTGAAGATATGGCGGAGTGGTTAAGGGGTTGGTCAAGGGTGAGTGTCTTTGTCCTATGGCTCTTATTAGGACACTGAATGCTGTCCATCTCTGTGATGATGCAAATAAGTCTATGTAAGTCTGCTTTGAGTTCTTGCAAGTTTGTTATAATCTCATCCAGTCGGGATTGTAGTAAGGTATGGGGGTGGGTTGTCAGGTCTTGACAGCTACACTTGTGACTTCCCTGTAGACAGCCACAAGTACAGGACACTGCGCTGCATCTCCATTCATCTGCATACTGATGGGTCTTCCGGGGCAGGAGGGAGGGTAGGAGCTGACACATATACCTGAATAGGTAGCGGTCTGGCCTCACACAAAACACGGATTTACTCCCCACAGATCTGGCTGACAGAGCTGGGCTAAAATTAAACTTGTGTACTACAAAGGCTTTGCTTTGTAATCACCTTCACTTCAAGGGCACATTTGGGTATGAGTATTGGGAGTATGACCCCCTCTTACTATTTCACTTCAGGGTCCTCAGGAGATTCTGCCAAGATGAGTAGCTGTGCTACAGGAGGGACTGCCACTTTGCTAGCTGCTCTGCTGTGTTGGCCTGCTGCCTGCTGCCTCTGACCAGGGTGGTGAGAAAGACTTGATCTGTTCTTTACAGCCTTTTGCAACCTAAGGAACTCCAAAGGCTTCTTGGCGTGCCCTCTGTTCAGGAAATCTCAGGGCCATCAAAGATTTCATTTGCACAAACGACCACTGCTAGGCTCTGCTAATACAGAGTCTGAATCTGTCAGACTAACCTCAACCAGTCTTGTGTCTTTTCAGAGTTTCACAGATGTGTTTGGGCATCCGCTAACATCAGCTCAGTGCACCGAACAGGAACCGCCATGTCTGCCTGCTTGAGCACAGACCATCATGTTTATTGACTTCGCCAAAGCTGCAGCACCCAAAGGCAGTCAAGCATGACCCAGCGCACTCTGTACGCATCAAGGAAAGACAGGTATCTGCCCTCCGTGACTCCAATCACCGCATGTTATCCAGCAAGGGGAGAGTCCAGCAACACGGGTCTCGATACCAAGGCCGACAGCAACGTTACAATTCCCCAAGAAAGGTACTGTGCACTACAGGATTGACAAGGTCCCTGCCTCCCACCAGCGTTCTTGTGGGCGGCCCCAAATGGAGCAAGAACATCAGTCTGTTAAAACTCAATATTGCATTTCAACTGTAATAATTTTAGAACATTGCTTCATGCTGATTCGGGGAGAAAGTCTGTTCCCGGTCCACAGTGCGGATCTTTGTTATTTCCCCAGGTGAACTGTAAAGAACCTACCAAAAGCGCAAGGGCTCTTTCAGCATTGTACATTCTTGAAGTATTCATAAGAGTAAAAGTGACACTATTTTCACACCTCATTGTGGAGTCCTTTTCGTGGTGTTTTCACTGTGTTACTGTATCCAGGTATACACAACTGCTTTACACATTGCTTCTTATATTAAGTCTGACTGCTCTGTGCCAAGCTACCACAGGGTGAGCATGGGCTGATTTAAGTGTCCTCAGGAGACTCTGCCAAGATGAGTAGCTGTGCTACAGGACGGACTGCCACTTTGCTAGCTGCTCTGCTGTGTTGGCCTGCTGCCTGCTGCCTCTGACCAGGGTGGTGAGAAAGACTCAATCTGTTCTTTACAGCCTTTTGCAAGCTAAGGAACTCCAAAGGCTTCTTGGCTTGCCCTCTGTTCAGGAAATCTCAGGGCCATCAAAGATTTCATTTGCACAAACGGCCACTGCTAGGCTCTGCTAATACAGAGTCTGAATCTGTCAGAATAACCTCAACCAGTCTTGGGTCTTTGCAGAGTTTCACAGATGCGTTTAGGCATCCGCTAACATCCGATCAGTGCACCGAACAAGAACCGCCATGTTTGCCTGCTCGAGCACAGACCATCATGTTTATTGACTTCGCCAAAGCTGCATCACCCAAAGGCAGTCAAGCATGACCCAGCGCACTCTGTACGCATCAAGGAAAGACAGGTATCTGCCCTCCGGGACTCCAATCACCGCATGTTATCCAGCAAGGGGAGAGTCCAGCAACACGGGTCCCGATAACCAAGGCCGACAGCAACGTTACAATTCCACAAGAAAGGTAATGTGCACTACAGGATTGACAAGGTCCCTGCCTCCCACCAGCGTTCTTGTGGGCGACCCCAAATGGAGCAAGAACATCAGTCTGTTAAAACTCAATATTGCATTTCAACTGTAATAATTTTAGAACATTGCTTCATGCTGATTCGGGGAGAAAGTCTGTTCCCGGTCCACAGTGCGGATCTTTGTCATTTCCCCAGGTGAACTGTAAAGAACCTACCAAAAGCGCAAGGGCTCTTTCAGCATTGTACATTCTTGAAGTATTCATAAGAGTAAAAGTGACACTATTTTCACACCTCATTGTGGAGTCCTTTTCGTGGTGTTTTCACTGTGTTACTGTATCCAGGTATACACAACTGCTTTACACATTGCCTCTTATATTAAGCCTGACTGCTCTGTGCCAAGCTACCACAGGGTGAGCATGGGCTGATTTAAGTGTGTGACTGACTTAGCCTGACTAGAATTGCGTTCCCTACTTAGACAGGGTGCATACCTCTGCCAACTAGATAACCAATTTCTAACAATGGTGATCAGCGGTGAGGATAGGACTTGTGTTGTGCAACATCTAACCGTAATTTGATGTACACTACCAGTCAGATAGAGATACGCATCAAATTCATTTTTTTTCTGATTGGTGATTATTTGTGAATTCTCTCAAAAATCATGTCTCAGTCTGGAGAGTCAGCAGCTATGTCTGCAATAACGGAGTTTGAGCTGGAAGCTTTAGAAAACTATACGATGAACCAACTCAAAGGATTCTGCAAAGGATTAACATGTTCTTTTAAAGGCCTTACCAAACAGGAAGAGCTTTAAACGGTGCTGAGCGCCTGGATAGAAGCTAGAGATGCAACATCTGTGACCCCAGGGGAGGGGATGAGATTTATTCTGAGGAAGAGAATATGTGACTTCCTGTGGGATTGGGGGCCTGCCAGCAAGTAGAGCTGGATCTCCCCAGAGAAGGCAGCAGTGTATCCTCCAAGGGTCTGTCTCCAGAGGAGCTGGAGGATAGGAGGGAAGAAAGGAAGCTGAAATATGAGCTTGCTAAGCTCAAAGTCAATCAGCAGCTAGCTTTGGAGGAGACACATCTGACCATTAAGAAGAGAAAGATGTTGTTAGCTCAGGAGCTGAGCTTAAGAGAGCTAGACTTGAAAGCCAAGAGGGCTGAGTCCAGCACAGATGGTGGCAGCATTTCATCAGGGCACCGGGTAGGCCCAGACATGGGTTACGGGCTCACTGTGCCACTGGATTCAAGCTATCCTGGCTGATGAGGGGTGAAACCCTGAAAACGGACCTAGGATTCGTATTTCCGGTCCAGGGCTTAGCAGTTCGGGCTGGACTGTTTCCATGAGGTATAGTTTCAAGACTTATTTGCATAGGGCCAGGTCTAAACTGGGGTGGGCATGGTGAGCAAAAGAATGATGGATTTAACCCAGATCTCTTGACTGGGGGTGAATGTTTTGATTTGTTCTGAATTCTGTCCATCAATTGTGTGTCTTAATCATTTCATCAGTGTCCACTGAGAAGAGAGTACACATACCTAAGGGTCTGGTGCCTGAATATGGAGTGGTAGATGACATAGACTGCTGGTTTGAGGCATATGAGATTACTTTACAAGTGCACAAAATCCAGAGGGGGATTGGGTGGCAAGTTTGCGGAAGAATATCCCAACTAAAGGGATGGACACCCTACTGGCCCTAGAGGTAAGCTACAGTATGAAGTATATTACCATGAAGAAGGCCTTTTACCAGGAAAAATGGTTTGATCCCGGACAAATATAGGCAATCGTTTAGGAACAGCGCTAAACTTTCCCTACAGACCTGGGTGGATTGTGTAGATTCTTTTTGCAAGGCACTGGATAATAGGGTGAAGGGTAGTGATGTGAAGGATTACCAAGGAATGTACAATTAGTTTGCAAAAGAGCACATGTTTAGACTTTGTTTCACAGAGCTACGCCAGCACTTGATTGACAGTAAACTCTTCGACTCCAGGGAACTTGCTAAGGAGGCTGACCGCTGGACTAGCACCAGGGCCCACAAGAAGGTATATGTGGGAAATCCCGCCAAGGGTAGGCAGGTTCCCCAGCAGAAGAAGGAAGGAAGGACAAATACAAGACTGAGGAGTTCTCTGAAGGGCCCCAAACTAGTTCCTAGGGTTAAGATTCCTAACCCCCTCAGGGTAAAGATTACCGTCCCCCTGCTGAAAAGGAGAAATGGTTCCCTAAAGGTAAGCCTGCAGGGAAGGCATCCCTGATGTGTTTTGAATGTAGTCAGGAAGGGCACTTTAAGGGAGTTGCCAAGTGTCCTTAGAGGGCACAGCCCCCCACTGTTGGGCAGTCCCTGGGATGGACCAGTGTAGAGCCTGGGGAGTAGCTGGTCCCAGTTAGTGGTGGGGAGACAGTTGAGGTTACCCCAGTGTCCCTGGGTGACAGTGAAATGGTACAGAAAACCTGCATGCCTGACAATACTCGGAAGTATGGCAGTGGGTTCCCATTAATTGGCAAAGGGTGGAGGCTCTGAGAGACACAGGAGTCAGCATGACCACAGTTCGGTGCTGACAATCATGAGAATGAATATCTAGTTGCTCTGATTCTCTTTGGGGGGGGGTAGGGATCAGGTTCCTTGAGGATAGCTTTGAGTCGTTCCATGCCTGTGGATTGTCTGTTCTGCAATAACCTGGAGCATACCACCTGGAAAGAGGTGGAGCTCAGGTCACACTAGCAGATGTTGGGGTTGCCTGAATGGGTGTGCCTGACCACACAGTCCATGGCAGCACATGAGGGTGGTCATTGGTCCCTGGAGGCTGAAACAGTGGCCCAGGAAAGTGCCAAAAAGAGAAAAGATGTTTGGTGCAGGAAACTTGCTCCTGATATCCCCACGGTCCGGAAGGAGGCTTATCCTGAGGAGGATGCCCTGGAACCTATAGAGGAAGATATGGCAGATCTGGGGAACCTAGTACTACCCGGAACAGGTAAAACCTGCTCAAGTGTGCACTGTTCCTAATGAACTAACTTTTCACAATTTCTAACACAAAATTAATTCCAGTTTCAAATCATACTTAAACTAATTATACCACAAACATCACTTTTGTTTATACTGTTGTTTACTTCATTTTCTTTTTTCAACATATAATCATATAACCTGTATTCATACTGATCCTCAGTTGTTCAACATACAATTACAATTACTGTGTTACAATGATTTTCCATATTATTTACACTCCTATACATTTCCTCATTGAATAGTCTAACATCATTATTTAACTACTGAACCACGATTAGTTGCTGGCCCAATGCATTTCGGAACCGAGGTTCCTTCCTCAGGGGCTGTATTCTGTAAATTAAAAAATGTCAATTACTAAACGCATGTCACAAACATTGATATTTACAATACATAGATTCTAAAGCTTTTTGGGATCTAGCAATGCATTTATCAAACCTTCACTTACAATATCGATGTTATGCCTTGATATCTCTATTTGCAATCTGTCAGTTCATTACTCCACTGGATTAAATCATAAAGAACATTAACATAAGCATGTTTCCTCATGTTGAATTGTCCTATAGCAAACTTACATAAACCTGAAATGCATTATCCTGCCAGTATCTGTCTAACACATATTAAACAGCCGATGATGACTTCACACCCATATGAAAAGAAATAGACAAATAATAAACAATATTACATATCGAATCATATTATGCTGTATGCTCATTTAACAATGAATACCTGCCGAATACACTTATTAATCTACGCAAACCTATGACATGCAAGGGAGAACCCTTCCTAATGTCGTAGCCTCACTGAATATTTAAACAAACATATGCGCCTAACCCTGAAACTCGATAGATTTAACTCCATTAAGATTGTATTACTACACTAACAGCCCGCCCCGGCGTTGCCCGGGGCAGAAGGGGCTGGGGGCAGCATCGCAGCAGGAGAGGCGCAGCAGAGCGGCCGTTTTGTTGGTCCTGGCCGCTTCTGCCCACGCTTTGTTTTCCCCGACGTCCCGACTTTGTCGAAAAGGCTTTCTGAGCACTCAGTGTTCATGGCCCCCGCCCATCGTAGGTCCTGGCCGCTTCTGCCCACGCTTTGTTTCCCCCGACTTCCCGACTTTGTGGAAAAGGCTTTCTGAGCACTCAATGTTCATGGCCCCCGCCCGTCATAGGTCCTGGCCACTTCTGCCCAAGCTTTGTTTCCCCCGACGTCCCGACTTTGAGGAAAATGCTTTTTGAGCACTCAGTGTTCATGGCCCCGGCCCGTCCCTTGGTGCGTACCCACGGCTGCTTCACTTACCTCATCCGCCGCTCCTCCCCGCGCTGCTGAGTTTACCGCTCCACTGCTCCTCCGCTTCTTGCCGGTCCTCACCGCTTGTCCGCTCGCCGCTCCTCGCCGCCTGTCCGCTGCTCCTCCCCGCGCTCATGTCGGCCGATCTTCCTCTTGCTCCTGAACGCCGCTCCTCTCCGCGCTCCCGATGTCATCACGCACGTCGCAGCCGGCGCTACTTCCAAGGGACTACTTTTTTTTATTCGTAAATTTTTTAAAGAATGTATATTTTTTATTTTTATATAGCCTATGTCCTTCTGCTTGCCCTGACGTTTTCAAAGATGTCTTGGGTGTTTGGATTGGTGGTGTACTTTTCGAGTTTACCTGGCTCAAAGGACACAGTTCTCTCTTTTTAATAGTAGTATAGATAATTTCTCGAAGTGTCAACTGTCTATAGAGTGATGACTTACTCTAATGAAGGAGATACGACTCGTATTGCAACCTCGCAACAAGTATGATGAAAGAACCTGGTCGTCAGTTCCTCTTATTGGCGTACTATGAAAATAAACATGAAGCTATTATCGCTTGCTTATTCAGCTGAAATCTTGAGAGACTAGTAACTTATCTTATATAATGTGAACTTACTTGTGTGTGTCGTGTGTTAAAGTGATGTTAGGCATTCCGCATCGGAAGACATGAAAGAAAACGTGAAGTCGGGTCGGGTTTCTAAACGTGCTGAATTAGATAAATAAATGTTCGTGTTACTGGCCGCCTGTGCGCGTTAGTTGGTAAATTGTGTACATTGATAAAGACTAGTAACACTTATGCAAAAAATCGCTTAAGGCGAATCTCAGCCGTATGGTCCGCCGTCCTCCGGAAGACTGTCGTCCTAATTGCTTATCAACGTGTGGACCATTTAGTCAGTTTGTGTTTCTAGACGTGCTGATAAAAATGAACACATACTGCTATTACTGACTAGCGATACATATAGTACGTTGAACGTTCTGCCCTATTAAAGGCTATTAACACTTACTTTAACAGTTTCGTTCACGGCGGAACTCATCCGCACGGTGCGTAGTCCACGGAATGACTGCCGTCCTAATTGTTTTTCGCGCCAAAGTTGTAAAACCCTATCTACCCGGCTAGTAGTCATGTGACTCATGGGATAATGGGATATGTAGTTCCTTAATAAATGGCCCATATAAACCCTATGTATATATACTTTAACGAGTAGGGACTTGTGTCTAAACATTTCTAAGGCACGAGTGGAGTAAGCTATATCGCAAATAAGATATAATATATAAATCTTATCACTAAAGTCACGGAGTTAATGTGTCGATTATAATGACATCAGTTTGGCTATAGTATTGCACATGTTGTCAAAGTACTCTTGTTATATGGCCCTATACATATGTCATAATACACAATATGTTCATTTTTAAGTCAAACTTACATAAATGACATACTTACACATATGTATCAAAAAAATTATTTAAAAAAAACAGTAGATGTTGTAAACTTTCCTATAAAGGTTATCTCTAGACAAATCCAATTGACAATATGCTATTATATCACGTATCATGTTGTCTCTTCCTAACATATGGAATTGTATATAGATAACAAATCTTGTTGCCATAATGGACTAGCTATATATATAGCTAACAATACAATTAATCCATGCTCTTACTGTCATAGTGTTATACACTTAATACTTTTACACCTATGGTGCCTCTGCCTTTATCACTGCACTATGGTAATTCACAGAAAGCAACTCATATCGATCTTATCATTTAGACCTTTTGGCTGCATGGTTTGTAGGAACTCTATCCAAAACACTTCTCGCTGCAGAAGTTTTTGAGTATTATCAATGCCATCTTCTTTAGGTACCACCTCCACTATTTGTGCCCGTAATTGAGCTATAGTATGGTTCTCTTCTGCCCAGTGAGTGGCTACACCTGATGTTAAATTCCTTAGTCTTATAGTGCTCTTATGCTCTGTTAGTCTTAATTTAAATTTTCTCTCTGTTTTGCCTACATAGGCTTTGCCACATGGGCATTTTAGACTGTAGATTATATTGGTTGTATTGCAGTCCGATGTGTGACGCAATTTAATCTTAGCACCTGTGATGGGATGTGTGAGAATTTTACCAATGATTATGTTATTACAGTGTATGCAGTTGTGACATTTTTGAGTGCCTTTGTATTCGATGTTTTTAACCTTACTGGATCCAGTCTGTATAAGTTCCTGCAAATTTCTGGCCCTGGTATATGCAAAAGTAGGTAGTTCTTGAAAAATGCCATTAAACTCACGTTCGTTGACCAACAGTTCCCATCTTTTCTTTATGATTTTCTTGATTTGAGTGGATTATTAGAAAATTTAGAAACAAAAGTCGGGGTGTTGGAACATTTCATGGGTCTCTTCTCGAAAAGTTCATCCCTCTCCTTCATGTGTATTCTAGCCAAATTTTTCTGTAATATGGTTTCTGGGTAACCCCTATTAGCAAATTTCTCCTTAAATTCTTCAATTTTTTGTTCTGCAACTCTGGGATCCGAACATATTCTTTTGATCCTGGTAAATTGTGAGTACGGGAGATTTTCCACCAAACTCCTCGGATGAAAACTTGAATGCATCAATGTACTATTGCGATCAGTGGGTTTAGTGAAAATTTCAGTACTCAATTTGTTTTTATCTTTCTTGATCAAAACGTCCAAATAGTGAATTTCATCCTGACTGATAGAAAAGTTGAATTTTATCCTGGGGTCTCTGTTATTGAGTTCATCGATAAGTCGGATTAGCGTCTCTTTAGGACGAGTCCATATCAAAAAGATATTGTCGATGTATCGACAGTATTGTGCTAAGCCTTGCGTCCATTCCTTTTGTGTAAGAATATAATCATTCTCAAACTTCGCCATGTAAATATTGGCGTAGGCAGGTGCCCCAGAAAAGCCCATAGAGGTACCTGTGAGTTGTCCAAAGAAATCTTCCTTCCACTGGAAGTAACTGTTGTGTAAACAGAAAAACAAGAGCTGTAACAAGAAGATATTGTGTTCTTGTGTTAACTCCATCTTCAAAAGTGCCCATTCTACGGCATCCATTCCTTGTGTATGCGCTATAGAAGTATATAGAGCTGTTACATCAATTGTACATAATAACCACTCTTCTTTGACCAAATATTCAATTGTGCGTAGTTTAGTGAGGAAATCTGTTGTGTCTTTGACATATGTGCACCAACTTTGGACAAATTGTTGCAAAAAGGAGTCTAGATATTTCCCCAATGGTTCGAAGATGGAATTACAAGCCAATACTATTGGTCTGAAGGGCGGATCAACAGGATCCTTATGTATTTTGGGGGTCATGTAAATCCTTGGTCTTCTTGGATTATGTGATGTTAACAACATTTTTAGATTGGTGTCTATTATTCCTTGCTCTTCTGCTTGTGTTAGGATGTCTTCCAACATCCTTTGCAATTTCTGAGTTGGGTCTCCATCAAGTACTATGTATGTATTGATGTCAAATACATGTTCGTTGACTTTTTTCTCATAATACTCTGTATCTATAGCTGCCCATGCTCCCCCCTTGTCAGCAGGCTTCAAAGTTAGCTCTTTGTTGTTGGAAATACCATGTATCAATTGTATTTCATGCTTCGTCACGTTAGATGCAGGTCTTTCTTTGTAGTTGAGTCTTGCACAGTCATGTTTCACAAGATTCTCAAACATATCCAATGTTTTGTGCGAGCTGGGTGGTAAAAACTTGCTTTTTGGTTTTAATCTCTCACTTAATTCTGATCGTTCTTTTCCAATGTCTTAAACTACATTCGTAAAGTAGTGTTTAAGTCTTAATTTCCGCATAAATTTAAACATTGCAGTGTCTGTGTCAAGTTTTGTAGTAGTTGCAGTTGGCACAAATGTTCTTCCTTTATTTAGAATCCCTAGTTCTTGTGGAGTTAGCGGATATGATGAGATGTTTATGATTAAACTAGATTCTTCCCGCTTCTTAGTTGTTTTCCTTCCTTGTCCTCTCCTAGTCTTGAAGTTTCTGGACCTATGGTTCTTGGTGGACTTGTCTGTACTCGTGGGGGACTCGTGGGTGTTTGTTGTAGATCCGTTGCCTGTAACAAAAAAGATGATGTAGATGACGATGTTGTTGCTGTCATATCCCTGATGTTTGTTGCGGCTTGGGCCGCTGCCGATTTAGTTGATGGTCCCGTAGTTTTAGTGGCTGGTGGCCTTGTGATTGATGTGTCTAGCTCCGTAGCTACACTTTCCTCTGATGATGATGTAGTTTTCTTATTTTGAGTAAATCTTTTCCTGGCATAGAGCTCCGCCCATGTGTAGACTTCGTTGAGCTTATAGTCCACTGTATCTCTGCGATACTTTCTGATTTTACCTTCTAGTAACTCCTTGCTGTATTTATCCAGTCTGGCATTCATTTCTTCTAATGTCGCGCTCCATGTTGAAGTCTCTAATTGGCGTTCTAAATCCTTCTTTAGATTAAAGATCTCTTCCTCAAGTTCACGTATGGTTTTTGATAATTCTTCGACTATCAATAAAATCAAATCTAAAGAGCATTTATTTAAAATCGCGAACCATTTGTTCATAAATTTTGCATTCAGGTGGAATCTGAACAACATTGGACGGATTGCCAATCTTAAACCTCTAGGTATGCGCTGTGCTCTGTGGTATTGTACCAACGTAGAGGCGTGTAGCCTTTGATTAACTTGACGTCTT
Source organism: Lissotriton vulgaris (assembly GCF_964263255.1). Classification (NCBI taxonomy): domain Eukaryota; kingdom Metazoa; phylum Chordata; class Amphibia; order Caudata; family Salamandridae; genus Lissotriton; species Lissotriton vulgaris. The sequence continues at coordinate 1,450,616,284 of NC_141691.1, forward strand.
GTGAGGTATTCTAATTGTTTTAATTGTTGCATTTTAGATCCCCCATGTGTATCAATTAATTTAACTTCATCTATAAATGCATAAATATCAGTAGCTTGAGCATCTGTATATACATGCGTTTCTGCCCTGTTGTCTGTAATGTTAGTTATAGAATCAAACGTAGCCATTTTAACAAACAATTTTAGTAGGTGCTACCTCTGGTGCCAAGGCTAATAATCACAAGTATACCCACGTGGGGTTGAGAGGCGCACTCTATTTTTTTATATTCCCTTCTTTAAACTCTTTTGACAAGGGTGCTACACTTAACACATGTGTTGGCTCCACATGTATATACCTAGTACTACCCGGAACAGGTAAAACCTGCTCAAGTGTGCACTGTTCCTAATGAACTAACTGTTCACAATTTCTAACACAAAATTAATTCCAGTTTCAAATCATACTTAAACTAATTATACCACAAACATCACTTTTGTTTATACTGTTGTTTACTTCATTTTCTTTTTTCAACATATAATCATATAACCTGTATTCATACTGATCCTCAGTTGTTCAACATACATTTACAATTACTGTGTTACAATGATTTTCCATATTATTTACACTCCTATACATTTCCTCATTGAATAGTCTAACATCATTATTTAACTACTGAACCACGATTAGTTGCTGGCCCAATGCATTTCGGAACCGAGGTTCCTTCCTCAGGGGCTGTGTTCTGTAAATTAAAAAATTTCAATTACTAAACGCATGTCACAAACATTGATATTTACAATACATAGATTCTAAAGCTTTTTGGGATCTAGCAATGCATTTATCAAACCTTCACTTACAATATCGATGTTATGCCTTGATATCTCTATTTGCAATCTGTCAGTTCATTACTCCACTGGATTAAATCATAAAGAACATTAACATAAGCATGTTTCCTCATGTTGAATTGTCCTATAGCAAACTTACATAAACCTGAAATGCATTATCCTGCCAGTATCTGTCTAACACATATTAAACAGCCGATGATGACTTCACACCCATATGAAAAGAAATAGACAACTAATAAACAATATTACATATCAAATCATATTATGCTGTATGCTCATTTAACAATGAATACCTGCCGAATACACTTATTAATCTACGCAAACCTATGACATGCAAGGGAGAACCCTTCCTAATGTCGTAGCCTCACTGAATATTTAAACAAACATATGCGCCTAACCCTGAAACTCGATAGATTTAACTCCATTAAGATTGTATTACTACATAATTTCTCGAAGTGTCAACTGTCTATAGAGTGATGACTTACTCTAATGAAGGAGATACGACTCGTATTGCAACCTCGCAACAAGTATGATGAAAGAACCTGGTCGTCAGTTCCTCTTATTGGCGTACTATGAAAATAAACATGAAGCTATTTTCGCTTGCTTATTCAGCTGAAATCTTGAGAGACTAGTAACTTATCTTATATAATGTGCACTTACTTGTGTGCTGTCGTGTGTTAAAGTGATGTTAGGCATTCCGCATCGGAAGATATGAAAGAAAACGTGAAGTCGGGTCGGGTTTCTAAACGTGCTGAATTAGATAAATAAATGTTTGTGTTACTGGCCGCCTGTGCGCGTTAGTTGGTAAATTGTGTACATTGATAAAGACTAGTAACACTTACGCAAAAAATCGCTTAAGGCGAATCTCAGCCGTATGGTCCGCCGTCCTCCGGAAGACTGTCGTCCTAATTGCTTATCAACGTGTGGACCATTTAGTCAGTTCGTGTTTCTAGACGTGCTGATAAAAATGAACACATACTGCTATTGCTGACTAGCGATACATATAGTACGTTGAACTTTCTGCCCTATTAAAGGCTATTAACACTTACTTTAACAGTTTCGTTCATGGCGGAACTCATCCGCACGGTGCGTAGTCCACGGAATGACTGCCGTCCTAATTGTTTTTCGCGCCAAAGTTGTAAGACCCTATCTACCCGGCTAGTAGTCATGTGACTCATGGGATTATGGGATATGTAGTTTCTTAATAAATGGCCCATATAAACCCTATGTATATATACTTTAACGAGTAGGGACTTGTGTCTAAACATTTCTAAGGCACGAGTGGAGTAAGCTATATCGCAAATAAGATATAATATATAAATCTTATCACTAAAGATTCTCTTTGGGGAGGGTGGGGATCAGGTTCCTTGAGGATAGCTTTGAGTCGTTCCATGCCTGTGGATTGTCTGTTCTGCAATAACCTGGAGCATACCACCTGGAAAGAGGTGGAGCTCAGGTCACACTAGCAGATGTTGGGGTTGCCTGAATGGGTGTGCCTGACCACACAGTCCATGGCAGCACATGAGGGTGGTCATTAGTCCCTGGAGGCTGAAACAGTGGCCCAGGAAAGTGCCAAAAAGAGAAAAGATGTTTGATGCAGGAAACTTGCTCCTGATATCCCCACGGTCCGGAAGGAGGCTGATCCTGAGGAGGATGCCCCGGAACCTAGAGCGGAAGATATGGCATATCTGGGGAACCTGCCTGGTAGCAGGATGGAGTTCCCTCCTGGGACGATTTCTGCAAGGTGCAGAAATAGTGCCCCACTCCTGTGGGTCTTCGGCAGCAAGCTGAGGCAGCTGGTGAAGTCTTCGACAAACACCTGATCTATTGGGAGAATGGTCTCCAGTATAGTGTGCCTAAGGCTCCTGAACCTGGTGCAGCACGTGTGTACCTTCCTACTGGGGCTGTCGCATGACAAGGTAGGACTTTTGACAGGCATGTCTCCCACTTCCATTGGACTTAAATGAGGAAGGCTTCAGATGCGTTCTGCAGGTCTTGTCCAACCTGTCAAACCTATAAGGCCTGTGGAAAGACAGGGGGTAAATGCAAAGCCTCTCTGCAACCTTTTCCAGTTGTTAGCAGTGGTGGCTAGTAATATTTGAAAGTGGTGAGCATAAAAGTTCGGGATGAGTGTCCTGTGGTGAGTGAGCAAAGCGAGTAAGCCTGACTGCCAGAAAGGGGGATCTGGGGTGTTGCCCCCTGAGAAAAGTTTGAAAAAAGAGTGGTCAGATGGTGCATTTTCAAGCAAATTTGAGAAAGCAAGATGTTAAATAAAGCAATTGTGAAAGTTTAGTTATGACCTCAATAAAGAGATTTGCATGCAGCTCTTTGATGGCAGTTCACAGCTCACTGTGCTAGATTATGATTGTAACTTATGAACTGCACAGAAATAAAAGGAACTCTGTGACGAAAGCAGTATCCCACAGAGCAATGCACATAAAATACTGTTCTATCATCTGCATTTTACCTTTAATTTGAAGTATAGTAGATCCCTAACACACCTGCTGCTCTAATTAGAGGTCCGCCTATGAAAAGTATGCAAGCCTCACATAAAAATATGGAGAGCTGCACGCATGCATTTGCAAGCATATCTCATGTTTAAAATGGCACATTTGACATGTGTGCCTCCCCACGCAAATTTATTTTTATGATTTGTATTTCTTATAATTGTTTGTATCTGAGTCCATGCTAGATAGGCACACGCAGGAGCTCTCCGCCATCAGACGGGCCTGACAGACCTATTTTAGTACAACTCCATGAATAAAAAAAATAAAGCTGCTCTTTACTGGAGCTGAGCCAGCTCCTCGCCACCTGAAGGAACGTTGCTAAGGATGCTTTGAGCTATGAAAGGAAGCTTCGCTTTTTACAGAGGACTAAATAGCTTATTGAGCACTATTCGACTCGACAACTACAAACGATGGATCGTAAACTTTTGTTACACCATTTGTCACTCTTGCCTTTATGCCCTGTCACAGCATCATTTAAATATGTTTAGTCAGAAGTGCCTTTCTTGCTCCTAGGCATGCTGTCTGTCAAGCGAGGTGTACCATGCATGTGTGGTGCTCACGCATAGGTATGCCTTCTGTTTTATGAGCGTCAGGTGCCTTTTAAGGATTACATGAAATATGTGTAAAGTAAAGAGGTGGACGTGCTGAGGTTTGCACTTGCCAGCAGGACCTGTGCATTGTCAAGAGAGTCATATGCCACTTACAGAATTTGAAGCCCTCAACCAAAATTCTAGCTTCGTAAAAAATCCCCAATAAACCATTGCATTAAATGTTATTGTTTTTGCTTCCCACCCCTATGTCTCCATCTGGACATTTTCTAGAGTAATGAATATTAAGTATCAGGAATATTAAGCCTCTGTGCTATTTTAGACATACATACTGTGGAAGGTAGCCACAGGCTGCCAGCCTGCAACACTCACTCACTCTAATAGTGTGATAGTAAAAAAGAAATTTTGGCTGCATGGATCCATGGGACAACAAACTCACTAATAAAACAATTTTTTTATTTTCCAGGCTGTGGAACTTACAACAGCTCAGCTCAATCTTATACGTGCCATGCTGTAGGCTCGTAAAAACAATTGAAGACTATCTCTCAAATTCTTGCGTCGCATCAAAATGGTGGAGAGAGAGACAGCCTCTCCTGCCACCCCGCGCTGCCTCATGTGACGCTCATGAGCTCACACTCTCTGAGCCAATCCGGGTGCTGCTCCTGCTGTTACAGCAGCACCAGGATTGGCTCGGGCAGGCGACCTTACCACTCATTACTGAGACCGGGGCACGTGGCTTTGAGTCGTCCACAGCTCACTAATGCACAGAAGGAGGAGTTGCTGCTATTACACATGTTGAGCTGGCCGGAGAAAGGCAGCTGTCTAACCTGACATGCGCACTTGGAGCCAGGTGCACGCAGCGCTCTGCCACTGTTCTTGGCTAGTACTGTCTGTCTGTCAAGTAAAGCCCCACCCCCTCAGGCCTGGCCACAATAGCTTCTCCAGGATCTGCCTTTCTGCAGCTGAAGACTTTGGAGTTTTTTTCTATAATTGAAATACTACTCACCCCTAATTGCGGGGGCCACGGGCCAGAATATGAGTGAGGCAACGCCCCAGTGCCCTAAGGGACGCTGGTCATTAGCACCCCTTTTGAGTGGGTTGACATTGACATTGTGGGGCCGCTGGATCCCAAGACAGCAATGGGCAACAGATGTGTTCTAGTCTTGGTGGACCATGCCACCCAGTACCCAGAAGCTACCCCTCTGAGGACTGTGACTGCACCCTCTGTGGCCAGGGCACTGATGGGTATCTTTACCCGTGTGGATTTCCCCAAGGAGGTGGTATCTGACCGGGGTACCAACTTCCTGTCCTGGTACATGAAAGTAATGTGGAAGGAGTGTGGGCTACCCTAAAGTTCTCCACTACTTACTACCCCCAAATCAATGGGTTGGTTGAAAGATTCTACTGGACCCTTAAAGGCATGATTAAGGGTCTATCTGAAACCATGAGGTGTAAGTGAGACTGCTGTCTTTGGTGAACGTTATATGCTGTTGAGAATACAGACTTGCATGAGTGAACCTGCCAGAACTGAGAGGCATATTTACAAGCCCCTTGTGCCGCCAGTGCGTCACTTTTTGTATGCGATAAAGTGACACTGCAGTGGCACAATGGGATTTTAAATAAGCTCCTGAGAGTGGTTCTGCTCAGTAAGCAAAGACAACCAGCATGTTCACTACCACACCATCAAGACGTGAAGCACAACAGAGGGGTTAACATGACTGTTGCAAACACTGTATCACAGGCTAAGATGTTTCCGGAATAACGAAGACCAAAAGTGCATTAATCTTTGATAGACAGTGCATACAGACCTTTTGGCCTCCTGTCAGATTTCATGAGAGGGTTATTACAGTGAACCAGTAGTAGCAGTGCAGTCCAGCAAGCACAACCAGCTCAAGTATATCTGCTGTATGGTGAAGAGTCTCTAAATGGTTTGGATTAAGATGATGCCCATATATAGAGTATGTTCATTGTTCTTGGAGAATACTGGAAACAATACATGTGTGCTAACAAAATGGTAACCCCAAATTTAAATACTGCCAACATTTTGCCTGAATCATATCTTTACTGGATCGGAAATAGTGTTAAACCTCAATGAGGCAATGTATCCCCATGTTAAGGCACCTTCCAAAACTTCAATCAGAAGGGTAATAAAATTCATTATGCAGTGGGGGTCTACTCAATAAATGAGTCCTAGATAAATGATAAGTTAGGGATTGATTACAAATAAATCTAAATAAGGATTACAGAATCAATATGTCATGAGTCTCAGATGCAGAGTTGTCCAGAGTATGCCACAATCTAAAAATATTCTAACCCCCAGTGGGCAGCAAATTATTGGAAAATTGAGCAGCATCCCTAGCAGCATAGGAACGCTCATAAAAATCTATGGCTCATTCCCAAAATCAAGGGTTTTTATGCACAATTCTATTATATTAAATGAATTGTTCTACAGATTCATCGTGGTGTGAGCAAATGTATCTTTTTTTCAGCAAATAAGAGCACATAGAAAATAAACGTCATACAGGCAGAGCAACTAAGCATTAACGCATTTTATGAATAATTAGTCAGCATCCTCTATGTAAATGTCATCCAGAGACGTTCAACCAAAATATGAATCATTGACAATAAAATGTCATGGGCGAATTTTGCGAATCTCGCGTTCGCAAATTTTGCGGATTTGCGAACTCGCGATCCGCAAAATCCGCGAATTCTTGCGAATTTGCGGATTTTTTTTTTTGTGTGTTCGCGCGGGTTTCTGCCAGTTCGCGAGGGTTTTGTACAATTTCGCAAAACGCGAACTTACCTGTCGGGTCGCAAGTTTTGCAAACTTGTTGTTTCTACGTGTCCAGCCTGTTGGGGACACTCTTCTTCATCACTGCCACTCTCTGTCACCACTGCCACTCTCTGACTACTCATGCCACCCTCTGGCCCACCCATGCCACCCTCTGTTTCATCACCGCACCCTCTGGTTGTCCAGTGTACATTATTTTCGGCAAAGCAAAGCACACCTTCCCTGCCTCAAGTGACCTGAATTAATTTGGGGCTGATTAATGTGTCACAGAATATTTTTTTAGCTGGCACCTGCTTCCTTAGTGCTTCCTGATTAGTGATCTTTTGCACTTGCTAAGTGCTTTCATTGTTGCAAAATTAGTTACAACACCTGCCCTGCCCCAACTGACAATAATGAATTAGGGGCTGATTAATGGATTTGAACTTCCAGCCTGGCTCCTGCTTGTCTCCCTTAGCTGTAATTCAGGACCTTTGTGGCATATGTGTAACTATTCTGAGGTTCAGAGCAGGGTCACATAATAGTTGCAAGTAGGCAACTGAACTCTGGAGGGGCCCCTCAGGAAGCACTACAAGAAATGGCTACTAATGATGAGCTTGAACTTTTGAACCTGGTAAGTAGTTTCAGTTTTGCTAAGATCGTATTTCTGCAATTTAGCGCTTATTCGCGGGGCGCGAGGTTGAACTGGGAAGCCGCGAACTCACGCGAACAGTGCGAGCAAATCCGCTGCTCGCGGATTTGCGGATTTTGCGGGAAATTCGCAAATCTCGCGGATTGCGAATTTACCGAAAATCCGCAAAATCCGCGAGCGAAACGGTTTTCCCGCCCATGCTTACCATCAAGTGAATAGGTCCAGTGTAGAAACAGATGATGTAGTTACTAGTAACATTTTTGACATCCACACTATAGAAACTTCATCATAAGCAAAACAATACAGCAATGAAAATAAAGTAATATGACCTCAGCTTGACTATGTACTGCAAAGCCTATGGGGATAGGATATCCACGGTGGGGAGAAGCATGAGTGAGTGACAGAGATTACTTCCCTCTTGTTCAAGATGGCATTTTACACAAGAATGGCGCATGACTAAAATACATTATTAAACACATTTCTGCCCATCTTAGGAAATTTGTTAGAAAGACAATGACACTATATAAGTCTACAGATGCAAATAATGTCTAAAGAAAATGCATATTATACCTTGTTGATAATGCACAGAAGCATACATCTTCAAAACACTTCTACGCATGACACCTCTAACTCCAAATCAAAGGACACAGACATGTTACAAGGATGTGTAGATAAACAAGTATCTATCACACACAAACTGCAGTGGAAGTAAAAGTTCAGTTAAACATAAGACAGCAACATAACACTTAGAAATACCTCAGTCAGTAAAACCATAACCCACAAAAGTATGCCATTAACACACATGCAACATAACAGAGGTCCAATTTACACTAGCACTGTTCAGTGTACAATGCAAATTGAGTGTGCAATTGTGATAGGCATATTACCAGAGCACTGACAGAAACCTGGCTATGGGCCAATATGAACACCTCATCTTGTTCACTTATATCAATGGCCACTTACAATTGATATGAATAACATCAACTAAAGATGCCCTAAAAAGATTTCTTTAATATGGGTAGTCTTTGTTAAGATTAAAAATTCTAATCTTAACAAAGACTCCCCATATTAAATAAATCGTTTTAGAGCGTGTTTAGTTATTTTCAGTGCCTACCCAATGAGTAGCACAGCCTGATGATGAAGCATGCCACCATAAGTTGAGTGAGGGCTTGGTCTCTGCAACCACATTGCCCATGATAACTTCAGAATTATATGAACTGTTCATGAGTTGGATTAAATGAATCCTTCCTTCACTCATAACTGCACACTTTATCTTTATTTATAACGCATATTTGGGAAGACGTCTGCTGGACCGTTAACCCTCTCTTCCCCTCCTTTTTGGATTGACAACAATAAAAAATGTACATGTTCTTCCCTTCTAATAATCATGTATTTCCCAAAATATGCAGGTTATTGCACCTCTAACAGATTTCAAAATCCTCCATTTTATCTTTAGGTGCTTGGAGCATGACTTTCTGCTGTGTTTTCGTGTTTAATAATCTCTGTGTTAAAAATTCTAGTATTCAAGTTTCCAAGACCGACGTACATGCTTGCATGCCACCATTCTTGCCATATATCACTTGTACACAGGATTGCATCTTAACCAGCTTCTGCTTGGCATCTGAGCACTGGGCTATAGTCTCTTCCCAGTGTTTCTGTATAATCTGATAGATCGTTAACACAGTGGGTTTGCGACCAGTCCCCCAAGTTATTGCAGTCACATCTTTAACTGTTTGTGGACTATGGTCGGTGCTTGTCTCAGGTATACTCTCATTAAATACGATTGCTGACTGCAGTTGTTCCTTTGGTTTAATTTGGCCATGTGAGCCTGCTCTGCTTTATCTTTTACTGATCCTTTCAGACGTTATAATATCCAGTGTCTCAAGACCTGCATCTTCATACAAAAGGGTAAACCCAAAATCACTGGGACCTGGGTATAAAGCAGTATAATAAGGTTTGGTCCCAGTATTATAACACCAAATAGTGTAAAATAAACAACATACATTTACGTACAAACAAAAATCAATAGAAACATGTATTTTTTCTACAGTGTTATTTAATCACACTGAACACATATTTCAATTGGAAAAACATTTAAAGAAACCTTTTGTTCAAGTGCCCAACTGGAAGATAGAACAGGGTTTAGGGAGTAGTAGGTGACTTGAGTGAAGGTAGGTTGTGAGGTACGTGAAGTGTCTCGAGGTCCTTCAGATGTGCTGTAGGTTGATGTTTTGGTCTTGGAGGCATATGATCTCTTGTCTCAGGGACTCTGACTCTTCCTCCCGTGCATCTCCTTATCTTCCAGCTCCGCAACACTATCGCCAAGTGCGTCTGTGTCCCTTATGATCTCCTTGATTTCTGAAGCCAAGTCTTTCTTGACCGATTGGAGGTCTTCCTTGAGTGATGAGAAGAGGGATTCTAGGAACGACCGGGTGACCAGTCTTCCGCCGTGGCGGTCACTTGGGCAGGCCATGGACCATCTGTAGCTGGCTCTTCTAACATTGCGCCACTTGTGGGCTTCGTAAGCATGTCCTTAAGGTTCTTTCTTCCCTTGTCTCGCGGCCATTGCTTACGCTATCTCCCAATCCGGCCGGGCTGGGATCTGGCTGTTCCTTTACCCAGGGGGTAACACACTGACCCAGGGGGTTCTAGGCTCAGAACAGAGGGTGGACACCCGCTCCCAGATGTGATCTCCCTCACAGGGACTCAGAAATGAGGCGCCCCTCCGCAATGGCTCCTACCTCCGTGCTCCAGGCAACTTCCCTATCACCAATGTAGGGGTGAAACGTTCTCAAATGACCCTGGATGCGCTTTGGGCATAGGCCCCTGCTACCAACTCCTACTCATCATAGTCCTGAGGCCTCTCGTTATTCTCCATTAGGGCTACTCTGGGGGTGTCTTAGGCGCCCAATTCCTGTCCCCTGTCCTGCGCCCAGTGCAACCTAGGTAAATGTGAGCTCTCCTCCGCTAGCCTTGTGTGCTCACGCTGGGCAGCTCCTAGGTCATGCTCAGTCCCCTCGCTTCACACGGAGCCGTTGTGACCCAGACCTCTCGGGCCTCCACCTCTCTGGCCCTCTAGCTTCACACTCTCTCACCTCTCCTGCTGTAGCGGCAGTCGCAGGACATCGGGTACCCGACGCTCTCCTCTGGTGCGGGAGCAGCGTAAGACTGCGCCTTCCAGGAGGGCCCGCTCTGCCTTCCTGCCTCCTTTTTTCCTAGCTCGCAGTATATTTAGGCCTTAATAGGCCTCTGTCACAACGATCCCACTGTTACGACAGCTCCACCAGCCAAAAATATAAGTAGCCATCCGGGGCCCACTCGCTTTGCTGCTCACCTTTTGCGCCAGATCCACACAGGCACCACTGATCAGTGTAGCGGGGGCGTCTCCCAGGGTCTATGCCACTGACTAGGCCCAGCCGTCTCGGGGACGGGCCACTCCATCCTCCGATAGTGCTTTCCTGCTTGTGTTTCTGCTGAGGTATCTTCCAGCTACTCACTGGGCTCCGCCACTCGTGGCCCGCATCCCGCAACTCCTCCGAAATTATCACGGGTCAGCTCTGGCGTCCGCCACTATCACTGGAGGCAGGGCTGCCTCTGCAGTATCAGCTTTGCAGACTTACTGCCCTCAGCCCATCACCAGTGCTCGCGGCACCTTTGATTGCCATCTCTGGGCTCCCTGGGCTCTCCTGTAAGTGTGCTGGGGCAATTCCTACGTTTCTGCGTTTTTAGGGCATAACTGAGCAGAGAAACAGTGGTTTTGAACTGCGGCAAGTGGGAGAGACAGCGAGAAGCGTCCTACCTCGCCGCCATCTTGGCCACCCCCCTGGGAAATTGCTTTAAACTTACTCATGTGACATGAGCACATCATTTGGTTTATAATATGTTCCAGCAGTCCATTTTTACATTACCGTCAAAGATTTGGTTAGGACACAATATTTTAAAACTTGAAAATATCGAGAATTTCTCTGATTGCCATTTATCTCTAATTAACTTGCATGACTCGTGTTAATTTGTCTATGTAATTAAGTTTTTTATCTGAATTTTAAATGTATTGGTATATTTCTAATCTCTCTTTGACAAATTGCAAAAAATCTGAATAAGGATTTTTTTGATTGACTGATTGGCCTGCACGGTACAGCGAAGAAAAGTGATACTACAAGTGAGGGGCGCACATGGACCTGCAAGAGTACTTTGGCACCTGAAGTACAATATTGTATTATATTTTTGGCCTCATGTGTAGTCCATGTAGGTATTTGCAGAAGTGCTAGGATATTCCATTCTCTGCCCCCATAAATCTTTTTTATTTCAACTTCTGGACATACTGACCGATTCCTGCTATGTGATGGTGGCCGCAACATTTCTATTGAAGTTGAGTACAGCCAAGGGACTGATAACTGTCCTGTGGGACTGATATGGCCAAAGATAAAACCACCCTCATCCAATACCACAGGAGTCCAGTGGGACTCTTGGATGACAACAAATCCAGATAGACCTATTTTTCACCCTTTCCACCCCACTCGAGCACCTCGAAATGCTAATTTCTCAATAATGACTGAATGGATTTGCACCAAAAACCACAAACATGCTTTCTGAGTAAATTTCTATCTTTCTGCCAAAGTTTCTATAAAACCATGCTTTTAAATATTTGGTTTAAATCTGTTCTATTTTATTTGACAAATTAGCATTTTAAAAAGTGTTATGGGATGGTATGAAGTGGTTAATAGCCAAAAAAAGTAGGTGACATCTGGACCATTGGTGACCAGATATGCTCTGATCCCCCTCCATTGATTGGCTAGCCACAACATGGACAATATGTTGTGGTAGCAATTACAGGACTAAGTCCCATTGAAATGGATTGTAACAAAAGCTTGTTTTTGAGGATCACATAAAGGAACACATACGAAGAATAACAAAAGATTTTATTCACAAGAGATTGTTTGTTTGGGGTGCAATGCTAATTTTAGCAATTGTGGAATGTTCTAAGGTGATCCAGTTGTGGGATGTGATGAACTTTGTTTGAGAGAAAACTGTTTTATTTTATGAGACTCTCATAAAGGCTAAAGGAGGTGCTCCAGAAGCTAAAATGAGAAGACATTTTCTATAAGTTAACACTGTCTTCCTCAGTCACGGGAGAACACAATCTAATATTCTGAATAAACTGTATACTTCCAAAGGCAGCAGCCATTTGCCAGTTGATTCCCTGGCGTTCTATTACAGGTTCACAACAGAGTTCTAATTAGTGGTGGGTAGAACTCGTGGAGTTTCAATCTGCGGAATTCTGAGAAGTTACATGAAAACACTGCGAGATTTTGTGGAATTCCGCGAACAGGCATAAATTAGAACATCTCCTTGCTTGTGCCCGATTTTAGCACCAGGAGCTTGTTCCCTACTGCAAAATCAGCTTCAACAGCACTATGCAGTGCTCCAGAGGGTATGGCTTCTTCCCTGCCACTCAAGTGGACTTTCTACATGAGCGTCATCTTTCTCAACACCATTGGTTGCGAACGCCCTCAACCACCCGCGTTGAGAAATTCTTGCCAGGGGCCCTCATAGCACCTGCAAATCACACTAGGGCACACCAGTTCTTGCTCGTACTTGGCAACTTACCATTGGCAAGCTATGCCTCATCACAGAGTTCTAATGAACAACTTTAGTGCTACCATTTTGAATTCAATACAAATGTGAGGCACTCTTGAACACTATTTTTTTTAACAGGAGATTTTGAATTTAAAGCCTTTCCTGTGAATTAGGCTGAAATAAGTGATTATTGAGAAGTTAATGTAGGTATGAAACCTGCAGGGTAAAAATATGAAGGATGGTATGGCTCTGTTTACTCACCCTACTTATCTCTGCAGGTGCTAATAGCCCCTTGATTTTAAAATAGTAAATGTTTTGATAGATAAAACTTTGTGTGACGCTGGGGTTTCACGTCCATGCAGGATTAATCTCAAGGCCTAGCTGTTAAGCAAAGCCCTGCGGATGTACCTTGCTACTCTCTTTGTGCACTGTGGTGGTGGGATGTCCTCCTAGGGAGTCTCAATGAGTTGGGCAAACGGGCAATATAAAATAAAAATAAAAATTTAAACTGAAAATCCAATAACCTTCCAGCTCAAAAAGTTGTTGAATGTAGCATCTAAAGTATCCACTCAGAAGTTCAGGAGTTGGCTCTGACTTTTGAGCAATGTGACGATTAATGCTTAATAATGTCAAATGGTACACAAGTTGCTATCTAAGTGAAACATTGCATTGTATGTGCACAAACATCTGTCTTAATAAACAAAAATGAAAAGCAATAACTCAAATGTATGCAGAACGCCTCATGATTAACAGACTTTAAAGAATTCTTAGACCTGTCATCCTTAGGGTTGTCTTCCCCCAAGCTTTTTGCCTGCTTACCTTCTCTTTTTGCTGATTCTTTTTGTTGGCTTTAGGACTCTGGGAGCTTTACCACTGCTAACCAGTGCTAAAGTGCATGTGATCTCTCTTCTAAACATGGTATAATTGGCTTACACCTGTATGGCATATTTAAGTTACTTGGCCTGTAAATGATATGCTACTAGTGGGCCTGCGGCACTGATTGTGCCACAGACACAAGTAGCCCTGTGAACATGCCTCAAGCCTACCACTGCAGAGCCTGTGTGTGCAGTTTTACTGCCACTTCGGCTTGGCATTTAAAACCTTTTGCCAAGGCTTAAACTCCCTTTTTATTACACATAAGCCACCCCAAGTGTAGGCCCTTGGTAGCCCGTAAGTCAGGGTGCTGTGTAAGTAAAAGGAACAACATGTACTTTTAAGTTTTGCATGTCCTGGTAGTGAAAAAAACCTACATTTGTTTTTCACTACTGGAGGCCTACTCCTCTTATACAATAACATTAGGAATTCCTTAATACATTCCTAAGCTATATTTCCTGATTAAAAAGGAGTAGCTCTGTCATGTTTTAGTTCTTTGCAACGGTAATGATAAATCCTCTTTACTGGTAAAGTTAGATTTAACAATACTATTTTAGAAATGCCACTTTTTGAAAGTGTACATTTATTCACTCTTACAGCTCTGTGTGCCTGTAGCCTTTCTCCAATTCACGTCTGATGATAGATACACTTTATGCATTCCCGCTAAAAAGCCAAAAACATAGGAAGCTTAGGTTTGTCTGAGGACTCATCTAGCGCTTATTGCTTTTAAGTGTTAGAAACACTTTACATTTTTAAAAAATCACATCTCAACTACTACTTATAGGATTTTTGTCATTTTGGTCTTGATTTATTTATAAGATTATTGTCTATATTTCTAAGGAAGTGTGGAGCCTTTTTGTGGTGTGTTCACTGAGTTGTTCTGTGTGTGTTTATATGTGTGTGCGTGTGTGCATGTGTGTGTGTGTTGGCCAAATACTTTACACATTGAGGGGCAGATTAACAAATCTGTAGAGATGTGTCAGTGTCCCTGGCCAGCCTGTGATACCCTTGCGCCACCATTGCGCCACCATTGATGCAGCAATATTTACAATAAGGCGCACCATGGCAGATGCGTCAAGATTTCTCACGCATATGTTGGCCCAAAAGTCACGCATTGCTGAAGTTGTGTTGCAAGCACGACGCAACTCCAGCAATGCATGTTGAGGCCTATACTTATTGTACCGCATCACTCATTACGCCTGCTTCAAGCAGGTGTAAGGCTTTGACGCAGTGGCGTGTTAGAAATGGAGCATCGAAATCTTGTAGATTTCTCTGCGTCACTTCTACAAGGCTTTCCTGCATAAGAATGCCCACCCTGCATGCATTATACCTGATGCCGGTGTAATGTGACGCAGGGTTTTACAACGTGACGCCTCTCCCTAGATGCATCACGTTGTAAATTTGCTGCATTGTTTACGCTGCCTCGCATCACAAAAGTGACACAACTGAGGAACAAAAGTATTGCAAGGGCTTGTAAATCTACCCCAACTCTAGATAAGCCTGACTGCTCTGTGCCAAGCTACCAGAGGGTGAGCACAGGTAATCGTTTAGTGTGTATCTAACTTACCTGGACTAGTGTGGTGGTCCCTACTTGAACAATGTGCATACTTCTGCCAACTAGAGATCCCATTTCTAAAAGGAATTATTGTTAAAAACATGTGTAATCAGTCATGTTTAACTTCTTCACATGGGCTCACAAGTACAGACCCAGTGCACCGTCAGCATGTTCTTTGAGTATATTTTTGAATTATACCTCTTCAGTTAGCCGCTCTTTACCTATTAGCCTAATTCACTGATTCTTGTAGCTGGAAACAATATGTGTAACTTGGTTTCTAGTTTCATAATGTACCTAGCAAGTACCTTGCAAGCACCTTTTTAGAACCCTTTCCTAATACTTGTATGAATCTCAGTTTAATCCAAGATGGCGTATTTTAGTCCTAGCTTCCTGTCTACTCATTGTGCTGAGGGGTGGCGGAGTTTCATCAACTAGTTGAGGCTATCTTTCCTTTCAGCAGCTTTTTTTACAACTGTGTATATATATGACCCACATTTAAAAATCGAAGCCAACATGATTATTTTGTGGAGACTTTTTTTGAAAAAAATTCATTTGGAAGCAATTTCTTGGAAGCTTTTAAATGAAATTTGGCAGCACAACTTAGAACCAAAAATGATTACTGCTAAAACAAAACATTATAGCTTTCAAAACAATATCACAAGGCAGGTCACTATTCTCATTACAGTAAAAAACATAAATTACATAACCAGCTAGAGTTTTTTTATTTTATTTCCAATTGTCTTTTATTGTTTTTCAAAACATATAACATAAAACATATAAACCATTGGAGCATAGTCGTACAAGGTTGCAGCCACATTGGCTAAGCTGTCGGTGGTACAGTTCACAGTATATACGTATGGCTGCCCCCTATCCACAGTCCAATTTAAGAGGAAAGGAAAGGGGAGGGATTCAGGTAGGAAGGAAACAGAGATAGGATGGCACAAAGTACAGTTTTCCTGTCAAATGCGGTGTTCTTTAGCATGGGCAGTTCCACAGTTGGCATCCTTCGTGCCCTACCGCCTTTCCTGCAAGAATTTGTTTATCCTCTGGTGCCCTGCATAGTTCAGTTTGTCTACTTTTAGTCTTTCAAAATCTCTTCATGCATCACAGACTTTCTAAACTTGTGGTGGCAAACTTTACATGCATTAATCCTTCCCATCTTGCACGACTGCTTTGTGCGCAAATCTGGGATCTGTGGGCCATATTACCAAGATGTGCGTTAAAAACCGCACATCACACATTTCCCTATCGCCGGCTATCGCCGGATTTTATCGCCGTGTTAGCGCGTCATTATCAACGCGCAACACGTAGGCGATATTAAATCAGGCAATAGCCGGCGATAGGGAACATTAGTGCGTGAAAACAAGTGTTGTTGTCAGGCGCTAATGTGTGCCTTGATAATATGGGGGGGTGGATTCAGCTTTATGATCCACACTCCCATGTAATCAATGCCTAACACCTGATCAGAGCAGGCGTTGGGAGACCTGCGATAAACGAGTTTATGCCTGGTCTCCTTCTCCCAACGCATGCCTTGGTAATAGGGTGTTACCACCTCCAACCACATTTTACATGTGGTTGGACGTGGGAAACCCCACTTTGCATGTCATTAGCGATGTTTCGCGCTGACATGCAAAGTGGGCCTGAGGCAGGCGTTAGCATGCCCTTGTTAATAGGGCGCTAGAAGTATCACTGCTTTCTCTGCACAATTCGCTGAGAAAGCGGCGATACTTCACCTTGGTAATATGGCCCTCAATTTTCAAGCAATGTCTCTTTTAGCGATGATCAGAACGAGCATGCCAAACAAGCTTGCTTCTTGGGATATCTTCATCATTGAATATTCTCAAAGTCACATATCGAGGTAGCGCCAGGATCACTCTTTTCAAAATAAGTCCCATTTCACCTTGAATGGATTTTCAGTATTTCTGTACTCTGCTGCATCCCCAAATAAAATGCATGAAACTGCCTTCCTCCTTCTCGCACTTCATACAAGTAGGTTTTAGTGCCATTGCCATTTTCTACAGTTTGCTTCTATTGTAGTGTACCCTATGCAGTATTTTTTGTGGAATCTGATGCAACCGTGACCTTATAGCCACCTCTCCTGGGTGCATCAATACAGCTTCACAATCTATATTGCTCTTTCATCTTCTTCCCATCAATGGTTTAGCAACCTTTCTGGCTTGGTATTGATGAGTGTTCTATAGGTGACAACTCCCCTAGCAGTAACTGGTTCTCTAATAGGGTGCATTCAGGAATCTCTGGCTAATCAACAGCTTCAGCTTGCAGGTCGTGCCTAAGAGGTGTGTATTTATATATCTGGATTGGAGATAAGTCATATTCTTCTTTCTACCATTTTAGGTTTGCTTCTTCCAGTATATCCCTTAACTTGGATATATGAATACAGTACCCTGGTTTTAACTCTTTAAAATTATGCACATCTGACATCCTATTCCCTTCCATAATGATATTTCCAGTGTAACCTTACCTTTCTAGCCCAGCCAGCTTGTCCCTCTGTCACTAGCCCACTAGGGTAGTCCGTGTTGTAGCTAATAGGTTTCCCTTTCCTTTGCTCTGCCTATTTCCTGTAGATGTAGTGTAAGTATGAAGATGTTTCTATTGTGTCTAACTGTGGAGTCAGTTCTCAGTGTAATAAAACCAATCAGTTATGGAGAGGAGTTGGGGCACCCAATAGTGGCATTTTTTATACAGTAATGCAATCCCACAATTTTACACAGTTCTGCACAGCATTTTAATCACTATCCTAGAAGTTCCTTTGTCTGACAGCAGAGTATGTAGCTCCCTAACAGATCCAAGAAAGATTGCTTCCCAGTATCAGGAATGGTACGTTCTGCATCACACAGAGTAGTTTTGGGAGGATAATCATCTTGAAAAGTTCTGCCTTCCCTACCATAGTGAGTGGTAGGGATTGCCATCATCCTATATCCACTTGGGATTCAGTAAGTAGCTTCTCAATGCTCCTCTACAGAAACAAATCTGCCCTTGGCATTATGCTGTTTCCTAGGTTTTTACAATCTTCTTCAGAGACAACCTCAATTGCTTGAGGCAAATATCCCTTTATGTTCCTTCCATGACTTTTATAGATGACTGAATTTTCCAAGTTTATTTCGTATCCAGGCATAGCCCCATACTCCTCAAATAATAAGAATATGGTTTCTGGGGTTTTATTGGGGGGTTGCTACATACAGCAAGATGTCCACATAAAGTAAAATGTGCTCCCCCAGGTATATCAGCTTCATTGTTAACCCCCTTGGTATGCCCATTCGACTTGAATCAGTATGCTAGGGGTTCTATACATGACCCAAATAGTAGGTTAGAGAGGGCAACCTTACCTTGTACCTCTCAAGCGAGAGCTAGTGTACTTTGTTTATGTACCCTAACTACTGCTGACCTGGACTTTGTACAGGAGGGCTGTCCAACTGCACAAATGTGGGGCAAATTCAAACCAATTCATTGTTAATAATATCTATGGCCGGTGTGTGGTGCTAAATGACTTTTCAGCATCTAATGAAATTATAGGACGGGCTATAACTATTGTTCCCCTCAACCTCAGTTCTCCCCTGTAGGATATAATTTTTTCCCCCTCAACTTGTTTTCATCTATGGTAGCTTCACATGCAGAATGACCAGCCAGGCATAGTCTTATCTTCACACGTGTGTCCTATTAATCAGGGTGACACCTTCAGCCAAGCCTGCAGTCCCCCTAGAGGCCCCATTCTCAATGGTCTTTCAAATCTATCCTTCTCTAATTGTAGTCCTCCAATGGAAGATTTTGGCAATATATATTCTCTTAAGAGTACATGTATGTTCTTCCCCGCTTTGGTTAGAATTTCATATTATGCTGTTATGTTATGCTATGTTGTATTTAATTATGTTATGTCACATTACGTTAAGTTGTTGTAAAATATTTGTTCCCACCATCAACTCTCCTGCTAGATCTATGGAATGTAATATTTCATGCAGCACACCCCTCCGCCCAAGCCACCTTACCCCCACGACTTCAATGACCACAATAAAGATTACCAACCCTGACCCGTTTTGGAACTCCCCTCCTCCTCATGCATCCATCCCAGTAATCTTGGGAATCAATAGGTTCCTGTCCTCTCCTGCCTCTCCTTCCATACTGACGGATAGTATTAGCTCACTCAGCCCTCCCCTAGCCATCTTCCCCCCAGGACCTCAATGACCTCAATAAAATCCACCCTTTCTCCACCTCTTCTGCGAACTCCCCCCCTACCTCACACAGCTATCCCAGTGATCATGGGAATTAGTAGGACCCCGTCTTCCCCAGCTTCACCCAGACTCCCTCAACAACTCACTTCTATCCACTCCTGTTCCTTCTCTAAATACATTGACTCTAAACCCCTCAACTGCATGCTGCTTAACTGCCGGTCAGCCTCTTGTCATGCAACGGAAATCGCTGAAACCATTCTGAGTGAAAGTATTGACATCGCCTTCTTGACTGAAACCTGGCTCAACCCCCACTCCTCATCAATCCTTGACATGCTCTCTCCACCAGGGTACTCTATACTCAGGAAAGACAGAATTGATAAAACTGGGGGGGGGGGGCTCGCTGTAATTTATAAGGATCAACTTAAACTCTCTCCTGTCCATCCCCAGGACCTATCCACTTTCAAATACCTTAGACTTGAGCTTACAACTCATCTTATCTACCATCCACGCGGAAATCCTCTCATCTTTGCTGAGGAGATGTCCGATCTCCTTCTTCAAGCATCACTCTCCAAATCTAGAAATCTATTTGTAGGGGATTTCAATATCCACTGGAAGAAAACTGATGACCCCGCAGTTAACCTCATCAAGGACTTTCTTGACATCAGTGACTTGACGCAACTCTGCCAATCTCCAACTCACTCCAAAGGTGCCACCCTCTATGCAATTATCACTAGCAAGGACCTGGCTTCTCTTTCCCACATCATCCCCATTGACTGGTCTGATCACCACCTCACCCTCTTCACCATTAACAGCTCTATACCTCCTCCTACCTCTTGCACCAGCAAACAAAAGAAGCTAACCCGAAATCTTCATCTTATTCCCCCAGGCGAGTTGGAATCTACAATAAAAGTTCAACTACAGCTCTCCCCTCTCCGCGTAAGTACCACAGGCCTTACTGATCATTACAATAACTCTATCCTCGAAGTCCTTGACCAAATTGCCCTGCCAAATTAAAACTCCAAAAAACTATTCCGTCCAAAACTTGGTTCAATTCTAACCTAAACAAAGAGAGAAGAGCTCTCAGGCAGTTTGAACGCACTTGGAGAAATCAACCTTCCAACTCGAATCGTGTCCTCCTCAGAGCTGCTAGGGCTATTTACAAAAAACATATCTTTACCAAAAAAGCTTCCTTCCTCCGTTCTCAACTTGATCAGACTAAAAATCGTCCTAGGGAACTTTTTAAGATTGTCAAAAACCAAACTACCTCAGCCCCCCCAAAAATTACTAGCTATAGGTGAGAGGTGTGAATAAATTGCTAGCTTCTTTTCTGATAAAGTCACCAAGATTGATCAATCCTTCATCACAACGCCCCCTCTACTCAACCAACACCCCCTACTCAGCACTCCCCCTGAGCCTTTTTCCACTTCCCTCCCCCCTCATGAGCCCTCGCAACTCCTCCTCTCTTTCACTGACTACGAACACAACCTTATCGACCCTCAACTAAAAAACAACGCTTCACTGAGGGATTTTTGTCCAGTATCTGAAAGCGAATGTCAGAAGTCGGGCTTCCTGTGGGATACTAAAACTACATCTCCCAGAATACCTAGCGAAAAAATGAGGTTGTGCACTCTCCCATGCTGCTAGGGACTGGTCAGGTAACAGGGAGGATTTAGGCCAGCAGCTGCAGTGAATTAATGCTTGGCTTTCCGCGTTTGCTGTGCCCCGCCTCGCTGTCCTGTGTTGGATTCCTGAGTCTTTTTGCTACCTTGCCGAGAATCTGCTGAAGTTAAAGAAGTGGTGTACTTTTCTGTCTCTGCACCTCTTTACCTTGGAACTTTGGATTCCCTGTCTGCCAGTGGAGTTATCTTGAATCTGGGACCTTGCTATACGAATTATTCCTTCCAGCGCGAGGATGCGCTTTCTACCCACCCCTGTATACAGCCCCTACCTCCCTTCCGCCTCCCTGCCTCGATTCCTCTTCAAGCCTCTCTTGTAGCGAGTGTTATTCACTCCGCTATTACCCACCTTCTACTCGCCAGTTAATTTTAACCGCGAGGAGACACCTTTTTTTGTGCTTTTGTTATTTTGTTTAAATCACAGCTGTCAACAGGATTATCGGCTTGGTCCTGTGATGTACGGAAGTCTTTTGGGAAAAGCCCTGCCTGCTGTAAATCTCTCCGTTTATTTTTTGTACTCCAGGCCAGAGTTTATCGTATCCAGATTGTGACTTGCTGGTCTATTTATTTTGGAGAGTTTGTCTCTGTGGAGGCTTGAGCTATTCGGCTCGGTGTTGTTTTCTTGTTTTTTGGCCCACCGTCCTCTGCCTTTACTTACAGCGCAGGAGCGCAATTACCTTTGTGTATTATTATGAACATTGGATTTCTCTTCATAAACCAATAGACTGTAGGAACAGTCTTCCTTTTGGATTTTTGCTTGCTTCACTATTTATGCAGAGGATTGTGTCAGCTTTTCTTTTCAAGAGACCATTCATATTAAGACCTACCAGCGCCAATTCACAAGTAAGTGTAGAAGAGTGCACAATCGTTAGGATTAGTTCAGTAGTATACATTTATTATTGCTACTTGCTATCGTTAACTACATGTGTTGTTGTTTCTTTTATTTATTGTCACAGTTACTGGGAACTGGCCTTCTCTTCACTGGCTGCGATTAGGACTTCTCGGATGTTTTTCTTGGTCCCTTCATTTTTTGGAGATATTAGCTCCCTGTAGTGAATTCTATAAATCGCTGGGGAGTGGTATTTCTGGAAAAGGAGGGGACACTCTCTAAGCTCCTGGGGAACAGTCTGATGGTGCAGGCCCTGGTATCTGCCAACAGCGAAGTTCTCAACATCATCACCAAACTTAAACCATCCTCACATACCAGAGATCCTCTTCCTGCTCATTTGGTACAAAAACTAAAACACATCATTGCCCCACTTTGGAACAATATTATCAACTCGTCCTTTGCCACTGGTATTGTTCCTGCTTCCCTCCAACTAGTACAAATTACCATCATCAAAAATATAGCGGCTGATCCCAACGACTTAAACAATCTGCGCTCTATCTCCAACCTTCCCTTCCTTTCCAAATCTCTCGAAAAATGTGTCCAGATACAGCTGGATAAACACATCGACACATTCAACCTCCAAGACGTTTTCCAATCCGGCTTTAGAAAGGGATGCAGCACAGAAACAGCAATTTTCAACATTACTGATGACATACATCGCTCCCTGGACAAAGGCGAATCCTCTCTCCTCATTCTTCTTGACCTCTCGGCTGCCTTTGATACTGTTAACATGTCACCTTACTCAAGATTCTCAAAGATTGTTTCGGCTTTGACGTTGATGTCCTCACGTGGTTCACCTCTTATCTCCAAAATAGAACTCAACAAATTGAAGTCAGCGGTTGCCTCTCTAAACCTCAACTTGTCTCCTTGGGCATTCCACAGGGCTCTATCCTTTCTCCAAATCTCTTCAACCTCTTCATGGAACCCCTCACCCATATTCCTAAAAAAGCAAAAATCAGTTACCACCTCTATGCTTATGACACTCAACTATACTACAAGATCAAATCCCAAAACGACATCATACATCTTAACGATGCCCTGACTAAGATCCAAGTGTGGTTCCATCACAACCTTCTCAAATTAAACCCCCAAAAAACTGAAATCATCCTATTCTCTCCCAAGAACAACTCACTCCCTATTCAACACTGGATCACGGACATTAAAGCTCTCAACTGCTCTCTCACCATCTCCAATTCGGTCAAAACCCTCAGTATTAGCGTCGATCAGAACCTCAACCTCACTCCCCATATAAAACACTTGGCAAAAGGTGCTCTCTTCACTCTAATCACCTTAAACAATTAAACCCTTCATTCCAGCTGATGACTTTAAATCAGTTGTACAATCATTGGTCCTGTCCAAAATTGATTATGGCAATGCCACTCTTGCCGGCAACCCCAAAGTCCACCTAGCCCCTATCAAATCCGTTCTTCACCTCACTGCCAGGCTTATCTCTGACTATAAGCGATACGACCACATCTCCCCAGTTCTCAAAAACCTTAAATGGCTTCCTATCGAAGGCAGATCAAACTGCAAGATAGCCTGCATCACTCACAAAGCCCTTCACCAAAATACCCCTTCTTACCTTTTGGACAAACTTCATAAAGCCGGGTGTACTAGAACATTGTGGAGCACTAATGCTCTTGTCCTTGTCCCCCCTCAGCTAAAAGAGAAAGCAACTCATTCTCGCTCATTCTCTGGCAATGCCCCGTCTATCTGGAATTCACTTCCCAAAGACCTTCGTTGTAACCCTTCCGACCCTTTTTTAAAAAAAACTCAAGCTGCTTCTTCTCAACAAATATTGGGGTTCTTAATTATACTTACCGTCTTCGGCCATGTACTCCTCCTCTTTTCAATACTTATACTGGCTCCCCTCTATCTATAAGTCACCTCATCCCTCCCTCTCACAATTTTTACCTAAATCTCTCATCTTTTTCCAACATATGACTTACTCTATAATTCTTCTCTGTCTTCCTGATCTACTATCCTCAATATGCTACATGCTTTTGAACTTCTTATCTTTAGTTATTCTGAATATCTCTACTGCCTCACCATATTTTAGTAAATTGTACTTAGGTTTTGTCTGCTCTCTATGTTTAACCAAATCCTGTAAAGCGCTCTGATACTCCTGGGTCCAGCTAGCGTTATACAAAACCTTTAAAATAAAAAGAAATAAATAGATCATATATGTTGCCCAGTTGGGCACCCTTGCATTAGCCTATTTCAAATACCACACCTCACCATAACATGTTGTTCAAATAGGGTTGTTTTTAAAGACCTCCTACAAGGAGTATGTAGATTCATTGATTTAAGGGAGGAAGGCTGGGCATTCCAAGGTTGCGCGGTACTCTACTGTCTCTTTACGTCAGTCACAGTATCTGCAATTTGAATCACTGTTGTCCTGGATACCTGCAGCTGCATCTGAGCTGTGCCCCCCCACGCCCTTCCTTGAGGGAGTCCATAAGCACTAGTAGAGGGTTTGTCCCCTTGACTCGGGTTGCTCCTGTTTCTTCTGTCATAGGCCCAGATCCTGTTGCCATGGCCTCCCACAAGGCCTCGACTGGAGACACCCATGAGCATCAGAGCTGAGTAATCAGCACATCCAGCATCTTTTATTCGCTGCCATTTCCTTGCTAGCCCTTCGGAAGGGCCCCATAGGTAGCGTCCTCAGCCCCTACGCGCAAACACCGTTCTTCTGGGCACAGTCACGGCTCATCTTTTCCTTAATCTGCATTCATGTGAGGACGGGCCAAATCTTTTGCACCTGTTGTTTTTGCAAGCTTGAGGGACAGCAGCAACCTTGCCAGTATCACCGTTGCCTTCCATCTCCATGTATGTCTGCCCGCGCCTTCTGGCTCCTGTTCGGGAGAGTTTTCTGGCTTGCTATAGAAACGACTGCCACCAGTAGGCCAGCCATAGTGTGCACCTCGTGGCAGACACCATTTTAGGAGAGTTCAAATTTGCAGTACTGACTGCTGGGTGGCTATTTAGGCGATGGATTTCTGCAGGATGTTCTTATTGACTGTGCAGAGCTGCTTCAATTCTGTTTCGCTGGCATGTTGACTATACCCCACCCCCCACCTTTACACATTATTGTTCCATTGCAAAAGAATGCCTTTCATAAGAGCATTCTCCCTGCTTGAATTAGCTCTGGGCGGCAGATCAAAATATGTCGAAATGACTTAGATATGTTCTGGCACAGGCTACATTAATTTTGCTGAGCCTTTGAAGTTCTACAGCTGCAAATTCGTTCAGAGAAGGAAGCAAAAACATTTTGGGGCTACTTCTCTACCTGTTAAATCCATTCTTTCACTCAGTGAGATAATGTTGCTAGGTAAGGTTTTAGATAATTGCAGTAACAAGTTAGCACACTTTCTTTACTGGGAATCAACGTGATCCTGGGCACGTCGTGAGGTAAGTATCAATTGAGATTTGACGAATGCTTTAAATGCTGAGTAAGCAAGCTGTTATTCCACTCAGCTTGAACCCTTAGCTTGTTGATTGCTCCATTCAAGTCATTAACCCACAAGTTTGCTTTTGACTCTTGAATCTTGTCCACAATGTGCCAACGAATGTTTTTTAAGAATCTTCGTTTTTAATTTTTAGGTCCATAGCAATATTTCAGGAAAACTATTTTTCATGCTGTTTGATTGCTCCATACTGTAATGGGAGTTGTGATTCAACAGTGTTTCTGGGTAAGTGAAAAATGTGCAATGTAACTGAGCCGGTCTTGTAGCTTTTCTAAAAGGGAATGTCTCTTGTATCTTAGTGGGGGAAATAATTTTTCATTCAGTGCTCTGAGAATTATGCACACGGTGGTGCTATTTTCGAATAAAGTCTACCCACTGGGACTATAATTGAGGTGCCTTGATTTTTTTACTATAACTATATGGTATGTATCACAAGGGTCCTGTATTTGACATCCAGATTTCAAGATAACTACATAGAATAGCTCATCGGGATATCACCCAGTGCCATGAATATGATGTATTCTTCTTCTGCCTACTAGAAAACAACATCTTTGCTTTGAATCTTGTTAACCATCAATTCTTTTAAACACATAAGACTCCTCCAGTACTCTCTGCAGCATGACAGGTGTTCGATCCAAACTAATAATATCATTGGAATACTGTAAGAGTTGTATGTGTTGGCTATACAGTATTAACCATGCGGGCTAAGCCACGTGTGCTGTTTCCATGCAAGTGGAACATCGCTTGCCTTAACAACGTATGTGCCTGAACCACGCATGTATTTTGTCCCTATTTTTGTGGAAGTGTCCCTTAAGTGCGAGGTCTGTACCAAGGTCAGCTGAATAGTGACTGAACAAAAAGGGATTTGCACTGCCAATAGGCTTTTGAAATGCCCCCCGCTTCCAGTTTCCCCAATTACAAGCCCCAGTCAACCCATTCAAATGTGGCACTGTAATCAACAAAACACACAAACAGACTCTCCAGGTGGTATACCTAATATGGAAGTGCCCATCCGAAAGAAAGTATTCAATGTCCCCTGTTGCCAACACCTTCAACATGCTTCAATAGAAGTCTTGAGTAAGTGTTAACTCCAGCATCAAAAAAGGCAATCATTTTATAGATCAGCACAGTCACCCTTCTGGAATCAATCCCTTTCAAGACTCTGATACTAATGAGGGTTCAACCAAGGCTTGAATCAGAGGGGTGAGCAATGTTACCCTTTAGGCAATTTCAGATTTAAATATTGAGCATGGTAGGCCGGTAGGCCGTGGAGCACCGCTTGAGGTACATCTCTTCAGAGCCTTTTTTGTTAGTGAAGAATTGATGGTATTATTAATATTGCCCTTAAATACTTTAGATTGGATGATGTCCTACCTATCATAAACCCAATTTTTCTTAATGCTAGTAGAATTATCCGTGGGTGCAATTTTTTGATATGTTATAGCAACTCAGTGATGCTGACAAATTGTAGTGAGGATCACCGTTAGGAGCATCGACTGCATTGATATAGCACTAACGTTTTCTTTGGTCCTTAGCCCTGCACAGTATATAAATACGAAGCCATTGTTCCTCATTACATGTTTTCATTTGCTTCCCAGACTGCTTTTTTAAGTTTCTTAAATTAGCTATTTCAATTGAGAGGTCTATGCGCCAAAAATTGACATTGAGAGTTTTATGAAGGGCCTTAATTTAGTTCTCATTTTCATAATAGGTGTCAACTACCACATTTTTTAATTTAAGATTTTCTGGTCGGGTTTTGTGCTAAGACTTTTACAGTTGTATTCAAGCAAATAATTGTTTAATTAATGGTTAATTGTGGCCCAGAAGAATGGTCGTTTGTGTAGATTGTCATCACTATTAAACATTTCTCTCCATACCTCAGTACTTTCTTGATGTCAATCAATGTTTTATACACGTGTACACTATTTTATTTTTTTGTTGAATCCATTTTACAAATCCAACATTTTTAAAGTTTGTGCCAGTGATGCTGCACATGTAAATTTAAAAACCTGGAAAAGAATGTATAATTACATGAGAAACCAATATCATGCGGTCAATGAATGATCTTAGATGTAGGTTTCAATCAATGAATTTGGATTTGTAGAGCACAGCTAATCACCCGTGAGGGTATCCAGGCGCTAGGTTCTTGCTGGAATCAGTAGAAAAGCCTGGTCTCGAGTCCCTTTCTGAACTCCTTGAGTAAGTATGATGTTTGGAGGTGAAGGGGAAGGTCGTTCCAGAACTTGGCAGCAACATAAGAGAATGATCGTCCTCCACTGTTGCTTTGGCGGATGCGGGGGAGTGTGTGTGAGGCCAAGGGAGGCAGAGTGCAGATATTTTGACGGTTGGTGAAAGTTCAGGCAGAGGTTGATATATGCTGGTTCTTGGTCATGGAGGTCCTTGTAGGCGTATTTAAACATCTTGAATTAGCATCTTTTCTGGATGGGGAACCAGTGAAGGTTATTGAGGTGGGGTTAATGTGGGTCCATTTGGCGAGGCCAAAGTTGAGTCTGGCAGCTGAGTTCTGTATTTTCTGGAGTCTCTTCAAGAGTTGGGTGGTGATTCCTGCATAGAGTGAGTTGCCGTAGTCTAGTCGGCTGGTGACTAGGGCTTAAGTGACAGTTTTCCTTGTGCTGACAGGGAGCCATCTGAAGATTTTTCAGAGCATGCAGAGGGTGTGAAAGCAGGCGGAGGAGACAGCGTTGATCTGGCATTTCATGGTGAGTTTGCTGTTCAGGATGATGCCCAGATTGCTGGTACAGTCTGTCGGTGGGGTCTGAGTTCAGAGTGCCACCAGGTGTTGTTCCACGGGGAGGTGTTGCTCACAAAAATCAGCACTTTTGTCTAGTCTGTGTTGAGCTTCAGGAATTTGGGCTTTACCCAGTTAGCGACACTCGTCATGCAGTTGTGGAAGTTGGTCCTCATGGTGGAGGGGTCTTCTGAGAGCGAGAGGATGAGCTGGGTGCCATCTGCTTAGGATATGATGTTGAGGCCATGGGTTCTGATGATGTCAATCAGGGGTGTCATGAAGGTGTTGAAAAAGGTGGAGTTGGGGGAATGATCCTTGTGGGATGCCAGAGATGCTGCTGTTCGTGAAGGGTGGTAGGCAGATTCTCTGGGTTCCTCCTGTTATGAAGGATGTGATTCATTTGAGGGCATCTCCCTGGATCCCAATGTGGTGGAGTCTTTTGATGAATGTGTGGTGGGATACGGTGTCGAACGTTGGTAAGAGGTCATGGAGGATAAGGCTCCTGTTTTTCCAAGGTCCAGCAGGGTTCTGGTATCATCGGTGGCAGCGATCATGGCGGTCTCGGTGCTTTGGTTGGTGCATAAACTGGATTGGGAGGTATCCAGCAGGGTGTTTCTCTCCAGGTGTTTGGTGGTTTGGCGGTTGGTGGTCTTCTCAAAGACTTTGGGGGGGAAGGGGTGCAAAGAGATTGGGCGGTAGTTCTTGAGTTAGCTGGGACCAGTGGAGGGTTTCGTGAGGAGGGGAAGCTGGCCATAGTGATTGATGCATTGAGAATGGAGGTGAGTTTTCAGCTGAATTCTTTGCTCCCGAGGTTGAATAAGTGGTGTGGGCAGAGGTCCATGGAAGCCCCAGAGTCGATGGAGTTCATGATGTTCAAGGTTTAAAACACTTGTTTATTTTTCACCTTCCTGATCTCATTACCAATCTATTGCTGGTAATTTATTGACAACACATATTAAATCAAACATGTTCAGGTGCTCATCTTCACTCTGAGAGACCATCAAGTTCAGACTAAAGTCGCCAGTGACTACTACTAGGGAGGGTGTAACTTGCATAATTTTGTGTAGCATAATCGCACAGGATTACCAAAAGATTCTGTGGGATTATGCTGATTTACGCAAGAAGAGTAATTCTGCATTTAGCACTATTTTCATGGTGCATAAATTCTCTTCACGTCCAAAATGGACGCAAGTATGTATTTTGAGCTAAATAATAGTGTTAAATGTAACAGAACATAAATAGCCAGCACGAGCAGCAGCTTGTGCTCGCTAAATGTACACTTGGGGCAGGATTTTACCCCAATTAAGGTTTGTCATAACTAAAGTTTCCACATCATTACAGAGCGAATCAATAGCAGTATTTTGTTCCATAAAATTAATTAAACATTTAGGGGTCTATTACTATAGCGGGCCGTATGGCCGTGGCAATCCGCCTACCATTCCTCCCCGCCCGTCTACCATTTCCCGCACGCCATATTACGATGGCGGGGGGACCCCGGCAGACGGAAAGACCGTCCGCCGGTTTTCTGCCCATTGACCAGTCAAACGGGCGGAAAAGGGGAATAATATGGTGGGGGTGTCTGCAAGACACCACCATCCATATTATATTGCAGGCGGGGATGTGCCTTTCCATGGCGGCGATGCGGTGTCTGCATATGGGGGCCCGTTGCGAGTCCCCCGGGTGTTGGAGGGGTGCACATGGGGGTACCTATGGTGCCGCCCTACATTTGCATGCACGACGTGGCAGGCAACATGGGGTGCCTGCCACGTTGTGCATGCAAATGCACAACATGCCTTTTTTACATTGCGGCGGGTGCTGCTGAAAGCACCGCCTGCGGCAATGTAAAAAATACTGGATGTGCCCTCCTGTGTGGCTGGTTCACTTGGTATGAGGACCTCAGGATATCTTTCTGCTGCTACCCTTTCAATTGTGATTCACCATAGGACAAAAGTTCACTAGTACTCCATTTTACTAAAGGCTGCACTTTTTTTTTGATTATCCATGATTGACATTCTCGGGTCTGAATTTTAATGTATTCCCACAAGTTCCCTGGAGTTGCTTGTGTATTCCCCAGAGCATGGTTCAACATTTAAAGTAAGTAATGTATAACCTTTGATCGCTTCGCAAAACATTATTTTTTAATGCCAAACAAGTACTACATGGGGAATCTATCGCCAGAAATATATATTTTTTTGTAATAAAATTGAAGATTTTTCTGTTTATGCCCCCTCCGTTAAGTCTTTAATAGTTGTCAGACTATATGCTCTAGACTTTGATCATTTTTGTTTCTTATGTTGTGCCTTTCTCTCCTACTGAGTGGTTGTACCAAATTATTGCTATTAGCTTCTCTTTTCCTACCATGAATTAATTCTTTCTTCTCCAAGAGGCGTTTTATTATGCACATCTCACTGGAAACACTCAGCTCAGTTTTCTGCTCTTCAGCGACATTAGCTTTTGAAACAAAATCCCATTGCCATCTGGTGATTTTTATTGTTCTCGAGTTGTAGAAGGCAACAACTGCTATCAAGAGTGTGTCTATGTTCGAAACCTTCAGGGAAACAACTAGCATCTTCAATAACTGTGATAAAGAGCATAATATATCAACATTTGGGCAGAATGCACAATCCTTGCTTCTGTAGTTAGTAATTAAATATTCTAGTTTTGTTTCTAGTGATACCAATTTGCGATCAATAATAGCAATATTGTTATCTGGTGATTTAAGCAGATCTCTTTGTACCTCCAAGTTAGGTGATTGCCACGTTAACCCCTTCCATGCTCATGACAAGCTCGTCTCATCATGAGGCACGGTGCTCATGTGCTCATGACGAGTTGAGCTCGTCATGACCACACCCATTAACATTATGGCCCAGCACAGCAGAAGAAGATCCCAAGCAGCCAAGGTATTAAAGCTTCAGTGGCCATGAGTCAATATAGCAAAGAGATATCTAGTCTGCCCTAACGGGCTTGACGTTTTCCTCCTCTTTATCCCGCTTGGATCTCCTTTTGTGGTTTTGCTACTAAAGGAAATCTCTGAATTACTTGAGAAAATATCCATTATGGAGGAATGTTTAAAGTTAAAGGCTTTGCAAAAAACTTCTGCCACACTTTCCACCAAAGTACCTTGCGATTTGTTGATATCAATCAATCAGTAATAAGCGTTTGTTTAAGGAAATACGGTAATTAACCTCGCCATTACTCTCAGGAGAGGGCCCTTTGACTTTTTGGGTAAATAAATAAGTTATTTTCAAATGAAAAAGTTTATTTTCTTCATTAATTTCTAGGAGTATCACGTCAACCAGAGTTTCTTGTTTTTCTAGCTTTGTCTGATTGCTTCTAAAAGTTGGATGGTTATTCCGGGAAATTTTCATAGCCAGTTTAGGTAATATGGGCACTTTCTTCTGAAATTTCCAAGAAAAACAACTTGGAATCAACAGCATTTTCTGCACCCTGTAGTATGAGGAATTCAATAAGCCAAAATATATAACACTAAGGGGCATATTTACAAGCCCCTTTGTGTCGTTCTTGCACAATGCAATGTGGTGCAAATTTATAAATGTCCTATGTAATGGTATATTTATATTCTGCAACTGGTTTTCAATAAAAAAAATAAAAAAAAGAGTGCATAGCTTCATAAATCTCGAGTAATTCAATGCAGCGCAAATCGCTGTGTTACATTACTCAGTGCCAGGGAGGCGTTTGCATGGGCGTTGTATGAGCGTTCCCATGTGCAACACAGAAAGTTGACTTGCCCTTGAATATGGCCCCTAGGGCCTGACCACAATTATAGGTGCTATCTAGCACACCTGATAAATAACTATGACACGAGGTACGTTTTTTATCTGAAGAGATATATACCACCGGTTGCGAGTTATTGGGGAATATTATGCGAATGTTGGTTTTGAATGCATGGAAATCTGCATGGTAGGGTAAAAAACGTACAAATTTCCCCTGTTAAATTTCGCCAGGTTTATCCCGTCAAAATTTAGAGAAGCTTGAGGTTTTTAACGCATTTGATAATTACCGAATGCATTAAATACCTTTTAACTCGTAATTCCGACCCGTGCATAAACTGGGGTTTACACAAGAGTGGGAATATAACAAGCAACTCGTCATCAGGCCCATAGCAGTGGCGGCCCCCAGTAACAAAGGGTTGTGGGTGGGTGGGTGGGTGGTGGGATAGCATGTGGGAGAGTGAGCATGGGGGATTAATAATAATTAAAAAAACGTACCTGATGCCGTTGGACACCTCCTGCGTCGTGTTGATCCTGCTGGCCATTTCCTGGGTCCCCGCAGCCCCTGGGACAGACTCCCAACCAATCCCTGTGATGCAGAGCAGCACGGGGATTGATCTGACCGGGCGGAAAAGGCGCCCTGCTCAGACCAGGGAGTCTGTGGGGGCTGGCAAAACACACATGAGCCCTTGTGACTAGGGAGTTCACAAGCACTCCTCCTCCCCTTCCATGCCCTACCCTTTCATGCAAAAGCTGGCAAACGAAAAATAAAACAATGCTAGAGCATCGTTTTATTTTTCCTTTGCTGGCTCTGTGCCAGGCAAGGGGGCGACGCTCCTCTGCCATTGCGGACGAGCCGCCAGTGGCCCATAGAAGGGTTTAGACAATCCAAATATAATCTTCCCTTTAATTTTGCAATACATATTTATCTATATGCTTCATATTTTAGGTTTGTAGCATTTAACTAAGAAATATGAGGGGAAAAAAAGAGTTAAAACTAATTTGTCCTACTTGAAAATTCAGGATGCTTTAGCTTAGGTACACCATGTGCTATAAAGCACATTATATTTACACAAATGTTCTATTTCTTCTGTTTCTGTGAAAAGAGAGCTCTATCTAGCCTCTTTGATGCGTCAGACGGCTCCCGGCCGTCCGATGTCACAGTGGGCATGTGCAGGAGGACGGCCAGGGGCCGTTCAAACCGCGCACGCGTAATTTTTTTCAGCACCGCGGCAGAATGTCTGCCACGGCGAAGAGGTAAACAGCAATGAGTAATATGTATAATAACTTACTGACATCACCATGTTAGATATAGGGAGAAGGCCCAGACCCCGGTCGAAGAAGGAAGACAGGTTGAAACAGAAGCACAAGCTTCAGCTAGTGTAGGTGACCATAGAGCTTTATTCTGTGCAAAACTCGAGAGCAGTAAACAGTGGAAGAGGTGATGTGATGGAAGAGAGTTGCAGGTGCTGGAAGATGCAATACTATATAGCAGGGGAGCAAGGCAAAGTGGAGGGTGTGGCAATCAGATTAGGGGGAGGAGATAACGGGTGCTGAGTTCTGAAAGCAGCTTTTAACAAATTATATCTTGATTTTAGATTATGCTTGTGGACTTTGCTATTTAGAAATGTGAGCTTATTATGATTATAGACTACGATCTGGATGCCACCTTCAGCTGTAAAACCAAAATGCTAATTGCGGTGAGCGGCTTTTATATATAGGTTTAGGGACGTGTTCACAATGCGGTATCAATTTAAAACAATGCAGTAATGAGTAATCAAATGGTTATGCTATAAACTGGGACAGATTGGAACCTATGGTTTTCCTAGAAACGTTAGTAAAAAATAAATGTGGGTATTTTGAGATTTGTCTCTCGCAAACAGATGACAATGTACTAATGTTTGAGGCTTTCCTTAGAATTACAGCGGAAATACAAGATCTTCTCACTAGCAGGCAGAAACAGGCCGCCAATAAGGCACAGTGCTGGTTTGACAGGGATTGTAGCAAGGCCCATGCTCAGCTAATGAAGGTCTTAAAACAAGAAAATAGAAGCAAAGAAGAACTGAAGATGGTCGGAATTGATTATCAACAAAAAATCAAAAAGCGTAAGGCCCAGCTAAAAATGGAAGCATGGCAGGGGCAGAACCAGGCTTGCATGACAAAGGATAACACAGGCTTTTGGAGGGCCGTTAATGCGCCCTTTTTTGTAGATAGGGACACTGATATTATCGACGTGGCAATCACGGGAGATAAATGGGTCAACTATTTTAAGGATCTTTATACAGCTGATGTCTTACCTCAGGGTGAGGGAATTATCATTATGGAGGGAGATGAAAACTATCATATTACATCGTTTCCTTTGAACATTAATATCTCCTATGAAGAAGTTCTAACAGCAATTAAAGAGAGTGCCCCAGGGAAAGCCCCAGGCCCTGATGGCGTGCCAGTAGAAGTCTACATTTCTAACACTGAGCAATGGGCCCCGCTCTTAACCAAGGTATTGAACAGCTGCAATAGATATAGATGTATTCCTACTAGGTCAGATGCTATCGTGATTCCCATCTTTAAAAAGGGTGACAGAAACTAACCCAACTGCTACCGTCCTATTTCCTTATTGAATTCGCTAATGAAAGTGGCGGGGAGGGTTATTTTAAATAAATTGCAATCCTGGGTGGAAGAAACAGGTTTACTTTCAAAGTTCCAATACGGCTTTAGGACAGGACTAGGAACCATTGAACAGGGATTAAACGTAGCTCTAATTATAGGTAAAAATGTATTAGCTAAAAGGGAAAAACTTTTTTTAACGTTTATCGATTTAAGTTCAACTTTCGACTGCTTAAGTCATGACAAACTCTGGGGCACCCTGAGTGAGATGGGTGTTGATCCAAACCTGCTGCTATTCATTAAGGAGCTATATAGGGGAGCGGGGCGAGGGTCCAGTACGGGAAACGGGGAGAGTGTACAACTAAATTTAATATTAATAAGGGAGTGAGACAAGGTTGCATACTCGCCCCGTTCCTGTTTAACCTCTATATAAATAGTGTAGGCTCATTTTTGGCCCGAACAGGCAGGACTATCCTATGATTGAGAATGAACCAGTCCCCATTTTATTATATGCGGATGACGCAGTCATCATGGCGCGGACACAGATAGGCTTGCAAAGAGCAGTTACTAAATTCGCAACTTATATGATGGAAAGAGGCCTGAAAATAAACAAAAGTAAAACCTTTACTATGTGGTGTGGGATGAAAAAAGGAAATACATGCAGAATCTTTATTGATAACACGAAAATAGATACCACAGACAGATTTTCTTATTTAGGTATTAATTTTGATAAATCGGGCTCGTGGACATCAGCTGTAAATGTAAGAAAACTATGTTTCTCTAGAGTGATAGGCGCAGTACGGAATTTTTCAAATAAACTGGGCGGCCAACCAGTCCCGGTGTTGGTGGATATTTATAAGTCCAAATGTTTATCTACCGCGACATACGGGGTGGGGCTTTGGGGAATAGCTACTGACCAAAAAATCCATTGTTGCGAGAACGAATTCTTGCGCTACCTCCTACCTGTCCCGGGTTCCACTGCTACATTTGCATGTCATAAAGAACTGGGCCTGCCTGATATTTCAGATATTTTTAAAGTTAATCCCCTTCTTTTCTGGCACAAGGTGTGGTCCTCCGATGAGCCCAGTTTTAATAGAGATGTGATTAAGGACTGTCTTAAATTGGAAGGGGTATCCAGGATTTTATGGATTAAATACTTAAAAGAACTGTCGTACGACATCGGCCACCCGGAATACTTTGATTCTCCAACTTGTTTAGAAAGTATATCGAGGAAGAACCTGAAATGAATATGTTTAACTAGCTAGAAAACAAGCGTTGGCTTTCTGAAAAAGAAAAGCCTTCAGTTATGGAGAATCATTTGATGTTACAGTGTAATGGTATTCAGCCCTATTTGCTACAGGTTCAGGGATGCTACCCATGCATGTTGTTAACTCGTTTCCGCGGTGGGTCCTTTTTTAGAATGATTACTTTCCCGGAGGTAAACTCATGGTCCAAAAACTTGTTACCATGCCCCTGTGACAACATTTCCATTCAATCTATGTTACTCTGTATCTTCTTCTGTAAATTCTATGATCTCACTAGGAAGAGATTTTTTAATACCTATTTTAAAGAGGTGGGAAATCGACAATGTAGAACAGCATTTTTGAGGCTTCAAATGTTAGAGAATGAATTGCTGTATCGTCCTTTTTAAAAACTGTTATCAGATATAGAAATACAATGCACTAATTCTCTAGTCTTCACTAAATGAGTTCAACATTCCTGTGTAAATAACATACCCAGCTTCTTATTTTTTAACAATGATCTTGGTTTAAGAAGGATTTGGTAGAATATTGTACATGTGAATATGTTTGGTATATTTTATTCTATTTATTGTGCTTTTATGGTTTTTAAGAAACAAAATCGAATGAAGCTATTTTTGATTTGATTTGATTTGAGTAATCACTATTTGTACATTGATGTTGCATTATATGTGTAACAGTAACATATGTCACTATTTGTGATTTTGGCATCATGCCGCCCGCACGGTCAAAAACATTGATTTTCGTGCTGTGGAAATCAGATTGGTTTCAGTGCTTAATTTGTAAATAAGTGCAAGGGTTCAAGGAATTGCATTGCAGCTGGCATCACCCAATGCTCCTGCCCTTTCTACTGAATGGCAGAGCCAGCATTATCCATTCACGATCACATGGAAAACAAGCATTGAAAATGCAATAGGCCTCGCCTTTGATTAAGGTAAAGCCATTTCCTTTGCTAATGGCATTGTATAGCAAAGCAAATGGCTTTGACTTAATTAAAGGCAAGACCTATTGTTTTTTCATGGCTTGTTGTTCTCAGCAATTAACACTAATCACTGTCCTTTAGTGCTAAATGGGGAGGAGGATGAGAAGTCCACTTAGTGGCTGAATTGCAGTGTGTATAAAGGCTGTGAGTACATGGCGCGTGACAACAGACGTATCTCTTGGGTTATTTAGGGCATCTTTGTGTGGGAACGTCATGAATGTTTTTAATTTATGTTCTGAAACTGTCACTTCTAATAAGTGCCAATAAATGCCCTGATACAACCTAATATACTAATATACTAAAGTGAAACGTGCTGACTTGTTTAAGGAATACACTTTTAAAAGGTCTTTATCATATTTCCCAGGTTTTTTGTTGCATCGTTTAAGTGCCATATTTGTTGATGGCTCGAGTTGTGCTCAGGCTCTTAGAGCCAAGTTAGAGCCCTGGCTCGGTGCTCTCTATGTGCTCTCATTATTAATCTGCGGACTTGTTTTCCACTAATAAGTACTGGCGCGTACATGGCATGTACCCAACTGGCCTTTCGTGTCCATAGAAGAGCGGAATGGATAATTTCACAATGATGAATGGTGGTAGGGGGTTGTAGCTCTTACGGAAGGTTGGGGGGGAGAAGCAGCTTTAATCGCTGTTGGAGGAGGAGCAAACAAAAGCTAGTAACAGGTCTCATTTGTGGCTAAATGTCTATATCACAATCATAAAGAGCTTCCGGGTCAAGCTGTGCTGTGTGTGTACATGTGCAAAATTCTGAGGCGTCTGAAATGAAATCGGGTTTTTTGCATTATCACCGAATGTAGCATCTTGCTTTGTTGTGATGTCACAATTAATGGATAAAGGACTTTATCTCTTGTCAGTATAATTGTATTGTGTTCGTTTGGCTGCGCCATCTCTGTTGCTTCTGAGCGCCCGCTGATTGACAGAGAGGTGTGTATTACCTGCTCTCTCGGGTCGCACAGTCACTCGGCGAGCAGGATACAAGTAAAATGTACTCACCCTCACTTCTTGCACACCGACAGCCTCGAGCTAACCATGACATGACTAGATGACGTATCAGGACCTCCTACACCACACCAGACTATTCCCATAGAAGTTATTTCCTACAAACACAAACCTTGCAAACAAAGCTGCACAACCGCCTACAGTCATTCCTGACAGGGCCTCCCTGGTACAATGACGAGTTGCACAAGCCCTAAATAACATAACAAAGGCATAACATAGCACCTACCATGTCGGTACTAAGACACAATTCCATCTGTGACACACCTTACATAAATAACTGTGTAAAACAGAGGGCTTGAGCGAGGTCACCCCAGCTTCAAGCAGCGATTATTCCATTAAGTCCAGACCGCAGGCCCATCTGCGCCATCAGGCCTCGGTGTGTGATTTCATGACTGTCTGTGAGGGTTGGGGGGTTGGTGGAGGGGGGGGGGCTGCATCAGCACTTGGTGTGTGGTACTATGAGGGGACCTTCCAGGTCACTTGTCCGCATTACAGTAATGGCTGCTGAGCCTGGCTGGGTGTGTTGGTAGCTGAGAACCCCCACACACAGACACAACTTACAATACAATATCAGGACCGGGCGTTCATGGGACTGGGGTATCTTCCCTCCACGATGCACTTGTGCCATTACTATGTCCCATTCTTTCTGTCTTATTTTGCATTTCCCCCCTCGTTTCTTTCATTCTGTACCTGTGTCTAGCAATCTAATGCTCTCTCTTCTCTTCATATCTCTCTCCCTCTTCCTTCCTATCGGTCCCTCACTATTTCCTGGTCACTTTCTCTCTCATCCTGTCCAAACCTCATGTCTGTCTCGGGTGCTTTAGTTATTGCTTCTTCTCTCTCTCTCTGGCTCTTTCTCTCTCTTTCTCTCTCTGCTTACCTTTCGCCCCTCTCGGCCTCTTTGCATCTCTCTCAGGATCCCTCTCTTCTCTGCCTCCCGTTTTCTTCTCTCTCTGCCACAGTCCCCAGCTAACTAGGTCTAGTTCCCTGTTCCGCCCTCCTTCTTTCATGACTCTCTGGTCACCTCTGGCCCTCTTTCCCCTGTATCTTGCTATTTGTCTGTTTCTTTCCTCTCCTGTCTCTCTCTCTAATTGTGTCTCACTCTGTTCGTCTCTCTTACTCTGCCCCATCATGGTATTAGTCCGTTCTCCCCCATTTTTTGCTTCTCTCCCGAGTTCCCCTTCCTTTTTGTCTCCCTTGTCCCTCTAGCTAGTATTGGTCCCTAATTCTCTCCCACTCTCTGCCTGTCTTGCTGTGTATCGTTTCCTTCTTGTTTGCTTGCATCCAGCTCTCTGCCTTTCTGACTCTCTCTCTGTGCCTGCTGTGATGGTCACCTAGCGGGAGAGGCAATGGCCCCAATTGGCATGAGAGTCTCAGCGCTGGCGCGAATAATGAACACCCACACAGTGTGTCATAGCCGGAAGTACCGCCCTGAGCAAGCGCTTACTTTTGTTTACCCCGCAGGCCACACCTGGCCTGTGGATGACGTGCGGCGTTCCTGAAGCAACAGGACCGCTAACCATTACATCCCTTTCCAACTCAGTCTTTGTAAGCAAACAATTCAAACAGTTTGTGTGATGTACACACAGGTTCAGGGTACCTGTACTGGTCTTGCCTCATCAGCAAATGAAGTCCCACAGGCGTTGATTTGGGCAAGGATTTGGTTGCAGATTGTACCCCGGATAACAGCTTTGCAGGTGTGTGCTGTCGGGGCTGTTCTGTTTGGAGTCAGGCTGGTGGGTGGCGAGATGGTACTTTCCTGTTCCCCCGTGCCTCCTTCTCTCCCTGATCCTCCACTTGAGTCTTCCTGAGCTGGGATGGTCAAGCCAACTGGCTCATTCTTGAGGGATCCTGACGGACGCTCAGCAGGGACTTCCTTGAACAATGAGATGTTTCGGGAAACGTCTTCATTTCCTTTCTGTGCA
The DNA here is from genome assembly GCF_964263255.1 of Lissotriton vulgaris. Lineage (NCBI taxonomy): Eukaryota > Metazoa > Chordata > Amphibia > Caudata > Salamandridae > Lissotriton > Lissotriton vulgaris. Next base: position 1,450,656,064 of record NC_141691.1, read on the forward strand.
GTTACCATGGTTCCGTTGCGGGCAATGACCAGCCAGGCACCAGGTCCATAGTTAATCTTGAACTTTCCCCCTGGTTGGCAGTCCTTGAGAAGGACTGTTGCCCCTGTTTGGAGTGTCCTTGGTGCGGCATGGCGGTGGAGACGTACTAGTTGGTTATGACGGGTTCTCCAGTTTTGTGTTTCCTTGGCTTCTAGAGGCGGTGACACCCACCTTGGACAGGTGGGGAGAAAGTCTCTTCTGGGACCGTGAAGCATCAGTGACCATGGGTTCCCTGCGTGGTGCAGTGTGGGGTGCTCCTGTACTCTCTCAGAAATTTGTGAAGCCGCTACTCTGGGTCGGCCTGTTCTACCGCAGCTATGAGGACCATCTTGTTTAGGGTGCGCATAAACCTTTCGACGTCGCCGTTTGCTTGCGGCCACTGAGGCGTGACTCATCGGTGACGTATTCCTTGCTGTCTTAGGAATGTGGGGAATTCCACCCCTTGAAACGGTGGCCCGTTATCGCTGCAGATCTCATAGGGAAACCCAAACATGGTGAATACTTTCTACAGGACGGGTCCCACGTGGCTGAATGCGGTGGACACAATCAGCTCAGCTATTTGGTACTTCGAGAATGCGTCTACGAGCACCAACTTGTGTTTCCCTCCTGGGAAGCTCCCAAAGCCTATGCTCACTTTGGACCACGGGCGGTGCCTGCCTCTTCAGTAATCACCGGAGTCGTTTTTTCCGGGGTACTCGACAGTTGGCACGGCGGGCTGTGGTGGACAAAGTCTTCGACCATTTTCTCTTGTTCCGGGAACCAAACCTTTTCCCTCATTTGTGCTTTCATTTTTGTTGCTCCTTGATGGTTTCCGTGGGCTAGTTGAGTTGCACGGTGCTTCAGTGCTTGGGGTATCACTAGCCTTGATCCTCTTAAGAGGACTCTGTCCCCTGTGGCGCTGTGTTCATTTCTTATTCACAATATCTTCGTGAGGTTTTCTCTATCTACTGGGGCCCAGGAGCTGGCTTGTCGGAGGTAGTTTGTCCACGACCCTTCTTGGACAGCTCGTAGGGTTCTAGCATACACTGCATCAGTGGCAGCTGCTTCCTTGATATCGTCCTCAGTCATAGTTTGGGGGCAGGCAGCAACTGATACCAGGTGCACGTAGTGTTCGTCCCCTTCAGTGTCTTCTTGTGCCCCGACAGGAAATCAGCAGGGTTTTCGGCTCCCGGCCGGTATACCACCTCCATCTCATATGGCTGTAGCGGAGCTGCCCATTGCTCGATTTGTGGCGGGGGGTGATGGAGTTAGGAAAGGTCTATAGCAAAGTGACAGACATTAATTAAAGAGTACAATTTGCGGTTTTTTGTAAATAAAAACCTAGACTGAAACAGTATATTAAAGTCCACTTGTGTACAGAAACCAATGAGCAAAATAATTTCTGATAGAGCTTTATTGTTTATTGTTGTTGACTATTTTTCTTTTGTTTTCTACTATTTTTTATATATATATATATAGTTTTTATAAGTGATTATGTGTTTAAATTTTATATAGTCTTGAATTAAAAAATACAGAAGAGAAAATACAAAATCAATAGACATGAAACATATATACAGTGATGAAGGCAAAGCGGTAGACACCACAACGCGCGTTTCGGCTCTTGAGCCTTCTTCAGGTGACCATCTATTGTTAGAGTTTCAAAGAGTCCAGGACTCACAGTTAGGTGTGGCGTGGATATAAAAGGTCAGTCGGTAAAAGCAGCTTCTTAAGATCTTGAAGTGTGGAACGATGTAGTCCTATAACTTGTCATATGATGGTATGACATCAGAGAAAAGGAGGTGGTATAACAGTATAGTGGAGGTAGCTTAGATTCAGATCGTTATTTGTGTTGACATTTGTAGAACCTCCATGAGGATAACTTCCAGTGAATAGATGGTAAGGTGATGAGAACAATAGTAAAGGAAGCCAGTATTTTATCTCCACAGATTGATAAAATATCCGGAGGCGAGCAATAATGATGTAAAATTATTAGCGCAAATATTTTGTATCCACCTAAAGATAAAGTAGAAAGGATGTCCCAGGGGTGCAAGATATTATGGAGGATGATCTGGTCATAGGATTGCCCGTGAGGTTTGATGAAAAAGTGACGCTCCTGGTAGAAAAGGACTTGTAGCAGTACTCGACCGCCAAAAGGCCGCACACCGGTATGCTACAATGCAAGGCGGGGGGTGATGCGCAGTTCCTTTGAAGAGAGGAAAGAGGGGCTGATGGTCAGTGACAATGATGAAAGGCTGTTCTGTTAGGTAGAGATAAAAATGGCTGCAGTCCCACTTTATGTCTAACGCTGCCCGCTCAATCTGAGCTTACCATGTTTCGGTGAGAGTGAGTGACTTGCTGGCGAACGCGAGGGCTGCCCATTGGCCGGGTGCATATTCTTGAGCGAGCACTGCCCCTAGTCGTACTGGGCTTGCCCCAACGAGCACTTCAGTCTTCTTAGCTGGATCGAAGTACGCCAGCGTGGCTTCTTCTAGCAGTGCCTCTTTTATTCCCTGGAATGCTTCCTCTTCTTTCTGACCCCCTTGACATTTGGTGTCCGTCCTGGTAAGGGCCCTGAGCGGTTCTGCTCGGGTTGCTAGAACTGGGGTGAATCTCCCACAGTATGTGGCCATCCCTAGAAAACTTCTCACTTCAGTAGGAGTTGTTGGAGCAGGGGCGTTCTTGATTGCGTGTGACTTCCTTGGATCTACTTGGATGCCTTCCTGTTTGAACACGTATCAGAAGAATTCAAGAGATGGCTGGAAGAACTGACAATTGTCTCTGTGCAGCTTTGCCCTTTCTTGCTTAGATGTTTTAAGGTGTTGCAGAGCTGTTTGTGGTGATCAGCTGCGGCTGCTGAGTGAATCAGGATATCGTTGTTGACGTCGAATAATCCTGGAAGCCCTGATAGCATCTCACGTATCGTGTTCTGGAATACCTCTGCCGCCGAGGATATCCCAGAAATGAGCTGTTTGTATCTTCTCAGTCCTAGGTGGGTGCAGAAAGTGGTGACGTAATGGCGTTTGTCCGACAGAGGGAGCTGGTGGTATCCTGCATTCAAATCGATCTTTGAAAACTAGTTTGACCCGTTGACGTCTGCAATGATGTCATCCATCGTTGGTGTGATGCGGCGTTCCCGTCTGATGGCTTTGAAGGGTAGCCTCATATCAATGCAGAGGTGTAAAGCTCCACGCTGCTTCGGTTTTTTCGCGATAAGCATCTGAGATACCCACGGTGTTGGCCCGGAGACTTTTTTGATGACACCTTGCTCTTCCAGGGTTTCCAGTTTCTTCTCTACCAGTGTCCTTAGATGGAATGGCACGCTTCTGTGGCGTACGGCAACCGGGGCGACCGCCGTCTTATCGATGTGTAATTGGATAGGATCACACTTGATGCATCCCAGCCGTCGGAATAGTTCAGGGAATTGGTCGAGTAGTTCCTCTACTTGGTGGGTTTGGACTCTCCTGGCAAATGAGACGAGACCCAGGTCCTCGGCTTAGTAGGGTGTCCGCCTCTCTGTCAATCACATGGTTCGTTGCCGTGCATTCCAGGTCATCTTGTTTGATGGGGACTGAAATCTTCCCTTTCAATGGAAGAGTTGTGTCTGATCAGTATGCATATATTCTGGTCTTGGACGGGTTCACTGGTGGGCATGGCCATAGACGTCGATATTGTTGGAGGCCCATTACATACACTGTCACTCTGGGGTCGATGACTGCTTTTATTTCTGTGCCAGCGACATGGATTATGCATGTTGGCTGTGGCCTCCAGCGTCACTTGAGCTCATGCGCGAAGGATATCAGATATACTTCTTCATCATCATCTTCTGATGAGTCCTCAATTGGCCCTTGGTGTCTTCGGCCTCTGCGTGGGGCATCCTCGGATGGTGCTGCCTCTGTCACCGACAGTTGTCATACCGCCCGTGATGGGGCCTTTTGGATTCTGTAGTCACGGCCTCTGTTTCATCTTCGGCACACGGTGGCAAAGTGCTTGGGTATACCGCTGTGGTACAGGCTCGTGGCCGCAGTATCCACATCTTGGCTTGGATGTTTCCTGCTTCGGTTTTCAGAAGGAATGTCCCTTCGGCTTGGTCCTGAGGGCAGGTGGAGAAGTGTGGCTCAATGGTTAGAAGAGGCAGACCATGAAGCAGAGGTCAGACCCGGGACCAGGGTTCAATTCCCGACGCAGCAGGGTCTTGAGCCCAAAATGTCCACAGACTCGATAATTCTCGCTTCGGTGCCTACTCTAATCACGGGTTCACACTCTGCAACTCTGGGCAATAGCTTGCTTAATCTCCACTATGGCCCCCCACGGTGGGATGCCTGGCTTTCACCTTGGGGGTGCCCAGTACGGGTTATCTCACTGGGAAAAACCAGGACAGGTTCCCAAAGCAAGCGCTTAGAGACCGTTGGTGATAATGCGCTATATAAATATAAATTACAATTACAATTACAATTACAATCTCCCCGCTCCGTCTTGATGGCGTTGGACCGCCCTTGGGGTTTGATGACCTCTTGGTCCATCTCGTTTGCTCTAGCTGCAGACAGGTCTTGCGCCCTCGCCAGTATCAACATATCTTCAAGTGCTATCTTCGGTTGGCATAAAATAAGGCCTCTCAGCGTCTTGTCTCCACATCCTTGGATGAGCTGTGCACTGATATCTTTCGGTTGGTCATCTTCGGTGCACGTGCTGGCGAGTTCGCGGAACCGGGCGTAGAATGTGTCCATGGACTCCCCTTCCCTTTGGCGGGCTTGACGCAGCTTGAAACGTTCAAAGTAGGGGTTTAGTTCAGGATCAAAATGGGCGTCCAGCGTGGTTACCGGTGCGTTGTAGTCAGTGGCTGCTCCAGTGTGCACCAGCGTAATGCAGCAGCAAAGACCTCTTCGCAGCTTCGTAGTTCTTGCGGGTGGCTAGGAAGTAATTATTTAGGTGCTCAATCCAGATTTTCCATCTGGGTGATGCTGTTGCAGGATTCTCCAGTTCGCTAAATGGCGGTAACACCCCTGAAGCAGCATGTTGGAAGGGCGGATGGGCTGGTGCTGCAGCTTTTTCGTTGTCCCACATGACAGTCTTGGGTGAGAGGTGTGCCCAACGCTAATAGAGGTGGGCCAGCAGAAGCTGCAACGCGGAGGAGCAATATAGAGGCGCACACTGCTGGACTGAGCATGAGTGGGCAATCCACTGGTAGGTCTTGCAGGTGGAGTGGCTCGTGTGCATATGGAGGCGCAGACTACTGGGCTGAGAGTGGGCCTACGAGGCCTTGAAGTTGGATTGGTTCCAGGTGGGGCATGGCCTGACCACAGTGGCTGCGTGGCAGGAGATGGTGCCGGGAGGCGCATGGGAGCACTCGTGTCCTTTCACTTGAGGCTGGGAGGAGCTAGGCGGCAGGGCGCACCTACCCAGTAAAGGAGGTGCACACATGGGCGTGAGCTGTCGCGGTCTGCAGATCTGCAGCCGCGGCCGAATAGAGGTGCGCCCAGCAGCAGCGGGCCGGCGGCAGGGGCAGAGATCGAGAGTCACAGCCCCCCTCGTCGCCAGTGTGATGGTCGCCTAACGGGAGAGGCAGGGGACCCAATTGGCATGCGAGTCTCGGCGCTTGCGCGAATAATTTCCACCCACACTGTGTCAGAGCCAGAAGTACCGCCCACGAGCGCTTCCTTTTACCTGGCATGCAGATGACGTGCAGCGTTCCTGAAGCAACCGGACCGCTAACCATTACTTGTTGCCTTCCCTGCTCCCGTCTCTGTTTTCTTGTCTCTTGGAGCCTGCCACTGAGTCCCCTCGCAGCCCTTAATTTATTCACTCCGGTCTCTGCTTCTTTCAATGACATCATTCCAGTTTCTCTCTTTGTTCGCCCCCAACCCTGGCCCGTGGCCCCTCCCTCCCTGAGCAATGGACCTAGATGACTTTGAGAGGGTCGAGCCCTGCAGGAGCCTCATCCTATTAGAGCGGGGAGGGGTGGGGAGGGGGGCGGGTTGTACAGGAGTCTGGTCGGAGGACGGGCGAGGCGAGTGATGGATGAGGGGAAGCAGGGAGGCGGGGAACTGGTTGCCTTCATTTCTGCCTTGATTTATCCAAATGTGGTGCCTGAGCCGCAGGTGTAATCCTGTTAATTACACATAGATTATCTTCCAAACCCACACAGGGGATGTGGGAGTGGAAGTGGGCATTGGGAACGAGAGCGAGATGGGGCAATGTTATCGGAGGGGAAGAAAATCTGTCAGTGGAACTAGGAAGGGGGCCAGGGATGGATTTTGGAAAGGGGAGGAAGAGACGGGTGGGAAAGGAGAAAGGTGGGGGGAGGAGGTGGAGGAAGGGGGCGCCGATGGGAAAGAGCGAAAGTCAGGCTGGTGATGATACGTGGGAGAGATGAGAAGGGCTAGAAGAGAGATATTTGCGGTATTGAAAAGAAGGATGAGTCACTGGGTGGCGGAAGAAAGGTTTGCAGAAATAGGTAGAAGGAGAAGTGGATGGAAGCAGGGAGAGACAGTGCGGTGAGGAAGGAAGGGAATATGATTATTTTGCAGCACAGGTGTTGCCAGTGCTGCAGCTTTTCGGAGCTCAGTGGGCGGGTCTGAGGGTGCTGCTGTGTTTGGGTCCCTCCAGGAGGGTCCACGGGTGTCTTCCGGGAATCAGTGGGGAACCTTCAGAGGGAGGTGCCTCAGCGAGATGCATGATGTGCCCCTGAGCATCCATCAAACCCCTTAGGGACTCTGATTGGTGTCTTTTGAGGGTCAGCGGGGTGCCTGCAGGTGTCCAGGGGCTGTCTGCAGGAGCTACATCTATGGTGCTAAGTGGGTGTCGGCAGGAGCTACATTTGGTCCCTAAGGAGCTGAGTTCTTTCCCTGCAGGAGGTCTGTGATATCCCTGCATGTGCTCAGTGAACTAAGTACTCTAATTACATATTATTAAGCCAGACGGTTTATTTAACAAATACTGCGCTGGCCCGGTCACAGGGTACATTTGAGAAAAGCCACGTTTCATGGCAAGGGACGATCCGCAGCCCTTTGTCCTGGTAAATTTCAAGAGGGAATGTACTCCAGTTTCTTGTAGACAGGGGTGTAATTTCCCGTCCCCTGACATCCTCCTGCAAAAAGTTGGACTCGCTCGCTGCACTCACTCAGTACACTACAGGCTAGTGTGAGCACACACGTGTGACATGTCCAGAACTGCTGTTTGCTCACAGTCAGCGCTGAACATGTTCACTGGCTGCCCTCTGCCAAGGCATCCGTGACCCGCCCAAGCCCCTTGCACCGACATCTCTATAAGCTCCCGATCCAATGCTCCATGATAAAAGAAATAATTCACCACAGCCCATCCCCAGGCGCGTACGGTACGTGGGTCTAATCAGTAGGCGGGCCCAGTGTACTTACAGCCTTGCGGGCCTGGCTCTGGGGGCTCCTCAGGCGGACTCAACTGATCCAATAAGGGAAAATCTGGTCCCAACGGCGGCTCCTGTATGGTCACAACATTGTTGTCCCACCCCTCTGGGTATGTTCTCTGCGCCATCGGTGAATGGTGCGAGATCAGGGCGCACTCGTCTATGCTGTTTGTTTCAATCAGCATCTCTACACTCTGTGGTAAGAGGCGAGTGAAGCTTGCAGAAGTAACTCCAACAACTCCTCTGTCCCGCCAGCTCCTCCTCTCTCTTCCGTGTTCCTTAACATGGACATGACAAACAAAACCAAAAGCAATACAAAGAAAGGAAAGCGAAGGTGAGCGCGGACCAAGCGTAACCAACAGAAAAGAATCTCCGCTGAAGTATTGTATTTCGTGGATGCCCCTTGTAGCATTGCAAAACAAGCGCTCGCCATTCCTGCAGATCATTTTTGTATTGCGCTTTCACTTTAAAATGAAAGCGCGATGCACAAATAAACACAGTGTCAAAGTGAAACCAAGCACTCGCCATGCCCGCTGTTTATTTTTGCATCGCCCTTTCACTTTAAAGTGAAAGCACGATACAAAAATAAACACGCGTCGCCCTGTCTCCTTTTGGACTGGCCCATCCGGACTGGATCGAAGGGCTTGTTTATATAATACGGCTCTTGCGATAAGAAACTGCTTCACGACAGAAGGAAAGCAGGCAAGCCAGTCCAGGTGGGCCGGACTAAAAGGCCAAAGGAAGGCAACCCAAAATGCTAATTTCCAATGGCAGGCCACCATTTAGCTTAAACTGTGACACCAGCCAATGGAAATGAGGGGCGGGGCTTAAAGCCCTCTTCTCAAAGTTCTCTCTCACAATATCTCTCACAGAGGTGGAGCAGCACAAGACCTAAAAAGTGTGGCATTTTTACCTACTGCAGGTCACCCGAAGCTGCAGGGACCACCTGAAAGTGTGAGTTTTATCATTTTTCATGATGCTGACTTGCTAAAGACTCGTTTTGAGCTAAAAACATTGACTGAGAGTGCCACCAAGTGGTGTACTCTCAAACAAATGTGCTGGTTTTTACAAATAAGTGCCTGTGCCGAACACTGGCAAACACCTGCACAAATTTAGCACTGCATAGAGCAGGAACACCCAAGACTCTGGCTGTAGTAACACCGGGTCAGAGGCCAAGCTCAGGTGAATATGAATAACTCTGCAAGCTAAAAAACTTGAACTTCTGATGGTGCTGACAAATATGATAGGGTCATTTAAATAGGTCAGGGGTTCTTCGCAAACATTGATCAACAGATAAGAATTAGCAAACTGGATTTTTTGCCACATTTCTGTCAACACAATGCTCAAACCTATCCTTGAATTTATTCTAGAAGTCTAAATGTCACTTCTTGATGATAAGCTGATAAATCCAGCAAAACCATTGTCAGAAAGATTGTTTTTTAATGTAAAATATATTTGCAATGCTTGTCTGGAACGTCAGTGGCATATATGCAAAACATGCTCTAAAAAACTAGACACCAAAGATAAGTGCTTGGGCGAGGCTGATCTTGGGCAGTCTCATGCCCGAGCATGTGCCAAACTGTGACATTTCTGAGTGAGCTTGCATTCTCTTAGTGTTCAGTTCTGCAATTACTAACTGCATATCTTCTATAGACATATTCGTAAGCAGCACATCATGAGGGTGAGGAAGCTGTGTTTAAAACTAATCTCGAGCAAGAAACTGACTAAAACTAATTACAATTATTCAGGGTGACGTTTGTCCGGCACACACCTTAGCCCTTTAGTGTAAAGTTGTCTGCATGAATCTAGCTTAGATTTTATACTGGAAAGGTAACCGCTCAGCACATAATACTATGCCGCGACAAATGTTTCCCACTTGCGGATGTGCAGTGTACCTCCCACTTGCAGGTGCGGAAAGTAGGAATAGTTAAGAGAAATAACATCATTTTCCCTTTATAACACCTGCATCAAAGTGGCCTATTTTTTTGTGCAAAACCCGGTATACTATTTAAACACGTAGAGCTTTTTGTCAAAAACCATTGGTGGTTGCATGGGAATACCCATGCTCGAACCATGGACCACCGCCTCGACACACAATAATGTTGTGTACGTCTTTGTGTTACTTTGAGGTAACTTTTCAGCACAAAATTAAATCCACAAAAAGCATTTTGCACACGTTGGTATCACTTTTATGATACAACCCCATTGCAAAATGTTTGTATTTGAGCCCAAGTCCCTACTTCTGAATTTTAGTCTCAATTCCGATTGCTGCACAAACTCCTGCTTTCACCAGGACCCCTCGGACTTTATCACATGCTGTAAGTATAAGGTGAGGTACAGGCCATACCTTGGCAATTTTCCCAAGCTCAAATTTGGCAGGTCTGAACTGCAGAACTTTACTGGGTGAACAGAACAGAATAAATTCAGAGATATAGAGGGAAAAAAATGTGAGTCCTAAAACTCAAAGAATTCCAAGAGCGCTGATACAAATATAATTACCACATCCTGAATTGTAAACAGGTGTACAATTCTGCTTGGGTAAATGGAATGCAAATGCACATTTGGGATTAAAATATGTTATTTCGTTTTTTCAGTAAAGTCTTTAATGCAACTCAACAAGAAACATTATATTAAATAATACATATAATAATTTACTGAGATCATATCTATTAAGAAATGAGATAACTTTCTATTAGCAATATATATCTACTATAGAGTGGTTGGTAAAGAAATTATAGTGTGGGTAAAACTGTACAAGTGAGAACATAGTATAAGTTGTCGAACAACTATCAGCAAGTCAGACCAGGTAATGTAGACATTTGGCGAGGATTGTGTGGAATTGTGACCAGCTTATCAATGTTAATGTTATTTTAAATATCTAAGCTGTTGAGTTGAGGTTTCAGGAAAATGCACCCACTCTGTTGGCGGCATACTCAGACTGTAATGCAATAGTGAGTTGAACAGTGAGTTACCTCTTAATGTTCTCACTTTTTAACCAGACTGTATATGTTTTTGTTCATAATGAACTGATTGCATTTGCCCTCCTGCCTGTCATTGCAGTCTTTCCTCTGGGAATAATAAACGTTGTGCCTGAAGTGTGTGAACATGTGATGGCCATCACCAGCAGGATTGTACCCAAGGCCTGAAGCTCTGCTCAAAAGCCTGCATCGCTATTAAATGCCTGCAAAGTCTTGAATCCACTTTGTGCCTCTTTAATCTACTACCAGACACTGCTGCTTATCTCATGCCTGAAGGTGCCGGTTTTCTACTTTTGTGACAGTTTTTCAGTCTTTCTCTTCTTCCATCTTTCAACTTTATGTATTTTTCTCTCTATTGCTCTTGAGAAACATCGGATTAGGAAAAACAAGTACAGGTCCCCAGAAATTTGTGCTGGTGTCCTCCGCCAATACCAGACCCTTGCTCACTTTGCCACTGGATTCAAGCTCTTCAAGAGGGTGGTAATGGAGTCAGCCTTTTACATTGTGGGTGGATCTGCTGGCTGCAGACCCACTCGTAATGGAAAAGGACTGTGCACAGCATTGCCATGCACTACATGGCAGGCACCATGTGGAGGTACCCCCTGTCTGCAGTACGACCCCACCAAGAGTCTGGGGGCCCGCAACGGGCCCCCAAGAGCAAGAACCGCGTGCCATTCCATGGCGGCAAAAGGCAATCTCCGCCTGCAACCGTCACCATAATATGCCCCTTTTCCGCCCAGTCAACTAGTCGACCGGCGGAAAAGCGGCAGAGCGTCTTTCCGTCCGCTGCAGACCCTCAAGCCATACTTGTATGGCAGGGGGGTCATTCAGGCATGGATGGCGGGTGGATCGCCTCCGCCGGGTCAGCGGTGGCTACCACCGGCCCGGCAGGGTGGTCCGCCCACCATCCTAATGTGCCCCAAAATCTTCAGAAATTAAACATCAAGATAGAGAGTGAGCCTTAAGATGTTTTAAACAAGGCCTTTTAATTCAGTCTAACCTAAAAAAAAACACACACTGGGGGGGTTATGTGGTTGAAGCTTAGAAAAAGAAAACATGCTATTATTGTTGTTGCATAAATTAAAAGTTTTCTATCATCCAACTAATCAGAGATCAATGAGGTCAAGTTCTTTTTCATGATGGGCTAAAACTTAGATATATTTTAGTTTTACGTCTAGTACTAGAAAATTAGAGAATACATACAAACAAAAGCTTTTCATATTAAACAAAATCATGATGTTGCCCCCCAAATAGCAGTTTAGCATTTTCACAGAAGTCACATGGGCTGTTGACCCATATGGATATACTCTTCATAACAGTCTCAGTGCCACAGAGGCACAGTGGGTAAAAACAATGGACAGTATAATATGTACCCAAACAATTGCCAGTGGCTGAAATTAATGCATACAGTCTTCCCGTCACTTTTTAGGGCTAGGCGAGTCCTTTTGTCCGGGGTTTCAAAATGGACCCTGGAATCGCACACGCTGGTGCATGTGCTTTTCCTTTTGGGGTCCGCTATTTGGCTTGCGTCCGTGTTTTTTTTAAACAGAGCACGCAATAGGCCAAAGGCGGGCACATTGCTCCACCCATGGCGTATTGGTGTCTGTTACGGGCACCAAAGCCCATATGTTTTCAATTATCATGCCGAGACACGGACGTGATAATTGAAAACATATGAATCGCAGTGGCACATGCGCACCACTCGCAGGCGTGTCTTTTTTTTTCACAATAGCGTAATTGCCGCTGGTGATATTAGGTCACGGAGGCTTCTGCGTTCCCTTATTTCTGTGGGAGCGTGGGCTTATTTTCTAGATCTTGCATGTTATAGTGAGCGCTTGGCACATTTAGAGGCGAGAGCAGGTGCCCTTGGCGACCAAGGCTTCTAGACATTAGGTTTGTAAAAGTGACCACATTCTGTGGGGTACTCTGTGGTGGTGGCTGAGAATGTGTGACGACTCGAGGCCTAACCGGGGTTAATATCAATGGCACATTATTTTTTTATCTACTTATTTTTTGGTATTGAAAAGCACTCGTTTTCTCGTGACTATCGTGGCGCTATTAATTTACTGATATGAAATTTGAAAGAGCTTTAAAAGACTTCCTTTACCTGCTTGCAGAGTAAAAATGTTTCCACCTTTTTTCCTAAAGGTTTGGTTCGCTACAGAGGAAGGTGGTTCTAGTGAATTCCGCTCAGGCTGGAAGGGCACATTCACCTAGTCTGGCTTTCCTTACTTTGGGAAACTGAAGAAGGAATTGTTATTGAGGTCTAAGCGCCAACAGGGGGCGATACTGTCTAAAAATAGGTGTAAGAGGTGGGTCCTTTTCTGCGTACAAGAAGAAGGTGTAGCCAAACGATTAAAGACAAAGAAAGAACATATGAATTGCAAAGTACAGGAGAAACATTAAACCTTTTGGTACTCACTGTGCAAGCTCGCATTTTGTTGATATGAACGGGGGAAGCTTCTCATTTTGAGTTACGTTATCAAGAGCGTCCTTGAACCAAGCTAATTTGGTACCAGATACTTTGTTATATATCTAGTCTATAAATATCCAATGGTTTAGGGGTGTCAGATGATGCCAAGTCCTGAGGATAAGGGCAGCTGGATGAGCCTTGTAGGAGCGTCTGAGTTCAAGCGCAGCCACTCTCACATTTCCTGTGCTGCACCCAGCATGAGCATCTCTCGCACAGGCTGTAGTGTCTTGTTGATCAAAACAAAGCTCAGAAGCTTCAGTTTTTCAAGAAGTTTGAATAGATTTAGAAGTTATAAAATGGGACAACAGTTTGCAATAGAAGTGGAGTACAAAGTTGGCTTCTTCAAAATGGGAGGAACAATCTTAGATTTCCTGTAAGGTGGTACGGAATTGATAGCAGTGTTAGTAATATCCCTCTCATCCTTTAATGAATGTGGGCGGTAAGGGTGTCCGTGGGAGAACCTTAGCAGCAGCATGTCACTAGTTGGATAAACTCTTCCTTCGTCACACATTGAAAAGGCAACCATACAGTTTAAAATAGCTTGTTTTCAGATATGTAAAGATTGGACACGGGCATCAATATTTGTAGTAAAATCTGCAACTTGTTCACCTCTGTCAATCTAGGTGCCTCACAGGGACAGGGAGTCTTAGTGATTTCTCCAATCGCAAAAATCCAAACAGATGTGTTAGCTTTGAATGTTCTCTCAGCATTGTAAGCAGCTTTGCTGTGCTTTATAGCATGTTTATAATTTAGACTACTGTTGAGACGGGGAGTTAAGCTAGGGATCATACAAACTGCACCATTTATTCTCAATGACCATAAGTTATTTCTTCATTTTCCTAAATGTGTTAGAATACCAAGGTGCAAAGGTGTTATTAAACTGAGTAAAGATCAGTATCCTGTGGAGGGCCATCAATCATTGTAACACAGGTAGAATGCTAGAACCGTTAAATTGAAGTTCTCAGATCTAAAATGGATATGTCTACTCTGAGTGATATGACGCCAAAATACACTTAATATAGCAGAAGATGGCACCTCATGGTCATTAAATGTGTAGGGAATGTCGCTTATTGGACTGGTATGACAAAGTATGTGAGAACCTTGGGGTCTCGTTCTCTGTGAAGTCTACAGGCTACTAGTAAGTGTTTTAGTACCATGTAGCCAGTCAAGTCTGCAATGCTACAATGGAGAGATAGGGGCATGCGCAGGCAAAGCTTGGACTATCAGAACTTTAGGTTCTCTGAATTGCCCTTTGGGCAGCTAGGGTCGCAGAGAGTGCTCTGCTCCCATTTGTTATGACTTTGTTCTGAAAATCCAAGTTCCTGGAAATTTCTTTTTTTGTGATTCCTTCAAATTCTGGTCCTAAAGGGTGGACGTTTTTCATATCCATTGAGAATATGGAGCTTTCCTGGTTTGTGGAATGAGACTCCTGAGCTGGAATTTGAAATAATTACCAGTCGGATCGTAGAAGCTGATGGCTAGGATTTGATGGCAAGAGGCTTGGTAATCGAATGTCCTCTTGGAATGCACTTGTGGCATTTGAGATTTCTGGGTGCCACATGGTATGTTGGTTATTGGCATATTGTGACTTGCTGCACTGGTTTTCTATTGCTGGCAGTTACCAACAAGCCTTTGCAATGCAATAGGTCTTGCATTTTCAAAACTTTAAGCTATTAGCGTTGCAAATGCCAATGCCTTTTATTTATGTTTTCGCTTTTAAAACATAAGTAAAAAGCATTGTCATTTACATTGTCAATAGCTCAAACTTGTTAAATGCGAGACCAATTGCATTGCAAATGCCTGTTTATATTTTGCTGTAGACACTGCAAGTCTATTGTGTATTACTTGATGTGCACACCTTGCTTTTTGGAAACAGGACTCAAGCTATACCTTAGTGATGTGAACCAAGTAAGCAGAAACTCGTCTGAGGTTGCTTGTGGTGCAATCAGGATAGGACCTAGCCAGTCGGTTTGGCTGGACTGTTCATAATGGAGCAGTGCCAAGACTTATTTCGGATTGGCTGATGTATGTTTAGAGTGGCACTGTGATAAAAACACAGTTGATGGACAGAATGGAGAGCAATGTCATACATTCACCCCAGTAGAAGGATCTGGGCCTAAATCCATGGTTTTTTGCACTCCACACCACCCTGGGTTAGACACTGGCTATATGCAAATCAGCTCTGACCCTGTGCCTCATGGGAACAGTCCAGTCCGAACTACCAAGCCATGTCTTTCCCAGACCGGAATCACGCATCCAAGGACCGGTTTCTGGCTATCAGCCTCCATCAGCCTGGATAGCTTGACTCCAGTGGTGTGGAGAGCCTGATGTATGTTTAGAGTGGCACTGTGAACAGTAATGTGGCCGGAATGATCTTTAGTGGCAAAGATTAAGCCAAATATTCCATTGCGTTGGTGTTTGTTGCAGTTAATGGCTAGCATAGGTAAATCAACTTCTCACCAGGAGTGGGGACAACTGGGAGAAAGCACAGGGGAGGGAGGGGGAGGACAGGATAATGCATTTTTGTTGGGTTATCTCTCACCATGAAACCTGACATGAGGAATATGGCCAATTCCTGGCTCTCTGTGATCTTTTCAGGTATTGAAAAAAGTGACAATCCTGAGTGCACTTCTGCCAACTTCGTTTAAATTATATCATTTGATTCTGTGAGTTTGTTAAAGGCTCAACTTTGGGGATAATCCTGGACCCTCATGTCTGAGTTTCGACACTCTGGGCAAACCTGGCCTTGTTCCTGAGTTAGCATCAGATGGGCCATGAAAGTAGGAAGCTAGTAATCACACTGGTACCCCTCTCCTGGGTAATGCAGATCTCTCTCAGTTGCAAGTTGCCCTGCATAGTTGGCCCCACTAGGACTGGCAGTAGCAGCAGTGTTGGTAGTAGCAGCACTGGTAGTTACATATGTGGTGGTGCCAGCTGTGGTGGTTGCAGCTGATTAGGCAACTTTAGTGGTTCCTAGCTGTGCTTGCTACTGTCACTGGGTTGCAGCAGTGTTTGTGGCAGCTGTAGTGCTGGACTCTTGTTTTACTTGAAGCAGATCATTGATGGAGGAGCCATGGAGTTGTGCTTTGCCGTTTCAGCATTTTCTCAAATTTTAGTAAATGTATCCCCCTATTTGGAATGCACTAAGGAGTGCAAACTGTAAAAAGGAGTCGCAGTGCAAAGGTGGTGATTCAGCTGTGACTCCTAATCTCAGAGGTGACAAGTGTGTAGCAATTCCAAAACCAAATCCACATTTTTTATTGCCATGCACAAAAATGCAAAGATAGACAAAAAATTCTAACATCTGTAAATATTTTAAAAGCTTTGCGCCGTGACAAACTACATGCAAAAAAGTGCAAAGTATTTGAAGTGGAAGCTGTATTTGCATACATATAGTTGCCCTAAAATAATTGTCATTATTGTGTTTATATTTTAATTCATACTTTTATCTAAAAAAACATGTTTACTTTGTTTTGGTATTGTTAGTATTAATATTAGTTGTAGTAATAATAGCAGTATTAGTAATAGTATAGTAGTAATATTACTACTACTAGTACTAATAGTAGTAAGATTTGTAGTAAGATTGTGGTTGCTTTTGTTATTGTTGTTATTATTAGTAGTAGTACTAACATTCCTATTGTTATTATTTTTGTTAGTATTATTATTATTATCTAATAGATCTAATAATAAAGTTTAAACATACACCTCTATTTCATTCCTGACATTCAAAACTACAATTTCATGTGATTCTCTGCTATGAGGTTCTAAAGTCTGTAGTGGCTGAAAGCATTTTCAACTTGAATCAGTGATGTAACATTGCCCCCCTCAGCACCCATGGTGCGGGGGCCCCCGACCTGACTTTAGGTACCTATATAGTGCAAATAGCAGCAGAAGACTTTACATGAGGTCTCCCTGCTGGGTGACGGGTCATCACCCAGGGAAACTAAGACCACCTGCCCTGGATCCTGGAGAAACAGTGCCTGCCTGCTTGCCAAGACTAGAGTACCCTGCAAGGACTGGGAGCGCATTGGAGGGAGATCGTTCCAGATTGGAGCCGACCATGAGGACCCCTTGTTCAAGGTGTGATGATTCGTCTGAGCACCAATCGGGCTGTCGCTCAACTTTATATGAGGTCTTCCTGCTGGGTGAGGGGACATCACCCAGGGAAACTAAGACCACCTGCCCTGGATCCTGGAGCAACAGTGCCTGCCTGCTTGCCAAGACTAGAGTACCCTGCAAGGACCGGGAGCGCATTGGAGGGAGATAGTTCCAGATTGGAGCCAACCATGAGGACCCCTTGTTCAAGGTGTGATGATTCGGCTGAGCACCAATCGGGCTGTCGCTCAAGTGCAAGATTGTTTTCAGCAACCCTAGTATGCCCAGAGAGGACAGCCTTAGACTGAGCCATGTGTTGAGCACCGTGCAGGTCCTGCTGTGCCTGTAACTTCTGCTCTGCGGTGACCCCGTATGCCTGAGAGGGCCACCAATAAAATTACATCTTCAAGGAGGGCCAAGACGTGTGACTGTCTGGGTTTGGGTGCATGTGCTGGGCGAATCAGGGGTAAAGGGCCTCCACCACCACAGTTGGGGCCAGTAGCCCCTGCATACCCTGTGGCCTTCTGAAAGGGGTTAAGACAATTTGCATCAAATGGTGGTGTGCCTAATGTCTATGAGCCAAAGATTCAGAGGTGGCATTTTCCATTTCCAATTTGCATCAGTACTGTAATAATTCCAGTTTTTTTTTCTTTTACAGACAAAGGTGACATACATAAGCAATGGAGACTGCAGGTTTGGGAATTGACCTCTGTACCATGTCCATTAACCAGATGAAGGATTTATGTAGGGTCATAGGTTGGAAGATTCTCAGGAGTAGGGACAGCGAGGTCCTTGATAAATTCATTAAGGACAAGGACTAGGTACTTTGCAGGAAAGGGCAGGCTCTGGGAAGGCAGCAGCCATTGAGGTCATCGCTTCTGCTCCAGAGGGAGAGGAGTTTGAGGGTACTGAAGCGGGCCCTTCGCTAGAGTCGAGGCTACTTCCAGAGATGCAGGGTTTGTTAGCTGCTTGAGGATCCACCTGAGAAGATTTTCGCAATGCAGAGGAGAAGTGCCCTACACTTGTGGGACTACGGAAGGAAGCCCAGGATAAGGTCAACAAACGAGTAGTAGGGAAAGAGTATGTAGACTGGGAGAATAGTCTACTATGTAGTGAACCAGAAAATCCTGAACTACATACTAGCAAGAGGCTAGGAATTCCATTAATGCTCATAAACTTCCTGTCATCACTGGCACATGTGGTGCTACTAGCAGGACACTTTGGAATTAGAAAAACCCAGCATAGGTTGGACTCTCTGTTCTACTGTCCAGAAAAGTGCAGAGACACAGAGAGGTTCTGTAGAACCTGTCCAGCTTGCCAGATGAGTGATAAGACAGGAAGGAAGACAAAGGCACCATTAGTAACACCTACCAGTTGTAGGTGTTCCATTTGAGGGGGTGGGAAAAGACTTTGTTGGTTCACTTGACCCCCCTCTCAGTCAGGTGGCAAGGACATCTTGTAGTGCATTACCCCGCCAGGTACCCTGAAGCTGTACCTCTGAGGAGCATGACTGCAAATGTGGTAGGGAGAGGTCCCTTAGGGAATTTTTCTACAGTTGTATTTCCAAGGACGGTAATGTCCTACCGGGGAACCAACTTTATCTCCTCCTGTATGAGAGAGATATGGGAGTAAGTTGGTGTGACAGTTCAGGCTGGACTGTTCCCATTAGGAACAGGGTCAAGACTGATTTGCATATGGCTGGGTCCAAACTGGGGTTGTGTGGTGAACAAAATAATGATGCATTAAACCCAGATCTGTGTGACTGGGGATGAATGTTTGCATTGTTCAGCATTCAGTTCATCAATTGTTTCTTTTGCATTTCTCCATGGCATACCACCAACAAACCAAAGGTTTGGTGGAGCAGCTTCAACAAGATACTAAAGAGCTTGATGGGAGCTCTGCCATGGACGCTCAGGAGGAAGTGGGATCTTCTCCTGTCATGTATCTTGTTTGCCTACCAAGAGATTTAACAGAAGGGATCTGGGTTTAGCCCCTTTGAAATTCTGTGTGGACACCCTATGCAGGGTCCACTTGACTTGGAGATGGTTGGAAGGGATGTGGTGGACTATGCGAGTGACCTCAGGAAGTTTATGGCACAATTCATGAATCAGCATTCACATGGAACTCATTTGAGGATATGCATTGTCTTCTACCGGATTTCCGACAAATGATTGCTCCAGATATCCACTATTAAAATTGGGGCTTTTTCTGGAGTATACTAAATTAGCATCCCTGACCATCTGGAGCCACGGCTGCATTACACAAACTCATTACGGGGCTACCACATTAATTGAATGTGTCAATGTCTGGGCAATTGTTTAATCACACAGGACCAGCTTACCCTGGTTTGTTTTGGTTATACCAAACTGCTTTCCATGTTTATTCGCCAGAACACCTTCCTACAAAAACCTTGATCCTTTTTATTCTTGGAAGAGACCACGGTCAGCAACACAATCAGCCCCAGGTCAATTTTTCAGTCCTGACAAGACCCTAATATCCTATAAAAGGGTCGAAACGCTGTCGACAACAGCAAAGAGACAGACCACATTCATTTGTAAAGCACACATTGTCAATTTACCCTTTGTGTCTTATATTTACTGTCTGTCTCCTCAAAGAATAACTAATATAGAATGTATTCTCACATAACTGACACCTTGTTCCTTTTTTTGAGTTTTGGTTCCTTTCACTTGGGATATTCCTTTAAATCTTTTCACCCCTCACTTCATTGCGATATTAATTCATTATATTGTTTGGTTTCAAATAAACTTCGATTCGGCTGAATTGAATGTGATAATCAAATACTGGTGGTCTGTCACTTGAACTTTGACAGAGATAAGCCTTTGCAGAAAACGTATCAGTTTCAATACAAATTATTTCAGGTAAATTAAATCTGTACAGAATTCCTGTGTCATTACATTGTGTTCATTAAAATGATTTCCATGTGAACGCTTGATTTATTTTATCATTGTATACCCAAGTTCACATGGCATTTTGGGTTGCTCTTATTTTCTTAGGCTATAATACATGAATCTGGAAAAGGAAAACCTTCGGGCCAGACAAGCACTGATGAAGGAATGATAAGACTAGAAAGTCTAACTGAGCTTTAAGAAGTTTAGGGGGTATTGGTGCTAAAACCTATTTGTCCCAGAGCTTTGGAGAAAATATGGTGTGGGCCATACAAGGTAGTTCAGAAAGTGTCTCAGGTAAACTACCTGGTGGACATAGGTGCCACAAGGGAACCCAAGAGGGTGTTCCATGTGAACAGGCAGAAGGCTTACCACCAAAGAGGCTACACAGTGAAGTCATGGTTATGGCAGAGGAAGTTGGGGAAGTTTTTGAACCTCTTCCAGACTTACTGCATAGTGGCATGAAGGATGGCACTGTGGAAGGGGTTCAGAAAGCCCCTAAGTTAACGTCGAGCCGCAGAGAGTGTAGAGAGGTGTCAGGACTGTTTGCCAACCTCTTCTACCTGACTCCAGGTTTAACACCTGTCTGTGTGCCTGACAAAAACACTGATGACATTTTGCCAGTGTTGAATTGTGGTGGCGGTCCCGCCAAGCATATTGCAGCCTCTGACCGCCACTCCTACACCAGGGAATGGTGGTTTCCTGGTGGAGCCAGCAGTCCCAGGGCAATCCGACTGCCCGAGTCTTAATCGGGCGGTCGGACCGCCGGTGCGGCAGTAGCAGGATGCACCACCGCCGCGCCACCATGAGTCTGGCGGTCTTCAGACTTGTAATAGGGCCCTTAATGTGAACCATTATGATACTGGCCAATTCCCAGCAAGAAATTGAGTATGGCTGTTGCTTCACAATGTATAAATCTACATTTGATTTTCTTGTCAAATGCCATGAACAAATTGATGCCGTTTTAATATTTTCAGGATAAAAGCATGAGAATCTAATGTGTGTATCAGAAATTAAGGATTGATACTAACATTTAATCCAGTTAATGCTTTGGGATTTTGCTGCGGTGCCATTCATGGGAACCTTTTTCACAGTACGCCCTACTGTTTCGTATGGCAATAAGAACCCGGCCCATTCTGAGAATCTATGATGATGAGTGCATGGCAGCGTGCTCAGTCATGCCAGTTTTCTATTCGCACTTTAATAATGAGGGCGCGGTGCCTCACCCACCGCTGCGGTTTGAACTGGCACAGGAACTGCTTCTTGGAAGACGCACATGCCTAAAAGCAATATGCTTCAGAGAACTACTCAAATAATACCCAATATACTAATGTCATATTTGTTTTGACTTCTCTTCCTTTAACTCTTTAAGCACAGAATTCTATTGTCCTATGTCAGCACCAGGTAAACGTGTAATATCACCTTTGGACAGACGTCTAGACTAACCAGTGGCAGTGAGACGAAGGGCAAAGCAAGAAACCGGAAATGCTATGTACAATGACACCCAGGAGAGAGTGTAATACATGTTTTACTTTATGTAAATATATATTTAAAATACCGGACATTGAGTTTGTATACCTAATTCAAATTCTGAACAGAGTTTGAAGTCCACAAATGTTTCAGCATACAAATATTGGGAGGAGACGGAGCTTTGCAGCGTAGAGGAAGCTTTTACCTAAAGGGAGCGCCGCACCCAACGGATTTAATTATCTCTGTACTTATAATCTTACTTTGGACTCTAAACGATGCTGTTGCAGCTTCTGGGCGGGCCCTGTGGTCGCCGCTGACACAGCTGCATTACAGTCTCCATGCTCCGTCGCCATGTTTTTTCTCCAGGAACTGGTTTGCAGCTCAGAAAGTAACCGCTCGCGGTGCAAGAGAACAGTCAAGAACACTTGACTCATGTGTAAAAAGAGATTGTAAAAGTATAGACTGTCAGCGGAAATGACCGCGAGAGCGCAATCGTGCATTTTGCAAGAGATTCAAGGAAAATGGCCAATAAGCAGTGAAAGTTACGTCGCATCCTGTTTATAATTTTCAAAACACTCATGGACTTTTATTGCAGTCTGCGCAGCTGTGCCTTTGGAGGAAAATGCAAATGAGAAATGCGTTCATTGTGTTAGTGAGGGCAAACACAATGCATGGGAAGGGTTTAGGTAATTCCTTTCACAATAGACAAAACGACCTCGTGAACAGGCTAAACCAACTGCCGCTTTGCTTCAATGGGAGAAAATGGAATGAGAGATACAATAAATGACTAACACGCAAGCTGGCCTCATCACCAGGTCTCCTTAGTTTCACTCAGGAGGGGTCAGCCTCCGGTAAAAAGAGTCGGTGGCCACATCGGAATTATTAACTCAGAGAAACAAAGTAGATCTTTTTTGTTTCCCCCTGCGTAGAACAGGGCGAATTCCAGGGCAAAATGAGGAATTACCAGGGTAATCACACCACAAATTAAATATTTAATCCGTAAATCTTCATAAATGGACCCTAAGGATCCCACTTAAATGCCCTGGTAATTCTGCCCAATTGGAGTTACCGGTAATGCAAGGGGCAGATTTAGCTGGAGGATTAGCAGGGCCACTCAGCCATGAGTTATTCCCTTGTGGCTCATTTTACTACTGTCTTCAAATCTTTCTTTGTCACTAAACAAATATTTTATCTACCTAAACTCTTGTGGAGCTGTTGTCAGAAGACTTTTAGGTTGATCAATGAAAACAAAACTAGGGGGCATATTATCTAGGATATATCGCAAATCGCGCTTAGCGCGATTTACTCTATCGCTGGATTACATCGCTGTGGTAGCGATGTATCATCAATGTTTTGCTAAGAGGGGATGTATTTCCAGCGATAAAGGCCTCTTCTCAGGAATAACGATGATTTCACAGCGCTAAGGAGAAGCTTACTGATAGGGGAGTGTGGACCTAACCTGGCAATCCACCTCCCATTATCAGTATGCCTAAGTTACTTTTAGAGGGGAAACATCCTTTACAACGCAACTTTTACCACGCAGTGCCATTACGACGCAACTTTCACGACACATGCCATTACAACGCATTGCGCTGGGGGGCGCTCTAGGATAGGGAATAGATTTAATTTACTATCCAACACCTTCCGTACTATCCACGGGGACTGGAGTTGGAATAGTAAATTAAACTATTCACTATCCAGCACCCCTCAACACTATACGTTGTAACAGCATGCGTTGTAAAACCTGCGATGTAAAGGCATGCGTGGTAAAAGCATGCCTTGTAATGTCATACATCCCTTTTAAAGTAGGCGTTGCATTCCTGCGATAACCGGGGTTAGCGCGGTTATTTATATCGCTTCGCGGGTCTGCTGCATGCCTTGCTAATATTGCAAAGCTGTGTTAGCGAGCATTTCCATGTTGTTGTTCAAAGGAACGCTTACTTTCCTCATTAGCTCTATTGATCGCTGACATGCAAAGTCGCCAGGAAACACGCACTAACGCTTGTTAACGTGTCCTTGATGATGTTAAGATAATAAAATAGCAGCTTTTTCGGGGCTATGTGGCGAAAAAAGCGGCGATATCTCTCTTCATAATATGCCGCACAGTGTTTTTTAGAAAGCCAGTGTGCATTCCAAAGTGCAAACCCCCTTGTCTGGAGAGGGTCTTGCAGAGTTAAGAATGGGCATGTTGGGACATCACCACTGGTGAGAGGGAAAAGTAACAAAAAAATCAGCTGCCGTTTGTTAAGAATGGATTTTAGCAAGATATGTCAACAGATGGGGAGGTGATGCTAACCAGATCATATTCCAGAGAAAATACATTAGAACCTAGGATAATATAACTTCGCTCAATATGGTGTGATCCAGAGGGAGATTAATTCAGCGAACATCTAGGGGAATCATGGGTCAGAGAAGTGAAATGTATAAAGGCACACATGTCTCTCTGCCACAGGGTATACCGTCAGAATATCAAGTTTTTATTGTCGACATGCACTAATATCAAGTTAATATCCGGATACAAAAATATCGACTGTCAGAATACCATGGTACAGAATATCGAGTCTATGGTAAATAATATAGTTTTTAACAATATCAATGTAATTAATATCATTTTAAAAAATACCGGTCATTAATATCGTTAGCAAAAATTTAGTTGTTAAAAATATCGTTTTTTTAGTTAGTGTTTTGTATTTTAGTATGTATTTTAAATGTATGTGTTCTATTTTTTGTCTAAGTATTGCATTAGCTTTTTAATATATGTATTAAATTTTTAGAAGTTATTAATTGTATTTTAAGTACATTTTGAGTTTTAGTTCCGTAGTGAGTTGTGGGTTTATAGGGTAATATAATGGGAAGTAATTTATTTATAATTAATGTATTAATCATTTTTAGAAGTTATAAATTTTATTTTAATTAAATGTTGCATTCTAGTTCTGTAGCGGGTTGTGGGTTTATAGGGGAATAGGGTGTGAAGTAATTTAATTATAATTAATTCATTAATATTTTGTATTAAATAATATTGATGTATGTAATATTTAATATTGTTATTTGTTGTAATGAATTTATTTTAATTATTTATTCATTGGTGGTTAATTATTATTAATTAATTGGTAATTATGTGAATAGTGTCATTTTTTTAGGAGCGGGTTGTGAGTTGATAGGGGAGTTGGGGGGAAGTAATTTAATTTTATTGAATTATTTAATATTTTTTATTAATACATATTTATGTATTTAATACTTTTTATTCTTAGTTATAGTAATAATTTATGTTTACTTAATTATTATTTGGTTATTAAATATTAATAATTAATTGGTAATTTTGTTAATTCTGTCATTTTTTTTAGGAGCAGGTTGTGGGTTGATAGGGTAGTAGGGTGGGAAGTAATTTCATTTTAATACTTTTTTATATTTTTAACATTAATATTTATTTAATGTTATTTTATAGTATTTATTGTGCAAATTAATTTATTATGAATTGTTTTTAGTTTAAGTGTTATCAATTAATTAATTGTTAATCGATTATGTTAATTGTGTCATGTTTACAACATTGGTGGTGTCATTTATAAGGGAATATGGTGGTAGGTAAATTATTTATATTTAATAAATGATGTGTTAATTAATGCTAATTAATTAATTATATATTAAATATGCTAATTGTGGAATAATGTTGATGTGTGAATTGTGGGCTTTATAGTTGAAAATGTTGGGAAGACTTTAAAAAAAAATGAATTAATGATTTTGTTTTAATTGTTATTAATTTATTAATGTACAATTAGTTTTGGAAATTGTGTAAATATGTTTAGGAGTGTGTTGGTGTTTATTGAGTAAGAGGGTGGAAAGTAATTTAGTTTAAATAAATGAATCAATAGTTGATCATTAATATCCATTTATTAATTTATAATTTTTTGGGGTAATTGTTTTGTGTTTATCTTGTTTGTGGTTTTAGGTTCAATAGCTGTAATCTTTGGTGTTATCCCCTCCGCTATCCAACACTTTCCCTACCGTTGCATTAATTGGAGTTTGAATAGTAATGTATTCCCCTCCGCTATCCAACACTTTCCCTACTGTTGCACTTGCTAGACTGGGAATAGTAAATTTTACCCGTCCGCTATCCAACACTTTCCCTACTGTTGCACTCGCTGGAGTGGCAATAGTAATTTTTACCCTTCCGCTATCCAACAATTTCCCTACTGTTGCACTCTCTGGAGTGGGAATATTAATTTTTATCCTCTCCGCTATCCAACACTTTCCCTACTGTTGCACTCGCTGGAATGGGAATAGTAAATTAGTCCCCTCCTCTGTACAACACTTTCCCTACTTTTGCACTCGCTGGAGTGGGAATAGTAATTTTAACCCTTCCGCTATCCAACACTTTCCCTACTATTGCACGCGCTGGAGTGGGAATAGTAAATTATTCCCCTCTGCTTTCCAACACTTTCTCTACTGTTGCACTTGTTGGAGTGGGACCCCTTTGCTATCCAACATTTTCCCTACTGTTGCACTCTGTGGAGTGAGAATAGTATTTTTATCCTCTCCGCTATCCAACACTTTCCCTACCATTGCATTCACTGGAATGGCAATAAAACATTATTTCCCTTCACTATCCAACACTTTCCCTACTTTTGCACTTGTTGGAGTGGGAATAGTAACTTTTACCCCTATGCTATCCAACACTTTCTCTAACGTTGCATTTGTTGGAGTGGGAATAGTAATTTTTACCCCTCCGCTAATCTAACATTTTCCCTACTGTTGCACTCCCTGGAGTGGGAATAGTAATTTTTATGCCTCCGCTATTCAACACTTTCTCTACTGTTGCACTTGCTGGAGTGGGAATAGTAATGTTTCCCCTCGGCTATCCAACACTTCCCTACTGTTGCATTCATTAGTGTGGGAATAATAAATTATTACCCGCCGCAATCCAACACTTTCTCTACTGTTGCACTCACTGGAGTGGTAATAGTAATTTTTACCCCTACACTATCCAACATTTTCTCTACTGTTGCACTCCCTGGAGTGGGAATAGTAATTTATTCCCCTACGCTATCCAACACTTTCCCTACTGCTGCACTCGCTGGAGTGGGAATAGTAATGTATTCCCCTCCGCTATCCAACACTTTCCCTACTGTTGCAGTTAATGCAGTGTAAAATGTAGGTTTAAAAATTAACAAATACTTTACTAATTCAATTTATAATATATATATATATTTTTGTTTTTTTATGTTACAGGTGTGTGTGTGTAACATTTTATAATTTATTAAAATCATTATTTATTAATTATTATTAAGTATATATATGTTTGTTTAATTTATTTTTACATTACATGTACTACTTATAATTGTTAACATTTTCTAATAATTAAAAATGTAAGTTATATGTATTATTCAATTTATGTTACATTATTTTTTATAAATAAAAGAGGTATTTTTTACTTCGCTATTTTTAACAATTATATATTTTTTCTCAATATTTTAGTACTTACCATTATGTAGACATGATGTTGATATTTTTGACATCGATATATATCTTCTGATATTTTGGGAACACAATATTTTGTCCATCAATATTTTGTCACCGATTCCTGCCACAGGATGAAGGTTTCTGTTTTGCAGAAAGCTGTTTGGGAAGCACTATTCAACTAGACTCACACTGAAGTCACTTACATAGGATCATGTTTCCTCTCTTTCATGTATTTTTTGCTTCATTATTATGAGACATATTTCTTTGGATTCTTTCCCTCAAATTTAGCTGTTGAAGGACGTTGAGCGAAACTACATGAGAATATGAATGAGAAGAATACGAGGCAGCCAGCATGTGGTTCTTGTGTATTCCTTCCCAAATAATCTGCTCTTTAGACACATGGCGCTCATAGCTATGTGAAGGAAATCCACCTTTTGTTCATGGAACAGGCCTAATTACGATTCAAACCTAAATTTCAAATCTCATCTTGGGAAAATGCTTGAAAAATACTTCAGTTATTTTCCACTCAGCTTTCAAAATCACATTTTTGATAACATTAGTGGGAAAGTAACTTAATAAAAATGCACTTGTGAGATCTGGACAAAACCAATTCTGCCACTCATCGCACTTCCTTTGGCCAATACATATCCGTGGCTAGAGTTACATACACAGCCCTCCAGAGGACAAGAGCTTGGTCATTGGGTTCAGGCAGGCAAGTGTATTGTCAGAAACTGGTTACTTAGCAGGGATTAGCTTTTAGGGAGCGTACAAGGACAGCTATCCTAACAAATTGCAACCTTAACACTATCTCTTGAGACATTGAGATACCAAGTGGGTCTCGTCACATTCATTCCCAGAGCCCTCATAGACCCGTTAGCACAAATTCCAAAAGGAGGCACAAAACCCTTTAGTCTGAGACCAAGTAGGAGGTCTTGTTCATATAGGGGAGTGGTTTTACAGAGAGCCAGCAAAACATCTGATGGTGAAGGGTTGAGCAATCATAGATTTAGGGCTTATATGAATTTTTATAGGAAAGCGAAGATTAAATGCAGTAAAAGCAGGTGAGCAAAGGGCGAGAAAGTAGATAGGATTGGTTAGAAAAAATTCTCCATACACTGGCCGGTGCACAGCATAAGACTGGCACCTCACTGCCTTCTACTCTGAACATTCCTGGACCTGTGAAGAATAATCTTGAAGACGTAGAACCTACTGGAAGGAGGAAGATTCCTGACATCCACCTGGCACGTATGGACTAGAATGTCTCTCCAATGGTCAGGTGGCTGCCCTCCTATTTGCCTGGGCTACGGACATTAAAAGCAGAAGAACTTGTGACCACAACGTCGCCCTTCTGACCAAAGAGGGCTGCACCCATCAGGACCCATGGGTGGAGAAACACCTGGTGCCTAGAAGCCTGTATCTGAGACCTGGGGGCTGGAAGCATGACTAGAAAGGACCTTACCAGCAAGTGGGGACTATTGTGACATGTTTTCAATCTCTGGAGGACTGGGACAAGCTGCTGATGTTTGTAAAGTAAGGTCACTCTCTTGGGGAACTAGAAAGCTAGGTCTACCTGACTTTGAGATTTTTGCAATGCTGAAAATGGGTTTAGCAAGACCTCATGATGAAGAAATACATACATGTGTTTGGAGTCTGCTAGGCTGCAGCTTCCAGTCTTGCCCTTCTGGACGATTTTGAGAACTAAAAACTGACTAAGTCCGAAGGTGAAACCTGGGACTTTGGTGAGACAGCAAATATTTCTCAAGTACTGAGAGGGAGGGATCCCAGCGTGAGTGTAGCAAAATATATACAATTCAAAGAAATTAATTAAAGAAACAATGAATGTGTCCACACTGTTTTATTCACAACAGGACTTGGTATATTAAATATACTATACATTGATGGCATATCATAATTGGTTGTATAGTGCCCCAGGAGGAGAAGGAGGTGATTAAGTGAGGATATTGTGATGGAAGGGAATTAAGTGACAGTAAAATCAACCAATTTTCAAAAATGCATTGGTAAATTAATTATTATACACAAACATAAGACCATTGGTTCAATGCATGAATAAACAAATATCATACTTCACTGAATACATTAAATGTCAAAATATTGGCTTGAAGTTGACAACAAGAAAGGACTAGTGTCGACGTTTTGACCATTGAACATTCGCAGGAATTAGTGATGACCTTGCTATGGGTTCTTCATCAGTACAGGGTAGGGGGCAGGCAACTTAATTAATGTATATAGAATAAAGGAAATTAGTATTAATTGATCGTGAACATGAATCACATTTTAATTGAGAGCACATGGAGCACACAGAACAATTGACAGAGAGCATACCATACTGGTTAATGCTCGTGTTGTAAGTAAAAAACAGGACTGGCGTTTCCGTATAGTTGTGAGGAAAGAGGGATTCATTGGGATTAATAAGGACCGAAAGGTCCGAGAAGAACAAACCATTATGGTATTACAAATCATTGGCATCATGATGTACATGAGCAATTAAGAGTGAAGTTATTATGTTGAGCGGAAGGAATCATACACCAGGTATAACATAAGTAAAACCGAAAAGGCGGCATTGCAATCACTTGCCCGAAACAACGGAGTGGTGATCAAGCCAGCAGACAAGGGCGGTGCCATTGTGGTTCAAGATGTGTCTAACTACGAATCAGAAATCCTTGGTCAACTAAATGATGGCGTGAGTAACCGACAATTGCGATCAGACCCTTCAAAAGCAATTGCTTTGGAAATCCTGGAGTTGACACAAGCCAGCCTGGATCAGGGTTTCCTATCTAAGAACAAGTTCCTTTTTCTCAACCAAAAACATCCACGATTGGTCACCATATGCACCATACCAAAAATTCATAAAAGCATGGTGTATCCACCTGGACGCCCTATTGTTTCAGGGTGTGGCTCTATATTCGAGCCTCTTGGCAAATACATTGACTTCTTCCTCAAACCCCTTGCTGAACCTACTCAATCGTCTTTACGTGACACCATGCACACAATAAATATTATTGAGAATTTATCCATTGACTCTGACCATCAAATACTAGCTACATGTGATGTGGTATCATTATATACTTGTATTCCGCAACATGAAGCCCTGGCGGTGGTAACAAGATGCCTGCAACGACGACCTGCCCCAGTACAAGTTCCTTCGGAATTCATCGTGGCCCTGTTAAAAATAGCCATGACAAAAAACTTTTTTCTGTTCAAAAAACAATTCTACCTTCAGACATCTGGAGTAGCAATGGGGGCTCCCTTAGCTCCAGATGTGGCAGTTCTGTATATGGCGGCCTTCGAGGATGACACTGTACTCAATGAAGTCAATCCATTCAGAGACCAACTCGGTCTCTGGATGAGATACATTGATGACATTCTATTGATCTGGAATGATGACGGGGATGGATTGTCCTCTTTTTTCATATGGCTCAATCAACAATCTTCATATCTTAAGTTCACGATCCCATCTGACAACCATACCATAAATTTTCTGGATATCACCATATATGAGCAATCTGGCAAATTACTCACTACACTCTACCGCAAACCGGCTGAAAGAAACTCGTTGTTACAATACAAGAGTCATCATCCGCGAGCCCTTCGTGACAATTTGTCTTTCGGGCAGTTCCTACGGATCCGGAGGAATTGCTCCAACAAAGACCATTACTTTGAACAATCTGAAGACCTTGCAAATCGTCTACAACAACGTGGATATCCTAGACGCTTGGTTAAGAAATCAAGGAAACGGGCCTGGTTCTACCCCGAGAGGAATTACTCACGCCTAAGGACAAGACAGAACAACAAGAAAACAGAATTGTATGCGTTACTACATTTACCACCAAAAGTAACAAGATCAAACGTATTGTCAATCAACATTGGCAATTGATATCGGACGTTGTCAACCAAATTGGGACACCATTACACGCTTTTAAAAAATCTAAAAGTGTGAAAGACTACGTGGTACGGTCCTTTCTACCAACTCCTGATGATCCTACTATTACCTCGCTGTGGAATTTGCCACCGGTGATGGGCCACTTCAAATGCGGCCATTGCAAGGCCTGTGACACTACAATTCAAACAAAGGAATTTGAATATCGTCAACTCAAGATCCAACTCAAATCACATAGCAATTGTGTTGGACTTGGCCCTTAAGGCAGGTTCACCCCTAATCTTTTTGCTTTAGATCTGTGATCTGTGTGGATGATTTTCTGGTCTGTGCGCACTTTTTCTCAGTGTCCCAGAGTAAAGTGCGTGCATGTAGTATGGCTGGCCTGCCCTCCCATAGGGATGCATGGGGAATGTCTGTGTGCCTAGTAGTTCCTGATGTGTGGGGAGTGCATGCTCAAATTTGGTATGTGCGAGTTCGTGAGAATGAATGCTTCGCAATGGTGTATGTGGTATGTGTGTGTCATGAGTAGAAATGCCATTTCTAGGACTTGGCATATTACTGTAAAATATGCCTGCAGTGTGATTGGCTGGAGCTGGCTGGTGAGCCTGGCTCCAGGAAGGCTGGATGGGTCTGCCCGGTGGTGAGTGTGAGATCAGCATGCTTGATGGCTTGGGAGGAGTGCACCTGGTCCCTGATGGGCCTGGACTTTCCCCAGACAATGCTGGCTCCACCCCCTGTAGTGCGACTGATGGCCCTAGCCCTGCCAGTGAATAGAGAGGGTGGTTGAGGTAAACAGAGTACTTCAAAACCAGCTGCGACTGGTTTTCCCCCCACCCTGCACCCTGAGACAAAGGGATTTTGCTGTATAAGAAGGGGCTGTGTCCCCATACAATTTGTCCGTTCTTTGGTTTTCTTCCAGGATCCTTGCCAGAGGGGGCTGCTGCTGCTGCTGGGGCCAAGAGGACCGCCACTTGGCTGTCTCCCTGCCTGGAGACCCAGTGTGCTGGCTCTGGCCCTGCCTTGCCCCTCTGCCTGCCTCCAGACCCTGCTGGAGCTTTGCTGTGCCTGGAGGCGCTCTGCTTTTGATTTATAGTGCTGGGCGCGCTTTTATTTCCCTTTAGCGCTGAGCGCGCTTCTCTGTGCCTCGGGAGCGCTTTATTGACCTTGCCGGTGCCCACCCGGCGTCAGAGCCGATTTGCCGATTTTCGGCGTAGCGAGTGCCACCTCGCTTTATTTTTAATTTGAGGCCGGTGCCCACCCGGCATTGCCCCGTTGTGCTTTTATTTATTTCAAGCCGGTGCCCACCCGGCATTGCCCAGGAGATCACTGCCGCAGCCTAGGAGGTCTTGACTCTGTTTCAGTGATTACTGGATGTATGTTGCATTTATAATTTGGGTGCTAATCATTCTATGTTCATGTCCTAAGTGTGTACCTACCAGTATTATTTTCTAACAAGTGCCTACCCCTGACAGTGGTCCATGTGGCCCTGTCCTGTACATAATTCCCCTTGTAAATTCTGCCCGTGCCCCTGGCACATTGTAAAGTTTGCGTGTGTTATCTAATGTGTTGTTTATTATAATATAAAGGCTATTTTTTATATATATCCTTGTGTGGAGTTTTCCTTTGTGGTGGGCCTTGGGTGTTGTTGCTGGGGTGCGTGCGCAAATACTTAACTCATACCGCCTCCAAGTTTAGCCTAGACTGCTCGCGCCACATTACCTAGAGAGTGAGCGGGGGTTACCTTGGTGTGTGACTCCCTTGCCCTGACTTTAGAAATGGCGATCCCTGACTGACCTCGACACGAGTCTTGGCCAGCCAGGGTCCCGTTTCTAACAAATTGTAATACATCCAACATCATTTACGCAATAATATGTCCTTGTCAAAAGATTTATATTGGCCAAACACAACAAAAAGCAAAAGCCAGAATTCTCCAGCACATGAGCAGGATTAGATGCGAGGTCCAGGGTGCCCCCCTTGTAGACCATTTCAAACTGGCCACACACCCCCCAGAGAGCCTTCGATGGGTTGTGATAGAAAAGGCAATATTGGGACCCCGGGGTGGTAACATCACAAGTATCCTGAACACAGAGGAGTTAAAGTGGATGTTCTTTTTTGACTCCATTGCGACAGGTCTTAATGAGCAAGATAGTTCCTTTTCCCAACTAGCAACCCTGTCCTGAGTCCCTTTAGCATCCAACAGCAACATATAGTTTATAATGCTTTTGATTTGGCCTATACCCTCATGTGAGAGGTACGCCATAACAGCCTACCAACATTTAAAACTATGTGGTAATATCAATTGGTCTATACCCCTTTAAAAGAGGTAGTCCATATTAACAGCTTTATGTCTTTGTAAGCGTCCATACCTGTATATATGACATCCACGTTATGATCATCAATTTCATTATGTATTCCACTATGTAAGTAATGGCTTTACCATCATCGGAATCTTTACGTCTGGCGGCTGTTCCGCGTGTGAAGAGGGCTCGCCTAGGTGGCCGCTCCTTCAGTCTGCTGGCCCCACAGATGTGGAACTCCTTACCGCTCCCTTTGCGGGGGGCGCCTACTCTTCTTGATTTTAGGAAAGGCCTCAAAACCTGGCTGTTTTCTCAATAGGTTGCCTGTAGCCCCGTTTCTTGTGTGGACTTTTGAACTGTTTTTATCTGTGTTGTGTTATCTTGAAACCTGTTTACCTTACCTAAAGCGCCGGGATTCTCTTTTTGAGTAACCGTTGCGCTATATAAAAAATTAAATAACATAACATAACATAACATCATGCGATAGGTACGCCATTCTGATTACCTTTGATCTGAGTTGGTCTTATTGATTTGAATGATATGAAATGATTTCAATATAGCCGGACAGAAATGCCATACCAATGTCACCTAATCCCATTTTGATAAATAATACATCCTTGCTTCATTATCTGAATCTAAAACGATCTCAAATTTTTTTTCCCCCACATGTAATAATAATTCTTAGTTGTCACACCAATGGGTTTTTTGGAATTATGTCGGTCCGATAAAAGTATTCTTTAATTCGAAATCAACTGATAGGTTCGACATATACACCAGGGTCTTTCTTTTATGTTCATACATCGGCTCTGAATCACGTGGTGCGGTTACTATAGCAATGGTGTAACCAGGAAGCTCGGTTCGCCATTGCAAACACGAGTGGCGTTCATCGCTAGATTGACTCAGCCTACGGTGAGTTTCTCTCTGTTACTAATTTAGTTGCAGACAACTCGCTATATTAATTTGCACTCACGAACCTCCTTCGTGTTAATTTACAGGCATCACAGATTGATTTTCTTAAAAAATACAACTGCTGACCTGACGATTATCCAAAAATACCGCCCACTCCGGGTAAGCTTTTTCAAATCGGCCCACTAAGTGGAGCTATTTGCCATAGATAAGTTATCTCACTCACGGTCGCAATTTTGTTAGAAATGACTAGATCTCCATGTTCTTTCGCAGATACAGCCATCTGTTTTGTGTAATCATTATAACTATCGGACCTTGAGCCTATGCAATCACCATTTCGGGTAAGCCAGTTTAAATTCTAGCTTTCTACTCTTTTAAACTAACAAGTCCGTTTTTCATTTACAACTAGCTTTACGTGTTTCTTCACAGACACCGTAAAGCGATCCTTTGTGTCTACAATATTTTCAGACCCAGTGTTAATCTGATTGTCGCCTCAGGTAAACTATGTCAAATTACAAGCTATGCAATATGTAGTAATCCCTCGTGGTTTAATAAATTAAAAATATCTCAGGTCGAGATTCTGCCATGTCCACCGCCCCCGGGCCTGTTCCAAGCTCCTCCCGCTCGACATAATAACTTCACTCTTAATTGCTCATGTACATCATGATGCCAATGATTTGGAATACCATAATGGTTTGTTCTTTTTGGACCTTTCGGTCCTTATTAATCCCAATGAATCCCTCTTTCCTCACAACTATATGGAGACGCCAGTCCTGTTTTTTACTTACAACACGAGCATTAACCAGTATGGTATGCTCTTTGTCAATTGTTCCGTGTGCTCCATGTGCTCTCAATTAAAATGTGATTCATCTTCACGATCAATTAATACTAATTTCCCTTATTCTATATACATTAATTAGGCGCCTGCCCCGTACCCTGTCCTGATGAAGACCCCATAGCAAGGTCATCACTAATTCCTGCGAATGTTCGAGGGTCGAAACGTCGACACTAGTCCTTTCTTGTTGTCAACTTCACGCCAATATTTTGACATTTAATGTATTCAGTGAAGTATGATATTTGTTTATTCATGCATTGGACCAATGGTCTTATGTTTGTGTATAATAATTAGTTTACCAATGCATTTTTGAAA
The DNA here is from genome assembly GCF_964263255.1 of Lissotriton vulgaris. Classification (NCBI taxonomy): domain Eukaryota; kingdom Metazoa; phylum Chordata; class Amphibia; order Caudata; family Salamandridae; genus Lissotriton; species Lissotriton vulgaris. Next base: position 1,450,691,090 of record NC_141691.1, read on the forward strand.
ATTGGTTGATTTTACTGTCACTTAATTCCCTTCCATCACAATATCCTCACTTAATCACCTCCTTCTCCTCCTGGGGCACTATACAACCAATTATGATATGCAATCAATGTATAGCATATTTAATATACCAAGTCCCGTTGTGAATAAAACAGTGTGGACACATTCATTGTTTCTTTAATTAATTTCTTTGAATTGTATATATTTTGCTACACTCACGCTGGGACCCCCCCCCTCTCAGTACTTAATTGACCCAGGTCCCAGTGACTATGTTTGGGTAAACCCCCCTATACATACAGCAAATATTTCTCAGCAGTGACTTGTCACCTGCAGATATGTCCTGCTCAGAGCTTTTGGTGGCAAAATTAATGTCTTCAGTGAGAATTTCTGGATGATGTATCTGACTTTGAGGGACCCTTGTCAGCTTCAGCTTTGTACCTTGCCTGTTGGAGGACTTTTACTTCCAAAAATTTGACTGAGTCTGAAGGCCAAAAAACCTAATCTCCAGAAACCCAACAATCTGCTACTAAATATAAAATTACATATTACATTTAAAAAATGAAAAAGACACATTACAACTGACAAGCTATCCTAAAATAATTAAAGTAACAATTAATTAAATAATTGACATCGTTAATTACAATTAATAATACAATTAACATAAATATTGATTAAAAATAAAGAAAACAGTCATTTATATTTTGAATAACATTCCACCCTAATCCCCTACAAAGCCAACAACCTGCTAGTGGTAGACAAAAAAGTGAAATCACATTAAAATGAAACATAATAAAAATGGCATCTAAAATCATACAATTAATACGTATCAATAATATAATATGCAATATATATATTACATTCATTATAGAGCAATATTTAATAAACCTATATTAAATAACATGATAATATATCAAACACAATATAATATAGTTTAAAAAACTATATTCCTACTTACCTGTATTTTGCCCCCTAATAATTTTGACACAAATCATTTTTTATCACAATATTTTGTCTTCGATATTTTTACTGAATACCAGTAGGGTGGTATGGGTGGGTGGCAAGAGACCATGTATTTGTTATATTTTCTGATGTGTGGGGGAGGAGCTTTTCACATGGTGGTGGGTGGCAGGAGGCCAGTTGTCCTTTTTTTTAATTAAGGGGAGGAGGACATTATCTTGAGGGTGGAGAGGATGGGAGGCAGAGGGCCTGTTTTTTAAAAACCTTTTTTAATACATATTTCATAAGGCATCCCCCATTACTCCACTGTCTAGGCATATATGTTGAAAGATGTTAGTTTTGAGTGTGGTGCAGCATAAAGTTGCCCACTCTTTAAATGTCACCGAAGTTTAGTGAGAAAGATATACGACTCAGAAAATAAACGTGCACTTTGCACACAATTCTTACGTGCCACAATGATTTATGCACACGTTGCATCTGACAATGCTATTGCAGAGTGTCTTTACTGTGGAATTTACAGTCCTCTCATATAGACTGTTTACTAATGTTGAAAGAAATATTTTTGATGTTTTAATTTAGAAGTTGTTTTTTACTAAATAAGATTTGCACTTAAAATAAAGGATAGTGATTGACATGTAAGAACGAATGCATAAGGTTCATTGCAACTAAAAGATTTCTGAAGTATAACATTGTCCTGCATTGCAAGGATAAATATTATTAATGTGTAATTTGCTTTAAACCATCCAGTTTGCTTCAATGTTAAAACCTTACTTATGATTCCTAAACGTGTGCTAAGCTGTCTTTCAGGGACATCGTTATTAGCTCCCAACTATTCCTATAAGTGTAGGATCCTAACATAGGTCAAATGATAAATATTTATCAATGTATGCATTTATGTTACATGTTTGTACTCTCAAGCGTAGTGCTCAGTCATACTTATTATTCAGTAGTTTGATTTTCCACTATATGTAATGTAATACAAATTAAGGTACTGAAGAAGTTATATTCGTGTATGCTTAAATGTGCAAAACACATATTATGTGTGTATCATTGATTTAATATGCTAAGTTAGCATTTACTGTAAGGGCCTGTATTTCTGCTTACTGCATTTTCACAAAGGTATTGTTGTCTTCTTTCTGTTAACTCAGCATTCTTGCAGGTGTTCTCATGCATTGTCAGTTTAGAATAGATACATTTCTTGTAACAGCAATAGATATATTGCCAGAGAAAGGAATTTTATTGGCAAGCACACAAGAACCCAGGGGCATATTACCAAGCAATAGCGATAAGTATCGCTATTGCTTGGTTAGAGACAAAAATTTACCGCTGAGCTGCCGCTATTTTTACTGCAAATAAACCTTGGTATTACCAAGGTTTATCGCAAATGCGATAAAAATCGCCGCAATGCATGAATATGTCGCTAACTGGTGTTAGCGACAGCTAGGTAATAGGGAGATAATTTTATCTCCGCTTTCTTGGCTTTTAAAGCCAAAAAAGCGGAGATAAACCCCCTTGGTAATATGCCCCTAAATACTTAATAAAGGCTATTGAACATGAGTGTGTGAAAGATGTGCTGTATGAGGATGCACTTAAGTGGGTGTTACCTGTGGATTGCATGGACTATAAAACGTTGCCAGCTAGTGAAGGGAGAACGTCTTCCAGGTTATCTTCCCGGTACTTTGCTGAATCTTCTTTTGCTGCCTCTTTGTGGATTTCTGGCCGAACCGTTCTGAAGTCCTATGCAGTATTCTTTTCCTTTCGGTCACTAACTCCTTCCATGATTCCCCAGTGCCCTTTGAATGGACTTTAATGAGGTTTAGGCTTCAATGATCCCTTTGGACTTGCCTAAGTGTGGCTTAGGCTGATTCTTATTCCGAATTTCCCTGAAGACTTGTGGCCAAGCTCCTGACACGCTAAGACTTGTCTTGCTCAGCCTAATTTGCCTTGTGTTTAATTCTGACATGGAACTCTTTGATTTCTGAGACTCTTTGAATTAACGGAGCCATTTCATCCTTTTGTCATGTGCCTGGGTTGAGCAGATTGCTAATGTATAGAAGCGATAACTTGTGATTGTTTTCTGACCATCAAGTATTAATGATGCTGAAGTGTATAGCACTTACAGAGCTTCTAGTTTTATGTGGATTCTCCTTAGTTTCTTCAGGAGGCTTGGCCTCCCTGTTGCAATAATATATTTCTGTAGCATGGCTATGAGAGTGATTTATTTGAATTTAATTAGAAGAGACCTTCACTGGCTCCCCATCAACAAGAGAATCACCTTCCGCCTCCTCACCCACGCACACAAAGCCCTACACGACCAAGGCCCGAGCTACCTCAACAGCCGAGTCAACTTCTACGCTCCCAAACGCCACCTCCGATCAGCCAACCACGCCCTCGCCGCCGTCCCCCGCATCCGAAGAGCAACTACAGGAGGAAGGTCCTTCTCCTACCTGGCCGCCAAGACCTGGAACTCCCTCCCGTCCGACCTGCGCCTGACCCAAGACCACCTCTCCTTCAGGAAGAAGCTGAAGACCTGGCTGTTCGAGCAGTAGCGGCACCCCCCCCCCCCAGCGCCTTGAGACCCTACGGGTATGTAGCGCGCTTTACAAGTGTCACTGATTGATTGATTGATTGATTGATTGAAACACCCTTGAACTTGGCTAGTGATTCATGGACCTAATTGTGTATCCAAATTGGTTGCACTGTTACCTGACTGAATGAAGAGTGAACACCCTAACAACCCCACTAATATAGAAGGTACATAAATATCAAGTAAAGTGTGGGCCCTGAAAACTCTGGATCAAGTGACATTATTGGCATCCCAAACTTTACTCTGAAACTTCGCTCCCTTGTGTATTTGATGTCTCTCAGAACCCCTTAATGAAAAACATTCTATTTATCCACAGCTACCCAGCTTTAAGTCTATCTACTAACTCTAGTCTGAAGATAGTGTTCTAATGATACTTAGGACACAATATTTAAATGTGACAATAACCTCAGAATGATGTTCCTGTACCATGCCATTGAGTGTAAACTTACCTTTTGTGGATATTCAGAAATCTGGCTATAATTTATCCCTCCTGGGCCTTTGTTGGATGCCTCAGATAGGAGGGACAATGTGCAGGAAAGAAAATATTTTTTAAGGTTAGGTCCCTTTGAGCATATTATAGTGTAAGATGAATAACTATCTTTCAATTAAAATGTAGCTAGGCAAGAGCCAACAATCTCTTCAGTTTTATTTCCTTAGTATCTTAGAGCCTGCTCTTTAGTTTTCAAAAACACTTGTTCACTTCAGTAAATGAAGAAAAACACATTATCTAATATTATAGGCTTATAGCCCACCGTAGCAGGCTATACCAGATATTAAAGGCTTGCTCCAGCGTTAAAGGCCCGAGCCGAAGGCGAGGGACTTTAACAAGGGAGTGGGACTTTAATAGCCGGTATAGCCCAGCTACAAAGGGCTATAAGGCTATTAGAACATTCTGCCACTGGAGGGCAGAATGTTCTAACAAATTAAACAAAGGCTTTAGGGAGCTCGAAGGGATTGAAATCCCCTCAGGCTCAGCCACAGCTATGAACAAAGAAACATTAGAATGTTGAAGCTCCGGCCGTATACCAGCCATTATAAGCCCGGAGCTACTCCATTGTTTTCAATGAAGCTTCCAACATTCTAATGTTCTAATTGTTAATAAATTTACTTTTGTAATTAGTCAAGTAAATTATTATTATTTAATTATTGTCGATCAATATAGCGTAGACAATACCCAAGTGGGTTTCAGAGGGCTATACATATAGTGAGTGAGTGAATGCAAATTGAATCGTAACTAATAGCTGTGGTTCCCTAAAAGTACGGAAGATATGAACATGTTAAAAATTCAGTTTAAACTTTCATATTACATGTAGGTATATTACCATCATGTTTCATTCAGCTTAAGGAATATTGACTGGCAAATGAACACTAACATGTTACAGCAGTGGGTGTAGCAACTCTCTTTAGAGGGAAAAAGCCAGAGAGGGAGAACCAAGGAATGCAGAAGCTTGTGAAAATAATTATTTTCTGGCTGCCATGAAGATTTCAACTTTCTGTAGAATTCTGACTGACAGTCTGTCAGTTTATGAGACAAAAATCGGTGTATTCAATATTAGAAACTACTGTTCAGAAACTTTGCGAATGCATAAACGCATAAATAGTGCAACACCGATTCACTGCATGTACTGTTGCACAGACACTAAAAAAAATGCAAACATTGTTCTCTGTGGTTTCATAGGTGCAAATGTTATACATCTAGCACTGAGTTCTCGGGCATTCTGAGGCTCGCCACACCTCCATTTTCAGTATAACATGCCCTTCAAATGAGGATGCATTATCTGATTGCATCAAATACTTGCGGGTAATATTTCAGTGTGATATTGTCCTAACAAATGCACCTCTTGGGGAGCTATGTGCCCACTTCTGTAATTGTTCAATAGGGACGTTGGTCTTGTTTGCTTAGGGTCAGTCATTTGCAAATTAATCCTTCTGGGGCAACAGTGTGATAACTGTGCCTTGGTATTCTAGGGCATTTAATATTAAAGAATGATAATTGTTGCCTTCTTTACAATACCGCTTTTATGATGCATGGGAATCTGCCAACCCTAAATAAAAAGCCTCTCTCTAATTGCCTAGTTACAGTCAAGTTGTGATGTCTTCAGTCACCTGTAATGAGTTACTACAGTTGAGTAGGGGGATCTTATAACTCGGGTCGTAACATAGATACAGAGCATTATCCTTGTTTGCACTGGGTGCAGCTTTTCAAAAGTGTGCAGAGCGCAAACTAGGAAAATGCGCTGTGTTAGGATGAATGCACTGTCCCCAGGGCAGCCGCGAACCTTTGCTTTTCTGCGGACAGCGCATTCATGTGGAACATGAAGCAGCTGCTTTGAACCTGCCTGCACTTTGATTAGATATCCTCTTGCAGATGGGTGCAGAGAGTGACTGCACCCACCTGCAAGGGGATGTCTGGGGTAGGGATATCTTAAGGATTTCGGCGGCGCCTTGTTCGGAACAGTTTTGGAGTCATGATATAATTTCAACTCTTTCTTGCCCTCTTCGGCCAAAGTGCACCGGCACACCTGTCCATTTTCTAAATATTTTACATTTAATATCCAAGAATAGTGACATTTTTGCAATATTAGATATACAGCAGCAACTCATCAATATAATTGCAAATAATATTTGTAACTCCCACCCATTTCTCATTTGTGACGTCCTGGTTTTATCTAAAATCATTTTTTTTAATGAATGTTGCATAGTGATGAAAAACAAAAACATTGTTCTACAAAATGTCTGTAGTAGATTTCCACACACCACCCACATTAAAATTCAATTAAAATAAAAGATGTTTAAAACAATCTGTTTAAGAATGATTCATGGTCATCAAGGCAAGACTGAGCTGGCTCTATCAGGGGCCCCCTGAAAATATGGGCCCTGGGCAGCAGCCAATCTTCTCCCATGCCTTAAAACATCTTTGGTCCTGGAGGTCAATGGGACCCTCCTTTCCCACCTTGAGGGGGCTGCCACCAGGGGGCACACTGACAGTGACCTCCTGACAGCTTCTTTGCATCTGTGCCTATAATACGGCATAGGTGCAAGGACAAAGGTATTCCCTCATTTGCTTGGGACCACGCCCCCTTGCAAAGGAGGGAACACCCCTAATGATAGCGATGGCGCTTTATGTGCGCCAGCACTATCAGCCATTACAGAAGGGGACACACAAGCATCTGGGGCGTCTTCTTTAATATCAAAGTGCCCTGGAGGCATGCCAAGCAGGTGCAAACAGCCATTGCACCCACGGGGCACTTCCGTAATACGGCCCCTGTTGTCAAAACCAGCAGAAGATAATTTTAGTCCCGGTTTAAATAATGAATTGAGTACTGCCTTTTCCTTCCTCTGATCTGATTTTTATGTACAATGAACAATAACCAACAAAGGAGAGATATTTAAGCAACAATACTAATTGTTTGCCTTCTGTAGGTAATAACTGTATGTTCAAGCCATTCTGAGCTACAGCATTGTTTTAAATCTGACTTACATTAAACTGATTGCAATATAGTTTTTTTAAACAAATTACCAACTATGTTGTGTTTGAATTAGCACTGCAGATTGATTGCCATTTTCTTCTTCATGCCTGCACCTATACCCTCTCTTTCATGTGAAAGAGCAAGACGTCAAAGATGTAAGCATTTGTTTGGAAGAGTAATGGCATGACCTTGCATTATAAGCAACAAAATACCCTCTGTCTAATATTAAATGATAGTGGAAGTCATCTTAGAGTTTCATGATGTTATAAAATAACTCATCCTTTGGCCTCGTTCCTTTATATGGTCACATAACTCTTTGGTGACTTGGAATATACTTAAAATGTATGGCAGGGATTACATTATCCCAAATACATCAAGTGCAAACCTGATTTAGGACCAAGAGTGTGTCACAGGTTTCTAACACTCACCAGCATAATAATATTTTACATAATTAGTTTCAGATTTTTTTTCTTTTTTCTATGTGTCGTAGATGTAACTAAACAACATGAACCCTATTTACAGGGGGTAAAATAATTCCTGATGTAGAGTGAATCTTATGGTCTTTGAAATATGCAAAATGAAGAAATTCCCCAAATTGCCTACAAAACACATGCATCTAGGTGACCGCCATTGAGTATCACGCAAACAAATTCAAATCTTTCATGCTGGGTGTCAGTGCCAAAGAGGGGCGGTTTTCCATCTTATAGTCCAAAAAGGTTCCAATATTGTTTCAAACTTGAACTGCTCCCCCTTGATACTGGCTATGAGCCTCTCCAACACTAATATACTCCAGAGTCGGACAAGTCATTTCTCAAGATAGGATGGGTTGTGCTTCCTCCATGATGCAGATATTGCTAGTTTAGCAGTCCCCAGGCATTGCCAGATAACAGATTTCTCTGTGTGAGTCATCTTTAAATATCCCAGAGGACTAAAAACTAGTGACGATACTGCTGGGTCATTGGACATAGTTATTGAATATATGACGTTACTTCGCATGCATTTACAATGCATGCCTTTAAAATACGGTCAGTACAATGACCGCGTTGTTACCACATGTACCATTACGACGCAAGTTATTACCACGACTTGCGGTAGGGAGCCCTGGATTTTGGAATTGTATAATTTACTATTCCAACTCCAGTCTGTGCATCATTAGGGAAGGTGTTGGATTTAAAATCCAACACCAAAAACCCCTTTCAGCAAGTCGTTGTAATGACTTGCGTTGTAAATGCGTGGTAACAACGCGGTCATTATACTGACCGGGTTGTAATGGTACTGCATTGTACCAACAGCATTGTAAAAGCTGTTTCCCATAGTTATCCTACTATCCCCATGATTGCATCAAGATCTCTTTCTAATAAATTGTAAGCTATGGACAGTTCCACCTTAAATGCAGTGGGTCACTCATCTGGTTATATCATCTCCAACAATTTGAGCTGCCAACTGGGAAAATATGATGTACCTAATCAGGGGAGGAGTACCAAATACATATTGGTGTATGGGAAATGCTCCTTTTCCTCACACAGATAAAGTTCTTGTGAATAACTTTCCATAATACTTCCCATTACCTCTTTGAAATTTCCTTATGAGGAATATGCTCCAATGTAACCCTGTATGTAAAAATATATGTTTCTGATTTGGATTGTGTGAAGGGTTTGATGATGCATTTCCTGAACATATTAAAAATTAACCTTTATTATCTTAGTGAGTAGGGTTGGGCGACAGGCACACTGCGAGTTGGGGTGGGGCATTTGCCTTTTGCAGGGGTGCAGGGTGGAGGGGAGGGGTGGGAGACGGTGGGGGGTTCTTTCTTCAAGATTTTCCTGGTGTGTGAGATTGTTAGCAGAATGGTGTTCATGTTTTCATCGGGTGATGATATTACAGCAAGATGTGGTTGGAGTAGGGTAAATGTTGCATGGTGGGCAAGGATCAGGGACAAAGGTACTGAGATGGAATGTGAATGGTCTGGGAGATAGAATAAAGAGAGGGATGGCGAATCAGTTTGTCAGAAGACATTCCCCTAATGTCGTGTTACTCCAGGAGACTCATCTGATTGGTAATAGATGTATGGCCCTCCACAAAGGAGGATATAAATTGGTGGCACATGCAGGGTTTACGACCGGTTCAAGGGGAGTCGGTATTCTGATTAAGAACTCATTTCCTTTTGCTATCCAGGCTACATGGTTGAACCAGAGGGGCATACATGTGGGTGTTTCGGGGCAACTGGGGGGAGAACGATGACCTACTTATCAGTCTACGTACCGCCTGGCCTTCAGTCCAACACTTTTTGTGACTTGAGTGCTGTTTTCCTCACCCTGCCCTTGGGCCCGTTGGTTCTGGGGGGCGACCTCAATGCAGTGCTGGATGGTGAACTTGAAAGACATCCAAAGCGGATACTTAGGCAGTCACAGAGGTGGCTCCCAGACTTCCTCGAAACATTGGGATTGGTGTATAGTTGGAGGGAGCGCAACCCGACACAGACGCATTTTACCCATGTGTCCGCGGCGCATAATAGTATGTCTTGACTGGACTATGTATTAATACCGGCGGCCGAAGCAGTCACAGTTAGGGGGTAAGATATCTTGGTAGAGGCATATCAGACCATTCTCCCTTGTGGTTGCGCTTGGACAGTGGGCACCCAGCTGTTGGCAAAGTTGCTCCCATTAATGCATGGCATTTAAAAGCCCCTGCTACCAAGAAGGAGATTATCCGAGTTTCGGACCACTACTTCCAGGAAAATGAGGGTAGTGTCACCTCAGTGCAATCGCTGTGGGAAGCGTACAAAACGGTGGTTAGGGGTGAAGTCCTATCCCTGGTGGCGGGGAAGAAGAGGAGATATCAAGAAGACATAGCTAGAGCGGAGGTGGAGGCGATAGAACTAGAGGGAAGGATGGCAGAGTCTCCCACTCCGGAGGATCTCCACCTCTTGAAGTTGCAACAGGATGAGTATAGAAGTCTCACCAGGGAGAGAGCTGTTGCTCAGAATAACTCCATTCAGAGTCGGGTGTATGAGCATGGAGATAAGGCAGGTAAGCTGATTGCATGGCTTGAGCGAGGGGAGTGGGTTTCCAGGCTTGTGCCTGAGTTGGAGGGGAGAGACTTATATATGATCATGGACCCATAGGAGGTGGCAGTGGAATTTTCAGAGTATTACAGAGGGGTATACACCTCAATCAGTAGATACACAGAGGCAGAAAACAGTGAAATTAGCCGGGCCGAAGAAGGCTGAAATGCCAGAAACCGGTCCCCGGTAGCTTGTCTCCTTTCTGGTGAAGAATTGGCTTGGTAGTTTAGTCTGCCCTGTTCCCATGATGCACTGGGCCAGGGACAGACTGATTTGCATATAGCCAGGTTCTGAGCTGGGATGGGGCAGTGAGATAAATAACGGTGATGGATCAAGCCCTGATCTTTGGACTGGGTAAGAGTGGTCTGCTTAACTCAGACACTCTGTTCATCACCACCCCCTTTTCTAAATCGTTTTTGGCCACTATAGGTGTGGCAGGGTATACTCAGACATGAGTCCCTTTCTCACTGCTCCATCAGGATTCAAGCAAGCCGAGCCGAAGAAGGCTGAAATGCCAGAAACCGGTCCCCGGTAGCTTGTCTCCTTTCTGGTGAAGAATTGGCTTGGTAGTTTAGTCTGCCCTGTTCCCATGATGCACTGGGCCAGGGACAGACTGATTTGCATATAGCCAGGTTCTGAGCTGGGATGGGGCAGTGAGATAAATAACGGTGATGGATCAAGCCCTGATCTTTGGACTGGGTAAGAGTGGTCTGCTTAACTCAGACACTCTGTTCATCACCACCCCCTTTTCTAACTCGTTTTTGGCCACTATAGGTGTGGCAGGGTATACTCAGACATGAGTCCCTTTCTCACTGCTCCATCAGGATTCAAGCAAGCCGGGCCGAAGAAGGCTGAAATGCCAGAAACCGGTCCCCGGTAGCTTGTCTCCTTTCTGGTGAAGAATTGGCTTGGTAGTTTAGTCTGCCCTGTTCCCATGATGCACTGGGCCAGGGACAGACTGATTTGCATATAGCCAGGTTCTGAGCTGGGATGGGGCAGTGAGATAAATAACGGTGATGGATCAAGCCCTGATCTTTGGACTGGGTAAGAGTGGTCTGCTTAACTCAGACACTCTGTTCATCACCACCCCCTTTTCTAAATCGTTTTTGGCCACTATAGGTGTGGCAGGGTATACTCAGACATGAGTCCCTTTCTCACTGCTCCATCAGGATTCAAGCAAGCCGGGCCGAAGAAGGCTGAAATGCCAGAAACCGGTCCCCGGTAGCTTGTCTCCTTTCTGGTGAAGAATTGGCTTGGTAGTTTAGTCTGCCCTGTTCCCATGATGCACTGGGCCAGGGACAGACTGATTTGCATATAGCCAGGTTCTAAGCTGGGATGGGGCAGTGAGATAAATAACGGTGATGGATCAAGCCCTGATCTTTGGACTGGGTAAGAGTGGTCTGCTTAACTCAGACACTCTGTTCATCACCACCCCCTTTTCTAAATCGTTTTTGGCCACTATAGGTGTGGCAGGGTATACTCAGACATGAGTCCCTTTCTCACTGCTCCATCAGGATTCAAGCAAGCCGAGCCGAAGAAGGCTGAAATGCCAGAAACCGGTCCCCGGTAGCTTGTCTCCTTTCTGGTGAAGAATTGGCTTGGTAGTTTAGTCTGCCCTGTTCCCATGATGCACTGGGCCAGGGACAGACTGATTTGCATATAGCCAGGTTCTGAGCTGGGATGGGGCAGTGAGATAAATAACGGTGATGGATCAAGCCCTGATCTTTGGACTGGGTAAGAGTGGTCTGCTTAACTCAGACACTCTGTTCATCACCACCCCTTTTCTAAATCGTTTTTGGCCACTATAGGTGTGGCAGGGTATACTCAGACATGAGTCCCTTTCTCACTGCTCCATCAGGATTCAAGCAAGCCGGGCCGAAGAAGGCTGAAATGCCAGAAACCGGTCCCCGGTAGCTTGTCTCCTTTCTGGTGAAGAATTGGCTTGGTAGTTTAGTCTGCCCTGTTCCCGTGATGCACTGGGCCAGGGACAGACTGATTTGCATATAGCCAGGTTCTGAGCTGGGATGGGGCAGTGAGATAAATAACGGTGATGGATCAAGCCCTGATCTTTGGACTGGGTAAGAGTGGTCTGCTTAACTCAGACACTCTGTTCATCACCACCCCCTTTTCTAAATCGTTTTTGGCCACTATAGTTGTGGCAGGGTATACTCAGACATGAGTCCCTTTCTCACTGCTCCATCAGGATTCAAGCAAGCCGGGCCGAAGAAGGCTGAAATGCCAGAAACCGGTCCCCGGTAGCTTGTCTCCTTTCTGGTGAAGAATTGGCTTGGTAGTTTAGTCTGCCCTGTTCCCATGATGCACTGGGCCAGGGACAGACTGATTTGCATATAGCCAGGTTCTGAGCTGGGATGGGGCAGTGAGATAAATAACGGTGATGGATCAAGCCCTGATCTTTGGACTGGGTAAGAGTGGTCTGCTTAACTCAGACACTCTGTTCATCACCACCCCCTTTTCTAAATCGTTTTTGGCCACTATAGGTGTGGCAGGGTATACTCAGACATGAGTCCCTTTCTCACTGCTCCATCAGGATTCAAGCAAGCCGGGCCGAAGAAGGCTGAAATGCCAGAAACCGGTCCCCGGTAGCTTGTCTCCTTTCTGGTGAAGAATTGGCTTGGTAGTTTAGTCTGCCCTGTTCCCATGATGCACTGGGCCAGGGACAGACTGATTTGCATATAGCCAGGTTCTGAGCTGGGATGGGGCAGTGAGATAAATAACGGTGATGGATCAAGCCCTGATCTTTGGACTGGGTAAGAGTGGTCTGCTTAACTCAGACACTCTGTTCATCACCACCCCCTTTTCTAAATCGTTTTTGGCCACTATAGGTGTGGCAGGGTATACTCAGACATGAGTCCCTTTCTCACTGCTCTATCAGGATTCAAGCAAGCCGGGCCGAAGAAGGCTGAAATGCCAGAAACCGGTCCCCGGTAGCTTGTCTCCTTTCTGGTGAAGAATTGGCTTGGTAGTTTAGTCTGCCCTGTTCCCATGATGCACTGGGCCAGGGACAGACTGATTTGCATATAGCCAGGTTCTGAGCTGGGATGGGGCAGTTAGATAAATAACGGTGATGGATCAAGCCCTGATCTTTGGACTGGGTAAGAGTGGTCTGCTTAACTCAGACACTCTGTTCATCACCACCCCCTTTTCTAAATCGTTTTTGGCCACTATAGGTGTGGCAGGGTATACTCAGACATGAGTCCCTTTCTTACTGCTCCATCAGGATTCAAGCAAGCCGGGCCGAAGAAGGCTGAAATGCCAGAAACCGGTCCCCGGTAGCTTGTCTCCTTTCTGGTGAAGAATTGGCTTGGTAGTTTAGTCTGCCCTGTTCCCATGATGCACTGGGCCAGGGACAGACTGATTTGCATATAGCCAGGTTCTGAGCTGGGATGGGGCAGTGAGATAAATAACGGTGATGGATCAAGCCCTGATCTTTGGACTGGGTAAGAGTGGTCTGCTTAACTCAGACACTCTGTTCATCACCACCCCCTTTTCTAAATCGTTTTTGGCCACTATAGGTGTGGCAGGGTATACTCAGACATGAGCCCCTTTCTCACTGCTCCATCAGGATTCAAGCAAGCCGGGCCGAAGAAGGCTGAAATGCCAGAAACCGGTCCCCGGTAGCTTATCTCCTTTCTGGTGAAGAATTGGCTTGGTAGTTTAGTCTGCCCTGTTCCCATGATGCACTGGGCCAGGGACAGACTGATTTGCATATAGCCAGGTTCTGAGCTGGGATGGGGCAGTGAGATAAATAACGGTGATGGATCAAGCCCTGATCTTTGGACTGGGTAAGAGTGGTCTGCTTAACTCAGACACTCTGTTCATCACCACCCCCTTTTCTAAATCGTTTTTGGCCACTATAGGTGTGGCAGGGTATACTCAGACATGAGTCCCTTTCTCACTGCTCCATCAGGATTCAAGCAAGCCGGGCCGAAGAAGGCTGAAATGCCAGAAACCGGTCCCCGGTAGCTTGTCTCCTTTCTGGTGAAGAATTGGCTTGGTAGTTTAGTCTGCCCTGTTCCCATGATGCACTGGGCCAGGGACAGACTGATTTGCATATAGCCAGGTTCTGAGCTGGGATGGGGCAGTGAGATAAATAACGGTGATGGATCAAGCCCTGATCTTTGGACTGGGTCAGAGTGGTCTGCTTAACTCAGACACTCTGTTCATCACCACCCCCTTTTCTAAATCGTTTTTGGCCACTATAGGTGTGGCAGGGTATACTCAGACATGAGTCCCTTTCTCACTGCTCCATCAGGATTCAAGCAAGCCGGGCCGAAGAAGGCTGAAATGCCAGAAACCGGTCCCCGGTAGCTTGTCTCCTTTCTGGTGAAGAATTGGCTTGGTAGTTTAGTCTGCCCTGTTCCCATGATGCACTGGGCCAGGGACAGACTGATTTGCATATAGCCAGGTTCTGAGCTGGGATGGGGCAGTGAGATAAATAACGGTGATGGATCAAGCCCTGATCTTTGGACTGGGTCAGAGTGGTCTGCTTAACTCAGACACTCTGTTCATCACCACCCCCTTTTCTAAATCGTTTTTGGCCACTATAGGTGTGGCAGGGTATACTCAGACATGAGTCCCTTTCTCACTGCTCCATCAGGATTCAAGCAAGCCGGGCCGAAGAAGGCTGAAATGCCAGAAACCGGTCCCCGGTAGCTTGTCTCCTTTCTGGTGAAGAATTGGCTTGGTAGTTTAGTCTGCCCTGTTCCCATGATGCACTGGGCCAGGGACAGACTGATTTGCATATAGCCAGGTTCTGAGCTGGGATGGGGCAGTGAGATAAATAACGGTGATGGATCAAGCCCTGATCTTTGGACTGGGTAAGAGTGGTCTGCTTAACTCAGACACTCTGTTCATCACCACCCCCTTTTCTAAATCGTTTTTGGCCACTATAGGTGTGGCAGGGTATACTCAGACATGAGTCCCTTTCTCACTGCTCCATCAGGATTCAAGCAAGCCGGGCCGAAGAAGGCTGAAATGCCAGAAACCGGTCCCCGGTAGCTTGTCTCCTTTCTGGTGAAGAATTGGCTTGGTAGTTTAGTCTGCCCTGTTCCCATGATGCACTGGGCCAGGGACAGACTGATTTGCATATAGCGAGGTTCTGAGCTGGGATGGGGCAGTGAGATAAATAACGGTGATGGATCAAGCCCTGATCTTTGGACTGGGTAAGAGTGGTCTGCTTAACTCAGACACTCTGTTCATCACCACCCCCTTTTCTAAACCCATTAATGCATGGCATTTAAAAGCCCCTGCTACCAAGAAGGAGATTATCCGAGTTTCGGACCACTACTTCCAGGAAAATGAGGGTAGTGTCACCTCAGTGCAATCGCTGTGGGAAGCGTACAAAACGGTGGTTAGGGGTGAAGTCCTATCCCCGGTGGCGGGGAAGAAGAGGAGATATCAAGAAGACATAGCTAGATCGGAGGTGGAGGCGATAGAACTAGAGGGAAGGATGGCCGAGTCTCCCACTCCGGAGGATCTCCACCTCTTGAAGTTGCAACAGGATGAGTATAGAAGTCTCACCAGGGAGAGAGCTGTTGCTCAGAATAACTTCATTCAGAGTCGGGTGTATGAGCATGGAGATAAGGCAGGTAAGCTGATTGCATGGCTTGAGCGAGGGGAGTGGGTTTCCAGGCTTGTGCCTGAGTTGGAGGGGAGAGACTCATATATGATCATGGACCCATAGGAGGTGGCAGTGGAATTTTCAGAGTATTACAGAGGGGTATACACCTCAATCAGTAGATACACAGAGGCAGAAAACAGTGAAATTATTAAAGACATCGGTATGCCTATATTGTCAGATGAGGATAGGAAATATTTAGATTCCGCCTTTACGGATGATGAAATAGCACAGGCAACTATGGGGTCAAAGTCTGGAAAGGCGACCGGCCCTAATGGGATACCAATTGAATTATACAAATTACATGCCCAGAAGCTTGCACCGTATATCCGAGCCATGTTCCTGGTGTCAGAATATCAAAAGGATACGTCTTAAGTAGCTGCACAGGAACAGAGATTCTTGCTCCCGAATCCACCCCGAGCGACTACCCAGAGCTTTAGTACACAAGTCTCTGAATTGTTACTCCGGGGGGAGGGGGAATTTGGAAAAAATAATAAACAACAAGAAGAGACTTTCTTGGCTGGTTCCTCTCGTCAGTCCGACCTGCA
This sequence comes from Lissotriton vulgaris, assembly GCF_964263255.1. Classification (NCBI taxonomy): domain Eukaryota; kingdom Metazoa; phylum Chordata; class Amphibia; order Caudata; family Salamandridae; genus Lissotriton; species Lissotriton vulgaris. The sequence goes on from NC_141691.1 coordinate 1,450,707,351, forward strand.
GACCGCTACTTGCTTGAACCCTGAAGGAAAGAAACACCGTTACCCTTAGTTCTAAAACCCTGCTCTACCTTATTATTCCCTTTCCTCCTGACTCTCACCTACCATTTTCTTCCAAGAGTCTTGCCCTCTCTTCTGAGCTTCTTTTCTTGGCATCGAGTGACAAAGTTCTTTTAATAGTATCTTCTGTAATGCAGAATAATGTTTTTTCCCTGTTAGAGTGTTGTATTCTATGACTATACTCTTTTATTCTAATTCTCTCTTTCAACTCTGTTTTTCTGCTCCTTTATCCTAGATGCCTTTTATTCCTCTGCTGTCTATTTAGCCTGTAAATGGAACAATTAACACAACTGTGGTTAAAGGTCTTTTAACTATTCTCATTAAATCTTATCTAATTTTATTCTTTTATACTCTGACTTACTGTTTTCTACTCTGTTCTTTCTCTGTATATCCGTTGTCTTCTTATTCTATTTGTTTGACTAATTCCTCTTCTCTGTTTTTTTTTAGGTGAACTGTTGCTGATTCCTGTCATGCAATTGCCTTGTGATTCAGATTTCAAAATAACTATTTACACGGTAAATTCAGTTAGTCATTCTATTACATTCGTTTTTCCTTCACGGTAAATGCACTTTTTCCCAGGGTTAAATCTCGATATCTTTCTCAGATGGAATAACTGGGGAATTACTCCGATACTGGGAGACTCTGGCTATGGGTTTCAAAACTAAGATACGCTCCGCTTTTACACTAAGGCAGTCGTTCTTTAAAAAAATTAACTGGAGCTTTCTTACTTCTCGCTGCGTATACTTACAAACATACGGAAGCTTAAAGTTACAAACTAAGGCCTTTTCCTGCTTCACACGGACGTCGAGGAATTGTCTCCTCACTGGGTCAGCTCTCAGGTGAAGTGCGTTGATTCTAGTTAGCGCGCGCTTCACCTGGACTCAGCTGATGTTACAGATCGAACACTAGACTGCGAATGTCAACTCCAGCCTTGCGGCCATCTTGGAGTTCTGTGTTCGCACCCTGTCTGACCATGAGCTCCCAGTTAAGTTCTGTGTTGGGTATCGGTGCCTCTGGTGCGTGATTACCGCGACCTGAGGTTTAAGGGTCCTGACACCTGGAGAGTAGGGAGAAGGGCCATCTTCCATACGATCATCTGGTAGCTAATGTCGTTGTCATCCATAATACTGGTAAGTCTAAAACGCAGTGCTCCTCATACAGGCCTATCTCACTGCTCAATGCTGAGCCCAAAATACTAGCCAAATTGCTCACCACGAGACTGGTCAAGTTGATCACTACCCTGGTACATCTCGATCAATCCGGATTTATGCCGCACCGGAACGCCGCCCTAAACTTGCGTAGGTTGCATGGGATCCTAGGCCACTCCCCGGCCCTGCAAGAGCCGGCAGTCCTGGTATCTCTAGATGCTACTATGGCGTTTGATAGAGTCGAGTGGGCTTACCTGTTTGCATTGTTGGAAAAGATGGGTTTCGGAACGGAGTTTATTGGTTGGGTTAGGTTGTTGTATGCTAACCCCTTGGCTAGAGTAATTGTTAATAATTGCAAGTCGGTTGATTTTCCCCTCGGGAGGGGCTCAAGACAGGGTTGTCCTCTGTCTCCACTTCTCTTTGCTCTTGCACTGGAGCCCCTGGTGGCGTGTGTCTGATGGGACCGGACGATACGTGGATTGCGGTGGACGCCGGAATGGGAGGACAAAATTTCGCTCTATGCTGATGATATCCTGCTCTATCTCACTAAACCAAGGTTGTCACTGATTTATTTCTTTGACGTATTAGCTGTCTTTGGTAGATACTCCGGATTTGCTATTAATTGGTCAAAGTCGGTGCTCTTTGTCCTCGCAGGTGAGCCACAAGAGATTCCGCAGTCATGCCCCTTGCAGATTGAGTCAGTAGGATTTACATATCTAGGCATTTATATAACGCTCGGTTCGAAGCTGAGATACAAACACAATTTAGGCTTTCCCCTGAGCCGGTTCAAAAAGGACGTGGAGCGTTGGAAGGCTCTCCCGTTAACATTACTCGGGAGAGCGGTACTGTTTAGAATGATGTCTGTTCCCCGATTCTTATATGCCCTTCAAAATGCGAAGGACCCGGTTCCGGTATCCTATTTTAAAGAAATAGAGGCGTTACAGAGGTAGCTCCTTTGGGATGGCAGGCCTAGAATAGCGTTTGTAAAGTTAACCCTCCCGTGGTATGACGGTGGTATTGGACTCCGAGATCTGAGGAAATACTACTGGGACTCTCAACTGGCAGCAATCAATCAGATAGTGTACGGTCTCCCAGGAGACCCTGGATATGCCGTTGATCGCGGGCAGGCTCCAGGAGGAGATATCAGCAGGGCTCTGTATGCCAAAGTCGGGAGGTTCCCACTAACGGGTCCAACATCGCACACAGTGAAGGTGTGGCACGCTGCCAATAAATATCTGGGTTGGGAAGAGAAATTAACGTTAGCAACACCCTTGTTTAATTCTGAGAAACTGGGGAGCCTATGGAGATCGAAGGGCTTCGACAAGTGGGACCTTATTGGTATCACCCAGATAAAGGATGTGTGGAATAGAGATGAGATGCATAACTTCGACTCTCTGAAAGCAAAGTATAGGTTACATGATAACGACCACTTCCGCTATCGACATGTTAGATATGCTCTCCTTGCCCATGTACCTAGGGGTGTCGCGCTCCATGAGGCCTCACCTCTTGAAGATTGGGTACCTCCCTGAGAAAGCTATCTCCTTAATATATAGGAAACTCGTTAATATTATGGAAGACCCATTAAGGCGTATCAGAGAGCAGTGGAGGGCAGATGGGCTGGAGATGGATGATGAGGACTGGACAGAAGCAGTTTCCTCCCCTAAGATGGTGGCGATCCAGATCAGACTCCGGCTAGTACAGTTAAAGATCCTACACAGGGTTATATTACTGGACCTAGGCTGGTGCGGATGGGGCGGATGGAGAGTGGTGAATGCAGGAGGGGATGTGGAGAGATTGGCACCTTTATCCATGTGTCGTGGCAGTGTTGACAAGTACAGGATTATTGGTCGAAGGTTCACGACACAATGAAAGAGGTGCTGGGGATGGAGATACGACTGGAGGCCCGGAGATGTCTATTGAATGTGTGGGAGCCTACAGATCTGACCGCATATCAGAAGCAGTGGGTGACACTGGCGTGTATGGTGGCCAAAAGAAACATAGCTCAACTGTGGGGGGCCACACGGACGCCCAGGGTTACGAAATGGGTCGAAGACCTGGACTGGTGCATGTTTCGGGAAAAGAATGTGTACGTGGCCAGAGGTTGTTTGGGCAAATGGGGGAAGCTCTGCGGGGCATGGAATGGATACTGGGGTGAGATATGTGAACCTCCAGAACCGAGATTTGAAGCGGGAGTGCCGAATTCCCCTTGATCCTATCCGTGAAGTATTGCTGTACTTGATTCTGAGAAAGCGACAATATTACCCTGCTATTAAGAAGGCTGTAATGTCACCCGATGTGTTGTTAATTTGTGTTAATTTGTTAATAAAAAGATTTTTTTTTTTTTTAATGAACCGTTAACCCTTCTCTCAGCACTCCTCAAAGGGCCGGCCAGTGTACATTGCGGTTATACCCGGATTACAGGGAATCAAGTTACATGGAGATGGACAAGTGATAAGGACCTGACTCACAGCAATATTGTCCCAGAAAGTGAGAATTGTCTTTATTGTGTCCTCTTAGCCTTGCATTGGGAGGCATGAACATTTTCTCATACACATACCATCTCATAAGTGCCTTACCATGATTGCCTTCTTCACAAGGCCATCATTTGTCTCACACTGATCTGAACCAGTCTGTCACGTCTCTTCTCTTATTTGATCAGCTTGATGTCAACAATAAAGTCGGTAAGCACCATCTTACCAAGCTTCATAGGGGGCTTTAGCACCTCAACAAAGTGTAAATGCATTGTTGAAGGTTATTAACCACATCGCTGCTGTGGTTATTTTTGCCCTGTGCTGGAAATTGCCATTTTGCTGGTGTCATGACGAGCTCAGCTCGTCATCAGCACAGCTCAACTGTGCCTCATGACGAGCTGAGCTCGTCATGAGCATGGAAGGGGTTAAGGAAATGGGGGTCTCACCCTCACTGGGAGTGCCTGAAAATATAAAAGTGCCCCTAGGAAAACATTGATTTTCACTTTGTTTATCCAATTCATCCACAAGACAAAAGCGGAGAGACCCACTTCACCTTATCCCTGTGAATATTCATATGGACAAATGTTCACCCCTACATACTTGATACAGTCATCGTGTTGTCAGATACAGACCATCTCCCCTCAGGATCCAAGGCTCCACCCACCGTTAGTTAAAGGTACACCAGCTGAGCTTGGAGAGATCCAAGGTGAGTTCCAATACCACCCAGGGAGCCAGCAAGATCATAATAGAGGGCGTGCCATCACCCATGCCACACCTGTTAAAGGCAAGCACCATCCTTATTCCTCTACTTGCAGTAGTGCCGGCATAGCTTGCAGTTGGGGGGCGAGCATGGGGGTTGGCGGGGGTGTCGTGTTGGGGGTAGTTGCAATTGCGGGAGGTTTTTAAACGTACCTTTCCGTCGGTCCCAGGTCCTGCGTCTCTGGTCCTGTTCCTGCGCTCCTCCTTTCGACTTCAGGAACAGGAAGCAGGCAGCCAGGCTCCCTCCCCTTAGCCAATCACAACACTGCAATGCAGCACTGTGATTGGTCTGAGCGCCGTGACAAGGCGCTCAGGCAGAGACTGTAGGGGTGGGCATGTTCTCCATGCAGGCTGTAATGCAGCCTACATGGAGAAGGAGAAAGTTCACATGAATGGTTTGGGTGCCTAAGAGGGCACCCCATCTGTGCACTTAGGTGTAGGCAAACCACTCCTCCTCTGCCCTGCTCCGTGAGCAGAGCAGTACGCCCACCCACCTGCCTGCAAAGGAAACATTAAATGACAATAACTTAACGTTATTTTCATTTTATATTTCCTTTCCACTGCACGAAAGCAATGTGGCGACTTCACTACTTGTAATACTGAGCTGCTGCTTCCTTGCTGTGTATGAGCGTTGAACGGCGGCCCTTGTGGGCCGGTCGCTGCTTCTGCATCTGTGCTCTTCTGTCTGAAAGACCCCGCCAGCCAACTGATTACCGGAGGTATACGCGCAGCAGCTAGGAAGAGAGACCTGCCCATTTGGCGCAAGGTCTGGCCTCTTTTCTTTGATTTTCAGACATGTCTAAGATATTTCGAATGATATTTCAAATACCTGGAAGAAAGTCTATTTAGATATTATTTAGCAAAATCATAACGCCTGTCAAGGCTAAAATAACAGCCCTGCGCTAGTTGACCAAAGCTGAAATATTATGAGAGTTGGCTTTTGAAAACATGCACCAGAACATTATGTGTGTATGTCAGGTTTACCTTTCCATTCATTTTAATTTTTTTTACCAAGCTGTTCATACAAAAGACATTCCATTCGCTTGCAGTCATGCACTTACCAAACTCATTTAAAATGTTGTTTTAGCCACACAGTATTATGCTGGTCACTGAATTCTAGGATCACCTGAGACTGAATATTGTTGATAAAATTACCAAAAAGCTATGTATTTAAACCAAAAGAAGCACTTTATATGTTCGTGAAGCATCTTTCACCATAACCTGTATTAAAAACCTTAGTATCTGCATCGATAACCACAAACTGTGCCATTCACAAAGCCATAGGACAGAAAGTCGGATATCTACTGTCATATGATTACTTATATACTTCTACTAGTTGTAATTTTCCTCAAATACTACAGTGCACAACACCAGCTCATATGGATTTTCCAGTAGTTGGAAAACTCTATGGGGCATATGTATGACATCCTTGCATCATGTTTACACCAGGCAAAGTGGTGTATGCGTGGTGCAAGGCTCTGAGTCAGATTTGGGAAGCAACGCAGAGCCACATTGCTGTGTCACCTTACTCTGCGAAAGGGAGGCATTCCATAGGCGTTGCGGTGGGTGTTACCACTCATCTCCCATGGGTTTTGATGCATACCCAGATTTACAAGTACTTGTGTAAACCTGAGACTGCGTCAAAATCTTGCGCCATCTTGGCCCAGGCATAACAAGGAGAAATACCTTTATTTTTCCCAGTGTTGTCCTCTTTCTAGTAGTGCTGCTTGCTACAGCACACTTAGAAAGTGAAAAAGACCTCTATGGATTGGTTCTGTGCAGGAAGGTGCTTCCAGCACTTAAACAATCCTGCCAACAACACAAGCACCCTTGCACCATGGTTCAAGAGGGCCTGCGTTGTCGCTAGGCTGCCAAATCAGCAGCAGCACAATGGGGAAATTACAGGAAAGCACCATATTGGATAAAAACGGTGCATTCCTGCCCTTTTACTTTGGCTTAGGGTAACGCAGTATGGTGATGTGCTGCTCTGTCCTATGCCAAAGCCCCATAAATAAGCACATACATGCATAAATAAGACTCAAATGTACTTTTATACATGCACATTTCATTTTGTCTACAGGTAAACTATATTTTCCCCATGAAGAGCACATTTCCCAACATATATATTAGAGGGGAGATTAACATTCTTTCCCATAGCGCAACGCCGCAAGCCACCTTGCCCGCTGTGCTGCATTAAAGGGAAATTGCAGGAATGCACCATATTTACTATTATATACAGGCTTTACTGTCCTTTCCTAGAGCTGGCGTACTTTTGACTGCCTAGCACGAACACAGGCACCCTTGCATCATGTTGCAAGGAACCCTGCATTGTAGTTAGGATTGTTTTTTTGCAGGAAGGGACACCATCCTCTGGCACATAAACAGTCCCGAGAGGCATTTCCCTCTTTCAATTTGAGCTGCAAAATGCAGTGCATGTAATCAAGAGGAAAAAACATGGAGAAATAAATACCTTTCTCCTCGTAGCATTTTGATACAGTCTCAGGTTTTCCACTAATAGTATATCTCGGAATGAGCCAAAATCCACAGGTGGCTGCATGGGAATATGCAAGCAGCACCAATGAAACATCCCCGTGCAACAGAGAAACGCACAGTAGCAATTTGCGCAGACTTTCATTACTCTAGATATATCAAGAAATGCAGGGCCATGCAAGGTGGCTTTGTTTGGCTTGATAAATCTCTCTTAGGTTTTGCATCACCCTTGTGCCCCCTTGCGTGGCACAAGGGCAACACAAAACCTTGATAAATATGGGCCTAAATAAGACGTATTCTCTTTCCATGTTCATTTCCATTAGTTACCATGCCGGAACAAATTTGTTGTCCACTGCTCTAAAGGCCTTGCTGCCGGCTGATGAGTACACCATAGATGAGCCGTCTATTATGGCTGTGTACATAACACTGTCAAAACTGCTTTTGTCCTTTTTGGCACTGAAACTCAAACAGAAGAAGGGAACTTTGTAATTCCCTGAAAACCTGTTGATTGGAAATGTCTAATGTAAACGTTAACACAAACAACACCTACACTGCTAGGCAGAAGACCTTCTCTTCCGACATATATATATATTAGATAACCACAAATAGTTCATGTTTATTAATTGGTCAGTGTAGACAGAGTCAGTGATACATCTAATGTCTCTGAAGAAGTGTACTCAATGTTGGACTAGCTCTCCAGACCGGCAGCATGAGGTCTCTGATTTTCCCATCTCTGAAGCTTTGTAGACTCTAAACATCTAGGGTTCACTTTGGAAAAATGGGTGAATGCACACCTGATTTTAGGGTCACGTGTGGCATTAGACAGGGTTGTGTACTAGCACCCCTCCTTTTCTCCCTTTACATAAACAATGTTGATCCCTTTTTACAAACTTTAACTGTGGATGCCCCAAAAATTGGAACTCGCCCGACACCTGTATTACTATATGCTGGCAACGCTGTCCTAATCTCAAGGACAGCAAATGGCTTGTAATCCCTTTTTGAGAATTTTAGTCTGTCCATGACTGATAAGGACCTTAAATTAAATTTGGGGAAACATTTGTCATGACATGCAGGAAAAACAAGCCTAAGAATAAATCACACTACGTGAATGGGGTTCTTATTAAAAGAGTCTCAGCTTTTTCATATTTGGGCATGCTTTTTAATAGGAGTGGCACATGGAATTCTCACATTGAATTGTGCAATAAGAAATTCCTAAGGGTTATAGAGAGTATCCTAAGATTTTCAGCTAAAATAGGCAATAAACCTATCCGAGACATCTTGACTTTGTATCGGAGTAAATGTATTACGGGGTTTGCTATGGGGCTGCAATCTGGGGGAGAGCCAATATAGCCTCCCTACACGTTTTAGAAAATACATTCTTAAAGAGACTGTTGGCAGTTCCCAGGGCAAGAGCAAATTACATAGTACATAACGAACTTTCAGCCCCCGTACATAAGTGACTCCATAAAATCGATTGGCCCTGGCATGGAATTTGGGCTAAGGACGAAAATAACTCACAAAAGAATTAATTATGGACTGTTTAACCCTTGGCCAAAGTAGAAAAATACTGTGGCTGCAATATATTTTTGAACTGCATAAATATTGTGAAGTTACCATCGATATTAAGAATCCTATATTCATACAAGATATTAGTAAAACAGAGTTGAAGTCAAGATTTTTAAATGTTGCCGAAAATGAAAGAGATAGAAGCGCCGGCCATAAATCTACTGTTGTTTCCTATGTGAACGCCCACTTGGTAGGGGCGTACAACCCTATTTAACAATGGTGAGAAACGTACAACAGAGATTTTATCTAACTAGAATGAGGATGGGTTTAATACATCATTTAGTTGCATTTCCAAAAATGGATAAATTGCATCATAAATTACCAAATTGTCCGTGCGATGGAAAATCCAAAGAAACCACATTGCATTTTATTCTTTTTTGTAACATTTATAAAGATATACAGAAATCAGTTTTAAAACCCCTTTTTTATCACATAGACTTTTTAAGTATATATATGCTTTTAACTTCATATGCAATCTGGAAAATGTGAAAATTATTAATGCTGTCTCTCTTTTTGTACACCTCACAATTAGGAAAAGAAAAGACTATTCATACTTAGATGCATTGTCATATGAAATCCAGGATAAACTTTTTTAGTCCAGTTTCTTGTTCCAAGTTAGGAGGTGGAATTTGCTCTTTATATAACCCAATGTATTCCTATGCATTAGCACATTATACCCCCTGTATGGACTCTTTGTAATTTGATTAATATGAAGTATTATCAATTTTTAAAACAATGATATTGTTGCATTTTGTGAACTTGAAATTTTATTTATGCATTAATATCTGCTCTACCTTTAAATATTATTGATGAGCTTTTAAATTGATAAAATTGTTAAAATTGCATACCTTTTATTTATATATTTTAGGAATGTATGTTGTTTAGGATGCTTTTATGGTGGTATTTGTTGCAACGAATAAAGCTAATTTGATTTGATTTGATTTGACTCTGATGATTGTGGTCCAATGCAAATCAGAATTTGCGTTGTGTAGTACCGAAAAGTATTGTAAAGTTGCACTGTTTGCTGTCTTGCATTACTTTGCCTTAAGGGGAGGTTTCACGGGTGGTGTTAACTATTTTTGTTTTTTAAATGTTTAATTGATTATTATTTATGGAAATTGTTTAATTGTCTACTTGTTATTTATTTATTGAGGATTAATCGGTTAATTTACATTTAATGTTTTTGTTATATTTATGCTACAAAATTAAGTTTCAATAGCTGGTTCTGTTTTTTTTTTTTAACGGAACAGGATAGTTAGTTATTTGTTTTATAATTAATGTAAATGTTGAAATTTTTGTTTTAAATGATCAAAATAATTAATTGCTATTTGCTTTATTTCAGTTTCATTTTTAAATCATGAAGCAAAGTTTAATTTATATATTTCTGTTACTAATTTATATTTTACCAGCGGATAACGGGTTTGTAGGAAAATAGGGTGGCAAGTTATTATATAAAATATTTTTAAATAATGTTAAAATAAAATCTTTCTTAGCTATTTTCATATTTAAAACATCAGTTTTCTTTGATTTATGCATTACATTTTTCTTTATGATTTAAATATGAATATTTATAAAAATGTAATTCTTTTTAAAATGTTATTTATTTTATTAACTCAATGTTTTCATTTGACATTTTTATTCGTTTTAATTTTTGGGCTTGTAGACAGGGATGTGAATTTTATTGCTATTATTTTATATATTTTTGTAACCATTTTTTTATATTTAAATATAGTTTTTTATAGGTTATATTGTATGCTTACTTTCATAAAGAAAAAGTATGTTTTAAACATTTTTAGCTGTTAGTTACTTTAATGTTTTTATAGGAAATAACTATGAGTTTAAATGGTATATATAAACTTTATGAATTTGAACAGTTTCCCTAATTTTGTATACATTTGAGTGGGAATAGTAAATGTTACCTCTTATAAGTCCAACGCTTGCCCTACTATTGCTTAGACTGAGTGGGAATACTATTTGTAACCCCTCCGAATTGCAACTCTTTCACAACTGTTGCTTAGACTGGAATGGGCACAGTAAATGCAAAATCCCTCAAAGTCCAACGCTTTCCCTACTGTTGTTTGGATTGGAGTAAGAATTGGAAATCAAACCCCTCCGAAAGTCCATCACTTTCCCTATTGTTGCTTACAGTGGAGTGGGGATAGTAAATGTAACCCGTCCGAAGTCCAACACTTTACCTACTGTTGCATAAACTGGATTGGGAATAGTCGATCCAACCTCTTTAAAGTCGAAGGCTTTTCCTGCTTATGTTTACACTAGAGTGGGAATAGTTAATTTACCCATCCGAAGTCCAGCTCTTTTTCTATTTTTACTGTTGTCGCTTAGAATTGATTTAAAATATTTTTAATAATGTTAATGTTAGATTATATTTATAGATCACCAATCACCAAAGGTCTCTAGGCGCTAGAAGCGTGGACCCTGATCCGGGGTCCCTTGGTAGCCAGCAGCACATGATAGGTGGATTTAGCCGAAAGCCTCAGTAAACAGGGTGGTTTTGAGTTTCTTCCTAAACGTGAGTAGTGTCGTTTTCCTGCGTAAATTGTCCGGAAGCTTGTTTCAGAACTGGGGAATCACAAGTGAGAAAGCCCGTCCCCCCAATGTTGATCTGTTAAAGCGCTGGCAATCCAACAGGCTGGCCTCAGATGACCGCAAGTAGCATCCAAGCACATAGGGCTTAAGGCGGACTTTAAAATATTTGGGCACCGCTCCATGCTTTTGCCCTTGAACCTGACCCGCTGCTTAATGGGTAGCCAGTGCAGTTGCGTTAACAAGGGGGTAGCATGAGCTCTTCTTGGTAGTTTAAAAATCAGCCTAGCCGCATCATTTAAAAGCACCTGAAGTTTCCCCAGAAGTTTGTCAGGGAGCCTTATGTACACTGTGTTGCCATAGTCCAGTGGTGACAGTATTAGGGCCGTCACGACCGTGTGCATAGTGGAGAAGGGCCCCGAGTTTGTGGAGTTGCCGCATCATGCCTGTGCAGCTCCCCACTACAGCTGACACTTGGTTGTTTAAGGTTAGTTTGGTGTCCAGTTTGAGACCCAGGCTCTTTATGACTTGCACTGATGTTGGGGTTGTGCTTAGCTCTTGGGGACAAAAAAGACTTGACCAGGGAGATGCCAATGTAGTTAGAGAGAGTATCTCTGTCTTATCCGGGTTCACCATCAGTGATTTGGAGGTCATCTAGTTCGTGGTGAGCCGGAGGATATTCTGGACATTGAGCTGTGCTTGGGGACAGTTATCAACTCTTACAATTAACTGGGTGTCATCAGCATAGTTGAACACCTGGCAGTCTTGTTTTGCCTGTGCTTCAACCAGCGGCTGTAGGTAAATATTGAATTGCAAGGGGGACAGCGCGGAACCCTGTGGGACCCCCAGCACAGAACACCCTGCTGGGCCTCCATTCTCCTAATTGGACTTTTTGAGTCCTGTTTTCCAGCAAAGGAGGTAATCCACTGAAGTACTGTTCCGGAAATTCCCAGCCGTCCGACACGGGCCAGCAGCTGCGCAAAGTCCACTGTGTCAAATGCAGCTGAGAGATCCAATAGGATCAGTGCCGAGGGAATCTTATTGTCAGCTGCTAACTTCAATTCATCCAACACCGAGAGCATCACTAGTTCGGTGCTGTTGTGGGCCCTAAATCCTGCTTGCCATGTGTGTAGCAACTGATGTTCTTCCAGGAAAGCCGAGAGGGCCCTGAGCACATGTTGCTCAAGAACGTTGGTCAGGAAAGGCAGCTGGGAGATTGGTCGGACGTTCCTCAGGTTGTTCATGTCTGCTCCAGCTTTTTTCAGCAGTGGGATCTCCATGGCTTCTTTGAATTTTTGGGGTACCTTCCTTGTAGTCAGGGAGAGATTTATTAGGGACAGTACTTCAGATTCCACTGACAGAACAACCCTTTTGAACACCTGAGGTGGGCAGGGATTTTCTGGTGACCTGGATTTTACCTTGGCCATGATTTGGCTTAGACCATTTGAGTCAAGTGTCGGGAACTCTGGTGAGACCACCCCTGATACGGGGCAGGGGGTGATACAGGTATTGCCTATTTCAGTGATGATGTTTTTAACATTGGATAGGAAGAAGTCCTGTACCTTTTCACAGAACGCCTGATTAGCGACTGTCCTATGTACAACTCAGCTCTTTGAGTACGTTGAAGGTCTCTCTCTGGATGTTTGTAGACTCCCTAATCCTCATAGTATACAGATTTGGATCTCATGATACATTTTTTGTAGAGGAATAATGTTGCTTTATTCTTCTCCTGAGATTCTAGGTCGTATGATTTCCTCCATTGCCTCTTGTGTTGACAGAGAACCTGCTTTTCCCCTCTTAATTCTTGCGTGTACCAGGGGGCACCCTTCATACTGTTGGTTACCTTTTCCCTTTGCAAGGGAGCCACCATGTCGAAGGCTGCCCTTAACCCGGAGGTGAGGTTATCATATGCCAGGTTCGGATCCCCAGGTTGTGATCCAGTGTGTATTGTCTTGTTTAATGCTTCCCTCAGCTTTGCATCCTCAATCTTGCGCCTGTTTCGTGCTGCCCTCCAAATTGGGGGTAGGTGTGGGGGGTGGCTAATCATTGGGTGTTGGAGGCTGATCAGATAGTGATCTGACCAGCTGTATGGTCTGCAAACTGTTGTATCTTAGCTGAGGTCGTGGTCCAGATAAGGTCTAGAGTATGACCCTTCACATGGGTGGGGGATTCCACAATTTGCTGCATCCCCAACATAGTCATGACCTCCTCGAACCTACTGGATACACAATCCCTGGGTAGAAGATCCCAATGATAATTAAAGTCCTCTAGTACTAGGATCTGTTGGTATCTTGAGCACAGATCACTAAGCTCTTCATGGAACAGATCATTAAAAAGAGGGGTTGGCTGGGGTGGGGGGTCGGTATACCACTACCACTTTTGATGTGTTTTATCTAGGAACCCGATCAATATTGTGACCTTATGCCCCTATACGGCTATAATCAATAAATATCCCTATAATGGCATAATAATCAGAGCCATATTTCAGTAACTCACCTCTGCAGTCCATGACACAGCAGAAGCTACTTCCTTAGATTCCTAGAGAGCACACCGAGTTCTTTCGACACGCCAAACCCCCAGCAACCTGGGAAATCCCTGCTTGCTTTGTTTTGATTTATAATAGAACTCCTGCGAGCACTGTAAGAACGACCAGTTCTTAGTGACATCTTTATTGACGTCTTATGTCCAAAACCTACGTCAAAACTCGGCACCTTTCAGGTATAAATATACCAACGTTGCCTTAAGCAAACACACGGTGGTGAATACTGGAGCAGAACAGCTGTCCCCTTGCAGAGATGCCAGCAGGCGCGAGAAGCCCACGGACGCTGCCCCTCCTCTTTGACACGCTGAGAAAGACGCTGTCTTTTGTCCTGCCGAGAAAATCCAGCTCCGGCGTTTCCAGCCTACCCTTGCGGGTGACTGGGATATCGGGTCCTGAGAGGGAGATACCAGACCTCCTGGAGTTCTGGACTTTTAATTACTGTCCAGAGGTGTCATGGACAACACCCAAAGACCCCTGAGTTCTACCTGTCTCGGTGCACAAATAAACAGAAACACGGGTTTCTCGATGGTGGCGTCAAAGACCAAAGGTTTATTACTGCAGGGACACAGAAGTCACAGAAACTACACACGGGCAGAATCTAGGAGCCTGTTCGATTTGCACAAAGTGGGTTGCTCCCTAAATACAAATTATTTAGCTGGGGGCAACATTTTCCACATACTCGTACGTTTCTTAACCTTTATGTCCTAAACAATAAATATTTGGCGTTACACAGGAATCGTCAACAATATCTGATGTCAAAACATTACGAAAGAGAGGTTCCCACTGTTCCATCATAATCCCATGTCATCTTCTCATTCAAGAGCCGGACCGCCTCATCGTAAATTTTGTTACCTCCCCCTAATAAAGGCCCAGAAGGAAAGGAGCAGAGCCAGGTGCAGAAGATAGAAAAACAGGATAAGAGATGTTTGTGGGTCGTAAATGGGCAAGGCTACCAGCTTCGGCCGCCTAATCATGATCAGGCCAACGAACATGAGAACCAGTATAGCAGGACTGGCCTCAGGCCGGGGAGGCAGCTTTTGCCGAGTCATGCGGCCACAGCGTTTCTGTCCTAAGGTGCACGTGTCACTAGCAAGGTGAATCGCCGGTTAAAGCCTACGTGTCCTTAAGTGTAATGAATTGATCAGAGATCACTGTGTGTCCATTGACTATGTGAGGGCAAGAATACAAGATGGATGACAGAATCTAAAATGGATGCCATGGGTAAATCGGAAATGTGATTATAACAGGAGTGCTCTTGCTCGTAGCGTAGCGAAAACACCAGGATATACTAAATGGATCATTTGTGGTTCACTGATACCAAAATTATGAGTTTACGACAATGTTGAAAACACGGGTTCAAATCGTCACGGAACCTCACTCCTACATTCTATTCCAAATGTATGGTGCTGACTAAACCCTTAGAGAGAATTCTTGGATCAAACTCTTGGCAAAACCAACTTAACTTAAACTGCTACTTACTTACTCCCTCCCACGTATTGGGCTTAGGTCAGGTACACCGGGTTAGGCGTAGTCAGAAGCACCAGTTGAGGTCGTTAGCCAATGTATATATGAATGTATATATGGTATATATATTATTCATTTTAACTATCTTATGGCTAAGAAACCATATCAATGCTTTTGCAGTATTATTTCATAATAATCCTTTTACTGTACGTAATTTACTTTATATTAAGTATTGCAATTGTGGCAATCCATTTCTCTTGCATGAGAAGGAAGACTGTTCAATAAATCATACCCTTTATTGAAAACGCCCGTCTCTCTCTCTTCTCTGCACTCTGGTGAAACTAAGAACGCACGTCTGACTGATGAAATAATTGTCTATTGTTTTCACACGACTCCAGAGATTGACTCTTATTCTGGGGAGCAAAGTTGTCATGTTTATGAGGTTGTCGGAAGCTGAATCCCTTCTTGTCTTAGCCAGGGAAGCTGATCACTGCCTATTCAGTCAAGAAAGTTTCCAGTGACCTCTGAGCTAGCTGGCGCAAACCTAAATTAAGTCTAACATAGTCAGTAGAGACCTAGAAGACCACAGTCCTACGTCTACACTGCTGTTTATGTTATTCCAATGCGCAGGGCCTATAGGGAAAATAGGAACTACAGTACATGGCGCCCAACGTTTGGGAAGGCGATAAAACTAATGCAAGACGTTAGAGTAACTCAGTCGTGCTTTTTCACACAGACCCTTTCTCCCGTAAATACTCCAATAGACGTCTGGAGTGGGTGAAAGGTTAAAATCCGCCGGAACTTAGTAGGAAGAGATTCCTATGTAGAGTTTTTGGTTTAGTCAACGTTGAAGGATACAGTGTTCCAAAATATTCCGCACCTAATCTTTTGTTTCCTTGAAACCTGATCTGCAACAAAAAAAACTTTCTGACAGTAAAATGCCAGACAGTGATGAGGATAGGGATGCTGCTATATTAGCAAATCAACTCCTAGAGGATGACACGAGTCTCCTACAGAATGACCGGAATGCTATCCTCATTCCGGTCAACATAAGAAAAACTATAACTTTAAAACATATAGAAAATGGACTGACAGCAAGAGGTGGTACAGTCATTTTCGTGATAGAGGCACACGAATATCGGCAGACAGAGGTATTCTATTCATGGATAAACTTTCCAGCGGCAAACGCTACAGCACACGAGTTCCACTATTACAAAATAGAGGAACCACCGGATGAATACGCTCCTTTCGAGGAGATTGAAATTCCATTAAAATACCAAGAGCACCTGCTCTGGTTTAAAGGCGCCCTAAAACATAATGATCACATCACCAGGCTCGGTCCACTAGGTAGACCAGGAGCAATGTGACCGTTTCTAGCCAGCTACACACCGCATCCAGACATTGATAAAATGTCAAGAGAAGAACTTTTAGCACAGCTAAAATTACTAATTAAAATTCACAGACAGTTTGTCCAATATGTAATGCGGACTGCAACAGTCCAAACAGCTGTTAATATTCCACAGCTGACCCCTCATCAGGGGAACACAAATACAATTACACCACAGAGCATACAATCATGTCTTGGTAAAACAGCCGCAAAACAGGAACAAATTCCATTCTGGCTAGCACAAAAAATAACTCAGATAGAGGCAGTATTTCCAAATACTACCCCTATTGAGAAACACAGAATTCTGACCATCTGCCTTCCAATGGGGGTCGCACCACATGTAGAGGACTGTGACACTTGGGGCACAGTCTTTGCTTCCATTTACACAAAAACACATGGTGTTCCGTCCATGGCTGTTATACCGGATGTGCTAAAACAAATTCAGAATAAATACGGTCCAGAACCTGCTTTAACTCTTGGTATGAAATTACTGAAAGACTTCAAGCAGGTCTCGGCTATATTATTAGCCAATATAAAAGGAGAAGCAGCATCTATAGCGATCCGCCAGAAATTGAAACAAACAGACATAACAGATCAACCAATTGAACTTGCCAGAATCATAGAAAAATGCTATGAAGAATTAGGTAGAGATAGTTTGGGTGGGAAACCAGTAAAACCCCAACTACTTGAAAATCCTGAAAAATGATTTATTAAAAATAATCTAAACACTCCTAAAAAGAGCTGGGATGGAAATAAACAATCCACTCCCAAAGAAAAAGTTTTCCAGTCCAGAGAAAGGTCTCCTCGGCGGAGAGAAAGAACTCCGAATCGAGAACACCAGTCTCCCCAGAGGGAGCACTCTGAGAAAAGATATAACCTTAGAAATAGGGATAACTTGAAAAACCCTGATAGATATCAAAGTATTGATACACGTCCCTCTCGATCTTTTTCGCAGAAATCGGAAAGAAGAGGACGGTCAGAACCAAGGGAAGAGCACACCAAGTCCAAAGACAAGGAACCTGCTCAAAGTAAAAAATTACAATATCCAAGAAAGAAGGTAGCCAGTATTAGAGTAATCGAACATGCCGAGAATACTGAGGACACAGCTGAAAAACGGAGCGTGGGCACAGACAATGCTATACAGCGCAGCAGAAATCAGCATAGCTCGCAAGATCCTGATGAATCATCTGAAGACAGTGGACACGAATGAATACATTCAAGTAGAAACTGCAGATACCAGAGTTAGCGAACCTCATAAAATATACGAAATAACATTGCGTATAGAGGGAGATAAGACTAGGAAAATAAGGGGTCTGTTTTGGGAAAACCTCTCAAAGGGCTATGACATCCTGTTAGCCGAGAAAGATTGGCCCCCAGAGTTTGTCAGGGAGTGCCCTCATGGCGAAGAAATGATTATGCCTGCCTTCTCAAATCATATCACTATTCACACTAAATATATAAATGCAAGGAAATGGGCAGTAGCTCAAGCACCTGCATTATATAAAAATCATGTAGGATGGGATGAGGACTCTCCTCCTCACAAAATTCAATTAAAATGTCAACCAACTGCACAAAGGCAGTACCCAATTAAGCAAAAAGCAAAAAAACAAGTCAGGGAGATTTTAGATCAACGTGAATACCAAGGGTGATTGAAACATGCACCTCTCAAATGAGCAATCCTTTGTTTCCTGTCTCCAAACCAGACAATTCGTATCGTCTTGTCTTGGACTACAGACACCTTAACTCATGTTGCAAAACAATTGAGGTACAAAATTCGCACAGTGCGGCACTAATGAATAACATAGTTCGCAAAAAATACAAAACAACATTAGACATATCTAATGGGTTCTTTTGTCAAAATATTGCACCAGAAAGCAGGTACTTGACCGCTTTCTCAATAATGGGGTCACAGAAAAATTTCTGTAGACTCCCACAAGGATTCAAGAACAGCCCATGATTATTCTCAGCCAGAGTAACAGAGTTACTACAAATGTATGATGATGAGGCATTATCTTATGTCGATGACATCTATCTCACAGACGACGACTTGGATACTCACTTGAAAAGAGTGAACACCATAATACTTGGGTTAGCAGCAGAGAGTTACAAATTCAACTTTAAAAAGTCACGAATTGCCCATCTAACTGTCCTATTTTTAGGATACGAATTATCAAGTGAAGGCAAAAGCCTAGCAGACAACTTCTTAGAGAAGTGCGCTGTACTCCAAGCACCAAAAACGCTGAAAAACTTACAATCGATTCTAGGCTTCCTGAATTTTGGAAGAACTTATATTCTAAACTATACAGAGAGGGTTAAACCTCTCTACGAATTAATAAAACCTGATTTTTAAACCAATCAACTGGACTCAAAAACACACAGAAATTTTGAGATCACTGCAAACAGACATATTAGCTAAAACAAAATTAGAAATATGTGACTATACATGCAACCTTGTAATCCAGGTCATCCCAGGAAGATGCGGATTCATGTACCTGACCTCTAATGAGGGAGAAACGGTACCAATAGCTTACAAATCACATTTGTACACACAAGCAGAACAAACAATCAGTCTTACAGAAAACACTGTAAAGGCAGTTCAAACTGCTGTAGCAAGAGAACGATCCCTAGCCCAAGGCAAAAGAATAACTGTTTTCACAGCAGAATCAGCCTTCGAGGCGCTATTCAGCCCAGTAAATCTAAAAACAGTGGCACTAGATCCGAAATGGATACAGCGGGAAAATTCTCTTGCTGCAGAAGACGTGACATACTATTTTGTCCCGAACATGAAAAAACTGAATGATTTAAAATATGAAAAAGAATATCCTCTGCCGATCGAAATTCTACCTCTCCAACAGTACTCTTGTATAATCTATACAGACAGATTTGTACAGCATTACAATGTAGATCATAAATCCTACAATGCAGCCTGCGAGATTGTTAAAGGTCGCTGGCTCTGCAGTAAATTCAGACCGAAAATAACAAAAACTGAATCACTGAGAAAATGTTCGGCTCAGCGAGCTGAAATCAGATCTTTAACCACATCGCTGCTGATAGAATTCCCCTCCTGTGCTGGAACTCTTTGAATTCCATTGTTTTATGACCAGCTCAGCTCGTCTTCAGCACACGACCAGTGTACTGCATGACGAGCTGAGCTCGTCATGAGCAGGGAAGGGGTTAAAGATGGCGCTTGAAAATGCCGAACGTGAATTCCCGACACTAATCGTGTGCGATTCGCATTTTTGCATCAATTCCTACAATAATGATTTGCAGAACTGGGTTCAAAATGATTACAAAGATGACACAGGTGCCACAATCAAGCATAAAATGCTTTGGAAACAAGTAGTTCTTTTACAGAAGGAACTACAAAAGACTCACGTGATACACACTCTGAGTCATCAACGTGATGGCGTTCACGTTGCAGGGAATTCATTGGCTAATACAGCCACAGCGGAAGCAACTAAACCGGCTTCCGTAGCCACAAAAAAGCGTTCAGAAAAATACATAGACGGGGAAACCATGCTGGCGGTAAAAACGTCTTCAAAAGGCAACTGTGCAGCACTACCTGTGAACTATCCACTCAATTATACATACATAATTGATGCAAACTCCGTTCATTTTGCTCGAATCCCTGGAGTGGGGGATAGGGTAATTCCAAACACCAATCAGAGAATCTTTTTAATAGCAGATGCACACATGGGATTGGGTCCGAGGCACAAACAGATGAAGGAATCTCTGACAGAATTACAATCAGAATACTGGTGGCCGGGGATGAGCCTGCAACATTATAAATTTGTGAAGAGCTGTCCAGACTGCAACAGAGACCGCAGTAACGAGCCAACCGGAGTAATGCCATGGCCATTTCTGTAGGTAGCATATGGCTATCTACACATGAAATCCAGCGTCCTATTAATTTTTTTTAAGACTATATTCACTTAAAAATGTGGCCCCAGCGCTCGGCTGACGCCAGAACTGTTATAAACGATTTGTGAGTCTTTATCGGCACATACGCAATTGCCATGCTTCATTCTGACCAGGGTCCTGCTTTTAGCTCTCAAGCTTATAAGGAGGCCAATGCCAGCATGGGCATTGGGTTGCGGTTCTCTTGTCCCTTCCATCCTGAGGGAAACGGGGTTGTGGAAAGAAAAAAACGAGACATAAAGCAATCTATAACAGCAAAGGTATTAGGTTCGGGTGATGGGTGGGTCCAGCATTTAACAAGTGTCCAACGTAGTCTTAATACCTTGCCAAGAAATTCTCTAAAATGTTTCAGCCCGTACGAACTATTGTTCGGAACTAGAATGTATGTTCAGGACTTAGATAGTCATGCTTCAGTGGTAGAAGATAAGAAAAAATGCTTTGACATCAAAGATCGTTTGGCTGTTTTACAGGACTTAAATGAAACAAGAAAAGCCCTGAGCAACATAAAGTTAAAGCAACAGCCAACAACCACTGAAGACACACCACCTGTCCCAGCAAGACCTGTCTGGATTCCAAAGATTGGGGATCTGGTCAGAGAGAAAATAGCGGTGAAGAAGGAATTTGGGCCTTCTTACAGAAAAGCAGTACCTGTCTTAGCAATTAACGGAACAAGATCAGTTCTACTACCGCCCCTTGCTGGTAAAAAGGAGAACCGAGTTGTATCAATCGACCTGGTAAAACCACAATCATGTGGCCAATAATAAGTAGTATGCCCAGTGGACTCCCAGGAAATAGCAGAATACCAAAATTTGCTACAATCCAAGAGGTTCAAACTGAGAAACTAATCACATTTGATAAACCTGCAGTGAATAAAAAAGAACTATGCAGAAATGACATGGAACTTGCGCCTCTTGAAACCCAAATTGAAACAGTTCGTCAAGAAACACCAGTCTACAATGATGTAGCATCAGAATGTGCTAATGAAAGGCAAATTGAAAAAACAATTCCAACAATTGAAAGAACTGCATCTGGCTACTTCATCAATTTCGATAACTTTTCTGAGGATCAAAGCGACCCTGAAGTGACGCCAGCAACAAAGACTTTTAAAGACAAAGCAACAAAACTCTTGCTCCAACTCAAAGAAGCATATCTAAATGCACCGTCAGGGGTATTTATACTCCTACTATGCCTAATTTTAGTTTTAATTTTAGGAAAATGTATTACAGTACATGGACACAGCAAGTCAGAACATCAACTTAGTTCTGAAGCCTCACAAGTCATCTCACATCGAGAAAAGAGAACTATCATCAGTGAATGTCACAGCCATTCCAATACCCGGCGGGGTAGTTTGGGACAAAACAGATTACGAAATATATGGACCGGTCGAACTCTTGAAATATCCTCATCAGTTTAAGGTTTCATTAAGTGACTTTGTAAAACCAAGTACATTCTCTGATGATTGGGACTTTAAAAGCATAAATAATATGATGTCGGATTTAGTTTTGTCAGCAAAATTTACAGAACATGATTATTTGCAAGGTTCATCGAATTATGAACAGATGTATTGTTTTACCCATTATGCAGACCACTATTTGCATAAATCTGCTCAACCTAGAAATGTTTTTAAATATAATCAATGGGAACATTGTGCAACTCCACCTGAAAGCAGTTCAAAAACATTCTATGAGAAATTCCAATACTTTTCAGGGTTTAACACAAGTGATGCAGAAACATTTTATTATAAACTGTTAGATAAAACAGGGACAAAAACCATGCTGTCAAATACTAAATTGATATATTCAGAAGCATTTTATGTAAAAATGAATACATTTGGTTTTGATTTCTGGAAAAACAACATTGAAACAAAAACCATCTGGGGTACAAAAGATTGGCAGGTACAAGGCCTAGAAGCATTATTTCGAGCCTGCATGATCCCAGAACAAATAATGTTCTTGAATGACACAATTCAACAAACGACCTGTCTTGGCCTAGCCAAGATTAAAGACCTTAACAAACCGTCTATTCCAAAGCCAATACCTGATAATGCAACCACAGATATTGAGGTAGACGTATCCCAAGTTTTACATGAAAACAGAACACATCCTGATTGGAAAAAGTGGTTAATCTGGCCTACAGACACAAATAACTGTCAAGACAGATTCCTGAACAAAATACAGGGGTTAAAAATGACCAGACCAGACCCTAGATACTCCCAGAGACAACATCCAGGGATAGTAACAACATACAGTGTAGGGAAAGTATGCCTTGAATGGCTACAAACATCCACACTGGCAGAAATTAAGCAACACTTATCTTTACTTAAAGATGGTGCTGACATGCGCGATTTCATAATGGGACCACGCAAACAGCGTCAAAAACGTTTCATAGCGGCCAGTATATACGCTGCTTACAACGAGGCATGGAAAGTGACTCAAATTGAGACAGCAGAGAAAATACGAGAAATTGATCGTATTAATTTGGAAAAATCACTTTCTGTTGTGGACAATGGGTTAATGACTCTGTCATCCAGAATATATTCACTGGACAGTATTGTATCATCTGCTATAGATATAATAGACCAGGACTTGCTAATGTAACAACATGGCCAGTCCCAATTACGTTCTATTGTACAGCTAGGCTGAACGTTGCAAAACCTGCGTTCAGGCTATGTGCCATGGCGTTTTATCAACACAACGTCATTGTTTTCTATCTTTAACCTTACTGATAAACAAATCAGTTTGGCACAGAAAGGAGCAGACTATACGATTCTGAGCATTGAAAAACTTGAGAGATTACCATTGACAATGTCAGAAAGACCTGTCATTGAATGGATAATACACGGAATAATCACAATTCCGATAACAACTTTCCAATTTAAAAATTGCCAAGAGTATATACCAGCAGGCCAGTATGAAAGGTTGGGTAAAGGATACATTAAGTCATCATGGAAATTACCTTATACACACACATGTTATAGTGACAATAACAAAAATGTATTTCTTAGTGGTAATGAGTATAAACAATCACTAAGCGGTATACTTTTGTGCCAAGGTATTAACTTGCATGGGGCCTGTGAGGGGACTTCAAATAACCTTTCATGCCACCAGCGAGGCACACCTGCAACACAGATAGAGCCATTTTTTAGACAACTTTCTAAAGGGAGTTACGTTCTAATAACGGACCACAGCTGTTGTGGCTTGGTGCCAGGGAAAGCATATCTCTTAAGGGTCAGTTCCATGGTCACTTGCTGTATGCAAGCATTGTATCCAAATGGCCCTGGAGACTCAGAGGCTCCGATTTGGCCTCCGTTGAATATCTCTTCTATACAAATTGATACTTTAAGCAGAATGAAGTCTGTGCTTTTACAGACAACAGTGCCCATCACGTCATCAAAAGAGACGTATGATCTCCAAGTTGCAAGGACAACTGCAGAGATACATACACTTTTATCAGCAAATTGCCCCGTGCATTTCGTAGAAATGTTAAGCCAAATCCTAAATATGTTGAATGCCAGTGGTATCTCGAATGTATTTAAGACAATTTTTTCGGGACTGTTAACACCCTTCGAAGCAGTCCTGGGCATCTTTCCCAATTTTGTCCATTCGGTCTTTGGCGGCCTACCACTACTTTTGGAACTCGTAGCAGGGATTTTATTTTTGACCCTTCTGCTCCGATATGGCAAGCCAAAATGCAGACATGACTCCGGCAAGGATGGAAGAAACGATCCTAGCAATACGCTACCGGGACCGCATAACTAAAGAGATCTGAATATGACCTGGTTTCTTTCATTCAGACCTATATGGCAGACCTGCATCTTACCTGTGCTTCGATGTATGCTATGCGGAGAGGAATGCGTGTTAGACACCTGTCTACAATCAGCAGTACCAATGGATATCGATACTTTGCTAAGTCCTGTAACGGCTCATGCATCGTGTTGTCCCCAGAGGTTACCAATCCTGATGACGGCATTCGTTGAGACTTCTGCGCTACGATTAGGTGGTGGCAGTGAAGCAAGAAATGAAAGCAACATCACCCAGGTACGACCCTCTGTGAGCATTGCTGATATTAAAATCGATGATAGCAATCATTCTCACGACTGCCACGTTAAAGCATTATAAAACTTGGTCGAACTGTCACCTGAATATGTAGACCAATTTTTTGCGAGTCTGTCTGAAATGATGTTCTCCCCTGAACAGAAACAATAATTTCTTGGAAAACAATCCGGCACACAGCGTTCCCATGAACTCTGAATTCGGCCTTCGGCTTTGATAAACAAGAGCTACTGAAAAACGTTTGGAACTATTTTTCCCCCCCGCTCATAATGAAATTATTTTTTCCAAAATTCCAAAATATTTACCTTTTTTCTGGCACACGTACTTTGCTTAAAGTAGAACTATTCATAAAGAACAGAGCTTCTATTTTTAGTAGATCTAGACACAAAATATTACCTCAGCCTCTTGCACATTTTACAGCAACTGTATTTATATGTGATGAAATAGTCTTGCCCTTCTTTTCTGTATTGAGAGACATTTCATGTGTAATTTTTCGCAAATCGTTCAGTTGATATACATAAGCAATTTTTCTGAATGACCATACTGCTTAAAACGTACAGTACCTATTATCATTTTCGTGTATTTCGTATACACCATTTCAAATGCAAAATGTATTTTGGGGTGGGTTGGAATACACATGCATCTTTATTGCTTAAGTTTTTAGTAATTGATGGACATAAAACCGTGGAGTGGGTGATGTGTTTTATCTAGGAACCCGATCAATATTGTGACCTTATGCCCTATACGGCTATAATCAATAAATATACCTATAATGGCATAATAATCAGAGCCATATTTCAGTAACTCACCTCTGCAGTCCATGACACAGCAGAAGCTACTTCCTTAGATTCCTAGAGAGCACACCGAGTTCTTTCGACACACCAAACCCCCAGCAACCTGGGAAAGCCCCGCTTGCTTTGTTTTGATTTGTAATAGAACTCCTGCGAGCACTGTAAGAACGACCAGTTCTTAGTGACATCTTTATTGACGTCTTATGTCCAAAACTTATGTCAAACTCAGCACCTTTCAGGTATAAATATACCAACGTTGCCTTAAGCAAACACACAGTGGTGAATACTGGAGCAGCACAGCTGTCCCCTTGCAGAGAGCCCAGCAGACGCGAGAAGCCCACGGACCCTGCCCCTCCTCTTTGACGCGCTGAGGAAGACGCTGTCTTTTGTCCTGCTGAGAAAACCCAGCTTCGGCGTTTCCAGCCTACCCTTGCGGGTGACTGGGATATCGGGTCCTGAGAGGGAGATACCAGACCTCCTACATTCTATTCCAAAGGTACGGTGCTGACTAAACCCTTAGAGAGAATTCTTGGATCAAACTTTTGGCAAAACCAACTTAACTTAAAATGCTACTTACTTACTCCCTCCCACGTATTAGGCTTAGGTCAGGTACACCGGGGTAGGCGTAGTCAGAAGCACCAGTTGAGGTCGTTAGCCAATGTATATATGAATGTATATTGTATATATATTTGATTCATTTTAACTATCTAATGGCTAAGAAACCATATCAATGCTTTTACAGTATTATTTCATAATACTCCTTTTACTGTACCTTTAACTGTACGTAATTTAAGTATTGCAATTGTGGCAATCCATTTCTCTTGCATGAGAAGGAAGACTGTTCAATAAATCATACCCTTTATTGAAAACACCCGTCTCTCTCTCTTCTCTGCACTCTGGTGAAACTAGGAATGCACGTCTGACTGAGTGAAATAATTGTCTATTGTTTTCACACGACTCTAGAGATTGACTCTTATTCTGGGGAGCAAAGTTGTCATGTTTATGCGGTTGTCGGAAGCTGAATCCCTTCTTGTCTGAGCCAGGGAAGCTGATCACTTCCTATTCAGTCAAGAAAGATTCCAGTGACCTCTGAGCTAGCTGGCGCAAACCTAAATTAAGTCTAACATAGTCAGTAGAGACCTAGAAGACCACAGTCCTATGTCTACACTGCTGATTATGTTATTCCAATGTGCAGGGCCTATAGGGAAAATAGAAACTACACTACACTATCAGGCAGGATGGTTTGAGCCTGATCTTGATCCCCAGCAACTCTGCTCCATCCAGGTTCTCCTCGACTAATTTCTCGGTGATAAGTGACCTACGGCTGCAAACTGCAACTCTGCCCCCTCTTTTCTTCCCCTGCCAACTGTATATTAAGATGTCGTAGTTTGGGGGAGGGAGGGCACTATATCGGGACCGGAGGATTTCTCTAACCAGGTCGTCATTAGTGTGAGGAGGTCCAGCTCCTTTTTCTGAAGTAATGTAAAGATCTCTAAATTGTGTTTTTGGAGAGACTGGGTGTTCAGGAGAACAGTCTTTAGGCCAACGGGTGCCCTTGACCTCAAGTCAATGGCCCCCTCACCCAGCACACCTCTCCTCAGTGGGTCTATGGTGTCCACTAGTATCTTATTTAATCTAAGGTTTTCTGCTAGTGAGTCCCGGAAGGCCGGCGTGTTTGGTGTACTTTTTAATTCCATAAGAGCTTCCCTGAAATAGGCCAATTTTTGACCAGAGTTTCTGGCCCCGGGGCCAAGTAGGGCGCTGACGGGCGCAGACGGGCTTGCCTTAGGCGCGCCTTTGGCGTGCCAGTGGCGCGCCTGCTGCGTGCGTCCGTTGCGCGTCCATCGCAGCATCGGTTTATGACTGAGAGTGAGGCTGCAACTATCGCGCTGACCCTGCCCAGCCCGGAAGTGTAGCCAATGCCTCCTCCACACAAACAGCACACAGCTGCGGATGACCGGAAGGCGGCTCCTAGGAAGGCGGGCGTGTGGCAGAGCAAATGGGGGGGGGGGTCTGTGCACTTACAGGAATGCAGGTAGGCTTATTTTAAAACAAATGCGTGTAAAATAGCTGTAGGTTAAAAATAAATGCTTTTTATTAAAAGAAGTTTACTGGTGCTAGCAGGAACTGCCAAGAGCAGCGTGGTCGGCGCGAGTGCGACACCGGCTTCTGATTAGTTGCGCGTCTGTCGCAGCATCGGTCTTATGACCGAGAGTGAGGCTGCAACTAGCACGCTGACCCTGCCCAGCCCAGAAGTGTAGCCAATGCCTCCTCCACACAATCATATTTACAACAAGGGGTGGTGAGGGACAGAGTCTCTGAATTAAGCAGAAAGCTCTCACCCAGTCAAGAGATCAGGGCTAGATCCAACACCGTTTTTTAGCTCACTGCACCATCCCAGTTTCAGAACCTGGCTGTATGCAAATTAGTCTGTTCCTGTCCCAGTGCATGATGGGAACAGGGCAAACCAAACTACAAAAGCCAATTCTTACACTGGGAAGGAAACAAGCTCCCGGGGACCGGTTTCTGGCATTACAGCCGTCTTCAGCCCGGTTTGCTTGAATCCTGATGGTGCAATGAGCAAGGGTCTCACATCTGAGAATACCCTTCCACGCTTAGGGTGGACAAAAATATTTACAACAAGGGGTGGTGAGGGACAGAGTCTCTGAATTAAGCAGAAAGCTCTCACCCAGTCAAGAGATCAGGGCTAGATCCAACACCGTTTTTTAGCTCACTGCACCATCCCAGTTTCAGAACCTGGCTGTATGCAAATTAGTCTGTTCCTGTCCCAGTGCATGATGGGAACAGGGCAAACCAAACTACAAAAGCCAATTCTTACACTGGGAAGGAAACAAGCTCCCGGGGACCGGTTTCTGGCATTACAGCCGTCTTCAGCCCGGTTTGCTTGAATCCTGATGGTGCAATGAGCAAGGGTCTCACATCTGAGAATACCCTTCCACGCTTAGGGTGGACAAAAATATTTACAACAAGGGGTGGTGAGGGACAGAGTCTCTGAATTAAGGTATACTCAGACATGAGTCCCTTTCTCTCAGACATGAGTCCCTTTCTCACTGCTCCATCAGGATTCAAGCAAGCCGGGCCGAAGAGGCTGAAATGCCAGAAACCGGTCCCCGGTAGCTTGTCTCCTTTCTGGTAAAGAATTGGCTTTGTAGTTTAGTCTGCCCTGTTCCCATGATGCACTGGGCCAGGGACAGACTGATTTGCATATAGCCAGGTTCTGAGCTGGGATGGGGCAGTGAGATAAATAACGGTGATGGATCAAGCCCTGATCTTTGGACTGGGTAAGAGTGGTCTGCTCAATTCAGACACTCTGTTCATCACCACCCCCTTTTGTAAATCGATTTTGGCCACTATAGGTGTGGCAGGGTATACTCAGACATGAGTCCCTTTCTCAATGCTCCATCAGGATTCAAGCAAGCCGGGCCGAAGAGGCTGAAATGCCAGAAACCGGTCCCCGGTAGCTTGTCTCCTTTCTGGTAAAGAATTGGCTTTGTAGTTTAGTCTGCCCTGTTCCCATGATGCACTGGGCCAGGGACAGACTGATTTGCATATAGCCAGGTTCTGAGCTGGGATGGGGCAGTGAGATAAATAACGGTGATGGATCAAGCCCTGATCTTTGGACTGGGTAAGAGTGGTCTGCTCAATTCAGACACTCTGTTCATCACCACCCCCTTTTGTAAATCGATTTTGGCCACTATAGGTGTGGCAGGGTATACTCAGACATGAGTCCCTTTCTCACTGCTCCATCAGGATTCAAGCAAGCCGGGCCGAAGAGGCTGAAATGCCAGAAACCGGTCCCCGGTAGCTTGTCTCCTTTCTGGTAAAGAATTGGCTTTGTAGTTTAGTCTGCCCTGTTCCCATGATGCACTGGGCCAGGGACAGACTGATTTGCATATAGCCAGGTTCCGAGCTGGGATGGGGCAGTGAGATAAATAACGGTGATGGATCAAGCCCTGATCTTTGGACTGGGTAAGAGTGGTCTGCTCAATTCAGACACTCTGTTCATCACCACCCCCTTTTGTAAATCGATTTTGGCCACTATAGGTGTGGCAGGGTATACTCAGACATGAGTCCCTTTCTCACTGCTCCATCAGGATTCAAGCAAGCCGGGCCGAAGAGGCTGAAATGCCAGAAACCGGTCCCCGGTAGCTTGTCTCCTTTCTGGTAAAGAATTGGCTTTGTAGTTTAGTCTGCCCTGTTCCCATGATGCACTGGGCCAGGGACAGACTGATTTGCATATAGCCAGGTTCTGAGCTGGGATGGGGCAGTGAGATAAATAACGGTGATGGATCAAGCCCTGATCTTTGGACTGGGTAAGAGTGGTCTGCTCAATTCAGACACTCTGTTCATCACCACCCCCTTTTGTAAATCGATTTTGGCCACTATAGGTGTGGCAGGGTATACTCAGACATGAGTCCCTTTCTCACTGCTCCATCAGGATTCAAGCAAGCCGGGCCGAAGAGGCTGAAATGCCAGAAACCGGTCCCCGGTAGCTTGTCTCCTTTCTGGTAAAGAATTGGCTTTGTAGTTTAGTCTGCCCTGTTCCCATGATGCACTGGGCCAGGGACAGACTGATTTGCATATAGCCAGGTTCTGAGCTGGGATGGGGCAGTGAGATAAATAACGGTGATGGATCAAGCCCTGATCTTTGGACTGGGTAAGAGTGGTCTGCTCAATTCAGACACTCTGTTCATCACCACCCCCTTTTGTAAATCGAGTTTGGCCACTATAGGTGTGGCAGGGTATACTCAGACATGAGTCCCTTTCTCACTGCTCCATCAGGATTCAAGCAAGCCGGGCCGAAGAGGCTGAAATGCCAGAAACCGGTCCCCGGTAGCTTGTCTCCTTTCTGGTAAAGAATTGGCTTTGTAGTTTAGTCTGCCCTGTTCCCATGATGCACTGGGCCAGGGACAGACTGATTTGCATATAGCCAGGTTCTGAGCTGGGATGGGGCAGTGAGATAAATAACGGTGATGGATCAAGCCCTGATCTTTGGACTGGGTAAGAGTGGTCTGCTCAATTCAGACACTCTGTTCATCACCACCCCCTTTTGTAAATCGATTTTGGCCACTATAGGTGTGGCAGGGTATACTCAGACATGAGTCCCTTTCTCACTGCTCCATCAGGATTCAAGCAAGCCGGGCCGAAGAGGCTGAAATGCCAGAAACCGGTCCCCGGTAGCTTGTCTCCTTTCTGGTAAAGAATTGGCTTTGTAGGTTAGTCTGCCCTGTTCCCATGATGCACTGGGCCAGGGACAGACTGATTTGCATATAGCCAGGTTCTGAGCTGGGATGGGGCAGTGAGATAAATAACGGTGATGGATCAAGCCCTGATCTTTGGACTGGGTAAGAGTGGTCTGCTCAATTCAGACACTCTGTTCATCACCACCCCCTTTTGTAAATCGATTTTGGCCACTATAGGTGTGGCAGGGTATACTCAGACATGAGTCCCTTTCTCACTGGTCCATCAGGATTCAAGCAAGCCGGGCCGAAGAGGCTGAAATGCCAGAAACCGGTCCCCGGTAGCTTGTCTCCTTTCTGGTAAAGAATTGGCTTTGTAGTTTAGTCTGCCCTGTTCCCATGATGCACTGGGCCAGGGACAGACTGATTTGCATATAGCCAGGTTCTGAGCTGGGATGGAGCAGTGAGATAAATAACGGTGATGGATCAAGCCCTGATCTTTGGACTGGGTAAGAGTGGTCTGCTCAATTCAGACACTCTGTTCATCACCACCCCCTTTTGTAAATCGATTTTGGCCACTATAGGTGTGGCAGGGTATACTCAGACATGAGTCCCTTTCTCACTGCTCCATCAGGATTCAAGCAAGCCGGGCCGAAGAGGCTGAAATGCCAGAAACCGGTCCCCGGTAGCTTGTCTCCTTTCTGGTAAAGAATTGGCTTTGTAGTTTAGTCTGCCCTGTTCCCATGATGCACTGGGCCAGGGACAGACTGATTTGCATATAGCCAGGTTCTGAGCTGGGATGGGGCAGTGAGATAAACAACGGTGATGGATCAAGCCCTGATCTTTGGACTGGGTAAGAGTGGTCTGCTCAATTCAGACACTCTGTTCATCACCACCTCCTTTTGTAAATCGATTTTGGCCACTATAGGTGTGGCAGGGTATACTCAGACATGAGTCCCTTTCTCACTGCTCCATCAGGATTCAAGCAAGCCGGGCCGAAGAGGCTGAAATGCCAGAAACCGGTCCCCGGTAGCTTGTCTCCTTTCTGGTAAAGAATTGGCTTTGTAGTTTAGTCTGCCCTGTTCCCATGATGCACTGGGCCAGGGACAGACTGATTTGCATATAGCCAGGTTCTGAGCTGGGATGGGGCAGTGAGATAAATAACGGTGATGGATCAAGCCCTGATCTTTGGACTGGGTAAGAGTGGTCTGCTCAATTCAGACACTCTGTTCATCACCACCCCCTTTTGTAAATCGATTTTGGCCACTATAGGTGTGGCAGGGTATACTCAGACATGAGTCCCTTTCTCACTGCTCCATCAGGATTCAAGCAAGCCGGGCCGAAGAGGCTGAAATGCCAGAAACCGGTCCCCGGTAGCTTGTCTCCTTTCTGGTAAAGAATTGGCTTTGTAGTTTAGTCTGCCCTGTTCCCATGATGCACTGGGCCAGGGACAGACTGATTTGCATATAGCCAGGTTCTGAGCTGGGATGGGGCAGTGAGATAAATAACGGTGATGGATCAAGCCCTGATCTTTGGACTGGGTAAGAGTGGTCTGCTCAATTCAGACACTCTGTTCATCACCACCCCCTTTTGTAAATCGATTTTGGCCACTATAGGTGTGGCAGGGTATACTCAGACATGAGTCCCTTTCTCACTGCTCCATCAGGATTCAAGTAAGCCGGGCCGAAGAGGCTGAAATGCCAGAAACCGGTCCCCGGTAGCTTGTCTCCTTTCTGGTAAAGAATTGGCTTTGTAGTTTAGTCTGCCCTATTCCCATGATGCACTGGGCCAGGGACAGACTGATTTGCATATAGCCAGGTTCTGAGCTGGGATGGGGCAGTGAGATAAATAACGGTGATGGATCAAGCCCTGATCTTTGGACTGGGTAAGAGTGGTCTGCTCAATTCAGACACTCTGTTCATCACCACCCCCTTTTGTAAATCGATTTTGGCCACTATAGGTGTGGCAGGGTATACTCAGACATGAGTCCCTTTCTCACTGCTCCATCAGGATTCAAGCAAGCCGGGCCGAAGAGGCTGAAATGCCAGAAACCGGTCCCCGGTAGCTTGTCTCCTTTCTGGTAAAGAATTGGCTTTGTAGTTTAGTCTGCCCTGTTCCCATGATGCACTGGGCCAGGGACAGACTGATTTGCATATAGCCAGGTTCTGAGCTGGGATGGGGCAGTGAGATAAATAACGGTGATGGATCAAGCCCTGATCTTTGGACTGGGTAAGAGTGGTCTGCTCAATTCAGACACTCTGTTCATCACCACCCCCTTTTGTAAATCGATTTTGGCCACTATAGGTGTGGCAGGGTATACTCAGACATGAGTCCCTTTCTCACTGCTCCATCAGGATTCAAGCAAGCCGGGCCGAAGAGGCTGAAATGCCAGAAACCGGTCCCCGGTAGCTTGTCTCCTTTCTGGTAAAGAATTGGCTTTGTAGTTTAGTCTGCCCTGTTCCCATGATGCACTGGGCCAGGGACAGACTGATTTGCATATAGCCAGGTTCTGAGCTGGGATGGGGCAGTGAGATAAATAACGGTGATGGATCAAGCCCTGATCTTTGGACTGGGTAAGAGTGGTCTGCTCAATTCAGACACTCTGTTCATCACCACCCCCTTTTGTAAATCCTCCACACAATCAGCACACTGCTGCGGTGGACCGGAAGGCAGCTCCTAGGAAGGCGGGCGAGTGACATAGCAAGTGGTGGGATCTGCGCACTTACAGGAATGCAGGTAGGCTCATTTTAAAACAAATGCATGCAGAATAGCTGTAGGTTAAAAAGAAATGCTTTTTTTAAAAAGAAGTTTACTGGTGCTAGCAGGAACTGCCAACAGCAGCGTGGTCAGCGCGAGTGTGACACCGGCTTGTTTAATTTGTTTTTTAAATAATTTGGATTATTATTTTAGAGAAATGCCTTTCAAATTCTATTATTTTAGTTCATAATTTAAATATTTAAATATAACTACATACATATATATATATACATGTGAATATATATTACCTTCTGGCGGTAGGTAGTTATAGTTACAACCTAGTTTCCATAGGAAAAGCATTTTTTGATTTGCTAATAACTGTGGCGTCATTTGACAAATCTTTGCGAAATTCTCAACAAAACCATGTCGTAGCTATGCCTTTAGAAGCCCGTCCGTCGGCTCGGAGCTCTTTGAGTCTGTCTGTCGGTACGTTCCCATGCACTACCCAAAGACTACAGAAACACCACTGCACTGTCGTATACTCTAAAACTCTACCCCAGCCCGATCCCCTACACTACCCAAACAACACTGCATTGTCGTTAACCCTAAAAAACTACCCCTAGCAGGACCCCTAACACTACTCAAACACCACTGCAGTACCCTACACCCTAAAACACTATCCTCAGCACAACCCCCTACAGTACCCAAACACCACTGTAGTACCCTAAACCCTAAAACACTATCCCCAGCACGACCCCCTACAGTACCGAAACACCATTGCACTACCCTAAACCTTAAAACACTATCCCCAGCACGACCCCGTACACTACAGAAACACCACTGCACGACACCCTAAACCCTAAAACCCTACACCCAGCAAGACCCCCTACACTACCTAAACACCACTGCGCTACCCTAAACCCTAAAACAGTACTCCCAGCATGACCCCTACACTACACAAACACCACTGCAGTACCATAAACACTAAAAAACTACTCCCAGCATGACTCCCTACACTACACAAACATTAATGCACTACCCTAAACCCCAAAACACTACTCCCAGAATGACCACTTACACTACGCAAACACTACTGTATTTTGAACTCTAAAACACTACCCCAGCAGGACCCCTACACTACAAAAACACCACTGCACTATCTAAAACCCTAAAATACTATCCCCATCACGACCTCTAAAGTACAAAAACACCACTGTGCTACCTTAAATCCTAAAAGACTACCTGCAGCAGGATCCCCATGTTTATGCGGTTGTCGGAAGCTGAATCCCTTCTTGTCTGAGCCAGGGTAGCTGATCACTTCCTATTCAGTCAAGAAAGTTTCCAGTGACCTCTGAGCTAGCTGGAGCAGACCTAAATTAAGTCTAACATAGTCAGTGGAGACCTAGAAGACCACAGTCCTATGTCTACACTGCTGTTTATGTTATTCCAATGCGCAGGGCCTATAGGGAAAATAGGAACTACACTACACTATCAGGCAGGATGATTTGAGCCTGATCTTAATCCCCAGCAACTCTGCTCCATCCAGGTTCTCCTCGACTAATATCTCGGTGATAAGTGACCTACGGCTGCCATCTGCAACTCTGCCCCCTCTTTTCTTCCCCTGCCAACTGTATATTAAGATGTCGTAGTTTGGGGGAGGGAGGGCACTATATCGGGACCGGAGGATTTCTCTAACCAGGTCTTCATTAGTGTGAGGAGGTCCAGCTCCTTTTCCTGGAGTAATGTAAAGATCTCTAAATTGTGTTTTTGGAGAGACTGGGTGTTCAGGAGAACAGTCTTTAGGCCAACGGGTGCCCCTGGCCTCAAGTCAATGGCCCGCTCACCCAGCACACCTCTCCTCAGTGGGTCTATGGTGTCCACTAGTATCTTATTTAATCTAAGGTTTTCTGCTAGTGAGTCCGGGAAGGCCGGCGTGTTTGGTGTACTTTTTAATTCCATAAGAGCTTCCCTGGAACAAGCCAGTTTTTGACCAGAGTGTCTGGCCCCTGGGCCCAGTGGGGCGCTGACGGGCACAGACGGGCTTGCCTTAGGCGCGCCTGCTGTCTGCGTCCGTTGCGCTTCCATCGCAGCATCGGTCTTATAACTGAGAGTGAGGCTGCAACTATCGCGCTGACCCTGCCCAGCCCGGAAGTGTAGCCAATGCCTCCTCCACACAAACAATACACAGCTGCGGAGGACCGGAAGGCGGCTCCTAGGAAGGCGGGCGTGTGGCAGAGCAAATGGGGGGGGGTCTGTGCACTTACAGGAATGCAGGTAGGCTTATTTTAAAACAAATGCATGTAAAATAGCTGTAGTTCAAAAATAAATGCTTTTTATTAAAAGAAGTTTACTGGTGCTAGCAGGAACTGCCAAGAGCAGCGTGGTCGGCTCGAGTGCGACACCGGCTTCTGATTATTTGCGCGTCTGTCGCAGCATCGGTCTTATGACCGAGAGTGAGGCTGCAACTAGCACGCTGACCCTGCCCAGCCCAGAAGTGTAGCCAATGCCTCCTCCACACAAACAGCACACCGCTGCGGTGGACCGGAAGGCAGCTCCTAGGAAGGCGGGCGAGTGGCATAGCAAGTGGGGGGTCTGCGCACTTACAGGAATGCAGGTAGGCTCATTTTAAAACAAATGCATGCAAAATAGCTGTAGGTTAAAAACAAATGCTTTTTTAAAAAGAAGTATACTGGTGCTAGCAGGAACTGCCAACAGCAGTGTGGTCAGCGCGAGTGTGACACCGGCTTGTTTAATTTGTTTTTTAAATAATTTGGATTATTATTTTAGAGAAATGCCTTTCAAATTCTATTAGTTTAGTTCATAATTTGAATATTTAAATATAACTACATACATATATATATACGTGTGTATATATATTGCCTACTGGCGGTAGGTAGTTATAGTTACAACCTAGTTTCCATAGGAAAAGCATTTTTTGATTTGCTAATAACTGTGGCGTCATTTGACAAATCTTTGCGAAATTCTCAACAAAACCATGTTGTGGCTATGCCTTTAGAAGCCCGTCCGTCGGCTCGGAGCTCTTTGAGTCTGTCTGTCGGGACGTTCCCATGCACTACCCAAAGACTACAGAAACACCACTGCACTGTCGTATACTCTAAAACTCTACCCCAGCCCGATCCCCTACACTACCCAAACACCACTGCATTGTCGTTAACCCTAAAAAACTACCCCTAGCAGGACCCCTAACACTACTCAAACACCACTGCAGTACCCTACACCCTAAAACACTATCCTCAGCACAACCCCCTACAGTACCCAAACACGACTGTAGTACCCTAAACCCTAAAACACTATCCCCAGCACGAACCCCTACAGTACCGAAACACCATTGCACTACCCTAAACCTTACAACACTATCCCCAGCACGACCCCGTACACTACAGAAATACTACTGCACTACCCAAACCCTAAAACCCTACACCCAGCAAGACCCCCTACACTACCCAAACACCACTGCGCTACCCTAAACCCTAAAACAGTACTCCCAGCATGACCCCTACACTACACAACCACCACTGCAGTACCATAAACACTAAAACACTACTCCCAGCATGACTCCCTACACTACACAAACATTAATGCACTACCCTAAACAACAAAACACTACTCCCAGAATGACCACTTATACTACGCAAACACTACTGTATTTTGAACTCTAAAACACTACCCCAGCAGGACCCCTACACTACAAAAACACCACTGCACTATCTAAAACCCTAAAATACTATCCCCATCACGACCTCTAAAGTACAAAAACACCACTGTGCTACCTAAATCCTAAAAGACTACCTGCAGCAGGATCCCCATGTTTATGCGGTTGTCGGAAGCTGAATCCCTTCTTGTCTGAGCCAGGGTAGCTGATCACTTCCTATTCAGTCAAGAAAGTTTCCAGTGACCTCTGAGCTAGCTGGCGCAGACCTAAATTAAGTCTAACATAGTCAGTAGAGACCTAGAAGACCACAGTCCTATGTCTACACTGCTGTTTATGTTATTCCAATGCGCAGGGCCTATAGGGAAAATAGGAACTACACTACACTATCAGGCAGGATGATTTGAGCCTGATCTTAATCCCCAGCAACTCTGCTCCATCCAGGTTCTCCTCGACTACTATCTCGGTGATAAGTGACCTACGGCTGCCATCTGCAACTCTGCCCCCTCTTTTCTTCCCCTGCCAACTGTATATTAAGATGTCGTAGTTTGGGGGAGGGAGGGCACTATATCGGGACCAGAGGATTTCTCTAACAAGGTCTTCATTAGTGTGAGGAGGTCCAGCTCCTTTTCCTGGAGTAATGTAAAGATATCTAAATTGTGTTTTTGGAGAGACTGGGTGTTCAGGAGAACAGTCTTTAGGCCAACGGGTGCCCCTGGCCTCAAGTCAATGGCCCGCTCACCCAGCACACCTCTCCTCAGTGGGTCTATGGTGTCCACTAGTATCTTATTTAATCTAAGGTTTTCTGCTAGTGAGTCCGGGAAGGCCGGCGTGTTTGGTGTACTTTTTAATTCCATAAGAGCTTCCCTGGAACAAGCCAGTTTTTGACCAGAGTGTCTGGCCCCTGGGCCCAGTGGGGCGCTGACGGGCACAGACGGGCTTGCCTTAGGCGCGCCTGCTGTCTGCGTCCGTTGCGCTTCCATCGCAGCATCGGTCTTATAACTGAGAGTGAGGCTGCAACTATCGCGCTGACCCTGCCCAGCCCGGAAGTGTAGCCAATGCCTCCTCCACACAAACAATACACAGCTGCGGAGGACCGGAAGGCGGCTCCTAGGAAGGCGGGCGTGTGGCAGAGCAAATGGGGGGGGGTCTGTGCACTTACAGGAATGCAGGTAGGCTTATTTTAAAACAAATGCATGTAAAATAGCTGTAGTTCAAAAATAAATGCTTTTTATTAAAAGAAGTTTACTGGTGCTAGCAGGAACTGCCAAGAGCAGCGTGGTCGGCTCGAGTGCGACACCGGCTTCTGATTATTTGCGCGTCTGTCGCAGCATCGGTCTTATGACCGAGAGTGAGGCTGCAACTAGCACGCTGACCCTGCCCAGCCCAGAAGTGTAGCCAATGCCTCCTCCACACAAACAGCACACCGCTGCGGTGGACCGGAAGGCAGCTCCTAGGAAGGCGGGCGAGTGGCATAGCAAGTGGGGGGTCTGCGCACTTACAGGAATGCAGGTAGGCTCATTTTAAAACAAATGCATGCAAAATAGCTGTAGGTTAAAAACAAATGCTTTTTTTAAAAAGAAGTATACTGGTGCTAGCAGGAACTGCCAACAGCAGTGTGGTCAGCGCGAGTGTGACACCGGCTTGTTTAATTTGTTTTTTAAATAATTTGGATTATTATTTTAGAGAAATGCCTTTCAAATTCTATTAGTTTAGTTCATAATTTGAATATTTAAATATAACTACATACATATATATATACGTGTGTATATATATTGCCTACTGGCGGTAGGTAGTTATAGTTACAACCTAGTTTCCATAGGAAAAGCATTTTTTGATTTGCTAATAACTGTGGCGTCATTTGACAAATCTTTGCGAAATTCTCAACAAAACCATGTTGTGGCTATGCCTTTAGAAGCCCGTCCGTCGGCTCGGAGCTCTTTGAGTCTGTCTGTCGGGACGTTCCCATGCACTACCCAAAGACTACAGAAATACCACTGCACTGTCGTATACTCTAAAACTCTACCCCAGCCCGATCCCCTACACTACCCAAACACCACTGCATTGTCGTTAACCCTAAAAAACTACCCCTAGCAGGACCCCTAACACTACTCAAACACCACTGCAGTACCCTACACCCTAAAACACTATCCTCAGCACAACCCCCTACAGTACCCAAACACGACTGTAGTACCCTAAACCCTAAAACACTATCCCCAGCACGAACCCCTACAGTACCGAAACACCATTGCACTACCCTAAACCTTACAACACTATCCCCAGCACGACCCCGTACACTACAGAAACACTACTGCACTACCCAAACCCTAAAACCCTACACCCAGCAAGACCCCCTACACTACCCAAACACCACTGCGCTACCCTAAACCCTAAAACAGTACTCCCAGCATGACCCCTACACTACACAACCACCACTGCAGTACCATAAACACTAAAACACTACTCCCAGCATGACTCCCTACACTACACAAACATTAATGCACTACCCTAAACCCCAAAACACTACTCCCAGAATGACCACTTATACTACGCAAACACTACTGTATTTTGAACTCTAAAACACTACCCCAGCAGGACCCCTACACTACAAAAACACCACTGCACTATCTAAAACCCTAAAATACTATCCCCATCACGACCTCTAAAGTACAAAAACACCACTGTGCTACCTAAATCCTAAAAGACTACCTGCAGCAGGATCCCCATGTTTATGCGGTTGTCGGAAGCTGAATCCCTTCTTGTCTGAGCCAGGGTAGCTGATCACTTCCTATTCAGTCAAGAAAGTTTCCAGTGACCTCTGAGCTAGCTGGCGCAGACCTAAATTAAGTCTAACATAGTCAGTAGAGACCTAGAAGACCACAGTCCTATGTCTACACTGCTGTTTATGTTATTCCAATGCGCAGGGCCTATAGGGAAAATAGGAACTACACTACACTATCAGGCAGGATGATTTGAGCCTGATCTTAATCCCCAGCAACTCTGCTCCATCCAGGTTCTCCTCGACTACTATCTCGGTGATAAGTGACCTACGGCTGCCATCTGCAACTCTGCCCCCTCTTTTCTTCCCCTGCCAACTGTATATTAAGATGTCGTAGTTTGGGGGAGGGAGGGCACTATATCGGGACCAGAGGATTTCTCTAACCAGGTCTTCATTAGTGTGAGGAGGTCCAGCTCCTTTTCCTGGAGTAATGTAAAGATCTCTAAATTGTGTTTTTGGAGAGACTGGGTGTTCAGGAGAACAGTCTTTAGGCCAACGGGTGCCCCTGGCCTCAAGTCAATGGCCCGCTCACCCAGCACACCTCTCCTCAGTGGGTCTATGGTGTCCACTAGTATCTTATTTAATCTAAGGTTTTCTGCTAGTGAGTCCGGGAAGGCCGGCGTGTTTGGTGTACTTTTTAATTCCATAAGAGCTTCCCTGGAACAAGCCAGTTTTTGACCAGAGTTTCTGGCCCCTGGGCCCAGTGGGGCGCTGACGGGCACAGACGGGCTTGCCTTAGGCGCGCCTGCTGTCTGCGTCTGTTGCGCTTCCATCGCAGCATCGGTCTTATAACTGAGAGTGAGGCTGCAACTATCGCGCTGACCCTGCCCAGCCCGGAAGTGTAGC
Organism: Lissotriton vulgaris; assembly: GCF_964263255.1. Taxonomy (NCBI): domain Eukaryota; kingdom Metazoa; phylum Chordata; class Amphibia; order Caudata; family Salamandridae; genus Lissotriton; species Lissotriton vulgaris. The sequence goes on from NC_141691.1 coordinate 1,450,747,733, forward strand.
CAATGCCTCCTCCACACAAACAGCACACAGCTGCGGAGGACCAGAAGGCGGCTCCTAGGAAGGCGGGCGTGTGGCAGAGCAAATGGGGGGGGGTCTGTGCACTTACAGGAATGCAGGTAGGCTTATTTTAAAACAAATGCATGTAAAATAGCTGTAGTTCAAAAATAAATGCTTTTTATTAAAAGAAGTTTACTGGTGCTAGCAGGAACTGCCAACAGCAGTGTGGTCAGCGCGAGTGTGACACCGGCTTGTTTAATTTGTTTTTTAAATAATTTGGATTATTATTTTAGAGAAATGCCTTTCAAATTCTATTAGTTTAGTTCATAATTTGAATATTTAAATATAACTACATACATATATATATACGTGTGTATATATATTGCCTACTGGCGGTAGGTAGTTATAGTTACAACCTAGTTTCCATAGGAAAAGCATTTTTTGATTTGCTAATAACTGTGGCGTCATTTGACAAATCTTTGCGAAATTCTCAACAAAACCATGTTGTGGCTATGCCTTTAGAAGCCCGTCCGTCGGCTCGGAGCTCTTTGAGTCTGTCTGTCGGGACGTTCCCATGCACTACCCAAAGACTACAGAAATACCACTGCACTGTCGTATACTCTAAAACTCTACCCCAGCCCGATCCCCTACACTACCCAAACACCACTGCATTGTCGTTAACCCTAAAAAACTACCCCTAGCAGGACCCCTAACACTACTCAAACACCACTGCAGTACCCTACACCCTAAAACACTATCCTCAGCACAACCCCCTACAGTACCCAAACACGACTGTAGTACCCTAAACCCTAAAACACTATCCCCAGCACGAACCCCTACAGTACCGAAACACCATTGCACTACCCTAAACCTTACAACACTATCCCCAGCACGACCCCGTACACTACAGAAATACTACTGCACTACCCAAACCCTAAAACCCTACACCCAGCAAGACCCCCTACACTACCCAAACACCACTGCGCTACCCTAAACCCTAAAACAGTACTCCCAGCATGACCCCTACACTACACAACCACCACTGCAGTACCATAAACACTAAAACACTACTCCCAGCATGACTCCCTACACTACACAAACATTAATGCACTACCCTAAACCCCAAAACACTACTCCCAGAATGACCACTTATACTACGCAAACACTACTGTATTTTGAACTCTAAAACACTACCCCAGCAGGACCCCTACACTACAAAAACACCACTGCACTATCTAAAACCCTAAAATACTATCCCCATCACGACCTCTAAAGTACAAAAACACCACTGTGCTACCTAAATCCTAAAAGACTACCTGCAGCAGGATCCCCATGTTTATGCGGTTGTCGGAAGCTGAATCCCTTCTTGTCTGAGCCAGGGTAGCTGATCACTTCCTATTCAGTCAAGAAAGTTTCCAGTGACCTCTGAGCTAGCTGGCGCAGACCTAAATTAAGTCTAACATAGTCAGTAGAGACCTAGAAGACCACAGTCCTATGTCTACACTGCTGTTTATGTTATTCCAATGCGCAGGGCCTATAGGGAAAATAGGAACTACACTACACTATCAGGCAGGATGATTTGAGCCTGATCTTAATCCCCAGCAACTCTGCTCCATCCAGGTTCTCCTCGACTACTATCTCGGTGATAAGTGACCTACGGCTGCCATCTGCAACTCTGCCCCCTCTTTTCTTCCCCTGCCAACTGTATATTAAGATGTCGTAGTTTGGGGGAGGGAGGGCACTATATCGGGACCAGAGGATTTCTCTAACAAGGTCTTCATTAGTGTGAGGAGGTCCAGCTCCTTTTCCTGGAGTAATGTAAAGATATCTAAATTGTGTTTTTGGAGAGACTGGGTGTTCAGGAGAACAGTCTTTAGGCCAACGGGTGCCCCTGGCCTCAAGTCAATGGCCCGCTCACCCAGCACACCTCTCCTCAGTGGGTCTATGGTGTCCACTAGTATCTTATTTAATCTAAGGTTTTCTGCTAGTGAGTCCGGGAAGGCCGGCGTGTTTGGTGTACTTTTTAATTCCATAAGAGCTTCCCTGGAACAAGCCAGTTTTTGACCAGAGTGTCTGGCCCCTGGGCCCAGTGGGGCGCTGACGGGCACAGACGGGCTTGCCTTAGGCGCGCCTGCTGTCTGCGTCCGTTGCGCTTCCATCGCAGCATCGGTCTTATAACTGAGAGTGAGGCTGCAACTATCGCGCTGACCCTGCCCAGCCCGGAAGTGTAGCCAATGCCTCCTCCACACAAACAATACACAGCTGCGGAGGACCGGAAGGCGGCTCCTAGGAAGGCGGGCGTGTGGCAGAGCAAATGGGGGGGGGTCTGTGCACTTACAGGAATGCAGGTAGGCTTATTTTAAAACAAATGCATGTAAAATAGCTGTAGTTCAAAAATAAATGCTTTTTATTAAAAGAAGTTTACTGGTGCTAGCAGGAACTGCCAAGAGCAGCGTGGTCGGCTCGAGTGCGACACCGGCTTCTGATTATTTGCGCGTCTGTCGCAGCATCGGTCTTATGACCGAGAGTGAGGCTGCAACTAGCACGCTGACCCTGCCCAGCCCAGAAGTGTAGCCAATGCCTCCTCCACACAAACAGCACACCGCTGCGGTGGACCGGAAGGCAGCTCCTAGGAAGGCGGGCGAGTGGCATAGCAAGTGGGGGGTCTGCGCACTTACAGGAATGCAGGTAGGCTCATTTTAAAACAAATGCATGCAAAATAGCTGTAGGTTAAAAACAAATGCTTTTTTTAAAAAGAAGTATACTGGTGCTAGCAGGAACTGCCAACAGCAGTGTGGTCAGCGCGAGTGTGACACCGGCTTGTTTAATTTGTTTTTTAAATAATTTGGATTATTATTTTAGAGAAATGCCTTTCAAATTCTATTAGTTTAGTTCATAATTTGAATATTTAAATATAACTACATACATATATATATACGTGTGTATATATATTGCCTACTGGCGGTAGGTAGTTATAGTTACAACCTAGTTTCCATAGGAAAAGCATTTTTTGATTTGCTAATAACTGTGGCGTCATTTGACAAATCTTTGCGAAATTCTCAACAAAACCATGTTGTGGCTATGCCTTTAGAAGCCCGTCCGTCGGCTCGGAGCTCTTTGAGTCTGTCTGTCGGGACGTTCCCATGCACTACCCAAAGACTACAGAAATACCACTGCACTGTCGTATACTCTAAAACTCTACCCCAGCCCGATCCCCTACACTACCCAAACACCACTGCATTGTCGTTAACCCTAAAAAACTACCCCTAGCAGGACCCCTAACACTACTCAAACACCACTGCAGTACCCTACACCCTAAAACACTATCCTCAGCACAACCCCCTACAGTACCCAAACACGACTGTAGTACCCTAAACCCTAAAACACTATCCCCAGCACGAACCCCTACAGTACCGAAACACCATTGCACTACCCTAAACCTTACAACACTATCCCCAGCACGACCCCGTACACTACAGAAACACTACTGCACTACCCAAACCCTAAAACCCTACACCCAGCAAGACCCCCTACACTACCCAAACACCACTGCGCTACCCTAAACCCTAAAACAGTACTCCCAGCATGACCCCTACACTACACAACCACCACTGCAGTACCATAAACACTAAAACACTACTCCCAGCATGACTCCCTACACTACACAAACATTAATGCACTACCCTAAACCCCAAAACACTACTCCCAGAATGACCACTTATACTACGCAAACACTACTGTATTTTGAACTCTAAAACACTACCCCAGCAGGACCCCTACACTACAAAAACACCACTGCACTATCTAAAACCCTAAAATACTATCCCCATCACGACCTCTAAAGTACAAAAACACCACTGTGCTACCTAAATCCTAAAAGACTACCTGCAGCAGGATCCCCATGTTTATGCGGTTGTCGGAAGCTGAATCCCTTCTTGTCTGAGCCAGGGTAGCTGATCACTTCCTATTCAGTCAAGAAAGTTTCCAGTGACCTCTGAGCTAGCTGGCGCAGACCTAAATTAAGTCTAACATAGTCAGTAGAGACCTAGAAGACCACAGTCCTATGTCTACACTGCTGTTTATGTTATTCCAATGCGCAGGGCCTATAGGGAAAATAGGAACTACACTACACTATCAGGCAGGATGATTTGAGCCTGATCTTAATCCCCAGCAACTCTGCTCCATCCAGGTTCTCCTCGACTACTATCTCGGTGATAAGTGACCTACGGCTGCCATCTGCAACTCTGCCCCCTCTTTTCTTCCCCTGCCAACTGTATATTAAGATGTCGTAGTTTGGGGGAGGGAGGGCACTATATCGGGACCAGAGGATTTCTCTAACCAGGTCTTCATTAGTGTGAGGAGGTCCAGCTCCTTTTCCTGGAGTAATGTAAAGATCTCTAAATTGTGTTTTTGGAGAGACTGGGTGTTCAGGAGAACAGTCTTTAGGCCAACGGGTGCCCCTGGCCTCAAGTCAATGGCCCGCTCACCCAGCACACCTCTCCTCAGTGGGTCTATGGTGTCCACTAGTATCTTATTTAATCTAAGGTTTTCTGCTAGTGAGTCCGGGAAGGCCGGCGTGTTTGGTGTACTTTTTAATTCCATAAGAGCTTCCCTGGAACAAGCCAGTTTTTGACCAGAGTTTCTGGCCCCTGGGCCCAGTGGGGCGCTGACGGGCACAGACGGGCTTGCCTTAGGCGCGCCTGCTGTCTGCGTCTGTTGCGCTTCCATCGCAGCATCGGTCTTATAACTGAGAGTGAGGCTGCAACTATCGCGCTGACCCTGCCCAGCCCGGAAGTGTAGCCAATGCCTCCTCCACACAAACAGCACACAGCTGCGGAGGACCAGAAGGCGGCTCCTAGGAAGGCGGGCGTGTGGCAGAGCAAATGGGGGGGGGTCTGTGCACTTACAGGAATGCAGGTAGGCTTATTTTAAAACAAATGCATGTAAAATAGCTGTAGTTCAAAAATAAATGCTTTTTATTAAAAGAAGTTTACTGGTGCTAGCAGGAACTGCCAACAGCAGTGTGGTCAGCGCGAGTGTGACACCGGCTTGTTTAATTTGTTTTTTAAATAATTTGGATTATTATTTTAGAGAAATGCCTTTCAAATTCTATTAGTTTAGTTCATAATTTGAATATTTAAATATAACTACATACATATATATATACGTGTGTATATATATTGCCTACTGGCGGTAGGTAGTTATAGTTACAACCTAGTTTCCATAGGAAAAGCATTTTTTGATTTGCTAATAACTGTGGCGTCATTTGACAAATCTTTGCGAAATTCTCAACAAAACCATGTTGTGGCTATGCCTTTAGAAGCCCGTCCGTCGGCTCGGAGCTCTTTGAGTCTGTCTGTCGGGACGTTCCCATGCACTACCCAAAGACTACAGAAATACCACTGCACTGTCGTATACTCTAAAACTCTACCCCAGCCCGATCCCCTACACTACCCAAACACCACTGCATTGTCGTTAACCCTAAAAAACTACCCCTAGCAGGACCCCTAACACTACTCAAACACCACTGCAGTACCCTACACCCTAAAACACTATCCTCAGCACAACCCCCTACAGTACCCAAACACGACTGTAGTACCCTAAACCCTAAAACACTATCCCCAGCACGAACCCCTACAGTACCGAAACACCATTGCACTACCCTAAACCTTACAACACTATCCCCAGCACGACCCCGTACACTACAGAAACACTACTGCACTACCCAAACCCTAAAACCCTACACCCAGCAAGACCCCCTACACTACCCAAACACCACTGCGCTACCCTAAACCCTAAAACAGTACTCCCAGCATGACCCCTACACTACACAACCACCACTGCAGTACCATAAACACTAAAACACTACTCCCAGCATGACTCCCTACACTACACAAACATTAATGCACTACCCTAAACCCCAAAACACTACTCCCAGAATGACCACTTATACTACGCAAACACTACTGTATTTTGAACTCTAAAACACTACCCCAGCAGGACCCCTACACTACAAAAACACCACTGCACTATCTAAAACCCTAAAATACTATCCCCATCACGACCTCTAAAGTACAAAAACACCACTGTGCTACCTAAATCCTAAAAGACTACCTGCAGCAGGATCCCCATGTTTATGCGGTTGTCGGAAGCTGAATCCCTTCTTGTCTGAGCCAGGGTAGCTGATCACTTCCTATTCAGTCAAGAAAGTTTCCAGTGACCTCTGAGCTAGCTGGCGCAGACCTAAATTAAGTCTAACATAGTCAGTAGAGACCTAGAAGACCACAGTCCTATGTCTACACTGCTGTTTATGTTATTCCAATGCGCAGGGCCTATAGGGAAAATAGGAACTACACTACACTATCAGGCAGGATGATTTGAGCCTGATCTTAATCCCCAGCAACTCTGCTCCATCCAGGTTCTCCTCGACTACTATCTCGGTGATAAGTGACCTACGGCTGCCATCTGCAACTCTGCCCCCTCTTTTCTTCCCCTGCCAACTGTATATTAAGATGTCGTAGTTTGGGGGAGGGAGGGCACTATATCGGGACCAGAGGATTTCTCTAACCAGGTCTTCATTAGTGTGAGGAGGTCCAGCTCCTTTTCCTGGAGTAATGTAAAGATCTCTAAATTGTGTTTTTGGAGAGACTGGGTGTTCAGGAGAACAGTCTTTAGGCCAACGGGTGCCCCTGGCCTCAAGTCAATGGCCCGCTCACCCAGCACACCTCTCCTCAGTGGGTCTATGGTGTCCACTAGTATCTTATTTAATCTAAGGTTTTCTGCTAGTGAGTCCGGGAAGGCCGGCGTGTTTGGTGTACTTTTTAATTCCATAAGAGCTTCCCTGGAACAAGCCAGTTTTTGACCAGAGTTTCTGGCCCCTGGGCCCAGTGGGGCGCTGACGGGCACAGACGGGCTTGCCTTAGGCGCGCCTGCTGTCTGCGTCTGTTGCGCTTCCATCGCAGCATCGGTCTTATAACTGAGAGTGAGGCTGCAACTATCGCGCTGACCCTGCCCAGCCCGGAAGTGTAGCCAATGCCTCCTCCACACAAACAGCACACAGCTGCGGAGGACCAGAAGGCGGCTCCTAGGAAGGCGGGCGTGTGGCAGAGCAAATGGGGGGGGGTCTGTGCACTTACAGGAATGCAGGTAGGCTTATTTTAAAACAAATGCATGTAAAATAGCTGTAGTTCAAAAATAAATGCTTTTTATTAAAAGAAGTTTACTGGTGCTAGCAGGAACTGCCAAGAGCAGCGTGGTCGGCTCGAGTGCGACACCGGCTTCTGATTATTTGCGCGTCTGTCGCAGCATCGGTCTTATGACCGAGAGTGAGGCTGCAACTAGCACGCTGGCCCAGCCCAGAAGTGTAGCCAATGCCTCCTCCACACAAACAGCACACCGCTGCGGTGGACCGGAAGGCAGCTCCTAGGAAGGCGGGCGAGTGGCATAGCAAGTTGGGGGGTCTGCGCACTTACAGGAATGCAGGTAGGCTCATTTTAAAACAAATGCATGCAAAATAGCTGCAGGTTAAAAACAAATGCTTTTTTTAAAAAGAAGTTTACTGGTGCTAGCAGGAACTGCCAACAGCAGTGTGGTCAGCGCGAGTGTGACACCGGCTTGTTTAATTTGTTTTTTAAATAATTTGGATTATTATTTTAGAGAAATGCCTTTCAAATTCTATTAGTTTAGTTCATAATTTGAATATTTAAATATAACTACATACATATATATATACGTGTGTATATATATTGCCTACTGGCGGTAGGTAGTTATAGTTACAACCTAGTTTCCATAGGAAAAGCATTTTTAGGTCTCGCCTGTCGATGCGCATGCGCATCGAGCAAGCGAGACTATGGGGGCTTATCCACTCTTTGTCCAACTTGCAAGGAATCGTGGCGATTCCTTGCAGTGCCCGTGACTTTTAAGCTCAATGCGCATGCGCATTGAGCTTAAAAGCGCGTGCACATGCCCCCAGCCGCCTGCCTTGCCTACTCTCCCGCCCCCTCACTTCTTGATTGCACGGTCGCTAGGCCGTGCCTCCCCTACTCTCCTCCTCCTACTCTCCTCCCCTCGCCGTCTGTTCCCGCACTCCTCCCACACCCCCCCTCCGCCCCCTCCCCTGCCTGCCGCGTCGCATTTGTCGAAACTGGTGAGTCTATGTCTGTGACAGGAGGAGCCACGTCGTCTGTGTGTCTTTGTACCCACAGGTGTCCAGAAGTTTGGCCATGTTGTTTTTATGTCCTCGGAACCAAAGCCTGCTTCGATTCAGAGATGCTCGATCCCAAGTGTTTCTTCGGAGCCAATGCGGGGTTAAAGTTTGTTTGGTAGCTTTCGGTGCCGATGTGCTTGTTGGTGCTGACTTGTGCTGGAGCCATCCTCCTGATGTGGCCTTGTCGCCGGATCGAGCACATTCTTGTCCCTTTTCAGCTCCAAGGAATGCTTGTGTTGTCAACCTGAGCCTGAGGGCTGTGACGTACCGTGGCACGGTGGGGAAAGTGTTTGCAAGATTTTCTTGGCACGTGATAACAGTACTCACGGTATGTGGAGTCGTATTTGTCCTCGTTCCCAACAGAGGAATAAGTGGCAGCGATGTGGGACCCTCGATGTTTATCAGAGTGTTTATCACCTGAAGCGACATCGTGGGGGTTGGTGATGACCACCTCACCACCTGGGTGTGCACTGGCCTCGAATTCTTCTTCGCTATCTTGCGAGAACTCCGCCTTGGCTGCCAGCTTCATGGTGGGAGCCAAACATTGATTCTTTCGGGACCGAAGCGTCTTTTTGTTTTTAAACAATACGCAGGCTGCGCACTAGTCATCTTTCTACTCTAGCGCGAAGTACAAATTATACGCTTTGTGAGTGCCAGTGTGTGTGTACTTGGCCCCACACCAAGGTCACCATCGGAAAGGGTCTTTCTTCGTATCCATCACACAGAGGCAGGCATTCAACAGAAGTGTATGTTATTCGCCGGGGTACTCACTTCCCAGCATCTTGGATTCATTGGGCGTGGTTTAACGATCTCCGGTTGATTTTTCTGTACCGTAGGCCACATAGGTGTCAAATCTTCAAGAACTCTGATGCAGTTCCTCCGAGCCTTAAGGCAGAAAGAAAAAAACTTTCTAACAAAGGAGTTGTTGAACATGCACAATACTTCGAGGGGGAGGAAAGACTATGCACGACATCCGTCAAAGAAATTTCTCGAGGAAAAACTACTTGCAGAGTCCAGGCCCAACACTAGATGACAGGAGTATCTACAGCCAACACATGCTACAAATTTATATTTTATCTTAATTTCTTGAGCTCATCTGATCAAATCAAAACGTGTACAAATGAAAATAAATGGAACTGCGATCTGTGTGTTCTTTCTGCCACGTCTCTTTGATTCACATTCTGCAATATTGGTGGTCTTCGAGGACTGTGCGGTCTCTGCAGCATTTTGACTCTTTGATTTCGCACTTTTTCTTTCTTTTCGAACAACGTCTACGAACTGTGTAGTATTTTGCTGCATTAACAATTCATACAGTTTAAATTTTGCCCAGGTGCTCAGAAATTGATGGAAAGCAGCCATTCGTTTTTTTCAAATACAGGAAATTAATTTTAGGGAGGAAATTAACAAGACCGTAGCAAAAGGCTGTGACAAAAATGTTTTACTTTTTGAATATAGAGTATTTTGCCATAAATGTTACAGTTAAAGTCCGTTATAAACTCCACTTCAGGGGCAACATCAGCGAACACTACTTCCTCCGTGCATACGGCCGGTCAGTACTGAATAAAGAGAAGGACTGTCGGGGGGGGGGGAGGGGGTGTAAGGCGCGCAGGCGCAATCCTAGTCTCCATTCCTGATCCAAAATGGCGGCCGCTGTCACTTCTCATTCGCTGCTTTACCGCCAGGCTGATTTGGAAGCCGCTCTTCTCGAAGTTACAGCTTCGGCAGATCGAAACGACCTAGTCCTGCAGTACGTAAGAGAGGCGGACAGCCGTCGCCAAGAGCTTCTGGTACCGGAATTCACAGAAGGTGGGTTAACGGGTAGTGGGTGTGACCGTATATAGTCACTTCCTGTTATAGACATAAAAGATGTACTAGACGTCATTTGTAACTCCTGCCATGAAATTGCTTTTCAAAGGAAACACCCTATGTTCTTTAAGCTCCCGAGAGTTAATAAAGTAATTCTACCATACAACTTATTACGTTTTCCAGACGTAAATAGGAATAGCTACTAACTTCTTTATGTACTGATAGTCTTATGGTTGGCATTTTTAGGTCTCACCCTCAACCCCTCACCCTCACTCACCCTCACCCTCACTCACCCTCAACCCCTCACCCTCACTCACCCTCAACCCCTCACCCTCACCCTCACTCACCCTCACTCACACTCACCCTCACCCTCACTCACCCTCACCCTCACTCACCCTCACTCACCCTCACCCTCACTCACCCTCACCCACCCTCAACACCTCATCCTCACTCACCCTCACCCTCACTCACCCTCAACCCCTCACCCTCACTCACCCTCACTCACCCTCACCCTCACTCACCCTCAACCCCTCACCCTCAATCCCTCACCCTCACTCACCCTCACCCTCACCCTCACTCACTCTCAACCCCTCACCCTCACTCACCCTCAGCCCCTCACCCTCACTCACCCTCACCCACCCTCACCCTCACTCACCCTCAACACCTCACCCTCACTCACCCTCACTCACCCTCACTCACCCTCACTCACCCTCACTCACCCTCATTCACCCTCACTCACCCTTACTCACCCTCACTCACCCTCACCCACCCTCACTCACCCTCACTCACCCTCAACCCCTCACCCTCACTCACCCTCAACCCCTCACTCACCCTCACCCTCACTCACCCTCACTCAGCGCAACCACAGCATCTTCACTAAATATATTTAATAAACTTTAAGCTATTGGCAATATAAAATAAAATCCATTTTATTTACGTATTAATTATTAAAATTTTTTTAAAGCCATTGATTTTTTTTATATCAATACATATAAGTCACATATAAGTCCCGTTAATACAAAACATGTTGATTTACAAATGCTAGAGGTGTCACATTTAGAAAAATTATAACTATTGGCTTTGTAAAGAAGAAAGCTATTAATTTAGCTATTTAGAAAAAACAACACATAAATAAAAAACAAAAAAATAAATAACACCTATAGCTCAAACTTTACTACTGCGAGACCTATTGCATTTCCAATGCTTGTTTGATTTGCTAATAACTGTGGCGTCATTTGACAAATCTTTGCAAAATTCTCAACAAAACCATGTTGTGGCTATGCCTTTAGAAGCCCGTCCGTCGGCTCGGAGCTCTTTGAGTCTGTCTGTCGGGACGTTCCCATGCACTACCCAAAGACTACAGAAACAACACTGCACTGTCTTATACTCTAAAACTCTACCCCAGCCCGATCCCCTACACCACCCAAACACCACTGCATTGTCGTTAACCCTAAAAAACTACCCCTAGCAGGACCCCTAACACTACTCAAACACCACTGCAGTACCCTACACCCTAAAACACTATCCTCAGCACAACCCCCTACAGTACCCAAACACCACTGTAGTACCCTAAACCCTAAAACACTATCCCCAGCACGACCCCCTACAGTACCGAAACACCATTGCACTACCCTAAACCTTAAAACACTATCCCCAGCACGACCCCGTACACTACAGAAACACTACTGCACTACCCTAAACCCTAAAACCCTACACCCAGCAAGACCCCCTACACTACCCAAACACCACTGCGCTACCCTAAACCCTAAAACAGTACTCCCAGCATGACCCCTACACTACACAACCACCACTGCAGTACCATAAACACTAAAACACTACTCCCAGCATGACTCCCTACACTACACAAACATTAATGCACTACCCTAAACCCCAAAACACTACTCCCAGAATGACCACTTACACTACGCAAACACTACTGTATTTTGAACTCTAAAACACTACCCCAGCAGGACCCCTACACTACAAAAACACCACTGCACTATCTAAAACCCTAAAATACTATCCCCATCACGACCTCTAAAGTACAAAAACACCACTGTGCTACCTTAAATCCTAAAAGACTACCTGCAGCAGATCCCCATGTTTATGCGGTTGTCGGAAGCTGAATCCCTTCTTGTCTGAGCCAGGGCAGCTGATCACTTCCTATTCAGTCAAGAAAGTTTCCAGTGACCTCTGAGCTAGCTGGCGCAGACCTAAATTAAGTCTAACATAGTCAGTAGAGACCTAGAAGACCACAGTCCTATGTCTACACTGCTGTTTATGTTATTCCAATGCGCAGGGCCTATAGGGAAAATAGGAACTACACTACACTATCAGGCAGGATGATTTGAGCCTGATCTTAATCCCCAGCAACTCTGCTCCATCCAGGTTCTCCTCGACTAATATCTCGGTGATAAGTGACCTACGGCTGCAAACTGCAACTCTGCCCCCTCTTTTCTTCCCCTGCCAACTGTATATTAAGATGTCGTAGTTTGGGGGAGGGAGGTCACTATATCGGGAACGGAAGATTTCTCTAACCAGGTCTTCATTAGTGTGAGGAGGTCCAGCTCCTTTTTCTGGAGTAATGTAAAGATCTCTAAATTGTGTTTTTGGAGAGACTGGGTGTTCAGGAGAACAGTCTTTAGGCCAACGGGTGCCCTTGACCTCAAGTCAATGGCCCGCTCACCCAGCACACCTCTCCTCAGTGGGTCTATGGTGTCCACTAGTATCTTATTTAATCTAAGGTTTTTTGCTAGTGAGTCCCGGAAGGCCGGCGTGTTTTGTGTACTTTTTAATTCCATAAAAGCTTCCCTGGAATAAGCCAATTTTTGACCAGAGTTTCTGGCCCCTGGGCCCAGTGGGGCGCTGACAGGCGCAGACGGGCTTGCCTTAGGCGCGCCTTTGGCGTGCCAGCGGCGCGCCTGCTGTCTGCGTCCGTTGCGCGTCCATCGCAACATCGGTCTTATGACTGAGAGTGAGGCTGCAACTATCGCGCTGACCCTGCCCAGCCCGGAAGTGTAGCCAATGCCTCCTCCACACAAACAGCACACAGCTGCGGAGGACCGGAAGGCGGCTCCTAGGAAGGCGGGCGTGTGGCAGAGCAAATGGGGGGGTCTGTGCACTTACAGGAATGCAGGTAGGCTTATTTTAAAACAAATGCGTGTAAAATAGCTGTAGGTTAAGAATAAATGCTTTTTATTAAAAGAAGTTTACTGGTGCTAGCAGGAACTGCCAAGAGCAGCGTGGTCGGCGCGAGTGCGACACCGGCTTCTGGTTAGTTGCGCGTCTGTCGCAGCATCGTTCTTATGACCGATAGTGAGGCTGCAACTAGCACGCTGACCCTGCCCAGCCCAGAAGTGTAGCCAATGCCTCCTCCACACAAACAGCACACCGCTGCGGTGGACCGGAAGGCAGCTCCTAGGAAGGCGGGCGAGTGGCATAGCAAGTGGGGGGGTCTGCGCACTTACAGGAATGCAGGTAGGCTCATTTTAAAACAAATGCATGCAAAATAGCTGTAGGTTAAAAAGAAATGCTTTTTTAAAAAGAAGTTTACTGGTGCTAGCAGGAACTGCCAACAGCAGCATGGTCAGCGCGAGTGTGACACCGGCTTGTTTAATTTGTTTTTTAAATAATTTGGATTATTATTTTAGAGAAATGCCTTTCAAATTCAATTAGTTTAGTTCATAATTTAAATATTTAAATATAACTACATACATATATATATGTGTGTATATATATTACCTACTGGCGGTAGGTAGTTATAGTTACAACCTAGTTTGCATAGGAAAAGCATTTTTTGATTTGCTAAGAACTGTGGCGCCATTTGACAAATCTTTGCGAAATTCTCAACAAAACCATGTCGTGGCTATGCCTTTAGAAGCCCGTCCGTCGGCTCGGAGCTCTTTGAGTCTGTCTGTCGGTACGTTCCCATGCACTACCCAAAGACTACAGAAACACCACTGCACTGTCGTATACTCTAAAACTCTACCCCAGCCCGATCCCCTACACTACCCAAACACCACTGCATTGTCAGTAACCCTAAAACACTACCCCTAGCAGGACCCCTAACACTACTCAAACACCACTGCAGTACCCTACACCCTAAAACACTATCCTCAGCACAACCCCCTACAGTACCCAAACACCACTGTAGTACCCTAAACCTTAAAACACTATCCCCAGCACGACCCCCTACAGTACCGAAACACCATTGCACTACCCTAAACCTTAAAACACTATCCCCAGCATGACCCCGTACACTACAGAAACACCTCTGCACTACCCTAAACCCTAAAACCCTACACCCAGCACGACACCCTACACTACCCAAACACCACTGTTCTACTCTAAACCCTAAAACACTACCCCCAGCAAGACCCCCTACACTACCCAAACACCACTGCGCTACCCTGAACCCTAAAACAGTACTCCCAGCATGACCCCTACACTACACACACACCACTGCAGTACCATAAACACTAAAACACTATTCCCAGCATGACTCCCTACACTACACAAACATTAATGCACTACCCTAAACCCCAAAACACTACTCCCAGAATGACCACTTACACTACGCAAACAGTACTGTATTTTGAACTCTAAAACACTACCCCAGCAGGACCCCTACAGTACAAAAACACCACTGCACTATCTAAAACCCTAAAATACTATCCCCATCACGACCCCTAAAGTACTAAAACACCACTGTGCTACCTTAAATCCTAAATGACTACCCGCAGCAGAACCCCCTACAGTACCGAAACACCACTGTTCTACCCTACATCCTAAAACACTACTCCCAGCATGATCTCCTACACTGCACAAACACACTGCACTACTCTAAATCCTAACACAGTACCCGCAGCACAACCCCATACAGTACACAAACACCACTGTACTACCCTAAAGCATAAAACAGTACCAGTCTGTTGGCTCGCAGGTCTGCGTCTGCAAGCTGTCATGTCCCTAGCTGTATATGTGCAAGCCAATCCGTTAGGTCATAGGTGTGTGTCTTCTAGAAGGACCGTTGGTTCATTGGTGTCCCTTTGCGAGTTAGACCCGAGCTCTCCATCTGTGAGCCAGCACACTGCTGTGCGTTTGTGAGCCTACAGCCCGTAGCTCTCCCTGTGCGAGCCGAGCCAACGGGCCTTAGCTGTCACTCTGCAAAGCAATATTGGGAATATAAGGCGGCTCTAAAAAGAGCCCTTGTGTTTATTAATTGGAGCTACATATACGTGCGAATGCACAGCTTCAGGTTATTCAGAAAAACATGATTTCCCTGATCTGTGAAGTGTACTCCATCACTTCTGTAGATATCAGCCATATCAAAACGTATGTTGTTGTTGTTGAAGATCAACCCCATTCTATGGTCTCTGAGGTATGCAGACACAGCTTTGTTGACATTCTTCCTAGATTTTACAATCTGAGGACACAATTGGTTTGACCATTTCCACTTCTGTCTTTGGCATATATTGAAATCTACAAAGACAGTTTGAGGCAAAAGCAATATCAATTGTCGAAAGGTGTCCTTCATTAACATTTCTATACCTTTCCCAGTCAATGTGCCTAGGTCATTTCCACCACAGTGCACAATCATGAGGTAAGGGTGTTGGAGATGCCAGCAGGTTTTAACCAAAGGCAACAATTGGTGCCCCTTCAATTCTCTGTGCAAACCATTTAATGTCCACATTTTGTAAACCTAGGTCTAAGTCAATACGTCTCTGTTCTGCATACCTCTTGCACCAGAAAACATGGCTATGTCCTACGATCCACACTAGCATTTTGAAGGTATGGCTGGGAGGTATGGATAGATGTATGTTGCTCCAGCAGTCCGTTTGTAGAATAAGAGATAGGTTTAAAGATGGGGAACTACTTTTTTTCTCAATCAGAACAATAACTTATTGGGAGATGAAAAGCATTATTTTCTAAAAAGTAGGGTGCACATTAGTTTGTGGAAAAGCATCTTGGGCGGTGCATTATATGTACTTTGTGACAAGGAAAGAATTGCATACGCTTGTGACATTTGGAATCTGCATACCAACTGCGAACGTAAGTTAGAAATTAAGAAGGTGTGTTATGTGTTGTGTAGTAGTGGTTAAGTATTTGAGGTGTTATTTTTAACTTTGAAAGTATTTTTTATTTGTAAGTAACAGTGTTAGTGAAGTGTGATGTTTTGACATTGGTTCTAAAATATGGATAAAGTGTGACTAATTGTTAAAGAAGTATTTTATATATGTTTAGGAGTTTTTCAGATAGATTACTTGTCATCTGTAAAAGGCTGTATGGTTTTGAAAATTATATATAGCGTTTATTTGGATTTGTATATGTATTGCGATGAGATAAACAGAATGTGACGCATTTAACAATTATTCTTAGTCTGAAGGGGTAAGAGTAGAAAATGTATATGTTATTAACTTAACAGAGATGGAACAAAATCCAGAAAAGTTATGTGGATAATTTGTGTTCATTTTTTTACATAAAGACTAGGGGCCCCCATTAGGATGGCGGGCGGACTTTGCCCGCCCGCCATCCCCTTGCAAAACAGGACCTCCCGCCATAGGAGCGGCGGTCCCGCCTTGGCCATTAGGATGCACCCGGCCCACTGGCGGGGGCATCCTGTATTTTTACCATTGTGGCGGGTGCTGCTGAAGGCGCCGCCCACCGCAATGGTAAAAATGCACGTTGTGCATTTCAAAGCACAACATGACAGGCACTACACAGTGCCTGCCATGTTGCACTTTGGAATGCGGAGGGGTACCATAGGTACCCCCCATGTGTACCCCTCACCCCCCTGGAGTTCCTGGGTGCCCACAACGGGACCCCGCAGGGATTCTCTGCATGCCTTTCCGTGGCGGCATTGCCACCATGGAAAGGCATTGAAATTTGAACATCATAATATGGCTGGCGGTGTCTGATAGACACCGCCACCATATTATACATTTTCCGCCCGGTCGCTTTGCGACTGGGGCGGAAAAGCGGCAGACGGTCTTACAATCCACCGCGGTCCCCCCGCCATCCTAATATGGCGGGGGTCTTTAGAGCAAGGATGGCGGGCGGATTGCCCCCGCCAGGCCGGCGGTGGCTACCGCCAGCCTGGCGGGGGCGATCCGCCCGCCATCCTAATGGGCCCCATAGATTTCAATATCAGTCAAGACTGGTGTTACTGGGAGGCTTTGGATTTTGGTGTTGTTATGAAATGTAAGTTGTTGGGGAGCGTTTCTTCAGAAGACATTTTTTATAAATATGTGAGAGATAAAAAATAAATGAAAATATTTTATGTATATTTTTTGCATGATTTTGTGCACAGTGCTAAAGTAAATGTGATTATTAGTGAAGGTAATTGTCAGGGTGTGTTTGTGTGCTGAATATACGCAGGCCTTTAAGTGGTCCGGGTCTTGTCGTTAGTGAGCTCCGTCACCTGTTTAAGACAGTTGCCAAATTTTTCAACCCCCTTAAAGCTGTTAATATGCGTATAGTAAAGGGCCGATAAATCAAAAGTGTGGGAATTACACCTTTATTTACTCTGTCCAGCTCCCACCACCATTTTGTGCTCCCAGCAGTACTGTTTATAAAAATATTCTAATATAGCTGTTTGTATAATAAAAATAGGAGTTCTAAGTTTATTGCTATATTGGTATGGTGTGTGCTATATAGAGAACGTTTCAATCAGTTTCAATGGTATAAAACTGCACTGTATCGTGTTGGGAATTTTACATATGAATAGGTTGTGATGTTATATTTTACACTGTGAGGTACATTCAAATATAAGTAAAGACAGGTGTTATAGTGAGAACCTGTTCATAATGTGCACAGATTTCTTGGAGAGTAAATGGACAAAGTGAACGTACATGTTGCTTTCTGTATGTATGCATGGTTAGAATAATTTGATGATACTTTAAGATATAATTTAAATAGTGTTTGTGCTTTACACTTGGGTATACTGCATCGTGTTAGTAGTTAGTGACTAGATGCTGGTAAAGGGATTATTTATTACTCGTTCTTACAAAACAAGGTTGGAGAGGTGCGTTTCTTTACAAGAGATATTTTATAAATGTGTGAGAGATAAAGAAGAAAAACATTTTTTAGTAAATTTTCTGTACGATTTTTTCACACTAATAAAGTAACTGTGATTATAAGTGATGAAAATTGTTAGGTTGTGTTTCTGTGGTGAATATAAGCAGGCCTTTAAGTGGGCTGGGTCTTACCGGTGCTGTGCACTGCTGCCCCTTTCAGATATGCACAATTTTCCTATCCCACTGAAAGCCCTGAATATACGTATATTAAAGGAATTGTACAATAAAAGTTTAGGAATTAAACCTCTGTTTACTCTCCTCATTTCACATTCTTCTTTTTGTGTACCAAACAGCAGAGTTTATAAAAATGAGGTAATAGAGCTGTATCTAGTATAAAAATGCACTTATACTTTTATTGGCATGTTAGTGGGATCTGTATTGTATAGAGAAGGTCGTAATGAGTTTTACTTTCCCTCTCCCCACATCACCGTCTTGCAAATATACCTTTACAAGCGGATGGCCCACACCTCTCCCAATACTAGTCAGCCCACAGCTGTTTCTCTGTGATCCGGCCCCCAGCTCTCCTTCTACGAGCCAGCCAGTCGGTTCGCAGGTCTTCCTCTCTGAGGCAGCCTGCTGGCTTGCAGCTGTCCCTCTGTGAACCACTGTGGGCTTGCTGCTCTTTCTCTGTGAGCCAGCTCGCAGTTGTACGTCTGCAAGTCAACACTGGAAACATACTGCAGCTGTTTCTCTGCGAAATATCCCCTTCATGCTCCCTCTTTTATATCACCATCCCGCTCCTATGCCTTTGCAGGCCTGCAACAGTTTCTGTGCAAGTCGGTCCACAGCCCTTCCTTTGCAAGCCAATGGCCGGCAGCTATTCCTCTATGAGCCAGCCCACCGGTTCGCAACTGTTCTTCTGTGAGGCGGCCCGCAGCTCTCTGTCTATGAGCCAGCCAGTCAGCTTGCAGGTCTTCCTCTACGAGCCAGCCCGTCGGCCCGCTACTGTTCCTCTGTGAGCCGGCCCACAGCTCTCCCTTTATGAGTTAGCCAGTCGGCCCACGATTCTTTCTCTATTAGCCAGCCTGCCAACCCGCTACGGTTCATCTGTGAGCTGGCCCGCAGCTCTCTGTCAACGAGCCAGCCAGTCAGCTCGCAGGTCACAGCTGTCCCTCTGCGAACCACTGTGGGCTCGCAGCTCTTTCTCTGTGAGGTGGTTCGCAGTTGTACCTCTGCAAGCCAACACTGGAAAAAAACTGCAGCTGTTTCTCTGCAAAATACCCCCTTCACACTCCCTCTCTCCACATCACTGTCCCCAGGTATGCCTTTGCAAGCCAACAGCCCACACCTTTCCCTATAGTAGTTGGCCCGCAACTGTTTCTGTGCGAGCCAGCCCACAGCTCTTTCTTTGAGAGCCAATGGGCCGCAGCTATTCCTGTACAAGCCAGCCAGTCGGCTCGCAGGTCTTCCTCTATGAGCCAGCCTGCCAACTCACAACTGTTCCTCTGTGAGCCAGCCCGCAGCTCTATGTCTATGAGCCAGCCAGTCAGCTCGCAGGTCTTCCTCTATGAGCCAGCCCGCCGGCTCGTAATTGTTCCTCTGTGAGCCGGCCCGCAGCTCTCTCTCTAAAAGTCAGCTAGTCGGCTTGCAGTTGTTTCTCTATGAGCCAGCCTACCCGGCTCGCAACTGTTGCTCTGTGAGCCGATCCGCAGCTCTCTCTCTCTACGAGCCAGCCTTTAGGCTCGCAGTTCTTCCTCTACGAGCCAGCCCACCGGCCCACTACTGTTCCTCTGTGAGCTGGCACGCAGCTCTCTCTCTATGAGCCAGCCAGTCAGCTTGAAGGTTTTCCTCTAGGAGCCAGCCCGCTGGCTCGCAGCTTTCCCTCTGCGAACCACTATGGGCTCGCAGCTCTTTCTCTGTGAGCCAGCTCGCAGTTGTACCTCTGCAAGCCAACACTGAAAATACACTGCAGCTGTTTCTCTGCGAGATACCCCTTCACGCTCCCTCTGTTCATATCAGCATCCTTCACCTTTGCCCTTGCAAGCACCTTTCCCCATAGCAGTCGGCCCGCAACTGTTTCTGTGTGAGCTGGCCCACAGCTCTTCCTATGCAAGCCAATGGGCCGCAGCTGTTCGTCTGTGAGCCGGCCCGCAGGTGTCTCTCTACGAGCCAGCCAGTCGGCTCGCAGTTCCTCCTCTACGATCCAGCCCGCCAGCCTGTAACTGTTCCTCTGTGAGGCGGCCCGTAGCTCTCCCGCTACGAGTAGTCAGTCGGCTCTCAGGTCTTCCTCTATGAGATAGCCCGCCAGCTTGCAGCTCTCCCTGTACAACCCATTGTTCGGCTAACAGCTGTTGTACCCCTACAAGCCAACACTGGAAATATACCACAGTTCTTTTTGCGAGATATCGCGTTCATGCTCTCTCTTCCGACATCACCGGTCGCAGCTATCCGTTTGCAAGGCGACGGCCCGTACTTTTCAATATAGTATTTGACCAGCAGCTGTTCCTGTGCCAGTCGCCCCGCAGCTCTCCCTCTGCACGCCATGCAGTCTAGCAATCCTCCTCTCAGTTCCATGCAGTACTCTAATCATCCATCCAGCACTATCTACTTATTCTATCTCTACGTCAATATCTAAGTACTTATAAATTCACCATGCCCTCTGTTTGCAGCACTGTAATCATTTTAGTTATTAGTCATGTACTTATAGAATGGCGTAGCTACTAACACTAGTATAGCTACAATATTCTGTGCAGTATGTATGCAGACCTCTAATCAGCTACATACTATTGATACATTATTCTAAATACGTACTTAGTACCTATGCAGTGTAGGAATTCTCTTGTTAGTTCCATCCACTTTTCCAATCACCCATCCAGCACTATGTACTTATCCTACCAGTCTGCCAATATGTAAGCAGTTATAAATTCATCATGCACTCTGTTTGCAGCAGTGTAATCATTCCAGTTACTAGTCATGTACTTATGGAATGGCCTAGCCACTAAGAAAGTACAGTTATAATATTCTGTGCACTATCTATGCATACCTCTGACCAGGTACATACTATTGGTACAGTCATACAAATACCCAGTTAGTACCCATGCAGTCTAGGAATGCTGCTGTCAGTCCCATGCACTTTTCTAATTACCGATCTAGCACTATGTACTTATGCTATCAGTGCAACGAAACCTAAGTACTTCACCACACACTCTGTTTGTAGCAGTGTAATCATTCTAGTTAGTAGTCATGTACTTATGAAATGGCCCAGGCACTAACACTAGTATAGATACAATATTCTGTGCACTATGCATACAGAGCTGTAACCAGCTTCATACTACTGATACACTTTTCTAAGTACCCAGTTAGTATCTATAAAGTGTAGGAATCCTCCTGTCAGTCCCATGCACTTCTCCAATCACCCATTCTGAACTATCTACTAATCCCATCACTCCGCCAATACCTAACCAGTTATAAATTCACTATGCACTCAATTTGCAGCACTGAAATTATTCAAGTTACTAGTCATGTACTTATGGAATGACCTACAAACTAATAGAAGTACAGGTACAATATTCTGTGCACTATCCATGCAGACCTCTAACCAGCTATATACTATTGGTACCGTTTTGCAAATATCTAGATACTACCTATGCAGTTAGGAATCCTCCTGTCAGTCCCATGCACTTCTCCAATCACCCATCTAGCACTATCGACTTATCCTATTACTCCGCCAATACCTAAGCACTTATAAATTCACCTTGTAGTCTGTTTGCAGCACTGCAATCATTCTAGTTAGTAGTTATATACGTATGGAATACTCTAGCCACTATGACAAGTACAGCTAGAATATTCTGTGCACTATCCGTGCACACCTCTAACCAGCAACATACTATTCGTACACTGCTATAAATACTCAGTTAGTACACATGCAGTGTAGGAATCCTCCTGTCTGTCCCATGCACTTTTCTAATCACCCATCCAGCAATATCTACTTATTCTATCACTTCACCAAATCCTAAGTGCTTATTAATGCATTTAGATAGTGTCCTTGTAGTATTGTAATCTTTTAGTCACCAGCCATGTATTCATGGAATGATACAGGTTCTAACCATGCGTTGCACAATCAGGTGTGTACTATTAATGCTCTGCTCTAGTATCTTTCACACTACTCATACTCTACTACAATTATGCATGTAGCACTGTTCCATTGCTGAAATCATTGATATAGTTTCTTTGTATGTATTTTTATAGTTATGCATGTGAATATTTATATATAATTATTTTATTTATATTAAATTGTTTTTAAAACTTTTATTTTTTTACAGATATTTTGCATAATGATTAAGAAAGCTACAATGACGTGAAAACAGGAAAGAACAAAGAAGAAAGAAAAAAGATTTATAAAAAAAAGGAAAAGAGCAATTACATCAAGTACAACATGGATCTTTAAAGAAAAAGTCTTCTGGAAAGAAAAGTAAAATAAAATTGAAAAAACTTGCAAACACAGTTTTCAATTTTAAAAATGAAAAAGAGACAGATAGAACAAGAACAGTAAAACAAAAGAAAAATATACAAAAAAGGGGAAAATTGGATTATCGGAAAATGGATTATGTGGGAAGAAAGAATTTTCAGAAAATTGAAAAAGAATGTATAAAAGTAGAGTACTACAAAATTTATAAATTTTTTTTACAGTATATAAAAGGTAATCAGCATTTTACAGACAAAGAAAAAAGAGATTCTAAGTATAATTGAAGAAGCCTATAGATTCAAAAGAAAATTATTTATTTTAATTTCAAAGAGATTGAAGACTTTAAATACAATAATGGAGCGTATGAAAGACAAATGTAGAAGAAATAGAATTGTAAATAGAACACATTTTTGTACAATATTTTCTGGGGAATTGAACGATGCTTCTAGTACAGATCATTTTTTTAATGAAGAACATTATTTCCAACAAAATAGTTTAGTGCTTGCAGTTGATACCTGTGGTGGTTATAACCAAATGCAAAATGGTTGTGCAATTGAAAAAGAAAAGATAGTTCCTAGTAATGTTGAAGAAGTAATTACTGAGGAAATTCAAGGAAGACGTACCCAGGCTCCAGTGTTTACCTAGGATTGTGGTAGTATTTGTATTATACGTGAACAATCTATTGATATTTTACTAAATTTCGTAAGAGAATATGTAAGAAAAACTGTGAAAGATATTACAAGGACTGGATCTTTGCAAAGTGAGAAAAAATACAGGGTTGCAAAGTCATTCTATGGCTTGTGTTTGTAGGAAAGTGTTTCAAAGTTATTTTCATAATTTAAGAATGTTAGCAGTACATCATTCTGAAATGTGAAAGTTAGTTACAAGATTATACTATGTGAAAAGTCCTTCTTTATGTCTAAATGAAATTAATACAGCTCTTTTGCATGGTTCAGTGTTGGATGTAAAAGAAATTATGATGATATAGAGTTATGTTTCTTTGCTGGTGAAGAAGAAGAGATGCAAGATACTACTGAAGTGAAGTTTGAAAAAGAAATAACAAAGTTTAAAGTAGTTTCTGGTGAAAATCCCAAATATGTTTGTATTTGTTGCCAGCGTACTCATTATAAAATTTATACTAGGAATGTAGATGTGTTTTTGAAAAGGAAAAAGGAAAACAATGATAAATGGAGAGAATTTGCTGCTTATCTGTTTGTGGAAGGTCGTTTTTTGAGTTAGGTATTGTACAATGTATTTGTAAATATTGTTACAATAAATTAGAAGAAAACAAAATGTCAGCTAGAGCTGTCTATAATGACTTAGAATTAGTAGCTATACATCCTGAACTTAAAGATTAAAATACATATAAGTCTATCCTTATACAATCTATACACCCTTGTCATGCTATAATTCGTATGGAGCCTAAAACAGGCACGCTGCCTCCAACAGATCTACAAAGACGTTTAAAAGGAAAAGATGTGTATTTACCTTTAGATTTTAAGAAAAACGTTCAGACTGTTGGAGTAGAAAGAGAGGATACTGAACCTGTAGTCATTGTTGTTAATGGTATACCCACAAAGTGTCAGAAAATATGGCAAGAGTTAGTAGATGTCACGAAATGCCAAAAGTGTACATTATATGTTGTGCAAAACAATATTTACTTAAGCATGGGCGGAAAATCCGTTTCGCTCGCGGATTTAGCGGATTTTTGGGAAATTCGCAATCCGCGAGATTTGCGAATTTCCCGCAAAATCCGCAAATTCGCACGCAGCGGATTTTTTTTGCGGCGCGCGGCGTTGGTGATACAATTTTTGCAGCGCGCGGCTTTTATCATCGTTTGCCGAGTTGTTTTTCTCGATAGTTTGCGAGTGCTGCGCCATTTTGGATCTTGCTGTGTGATCCCGCGGGAATTCGCGAGCACGATTACGTCATCGCGGCTTGCCAGCGATAGTTTGTCAACGCGAGTACGGCGAGATCACGTCTCGCGGTACTTCGCAATTGCGAGATTTGAGATGCGGCGAGCAGCAAGAATCTCGCACAAGCGAAAATATAAAATTTGCAATTCTGCACAAGAAATCCACCAGCAAGCAGCATAAACCTTCTTGAAATGATGATTTTTATCTGAATAACTCCTTAGGTTGACATTTGCCTGCACTTTTTTAGCGAGGAGTCCATTTTGGGGAGGGGGAGAGGGGGGTGGGAGGAAGGAAGTGCCCCACAGTCTTCAACTTCCTATTCCAGTTCAGCAGGCTCCTCCCAGTGCTTTGTCCATCTCCTGGTCACTTTTCATTTGGATCTGGAGCTGGAAGGATTACTTTTTGTGGATGCTGCTGGATCTTTGGATTTGAGGCCTTTTTGACTTTCTTTGGATCACTGTTGGATTAGAAATTTTACAAGTAAGTTTGTTTGGGGCATTACAGTTGCTGCAACTAAAATTTTGGAATTTTCGATTTTTGGGCTGTTTTGGGGCCTTTTGCCCAGGGGTACTCAGTGGTGGGTGGACTGAGTCTTTCTGTGGGTTGTCTTGAACTTAAACATCATGGAGGCCATGGATGGATTGGGATTGTGCTGATTTTTCAGTGATTTTCGTTTTTTGGGGCTGTACTTGTGGCCTTTTCACCAGGGGTATTTGAGTCTAGCATGGGCCTAGTCTTTCTGTGGGGTGTCTTGAACTTAAACATCATGGAGGCCATGGATGGAATGGGATTGTGCTGATTTTTCAGTGATTTTCGTTTTTTGGGGCTGTACTTGTGGCCTTTTCACCAGGGGTATTTGAGTCTAGCATGGGCCTAGTCTTTCTGTGGGCTGTCTTGAACTTAAACATCATGGAGGGCATGGATGGAATGGGATTGTGCTGATTTTGCAGTGTTTTTCGATTTTTGGGGGTGTTCATGGGGAGGGACAGGCCATGTGGCTGGTGGCCATTTTGAGTGCTGCTACAGGCACTGGCCATGTGCTGGCAGGCAAGTGGCTATTTTGAATGCAGGCTTTGTTGTTAGGCCTGCAACCATTTTGCCTACTTTTCAACCTTTATTTATGCCCAGGGGTAGTGAGTCTTGCATGGGCCTAGTCTTTCTGTAGGTTGTCTTGAATTTAAACATCATGGAGGGCATGGATGGATTGGGATTGTGCTGATTTTTCAGTGATTTTCGTTTTTTGGGGCTGTACTTGTGGCCTTTTCACCAGGGGTATTTGAGTCTAGCATGGGCCTAGTCTTTCTGTGGGGTGTCTTGAACTTAAACATCATGGAGGCCATGGATGGAATGGGATTGTGCTGATTTTTCAGTGATTTTCGTTTTTTGGGGCTGTACTTGTGGCCTTTTCACCAGGGGTATTTGAGTCTAGCATGGGCCTAGTCTTTCTGTGGGCTGTCTTGAACTTAAACATCATGGAGGGCATGGATGGAATGGGACTGTGCTGATTTTGCAGTGTTTTTCGATTTTTGGGGGTGTTCATGGGGAGGGACAGGCCATGTGGCTGGTGGCCATTTTGAGTGCAGCTACAGGCACTGGCCATGTGCTGGCAGGCAAGTGGCCATTTTGAATGCAGGCTTTGTTGTTAGGCCTGCAAGGCTGCAACCATTTTGCCTACTTTGCAACCTTTAATTATGCCCAGGGGTAGTGAGTCTTGCATGGGCCTAGTCTTTCTGTGGGTTGTCTTGAATTTAAACATCATGGAGGGCATGGATGGATTGGGATTGTGCTGATTTTTCAGTGATTTTCGTTTTTTGGGGCTGTACTTGTGGCCTTTTCACCAGGGGTATTTGAGTCTAGCATGGGCCTAGTCTTTCTGTAGGTTGTCTTGAACTTAAACATCATGGAGGCCATGGATGGAATGGGATTGTGCTGATTTTTTTGTGGTGTATAACTGAACTGATGTTCCTCTGTCTTCCATTGTTTTTAGGTGCACAAGACTCAAGAGAACCACCAGTGCCAGGAAGAAGTCCTGCAGCGGTGTGTGTGTGCAGCATAACGTCACGCGACGTCACGTCTGGCCTCAGACAACTCTACAATTCGTGCAACTGCGGCCTGCTGTCTGACCTGCTCTGAAGAAGATGGCCCCAAAATAATTTCTCCGTAGGTCCTCTAGCAAGAAAGTTGCTAGTAAGGAGCAGAAGAAGCAAGTTACCAAGGAGGCTGGTGTGCCACCCGCCACGTTTTTTGGGAGCAAAAAAAAAAGTACGCCTGCAGCAGCAGGATCTGCTGGGGACCAAGCTGGGAGCAGCACCCCTGCTCCATTGGGTTCAGTGCCTCCACCACCACGCCAACTTAAGTCAAAGCCCTTGAGTGCTTCAGAGGCAGTCAGTGTACTTCTCCAATCACCATCGACCAGTGATGTTGGCTCATCGCAAGAAAGTAGCAGCAATGTCCCTGAATCAACACAGGTTGTTGTAACTCATCTGACAAGTGTTGAACAACCACAGCCGCAACAACAACACCATGTGCAAGTACACGCCCAAGTACATGTGGAAGGAGAGGCAGCAAAAGGAGATGCGCAAGCAAAGGTGCATGGAGGTTCACAAGTGCCCACAATAGTTGTTCCTCCCGAAGTAGGGGCACATCAGGAAATCGACAATGAAGCCGAGGTATTGGAAGCCACTCCTCCTGATGATCATTCATTGTCTAGCCACATCCCTAGCAAGGAAAAGATCAAGGGGGGTGTCTACATCTTCTTCAAGCCCACCTCCTTCTGATGCAAGTGATCTGTCTTGGGAACCACAACTGCGGTCTGACAGTGAGGCACACCATGATCTGACAAAGGTACCTAAGCGTAAAAGGAAGGTCGTCGAAAAACTCATACCTATGGAGTGTGATGAGGCTCAACAAGAAGTGACAGATACTGCTGGTGATGAAGCCTCTCACGATGACGACGAGCCAGTCATCACAAAGGTCACTGCAGCCCCACCGGGCATGCAGCAAAGAGACATTTTGACCCTATCCCGAGAAGCTGCTGAGCGTGATGATGATCTCGACGAGGAGGCAATGGAAATGGAAACACAACAATCATTAGATTTGGAGTTAAGTAGTACACCAAAACCTACCGCTTCCATATTTCTTCCTCGCAAGAAGGTACCCACCTCGACCTCAATTCGTGGTGGTGAAAGTGCAAAACGTACTGAAGTTCGGCAATCCACATCCTCCACTTCATCTGGCATTAGCAGCAGGACCACCACCACCAGTATCGCCGCCTCCTCCGGCCCCCAAAGACATTTCAAGTCTCCAGTTTGGGACTTCTTTAGTGTTTGCCCAAAAATGGAAAACGTAGCCATTTGTAGCATTTGTAAGCTTCGAGTTGGTCGTGGTAAGCTTGGTTCTAACTATGGTACCGGAGGCCAGAGAGGTCATCTTAAGAGAGCGCACCCTGTCCAATGGTTTCCGCACCTAGAGGCGTTTAAGCAAGCCGGAATTGCACGTAATGAAAACGTTGATTTTTCATCTGATGATGACGAGGAGGAAGAAGACGATTCAAACACTTCACTTACACCCAGTACCCCTGTCAGCAGCACACCCCATGTGAGGCACACTAAGAGTGTGGGAGAGAGTGAGACATCAATGCAGAAAAGTTCATCAGCGAGCGTAACTGGATCGAAGATATCACCATCATCCCGTAAATCCTTGGTCCAGGGCAACATTAAAAAGATGTTGTTTACAGAAGCGCAATAGGAACGCAACCACCCACTGACGCGTCTGTATAACACTAAGCTGGCTAAAATGCTAGCTCTGGACCTTCTCCCTTTTTCTTTTGTAGAAGGGGTTGGTTTTCTAGAATTAGTGGCAGCGCTCTGCCCTAAATGGAAGGTTCCTAGCCGGTTCTATTTTGCCCGAGTTGCGGTTCCAGCACTACATGAAGATGTTCTGAAGGTGATTGGGGCAGCTTTGCAGAAGAGTGCTGTTCACACTATACATCTGACAACAGACATGTGGACCAGTGGCGCAGGCGCTGATTACATGTGCATCACTGCACACTGGGTCTCTTTTTCAGGGGCTAAAGCAAAGCTAAACGCAGGTGTTGACACGGACATTGTTTTTAAAGCTGCTCGGAAACATGCAACACTAGCCATGTTTGGTTTGGAGAAACGTCACACAGCAGAAAACATTTTGGATGTCTTTAACACAAAGGTCATTAACTGCCTGTCCCCACTAAAACGCCAGGTTGGTTATGTTTCCACGGACAATGGCGCCAATATAGTTAAGGCCATGAGGGACGGTGACTATTTCAGAGTGCCGTGTTTGGCGCACTGTATAAACCTGGTTGTCCAAAAATTCTTGGGTAATAAAGGCAGTGCAGCGTACAGTGTATTGGACACCTGCCGAAAAATGTGCAAGCATTTCAGCCATTCTTTTAAGGCCCGGAAGCAGCTGAGGAGCCTGCTATATCAACGTCAAATGCCAGTGAAAGCACTCATCCAGGAGGTGGTAACACGTTGGAACTCAACCTTCTACATGCTTGAGCGTCTGTATGAGCAGTATAAGGAACTCAATCAATATTTCCTCACAGAGGGTACAGAGGAGCTGAGGATGGGTGCGGCGCAATGGAACATAGTTCAAAGCCTGACACGCATGCTTCGTCCTTTTGAGTTCTTCACGCGTGCAGTCAGCAAGGAGGACTCTAATTTGGGAAAAGCTATCCCATTGTTGTACATGCTGGAGGACCAACTGAAGGAGGTGTGTTCTGTGTTTGAAAAAGATGACAAAAACCAAGACTCTTTGCTTCTGGCTGAGAAATTATTAGAGCTCCTACAAGGTGATGAACGTTTTAAAAAGATCCACTTAGAAGAGCATTACATTTGTGCTACTATTCTGGATCCACGCTACAAAAAGGCACTGGCAGGCCAAGCATTCTTTCCTTTTGATGATGAACATGTTCCAAAGTACAAACGTTGGCTAGCCTTGTCAGCCAAGAGGTTTGAAAGAGAACGGCTGAAAATTGAAGGAAATGGCAGTACATCAGCAGGCCATCCCCAGTCAAAACAATCCACTTCTGCACCTGTGGCTGTGGCACAAGTGACCTCTCAGCCGTTAAAGACACCGTCAACCGGATCATCTGCACGAGACACAACAGAAACATTGGAGGCTGAAGAGGATTGGCTAGCTCTGCGTGGGTTTGGTTCTCAAAAGGTCAGAGGCACAGCAAGAGCTAAGCAAAGTGGAGGAACCTTGGATGAGGACCTTGAGTCGATGGTGAAGGACTATCTGAATGACTCAACAGAGGTCTATGTTAATTCTGACCCATTGGCGTATTGGCATGGGAAAAAAGAGTTGTGGCCACAGCTCACCAACCTGGCTTTAAACTACTTGTCTTGCCCACTCGCAAGCGTGTCTTCTGAACGGGTTTTCAGTGCTGCTGGTGGCATTGTAACTCCCAAACGGAGCCGCCTCTCGCCCAAAAATGTGGAGAGGTTAACAATGATCAAGATGAATCAGCACCTCATACCACCAGATTTCAGAGTACGAGAAAGCGTGCCGGATGAAGAGGAGGTGGCCAGCAACATAGATGAGGGAATTTCTACTCTGTCAGGTGATAGTGAGCTCACCCTGCCTGAATTCGCAGAGTATGATGACGAAGCCTTATTCTTATTCCTGGACCGTGATACCGAGCCCTGAAAATGAGACAACGAATCAATAACTTTCTTTTTCATCCTTATTCACTTTTATTCCTGTGTGTCTGTCTTTCTTTGTTGTGCACAGTTAATATATTTCAAACTTTAATCAGATAATCACAAAATCAAGCCCATCAGCAGAACTGTCTTCACTGGTTTGCTAATTGATTTGAAGTTGCCGCAGTCTGCATTCCTCAGGTTCACAAGTTCAGAAGAACATGCTCCTCTATCCTCCTCCTCCAGACTCCTATTTCCATCAAACCAGAGGGCTGGTTTACGCCCAATGAAGAAAGACTCAGCACTTGTGGGGGTGTTGTTGTACCTCTTTGCAGGTGAGTTGACGGCTCTGGGGCCATTGCTGGGAAGCTCTAATACCGGATAAAAGTGTTTTGGACCAAATCCCAGGCGGAAATTTTTTGTGTTTTTGATGACTTGCTTGCGTTTGAGGTGCTCTTAGGGGGGGTTCCCTCTGTTTGTGGGTGAGTTTCGTGGTCTGGGAGCACTGCTGGGACACTCTAATCTTGATTGCATTTGCTTTTCAGGAAATCCGTCGTGGCAACCCCGACTTATGGCCTAGCTACGCAGCGCGTTTGGACCGAAGGCCGAGAAATATTGCAAGTATGAGATTTTGCTTTTGGCCTGTTTGGGGGTGTTATGCTTCTTGGCGGGTGGGTTGGCGGGTCTTGGGGCATTCCTGGGAAGGTCTAATACCGGGTAGAAGTGGTTGGGACAAAATCCAGGCCGATTTTGTTTTGGCTATTTCTGACATTTTGCTCAATGTAGCGTTTTCGGGGGCCTGTTTGGGGGGCTTCCTGGTGTTTGTGGGTGAGTTTCGGGGTCTGGGAGCACTGCTGGGACACTCTAATCTTGATTGCATTTGCTTTTCAGGAAATCCGTCGTGGCAACCCCGACTTATGGCCTAGCTACGCAGCGCGTTTGGACCGAAGGCCGAGAAATATTGCAAGTATGAGATTTTGCTTTTGGCCTGTTTGGGGGTGTTATGCTTCTTGGCGGGTGGGTTGGCGTGTCTTGGGGCATTCCTGGGAAGGTCTAATACCGGGTAGAAGTGGTTGGGACAAAATCCAGGCCGATTTTTTTTTGGCTATTTCTGACATTTTGCTCAATGTTGCGTTTTCGGGGGCCTGTTTGGGGGGCTTCCTGGTGTTTGTGGGTGAGTTTCGTGGTCTGGGAGCACTGCTGGGACACTCTAATCTTGATTGCATTTGCTTTTCAGGAAATCCGTCGTGGCAACCCCGACTTATGGCCTAGCTACGCAGCGCGTTTGGACCGAAGGCCGAGAAATATTGCAAGTATGAGATTTTGCTTTTGGCCTGTTTGAGGGTGTTATGCTTCTTGGCGGGTGGGTTGGCGTGTCTTGGGGCATTCCTGGGAAGGTCTAATACCGGGTAGAAGTGGTTGGGACAAAATCCAGGCCGATTTTTTTTGGCTATTTCTGACATTTTGCTCAATGTAGCGTTTTCGGGGGCCTGTTTGGGGGGCTTCCTGGTGTTTGTGGGTGGGTTTCGGGGTCTGGGCGCACTGCTGGCTATATATACTTTACTTTGCTAGAGGTTTGAAGCAAATCCATGGTGGCAGACGGGAGTTAGGGCCTAGCTGCAGAGCGCGCGCGGAGTGATTTGGGAAATTTGTGAAAAAATTGACTAAGTGGAGGAACCTTGGATGAGGACCTTGAGTCGATGGTGAAGGACTATCTGAATGACTCAACAGAGGTCTATGTTAATTCTGACCCATTGGCGTATTGGCATGGGAAAAAAGAGTTGTG
Source organism: Lissotriton vulgaris (assembly GCF_964263255.1). Taxonomy (NCBI): domain Eukaryota; kingdom Metazoa; phylum Chordata; class Amphibia; order Caudata; family Salamandridae; genus Lissotriton; species Lissotriton vulgaris. The sequence goes on from NC_141691.1 coordinate 1,450,779,605, forward strand.
GCCACAGCTCACCAACCTGGCTTTAAACTACTTGTCTTGCCCACTTGCAAGCGTGTCTTCTGAACGGGTTTTCAGTGCTGCTGGTGGCATTGTAACTCCCAAACGGAGCCGCCTCTCGCCCAAAAATGTGGAGAGGTTAACAATGATCAAGATGAATCAGCACCTCATACCACCAGATTTCAGAGTACGAAAAAGCGTGCCGGATGAAGAGGAGGTGGCCAGCAACATAGATGAGGGAATTTCTACTCTGTCAGGTGACACTGAGCTCACCCTGCCTGAATTCGCAGAGTATGATGACGAAGCCTTATTCTTATTCCTGGACCGTGATACCGAGCCCTGAAAATGAGACAACGAATCAATAACTTTCTTTTTCATCCTTATTCACTTTTATTCCTGTGTGTCTGTCTTTCTTTGTTGTGCACAGTTAATATATTTCAAACTTTAATCAGATAATCACAAAATCAAGCCCATCAGCAGAACTGTCTTCACTGGTTTGCTAATTGATTTGAAGTTGCCGCAGTCTGCATTCCTCAGGTTCACAAGTTCAGAAGAACATGCTCCTCTATCCTCCTCCTCCAGACTCATATTTCCATCAAACCAGAGGGCTGGTTTACGCCCAATGAAGAAAGACTCAGCACTTGTGGGGGTGTTGTTGTACCTCTTTGCAGGTGAGTTGACGGCTCTGGGGCCATTGCTGGGAAGCTCTAATACCGGATAAAAGTGTTTTGGACCAAATCCCAGGCGGAAATTTATTGTGTTTTTGATGACTTGCTTGCGTTTGAGGTGCTCTTAGGGGGGGTTCCGTCTGTTTGTGGGTGAGTTTCGTGGTCTGGGAGCACTGCTGGGACACTCTAATCTTGATTGCATTTGCTTTTCAGGAAATCCGTTGTGGCAACCCCGACTTATGGCCTAGCTACGCAGCGCGTTTGGACCGAAGGCCGAGAAATATTGCAAGTATGAGATTTTGCTTTTGGCCTGTTTGGGGGTGTTATGCTTCTTGGCGGGTGGGTTGGCGGGTCTTGGGGCATTCCTGGGAAGGTCTAATACCGGGTAGAAGTGGTTGGGACAAAATCCAGGCCGATTTTGTTTTGGCTATTTCTGACATTTTGCTCAATGTAGCGTTTTCGGGGGCCTGTTTGGGGGGCTTCCTGGTGTTTGTGGGTGAGTTTCGGGGTCTGGGAGCACTGCTGGGACACTCTAATCTTGATTGCATTTGCTTTTCAGGAAATCCGTCGTGGCAACCCCGACTTATGGCCTAGCTACGCAGCGCGTTTGGACCGAAGGCCGAGAAATATTGCAAGTATGAGATTTTGCTTTTGGCCTGTTTGGGGGTGTTATGCTTCTTGGCGGGTGGGTTGGCGGGTCTTGGGGCATTCCTGGGAAGGTCTAATACCGGGTAGAAGTGGTTGGGACAAAATCCAGGCCGATTTTGTTTTGGCTATTTCTGACATTTTGCTCAATGTAGCCTTTTCGGGGGCCTGTTTGGGGGGCTTCCTGGTGTTTGTGGGTGAGTTTCGTGGTCTGGGGGCACTGCTGGGACACTCTAATCTTGATTGCATTTGCTTTTCAGGAAATCCGTCGTGGCAACCCCGACTTATGGCCTAGCTACGCAGCGCGTTTGGACCGAAGGCCGAGAAATATTGCAAGTATGAGATTTTGCTTTTGGCCTGTTTGGGGGTGTTATGCTTCTTGGCGGGTGGGTTGGCGTGTCTTGGGGCATTCCTGGGAAGGTCTAATACCGGGTAGAAGTGGTTGGGACAAAATCCAGGCCGATTTTTTTTGGGCTATTTCTGACATTTTGCTCAATGTAGCGTTTTCGGGGGCCTGTTTGGGGGGCTTCCTGGTGTTTGTGGGTGGGTTTCGGGGTCTGGGCGCACTGCTGGCTATATATACTTTACTTTGCTAGAGGTTTGAAGCAAATCCATGGTGGCAGACGGGAGTTAGGGCCTAGCTGCAGAGCGCGCGCGGAGTGATTTGGGAAATTTGTGAACAATTGACTAAGTCCCCATTTTTGTACTTTTGCTCTTTGGCTGTTTGGGGGTCTTCTACTCGTTTTCTCCTGGGTTGACGGCTCTGGGGCCATTGCTGGGAAGCTCTAATACCGGATAAAAGTGTTTTGGACCAAATCCCAGGCGTAAATTTTGTTTGTGTTTTTGATGACTTGCTTGCCTTTGAGGTGCTCTTAGGGGGGGTTCCGTCTGTTTGTGGGTGAGTTTCGTGGTCTAGGAGCACTGCTGGGACACTCTAATCTTGATTGCATTTGCTTTTCAGGAAATCCGTTGTGGCAACCCCGACTTATGGCCTAGCTACGCAGCGCGTTTGGACCGAAGGCCGAGAAATATTGCAAGTATGAGATTTTGCTTTTGGCCTGTTTGGGGGTGTTATGCATCTTGGCGGGTGGGTTGGCGGGTCTTGGGGCATTCCTGGGAAGGTCGAGAAATATTGCAAGTATGAGATTTTGCTTTTGGCCTGTTTGGGGGTGTTATGCTTCTTGGCGGGTGGGTTGGCGGGTCTTAGGGCATTCCTGGGAAGGTCTAATACCGGGTAGAAGTGATTGGGACAAAATCCAGGCCGATTTTTTTTTGGCTATTTCTGACATTTTGCTCAATGTAGCGTTTTCGGGGGCCTGTTTGGGGGGCTTCCTGGTGTTTGTGGGTGGGTTTCGGGGTCTGGGAGCACTGCTGGGACACTCTAATCTTGATTGCATTTGCTTTTCAGGAAATCCGTCGTGGCAACCCCGACTTATGGCCTAGCTACGCAGCGCGTTTGGACCGAAGGCCGAGAAATATTGCAAGTATGAGATTTTGCTTTTGGCCTGTTTGGGGGTGTTATGCTTCTTGGCGGGTGGGTTGGCGGGTCTTAGGGCATTCCTGGGAAGGTCTAATACCGGGTAGAAGTGATTGGGACAAAATCCAGGCCGATTTTTTTTTGGCTATTTCTGACATTTTGCTCAATGTAGCGTTTTCGGGGGCCTGTTTGGGGGGCTTCCTGGTGTTTGTGGGTGGGTTTCGGGGTCTGGGAGCACTGCTGGGACACTCTAATCTTGATTGCATTTGCTTTTCAGGAAATCCGTCGTGGCAACCCCGACTTATGGCCTAGCTACGCAGCGCGTTTGGACCGAAGGCCGAGAAATATTGCAAGTATGAGATTTTGCTTTTGGCCTGTTTGGGGGTGTTATGCTTCTTGGCGGGTGGGTTGGCGGGTCTTGGGGCATTCCTGGGAAGGTCTAATACCGGGTAGAAGTGGTTGGGACAAAATCCAGGCCGATTTTGTTTTGGCTATTTCTGACATTTTGCTCAATGTAGCGTTTTCGGGGGCCTGTTTGGGGGGCTTCCTGGTGTTTGTGGGTGGGTTTCGGGGTCTGGGCGCACTGCTGGCTATATATGCTTTACTTTGCAAGAGGTTTGAAGCAAATCCATGGTGGCAGAGGGGAGTTAGGGCCTAGCTGCAGAGCGCGCGCGGAGTGATTTGGGAAATTTGTGAAAAATTGACTAAGTCCCCATTTTTGTATTTTTGCTCTTTGGCTGTTTGGGGGTCTTCTACTCGTTTTCTCCTGGGTTGACGGCTCTGGGGCCATTGCTGGGAAGCTCTAATACCGGATAAAAGTGTTTTGGACCAAATCCCAGGCGGAATTTTTTTTGTGTTTTTGATGACTTGCTTGCCTTTGAGGTGCTCTTAGGGGGGGTTCCGTCTGTTTGTGGGTGAGTTTCGTGGTCTGGGAGCACTGCTTGGACACTCTAATCTTGATTGCATTTGCTTTTCAGGAAATCCGTCGTGGCAACCCCGACTTATGGCCTAGCTACGCAGCGCGTTTGGACCAAAGGCCGAGAAATATTGCAAGTATGAGATTTTGCTTTTGGCCTGTTTGGGGGTGTTATGCTTCTTGGCGGGTGGGTTGGGTTGGCGGGTCTTGGGACATTCCTGGGAAGGTCTAATACCGGGTAGAAGTGGTTGGGACAAAATCCTCGCGGAAAAGCCTTTTGCACTTTTTGTAACTTAGGGTTCGTTAGGGTTAGCCCTAGCAGCAGGATTGCATGTGTTTTGAGGTGTTCTAGATTTTTGCAACTGAGTTCTGGGGTCTTAGAGCACTCGTGAGAATGTGTAATTTTGGTTGCAAGTCATTTGAAGAAAATCCATGGTGGGAAAGGGGGGATTTGGCATAGTTAAAGAAAGCCTTTGCCACTATTCTTAACTTAGGGTTCGTTAGGGTTAGCAGTATTTCTATTGCATGTGTTTGAGTGGGGGGGATTTCGAGTCTTGGAGCGATGCTGGCTATGGCTACTTTTGCTTGGTTGCTTGCAAGTGGTTTGAATGCAATCCACGGTGGGTAAGGGGTAATTAGGAAGGGGGTACTTCGGCCTACTTTTACTTTCAAAGTAAGTTTTGTCACCAGTTTTCTGCTAGGCCTCGTTTTTTGAGATTTGATTGGGGGTCTTCTACATTTTTGCGACTGGCTTTAGTAAGGGTCTGGGTGGGAGCACTGCTAGGAAGATCTAATTTTGTTCTAAAACACAGTTTACAGTACACCTAGCTTGAGGGGAAAGATCCGCTACATTAATTTGCCCATACTTATTTATCCTTCAAAAGGTGACTCAGACAGAGTACGCACTTTCAAAAATATTGTACTGTCTACTAGGAAAATCAAATTGTGACTTTTTGCACTCCACAGCCTACATACCTTATATTTATTTATCAGTGGTGTTGTAATATTATATCACTTCCTGTTTTTCGTTGAATAATTACAGGCCGGGTTTCAGTCTCTGCAATGGGGAAAAAAGGATGGAGTCAGGCTTCACAGCAGCGAGCCACAATTCAGCATCAGGCAGGCAGTGGACAGGGTGTCTTCTGGTGACCAACATCGATGGACGAAGCGTCGGCTGCAATGGAGGAATGCCGCTAATAAGAGGATTTTTTTTCTGCAGGCAACTTACTTACCACTTCCAACAGGACAACTACAACCACATAGATACAGTATCCCTTGCCTTTTTCTCTGACTGTGACTGCATTTCTTGGATCTCTCTCTGCTTCTAAATTGATCCCTTAACACATCACTTAGTCCACTCCACTATCACATCTGCACCACACATAGTCATTTGTAAGTGCTCCTACGTAATTCGCAAGTCGCAGCACGCCCCAGACCGTAGAGGACTGGGATGGCCCCAATGATGAAGCATGTCACCAAGGGGCAACCCTGGTGAGTGAGGGGACACCTAGAAAAAAAACAATTTCTCCTTTTCTATCTACTATACCTTCCAGACCAACCCCATTGAGTGTTGTTGTGAATGGATTTATAGTGACCAGCAAGGCTCTCGGGTATCTGGCTACAGAGACCTTATGTTGAATATCGTTATCAATAATTCCACACAGGCCCTGTACTGTCGCATTCTTTCTTCCACAGTTTTCGAAAGTACTACTTACTTTTCACTGACATGCATGCAGTAGTGCATGCACTTTCAAAGATTGATGGATAGGTTTGTACCCAAAGAATTGTTTATGTTCAATTGTTTGTCTATGCTGTGCTTTTTTTACAGGGTGTCTTCTGGTGACCAACATCGATGGACGAAGCGTCGGCTGCAATGGAGGAGTGCCGCTAATAAGAGGATTTTTTTTCTGCAGGCAACTTACTTACCACTTCCAACAGGACAACTACAACCACATAGATACAGTATCCCTTGCCTTTTTCTCTGACTGTGACTGCATTTCTTGGATCTCTCTCTGCTTCTAAATTGATCCCTTAACACATCACTTAGTCCACTCCACTATCACATCTGCACCACACATAGTCATTTGTAAGTGCTCCTACGTAATTCGCAAGTCGCAGCACGCCCCAGCCCGTAGAGGACTGGGATGGCCCCAATGATGAAGCATGTCACCAAGGGGCAACCCTGGTGAGTGAGGGGACATCTAGAAAAAAAGCAATTTCTCCTTTTCTATCTACTATACCTTCCAGACCAACCCCATTGAGTGTTGTTGTGAATGGATTTATAGTGACCAGCAAGGCTCTCGGGTATCTGGCTACAGAGACCTTATGTTGAATATCGTTATCAATAATTCCACACAGGCCCTGTACTGTCGCATTCTTTCTTCCACAGTTGTCGAAAGTACTACTTACTTTTCACTGACATGCATGCAGTAGTGCATGCACTTTCAAAGATTGATGGATAGGTTTGTACCCAAAGATTTGTTTATGTTCACAATTGTTTGTCCATGCTGTGCTTTTTTTCTTGTCTCCCAAAACCTTTCCCAAAAACCCCCGTACCCATCCATTTTTCAAACCCTAACCCTCTTCCCCCGGGCTGTGTGGTTTTGATTGATGTGTGACTAAATTACAGCAATAAATCCACACACGTGCTGGGGAGGATAAGGTGATAGCAACAGGCTGGTGAAGAAATCCGAGGATATATTCTTACTCTGCTTGACAAAGACCCATGGCTAATGTCAAAGAACTTCAACCGAATTAGTAGTTATACTTTACCATTTGTTAGGCTACAATGTGGCACTGTTCTAGTGTACTTCTGTCACCTGCTATATTCTCAGTTGTACCGTTGAATTGCTCAGGAGGACAAACCAGATTTAATTTTCTTTTTTTTCATAGGCATGCAACTGCCACTGTGTCACACCACTAGTACCACCGCTATGAGGAAATTTTATCCGACCAAGATTGCCAACCTTATTCGCTGTTTCCCGTGGAGCCAGCCCTGGGTCTAGCCCTACTTTCAAACACAAATTACAGGTAAGATAAGCGTTTGGTGGTTTGGGGGTATAATGGAGTATTAGTAGGAGAGACAAGAGACTGACGGTAGTACTACTAAAGTCCTAGGACTCTTGGATTCACTTCACTTACTCTGTGAGAGGCACTTAGTGTTGAAAACATTTGGGCATTTACACTTAAAGGAAGAAAATGGAACTAAACTTTCAGGAAAACAAAGTCACTGTTAAACCCCCACCCACCAGGCAAGCAGTAAGAAACGGGTATGCTCAGATAAAGTTTGAAAAAGTATATTTATATCCCTAACAAAATAATCTCCCGCAAGACCCTCCCTAACCCCAACGATTGTCCTTCAAAAGTCCCCAAAAACCCAACTCCCAATTCCCACCCCCCAAAAGTCTCTAAAAAAGGGGCAAGGGACACTATGGGTGGATGCTGTCTACTTTTTGGGCCAGGGCATCATGCTCCTGGCGGAGCAAGGCGTGCTCTACGCGGAGCCCCTCCAACTCGTTTGAAAAGTGGTGGAGCTCCTGCTGGAGGCGGGACACCATCAGGGTACTGCGGCGCAGGCGTGCCTTCAATGCCTTGCAGGTGCAATGGCTGTGAGAGGAAGTTGTTGTCCTTGCTACTCGGCGGTGGCGTTTGGCTTTGGCAGCCCGGCTCAGTCTGGGTGGACCACTGTGCTGGGTGGCACTGGCAGCCCATGGGGGCACGGAGGCCGATGCAGACGACGTAGTTGTTGTGGTCGACTGCACACTTTCTTCGTCCTCCAGGGCCACCAGCCGCCGATATTCGGCCACAGTGGCATCGATCCTCCGTTGCCGGGCCGCTCTTGCCAGCTCCTTCCTCCTTGTTCATTTGGAAGGAGAACCTATATGAAGAAAGAAAGACATAGTCTGTAACCAATGCTCTTTAAGATTAACTCAATCATTCAGCAGAAATTTGTGTTGCACTACAACTGGCAACTTGCAAGCGCATTACATAACTATTGAGGCCAGTATCTATCTAACCTCACACTTCTTCATCCTTGCTCTAACATTAGTGGGAGTTTAAGGAACAAATTCTACGAGCACTATGGACTTCCATTGGAGTCGACTATGAAAGTACACCAGTCTTATTATTCTTCTTGTCTCTTGTTTAGGAAAATTGGTACGTTATCTTCTGCAAGCCGGCATAATGCCAGCGCAGTAAACTTGCACCCGAGAAAAAGAGACGCACGCCATGAGGAGTGACCTAGACTTGCGTTGCGTTACTGTACCCGTCCAGTACATGCAGGTGGTGAAGCTCTTACTTTTCTATTACGGGTGGCACTGAGAATACTCTGTTACAACTTAAGGGCTACTGCTTAATTAATTTAACTTTCACCCTACAGTGGAAATGAGTACTAGAAATGGAAAATTGAAGAAGATAAATAATCTGATTATCTATCACTTCACATGGGATGTTTTTGCTTATATATGGGATGACTTTAGGTGCTTTGCTTTTTATTGAGTGACCAGTGATACATCCACACATGAATGACTGAGTACTACTAAACTTATTAAGAGAGGTAGGGAGTGGCCACCGTAATAACCGGATCTATGCTGTGCTTGCAATACAAACTACTGCTACTATTGATGGTAGTATTTGGACAAAATTAAAACTTATTTTCCTTGCCTTTCCTACACTGGAACGGACATGCGGGTGCAGTGTTACATGCTCTTCAAAGTTACACTTAGTTCATCCACTGACCGTCTACTCTCTCTAGATCATGGGTACTCACAAACTTTCTCTCAGGGGCTAAATTTACAGTGTAGTTTGTGGCCGAGGGCCGCACTAGTGGGGGCGGAGTCAGAGGGGGCGGGGCTAAAGCAAAACGAAAACTTGTGACCATGAGGTTGCACACAGGTCCCTGCAGCAGATGCCTTCATCCACTGAGCCACCAGACCCAGCATTTACATACATCTCTCTCCCTCCTGCTCTCCCTCCTGCCCTCCCTCTCCATCTCTCTCTCCCTCCTGCCCTCCCTCTTCCTCCCCCTCTGTCATCTCACTGTGTGTGTGTCTATCTGTGTCAGCCTTCAGCCCGGGTTGAGACCGCTTCCTCAACGCGCACACACAGACAACAACACCAAAGTACTTAACAGGTCTTTAAAAGACCATTAACATATTATTGAGGCTTTGTTTGTTGTAGCGCCCCTGCATCTCCACCCTGACAATCACTGCTTGCCCGGCCCCACAGAGCAGAGGCTTTGTTCTATTTCACCTCTTTGTGGCCTTGCATCTCCACTCTGCTCTGTGGGGGCCGGGGGAGCAGTGATTGTCAGAGTGTAGATGCAGGGGCGCTAACAGGTGAAATACAACAAAGCCTCTGCTCTGTGGGGGCCGGGGGAGCAGTGATTGTCTGCAAGGTCTGCGCACCGCCAAGGAAGGCTTGCCGGGCCACCACCGGCCCGCGGGCCGTACTATGAGTACCCCTGCTCTAGATACACATATGCTATCTAAGAGTCAGATAGTAGCATGATCCAGGTATATGGACACATACAGTTTCTGTGTCACCCACCCAGGCTGTTGTCCTTCCACCCATCATTGCTTCATCATTCACCCAGCCATGCATCTCATATTCTTGCCTTCCCAGCTAGTCTTCAATCTCAATAAGTAAGGAATATATAAGAGCTTACCTCTGGCCGCCACCACCACCGTCTCAACTCTCACAGCCGCCGCCTCCTCCCCTGAAGAATTGCCCTCCGCCTCTGTGTCGAGCACCACCACCTCCACGCTGGCCCCGCCACCAGATGTTCCACCTACAAAGTACATTTAAGAATGTTAGAATAAAGCACTCACTAGTCTTTGGTCTAGGAATGAAGACATGTGAAAACAATGTAATTTGTGACTGTCTACTTTAAAGTTAAAACAAATGTCCCTTTTTCCAGGGAAGGTTGTCTTGCTGCACTTTTTGGCACAACTGATCAAGGCTGGTTTTTTAACACGCACCATTTTTCTCCACACAGACAGAAGATGGACTTCTAACAACAAGATCAAGTTGAAACCAGGTGAGAGCTCGGCTCGACCACAAGAAATGTCTTCAATTAATCGTCAGCACTAACCACTTTTCCATTATCAGTTAAACGTTTAGTTTTATTATGACTTCATTTTAATAAATGTGTTTACTTTTAATAAAGCTTTTAAACTTAAATACAATCTGTGTTTTTTGGTCCAGACTAGAGTGACTGAGCGAAAGGTTTTGCAATTTTTGCAAGCAGGAGTCCAGATAGAACACTTCAAAAGACATTATGGACAATCCCAGAGGACTGCACTAAGTTGATAGAGCTATTGCTGACTAGAATGGGAGTTTCGCCAACCGTGCAATCTTAGTTAGCTACACAGACAGACTAATAAGAATAATCTAGTAATACCACAGGGAGTCATAGTAGAGGCAGGATAAGAATTTAGATACAGTCTACAAGAAGATCAAAGACAATTTTGAAAAAAGTCAAATGAGGAACGCTAGGAAAAATAGGTACTAGTCTAAAATGAAAACTTACTGGGGCCAGCAAAGGAGCCCTCGCCTGCCCGATCCTGGCCCTGTTGAACAGCATCCGCCGCCTGCTGCTCCTGTGTCCTCCCCTCGCCCCTGGGGGGAGCTGACGTACAACATGAAAGAAAGAACAGAAAACATGGATGATTGTTGCTTGTCAATGTCAACCAAATCAAACATTTCAAAAGAACAAAACAAAATATTTCCGCGAAATTATATTGATTAGGGTTAGTTTTCATTTATTTGCGGACCTGTGACTTCGAAAGTCACGTAACTCACTAAACAAAGTACTGAAAGGTTCACCTAGGACTGGCAGGCAGCAGTCCGCAGGCAAGACGCAAAGTGATAGACAAACTCCATTGTGATTTCAGTCAGATCAGTGACAACACTAACAGTTGCCTGCTACATTACCAGTCATTTAAATAGTCAAACTATCAATCCACCGCCACTATTTTTCTTATTGTCAGGGGTACAAATGAAGGGACAGATTTAAGCCCCTTGCGGCTCTTTTGCTCCGTTCTTGCGTGACTTTTGTGACGCAGCAGCTAAACAAAAAAGGGCGCCATGGTGCGGCGTATAATATTATAACAACGTGACGCATTTGGGAGATGCATCCCGTTATAAAGCCCTGCGCCATCAGGGGGCGTTCCGGCGCAAGGGAGGGCATTCCTGCGCTGGAACACATCCTAAAAGTGGCTGAGGGAAATCTACAAAATTTCAATCAGTCACCTTTAGGACAATGATGCGTCACACAAACCCTGCACCTGCTTGAAGCAGACGTACGGCTTGACCCAGCATTGGGGTGATAGGGTACCCCAGAGCATTGCTGGAGCTGCGCCATCGTTGCGACGCAACTCCAGCAGTAAAGCTTCGGTGACGTTTTGGGCCCATGGTGCGCCGCATTGCAAATACGGCGCACCATGTTTGGTGGTGGTAGCGGGCCGCACAATTAATGGCGCATCCCTGCTACTTTGCAGGGATGCGACGGTAATTGCAATTCTGCCCCTTAGGGGCATACTTACTTACGCGTTCTGGCGCATCTCCAGAGATGAGCCAGATCAAATGCGTCACGCAAAACTACACTTGCGACACGGCAGATGCGCCTCATTTACAATGCGGCGCGACCTGGCGCAAGGGTAGGCACTTGCGTGACGCATCTCGTCACGTAAGAGCGGCGCATCGCTGGAGTCACGTCGCCAACGCAATGCAACTCCAGTAATGGTCAGGGCAACCCAATACTTAATATGCTGTGTCAGTCCTTTCGCCTGCTTCAAGCAGGCATAAGGAATTGAATTGACGTAGCAGCGTCGCAGAAGTGCCTGCGTTAAATCTTGTAGATTTCACGCAGGCAATTTTGCGAGGCGCACAGCCGCCGCACCGCCCACCCTGCGTACTAGGAACGCACCCATTGTGGCGCAGGCCCATGGCTTTATAACGTGACGCATCTCCCTAGATGCGTCATGCTGTAAATGACTCACAGGGATGCGGCACATTTACGCCGCTGTTGCGTCACGCAAGGCAACGTAAAAGTGGCGCAAGGGGCTTGTAAATGTAATCTGCCCCCTAGTGTCTAGCATTACGCAGTTCTGTAAAGTACACTCATACATAATAGTTACTCAGGCCAATGAGACCACGAAATAGAAAACAAATAGGCATAGTAGCAACGCCACTGAGAAGGAGAGCAGTGCACCTGAAATGCACAGAAGATTTTGAAATATGATTTAACTACAATGTAATCGTCATCAGCGGCATTATTGGCTTGCTCCATGTAAAAAACAAATATTTGCAGTACAACAACACAGAGCAGGAGAAAACATCATAGTAGTGAGTGATGAAATGGTTACTACTACTCACCAAGCCCGGGGATCTCCAAGCCGAGCTGGTCCAGCAGGTCGCGCTCCCGGTCCAGGAGGTCCGTCCAGCGATGGGTGACCTGGCTGTAGGTGCGCTGGACCCGTAGAGGTGGGATATGGCCCAGCACACCTTCTCCCACCGCTTCCGGCACTCCCGCATGATGTAGCCGCTGGCCGCGATCCTGCCGCCTCCCGCGATGGTCCTGGGCAGGCGGCGCGGGACGAAGTAGACCAGCGCGCCCACTTCCTCCGGGCTGAATATCTCCCGTCGCGTCACCTGCTCCCCCCTCAATCTCCCGCATGCTGTCCTGGCACTGGGTCCAGGACTACTCCCCGCCGCCGCTGCGGCCCTCAAGTGCCTGGGCAGCTTCACGGCGCCTGGCTTGACCATGGTCTGGGCAGGTAAGGTAGGAAGAAGTAGAAAATTAAGAAAGAATAGGATAGGGAAGAAGAAAAGAAAAGAGTTTAAAAAAGTAGTTTAAAAGTAAAGAAAAATAGCAGAAAAGACAAAAATATACAGCTAGGAAAAGAGAGGGATAGATAAGAAGCAAAATCGTAAAAAAAAACTGAAAACAAGCAAAGGATGGCAAAGATACCAAGAGGATTAAACACCATGCCCAGACACAGGAAATGAATGAAAAACAAGATGGCCGGCGCCCATTCACGAGCGCGAAAGTAAGTTTGCGCGAGATTTCCCTCGCGATCTCGTGCGAACCTCTACTCGCAATGCGCTTACTGCGCGAGATTATACATAGCGGGCGGAAACGGAAATACGTCACGCAAACAAAATGGCCACGCCCGTACTCGACCTTGGGGTAAATTCGCGTGTTGCGCTGCAAGCGGCTCGCGAATACTGCAAAAAAACTCGCGAAACAACAAGCCGCAAAAAAATAAAAAGCTCATTCGCACGAATTGGCGGCTTCCGCGGTCGGTTTCGCACCACGCCGCGCCCCGCGAATAGCGCGAAAAAACCGAAAAACGATTTTTGCAAAAGCAAAAGCAATGAGCAGGTGCAAAAGGTCAACCTCATGATTTGTAACGATTCCCTGTAGTGCTTCCTGAGGGGGCCCTCCAGAATTCGGTTGCCTGCTTGCAACTATTGTGTGACCCTGCTCTGACCTTAACTGTATGCCACAAAGGTCCTGATTTACAGCTAAAGGAGCAGACAAGCAGGTGCCAGGCTGGAACTTCAAATTCTTTCAGTGACACATTAATTAGCCCCTAATTCATTATTGTCAGTTGGGGCAGGGCAGGTGTTGTTAATAAACTAACCCCAAATTAATTCATGTCAGTTCAAGCAGGGCAGGTGGGCTTGCTTTTCCCCCCCATCTTCTACAGTGATGATGAACCAGAGGGTGGCATTGATGTAACAGAGGGTGGCATGGGTCAAAGAGAGGGTGCCAGTGGTGAAACAGAGGGTGCTGGGAGGCTGTGATGATGAACCAGACGTAGAAACAACATAGTCGCGACCGTTGCGAGCCGACAAGTAAGTTCGCAATTGCGAACTAGTACCAAATCCTCGCGAACTGGCAGAAACACTTGCGAACACACAAAAAAAAAAAATTAGCAAATTCGCGGATTTTGCGGATTGCGAATTCGCAAATCCGCAAAATTCGCGAACGCGAGATTCGCAAAATTCGCCCATGCTTATATTTACTATAAAAATGTAAATGTAGAAGAAGAACTGACTTTAGAAAATGAAACATAGATTTCAAGTGGAAAAGTAGAAAAGTGGAGAACTGAAGAAAAGAAGAAATTTATGAACATTATATGATAAACCGTCTACATTTAAAAGAACTGATAGGAGATAGTATTGAATTGTTCTAGATGATAAAAGCAAAAAGAACTCCCATGAGTGTGTGGGAAAAAAGTTTGGAAACTTGTTGTTTTCCACAGCTGTTCTGTACTGGAAAAGGTGGACGATATGATGAACAACCAGTTCAGATTCCAGCTTCAGAATATCATACTTTAGAACTCTCTTTAGAAGATCTTAGATTTTGTCAGTGTATTCCATATTTGTTTCATCGTTTGTTTGAGAGTGATCTGTCTGCACTTTCATATGCAGTTAACCATATATTGAAAACAGGAATGTATCTTTTACATGTTTCTGCAAAGGAATTTATGGACAAAGTTGAAGAAAGAGACAAACATTTAGAATCACGGTTAATTAATTTGATAGCATGTCAATGTGGCACTAATGAATTGGTATCGACGTCATGGCGAATTAAAATATATGTTAACAAACTTAGGAACCCCTACAAGGTTTGTTACACTTATTTGTGTTGAGTACCATGAGATGATTTACTGGATTTTCTACGAGAAGCTGGAGAACTCTGTTCCTTGAATCCTGTAAATGTTTGCAGATATTTTAATCATAGGTTTGAAGCTATGATATCTTTCATCTGTAATACAAAAAATCCACCTATTGGCGAAGTTATTGATTTTTTTTAGGTGCTCCTCATATTCATATGCTTTTATGGATCAAGGATGCACCAACTTTTGGAACTGATTCAGATGCGACTATTTATCTTTTATTGAAGACTATGTTACCTACGCGATACCAAAAAGAGGACAAGAAAATATTTTAAGACAGCAAGGTATTGATGTGGAAAATATTGCAGATGGAAATATAAGTCAAAGGATACATTTTAAACAAAATGTCGATTTAGCTTTCCTCGTCCAGTAATTTCCAAAAGAAGAGTGAACAGTTTTATGTCAGCAGTGAGGTATACTATCACTCGAAAATCACCCAAAAATACTTATAATATAAATAGAACAGAAGAATCGAAGTACATGAAGGATTATAATCTGGTGATTTTGAAGATGTGGAATGCAAATATGGACATACAATATGTTGCAGATAACTGAATTGCTGTTGCTCGCTATGTCACATCATATGTTTCCAAGTCTAAGAAGACAGAATTGAAAGAAATACGGGAGGAAATATCACAGGAGAAGACACTTAACCAAACATTGTACAGCTTCAGCTTGAAGTTGCTTTCACATCGAGAAATTGGATCCTACGAATGTTCAGATCGATTGACATCTGCAAGTTTATATTCAAAGTGAAGAGGAATCATCTGGATACGTTTAGGTCTTGCTGGAGCACAAAATCGATTTTTGAAATCTGTACAACAAATTGAATACTTGGTACTGAATGAACCGGAAAGTATAGGTATTGTGAAAACAAATATGTTTGATACGTACTATGCAAATAGAAGTTCATACCAGGAAAACATATGTTTATATAAAATACTGCAACAATAAAGTTTTTAAAAAAATGTTACAGAAAATATAAATGAAGAAAAATACACTCTAATTGGATCTGAAGGATCTTTGGTAAAGCAAGACAAAGGAATCTGATTAATCAGAGGAAATTAAGTTGTGATACTCCAGATAAAAGAGAGTTTTTCTATTTAGCTCTTCTGCAACTCTTCAAACCTTGGCGGACTGAAATGGAATTACTTGGACATTGTGAGTACAATGAAGATTATTTCAATGCATGTAAAGATAGCATTGAATGTATAATTTTTCCAAATTATCTGCAAATGTTGAATGCAGAGATTAATCAAGAAAGAACGATTGTAGCTAGAGATAGTTCTCAAGATAGTCCGAGTTCTGCTCCACAAAGTCAAGATCCACTAGGAGAAGCCATACTTGAAAATGAAGCAGCAATAGCAATGAGTGAAGTGGAAACGGTGATGCAGCAAGCACAATAGGACAATATAGATGTGGGAAATTTAGAGGAATGTCTGAATACAAAACAGAAATAAATATATCACCAAGTTACACAACAGATACAACATGGATTACTGCATGAAAAGAATGTTTTCGAATGTATATCATTGAGCCCTAATCTTATGTACATCAGTGGACAAGCTGGAGCGGGGAACACTTTCTTGATTTAATGTCTGTCAAGTTATGTACAGAAAACAATGGTTTCACATTTGTCTTGTGTTGTAACTGCTCCAACTGGGTTAGCAGCACACAACATCAAAGGGATTATATTACATTGTACTTATGTTACCAGTAGAACATGAAAATAAGTTGGCATACCAAAAACTACAGGTTATGTGGTTTGTATAATAAATCTTTAACAGATATTGTAACAATGTGCCCTCAGCTGTTAGAAGAGTGGAAAAGTCTGTTGAAAGCCATCATTAATGAATTTGGGGTGAGAACATGTCAATAAGCCACTATAATCTGTTTCAGTGGGAAGATGCCCGCCTGCCTCACAATTTGTAAAGTTAATTTTTATTGTAGAAAAGAAGCTACTAATCAAGGTGTGATCGCCAACACCAATCGCCTGCCTAGACAGATAATGATTGTTATTGCAGGAACATATCACCTAAGCCATTAATGCTAAAATGATAATTTGTTTTTAAAGTTTTGTGTACAACTTTGAATCTGAAGTTCTAAAAGGTTTTAAATTATGTATAGTGCTTGGAAAAACAAATTCGAGATTTAAAAACAGAGAAAAAAAATGTTTTAAAAAATAACTTTTGGTTTTTCTTTATTGTTTACAACTGTTCATATTTTAAACGTGCACAATTATCTGTATTTTGTGGGTCCATTGCGTTGAGAAAAAAACAATCTATTTTTAATAACAGATTTTGGAAATGTCCTTCAGTCATTAGACTCTGCACAACTGCACTTTAATTATCGCTGCTAAATATAAGTCTTTGCAGAATTGTAGTTTAATTATTGATTGGAACAGGAACTTTCATTATTGCTGCAAACTTTTTAATATAAAGTTGTATATGTGTTGTATTGGAAAAAGATAATGCTCTTAACCGATTGTGTTTTATTCTTGATTGTAATGATTTTTATTAATCAACTAATAAAGTAATACTTACACAAGGAATCTGGAGAAGCTTGTTTCGAGGTTTCAAGAGTACTATAGAAAATGAAACTTCTGGTAATTGATGAAGTAAGCATGGTCTCAAAGTTAATGCATGTATTTGTACATTTGAGGATGTAGCAGATTTTAAAAAGAAATTACGATGTTTTATTTGGATGAAAATATGTAATTGTATTTGGTGATGTAGTACAAATCACACCTGTGAAAGGCCAACTGATTTTTAAAACCCTTCTTCATGAAGACACTAAAAATCTTTGGGAAGTACTGCAAGTATGAATATTTGGAGTTATTTTGAATATAAGGAACTTATCAAGAACATGCAACAAGCAAATGATGGAGATTATGGAAATATTCTTCAAAATATTAGAATTGGTGTCCTAACATAGGATGGAAAAAATGCTTTGGAAATTTAGCTACTAAAAAACGTATTTCCAAAAGAAAATATTGCAGCTAAAACAATCTACCGAAGAATTGCAGAAAAGGAATCTATAATTTGCCCTATGCCAACAGTGAAATAATGCTGTACATTCAATGAAGAACTGTTGAAACTGGAGAATGAACCGATAATGAAAATTGTAGCTATTGATGAAATAGAACATGAAGGAGTAACTATTCTTTTGTCAGAGAAATTGCACTTAAAACTAGACTTTTTGGAAAAATCAATATCTAAGACTGCTGGTTTGGAAAAGACCTTATCGATGTCTGTAAACTGCTGGGTAATATTACGGCGTAATTTACGTGTTGAAAAAGCTTTAGTAAATGGAGCAATGTGGAAAGTTGTTGAGTTTGTTAGTTATGCAAATAGAGATGGAATTGAATTTTTGAAGATTAAATGTGATCAGATTAAAGAGGTGAAACACATTGGACGCTGTTCTGTAAGTTTCTTGCTTGTAATAGATTTGTGTGTTCGTAGAAAAAAGTTACCTCTTTGTTTAGCATATGCAATGACTCTTCATGAATCTCAAGGTTTAAGTGTAGACAATGCTTTGGCAAATATTGGAAGTTCTGTGTTTAAACAGGGTATGGCATATGCTGCATTGTCTCGAGTAAGAACATTGTCTGGATTGTATTCGATTGATTTTGAAATGGTTACAAATTAGCATTTAAAAAACCACTGAACTTCACTGAAAAAACCATAGGTTTCAGGCACGTTATAGTTAGAAATTAGTATTTAAAAAACCTTTGAAATTCACTGAAAAAACATAGGTTTCAGGGACGTTACAGTTAGAAATTAGCATTTAAATAAACCTTTGAAATTCACTGAAAAAAAACATCGGTTTCAGGGACGTTATAGTTAGTTGGACATTTCACTCATACAAAATCATAGAAATTCCACCGTTAGAGTTAGTTCAGCTAACTATAATTCGCGCCCCCGCAATGCACTGCTGATGACGTCACATATTACATCATTCATGACATGGTTAGGGACATCACTGATGACATCACTGATGACATCAAAGGACATCACTGATGACATCACAGATCCAGGGCATCGGTCTGACCGCTGCATTTCAATGCAGCCGGTCGGACCGCAGATGTAGGTCGGGGTAGGACCACTGCCTCCGACTGGATCCAAGATCCCATTGGGATGTCAGTCAGACTCTCTACAACGGAGGTGGTGCCTGCGCAGGAACTGCCATAGGGATTAGGATGACTCTTTATGACTGCCTTTTCATGGCGGTCCAACCACCATGAAAATTCAGACGGAAACAGACTTTGGGTCAGTGAACCTGCTGCCTTACGTGCAGCAATGCAGGGAAAGTGGAGAACAGCACAACATACATATGGTGCTGCCCTGCTCTCTTCCTTGTACACAAAACAGCACAGCAGCATTACTTGTTGTGCTGTGTTGCATTACTTCTTGGTAAATCTGGCCCTTGCTCTTTTGGAACTAAGCAAAGAAGAAGTTAGGCAGCCAATTTGTTACTTTTACACATTTAGCTACACTCTTGACTGAACACACCATCTTGCTTCTAAGAAAGAAAATGGGACACTGAATCCCCAAAAGAAATATTTCTAAGAAGAATTATGAACAAAACCCTTGTTATTAATAGACCTTGTACTAGCTAATGTATTCATAATTGTATTTACAAATCTATAATCGCATAAGTAACTCTGATGAGTATAAGGAAGGCTGTGGTAAAATCAGTGCTTAAGAACACTTTTTTGAGTCCTTCTGAAATAGACAACATTCGGCATAATTTAAATGTTGCCTATCTGGTTGAATTTTTGGAAGTTGTAATGACATAACAATTACAAGCTCTTTTTGAAATTGATCATCTGGAAACCCTTTCCAAGTCGGAGTCGGGGTAGGACAGGGGGCGGAGTCAGTCTTGCTAGGCCTGACAGATAAATTGTGCCAGGCAGCAGATTAGGACATTATCATGGGTATCATTGTTTTAGAGCTCTATGCACTAGGGAAGATCTACAATGATCTCACCAGCTTGCTGAGATGTTTTGTCGAGCTATAGCATGGGGCACACTTCAATAATTGTATTGCTTCTTCTTGGCCCGACAATCAAAACAGTTCACCAGTAAACTGTGTGCATATATCTAAATTACTCATTTTATAAGAGTAATGTTAAGCAAAATAACAGAGCTCATTCCTTAATAAAGCTGACATGCCAACACCTATTCCAAAGGCGATAAACACGAGTATAAAACATTGAGAATTCATGTTGTTGAGATATAGGCGGCTCCCACTGGATTGCTTCAATTTCATGCTTGTCTGCTATCTTTCTGATTTGAGTAATTACGTCTTATTTCAAACCCCTTTACTTCGACGAGCTGACACCTAAGTTTGAGATGGATGGCTTCAGGTATCTGATATTCTATTCTTCACGTTTCTTTCAGAATAGATGAGTGAGAGGGACATTTTACAGTTTGCACAACCTGTCTGCCAGAAAAGCCCAATTTATCCAGATTTAGGGTCTTGGTTAGTTTGGAGGACAGGATACTCCATCAAAATTAATCGAATATCCTGTCTCCCACACTACAGGGTCCGTATAGTATAATGCACTTGTAATATTGCAGAGAGGACATCTGCAATGCTTGTGACTGAGTATCCCGGCTACAAATCTAAAAAAGATAGCCCTTAATCTGAAATCCCTGTGAGGTAAAAGTATTGAGAGATACAAAATGTCCCTTCAATGTCCGGAGTAACCTTATAACAGATGCAGAGGTGAAAGGCCCAGCCCAACTGCACATCTTGCTTGGCAAGAGGCTGTTTAGCCCTCTGCTACTCTCTAAAAAGTAGCTTAAACAAACAATTATGTAAGGAAAATTGTGTTTTTTTAACCACATTGCAATTCAATTTACTGCCTTTTGTGTTTGATCATTTGTAAGTAATTGGCCACCATTCTTGGAGAAGTTATCCATTTTCTTTGACAGTCATCTCAAATTTCTACTGCTGTGCAAATTCCTGATAGACGAACGTTTTGCTATTAGTCATTCTGTTTGCAATGCCATCTGTCTGTTTTCACTTTGGTTTTGTTAGTTCTCAACAACAGTTAGCTTTTGCTGTCTTTTGGCACAAATCTTTGGCTTTGAGTAACGATTTTGAGGTTGTTTTAGTTTAATCCTTGCTAATAAATCAAAGTATTCCTTGTCAACCACGCGAGCCCAGGTGAGCATGTTTGGCAGGCATTTTGACAAAGGATGGTTACTGTGCATGTCTGTTTGGCAACCGTCTGGGAAAGAAAGCACTGGCAAAGCCAATAGATCTATGCCTCCGTGTCACTGCAGAGAATGTCACAGGAGAGAATTGCCAATGTTTTTTTTTTAATTATTGCAGTAGTATCACTCATATTTAAGTAGAAGGTTTTTATAATTTGTGCATACATATATTACAGAGAATATAAACATGTGCTTCAAAAAGATAAAGATATAAATATAGATATAATGGTCAATGATTAAGAAAAAGCTTATTCACAAACAGTACAGAGCATTCATAAACAGTGCAAAAATGGTAAAGTGCTATACCTATCAAATTCGAAATAAAATCCCATCACGTCATTCATCATGAAAAAATACCAAAGCAGCTCAAATGTCCTAAATTGGGTGTTCCTTCTAGCATGTGAACATTCAAACTGCCCCACCCTAGCCATTTTATCCTGCCATTGATCGAAAAAAGGACGTCTTGCCAATTTCCAATGCTGTAAAATCAATGATCATGCAATTGAAATAGATAAAAAGATAAACTTTTGCTCATTTTCCAATAACATCCTATTTCTGGCTGAAAGACCGAACAGCACTGTTAAAGGATTGGGTACCACCCTTTTTACAAGCTGCTAGCTCATAAAATCACCAATTCGACCCCAAAATATCTCTAATGCTGGGCAAGCATAGAAAATATGAACCAAGTCCCCTAGTGCCATGTATTGCACCTAAAACATTGATTTGAGACATTGAGGAAACATTGGGGGTGTATAATATAACATCTATCTACCAAAAAAATCCATTCTTTTAAAATTGTCAGCTCTAAGCAGCTTATACCCAAAACATGAAATCTCTGCCCACTGTTTGGGGTACATTTTACAGGCAGTTATTGTAAGTATTTTACAGAGAAAATTTGGAATCACTTACCCCTGCAAATTTCGATGAAAAACCCCATACCAATTACCAGGTCCTAAAAATATATTTTGAAAGATACGTTTCAGCAGCTCAGTATAAAAATACCCTACGGTTGAAGTGCAGCCCTGAAAAAATCTTGTACTTTGTGCACACCTAAACCACAGCATGGATTCACTCTTGCAGAATAATTTGATCCCAGGTATTCCATGTATTATAGATACCAAAATCTGCAATTGTTTTAAACTCACCCTCTTCTTTTGAACAATTAATTGGCCCGATATGTGCAATCCCAGATTTCTACAATCCAATAATGAAAACAGTGGTGCCAGTCCAGTATCCCATATTCTAACCTATTTAATTTTTTAACAGTTGCTTTTCTTTTAATATCTTATACTTGTTTTTGAGGGCATATCGAGATTTAAAATAAAATTGAAGTTGAAACTCTTACTACTTTAGCATCACTATTAAAAAAATTATTTGAAAAACATGCGTCATTAAGCAGATGAGAAACTGTATCTGTTCAGTTCAATAAGGTTTATTCGACAATTTAATCATATAAGCACATACAAGTTTAACAATACATCAATAAATAGTTAAGGTATAAAAACAGTTACAATCAAGTATGAGAGCCAATGCATCTCTGCTTACAAGAGTAACATTTCTTATACATAAAAGCATCAAATTTAGTCCTCCCTTAAGACAAAGAAGAGAAATGAGTACATACATGAATTAAATGAACCCACTGGGAAATATTACACTGCACAATCTTTGTATAAAAGCACAACCATATGAAAACGTTAAAATAACAAAACCATTTATCACTGTTCTTGAGTGCACACATAAATGTTCTGAATAAAACATGATCTTCCTCTTAGTAGTTACAGGAGTATAGCCTGGAGTAACAATTGAGCCTTTGCCAAGGATGGTCCCTGAAGGGAGCTATATCTCTTGTCAAAAGTTGGCTTTTATGGCAAAAGTTAAGGGCTAACTTTCATCCATTAGTACTTCTCCGAACATACTCTAACATTGTTTGGATGAACCCATTTGGACCCCAGATCCAGACTCAATCAATCAATTAATCAATCAGGGGTTTGTAAAGAGCGCTACTCACCCGTGAGGGTCTCAAGGTGCTGGGGGAGGGGGGCGGCTTCCGGATCAGTCGAAAATCCAAGTCTTGAGGTCCTTCCTGAAAGTGTGCAGGGTTGGGGAGTGTCTGATGTTCACAGGGAGCTCATTCCAGGTTTTGGCTGCGATGTAGGAGAAGGCTCTCCAGCCTGTCCTGTGTCTGCGGATGCGTGGGACCTCTGCCAGAGCGAGGTCGGCAGAGCGAAGGTTCCTCTTAGTTATGTGAAAGGATACTCTATCGTTGAGGTATTTAGGTCCGGTGTGTGGAGGGATTTGTAGGCGTGGGTGTGGAGTTTGAAGGTGACCCTCTTCTCAACGGGGAGCCAGTGGAGGCCTCGTCGTTGTTGGGTCATGTGCTCATGGCACGGTGTCCTGAGGACGAGTCTGGCTGCAGCCTTCTGGATGGTCTGGAGTCTATGCAGGAGAGTTTTGTTGATTCCGGCGTAGAGAGGGTTGTAGCCTGCTGGTGTTGAGTGCGTGGGTGACTGTTCGTCTGCAGTCGGAGGGGATCCACTTGAACGTCTTACGGAGTATGCGGAGGCAGTTGAAACTGGTAAAGGCGACAATGTTGATCTGGCGGTTCATGGAGAGGGAGGAGTCGGGATGATGCTGAGTTTCCGAGCTTGGTCTGTAGGGGTGGGTGGGCTCCCGAGGGCTGTGGGCCACCAGGTGTTGTCCCAGGTAGAGGTGCAGGGACTGAGGATGAGGACCTCGGTCTTCTGTGAGTTGATCTTCAAGCAGCTGTCTTTCATCCAGGCTGCCACATTCTTCATGCCTTCCTGGATACTAAGTCTAGTGTCTTTGGGGTAATTTGTGAGCGAGAGGATGAGCTGGGTGTTGTTGGCGTAGGATATGATGCTGAGCCCGTGCTGTCTGACGATGGCGGCGAGGGGGGCCATGTAGATGTTGAAGAGCATGGTGCTGAGTGAAGATCCCTGGGGTACTCCGCAAGTGAATTCTGTGGGTTTGGAGAGGAAGGGAGGGAGTCGGTTCCTCTGGGTTCTGCCGGTGAGGAAGGATTGGATCCAGTCGAGGGTAGCTCCTTGAATTCCTGCATCGTGCAGTCTGGCTGCAAGAGAGGT
Source organism: Lissotriton vulgaris (assembly GCF_964263255.1). NCBI lineage: Eukaryota > Metazoa > Chordata > Amphibia > Caudata > Salamandridae > Lissotriton > Lissotriton vulgaris. The sequence goes on from NC_141691.1 coordinate 1,450,803,323, forward strand.
CTAGAAGGATGAGGGCCACTGTGTGTCCCTGGTCGAGTAGCATGCAGATGTCATCAGTGTTGGCGAGGAGGGGGGTCTCAGTGCTGTGGTTGATTCGGATTCACGACTGGAAGGCATCCAGGATGGAGTTCTCTTCTATGAAGGTGGCCAGCTGAATGTTTACTTGTCTCTCTGTGACTCTGGCCGAAGAGGGGAGGAGAGAGATGGGCCAGTAGTTTTTCAGATCCGTAGGGTCGGCTCGGCTGCCTGGCGGTATCTAGCAACCGCAATTACAACCATCCTAGATGTGTCAGTTCTTAAAATCCTAGTGGCCACAAGGTAGCTCCTAACACCCAGGGCCATGCACAGTGGCAGTAGCCATCTTTTCCTCTGCCAAAAGAAACACTGGGCAAAAAAATAAGATATGGGGTAAATCCTCAAGAGTGCCCCTGCACCCTGGGTTCTCGCTGCTCCTATATTTCGTATTTGCCCACTTCTCACAGAAGGCCATAGTAGGTAGGGACTGGGATCAGGTTACTGCTACTACTACTAATGTTTTTTCATATGCATCCTGCAATAGGCTGATTTAATTACCCAAATGGAGCCAGAAGTGAGGTCCTATGGTACTGTCCAAAAATGTTCCAAACCCAGCTTCCTGGATGCAGACCTGATATACTTAAGCCTGGTTATAGACTGGGTACCAGATAGGGCTAAACTCTGAGGGGATCCTTATAGGCTCTAGACTGGGGGAGGTCTAAATCCTATGCCACTGCAATAGGGGTCTAAGCTCAGCTTTCCAGAACAAATTACAGTGGGATCAACAGTGTACTCTTTCTTCATCCACGTGTTTTATTCAGGCAGCATCATCACATTCCCTTTTTAACATTGTGTGAGACTCGGCCTCATTAAATTATTGACTATCTGGGCAATTAATCTTTCAAGATTCTGACTGTCCCTCATAGGCATGTTAAACTAATATCTAGCTACCTGCTTCTCAAGTGCAAGGCAGACTTAGGTATTATCGCTGACAGTCCGTGGGACTATAATTCCCATGAGGCTGTTAGCTATAATATCGGCTCGTTGTTGAGTTCTATTCAATCTCGATCTGTGTTTCTTCTTTGACAGATTTTTGGTTTTGTTTCAAAAAAATATGATTTATTTACCTGGCCCATGCTGGATAATTTACACCTTTGCCGTGTGAATATTGCATGTAACTTGGACGAGAACTACATTATCCATCTCGCCTTGATACCTTTCCGGTAGTGACATTGAGTGTCACGTTGTTTGTCGTCTTCTCTTTATCTTTGAAATACTGCAAGATTTTTGCTCTTGCTTCTCTCGCCAGGACTCTGCTTACACAGTACACTCAGCTGAGGACTTTTGTTTGGTTTGTTTGGAGCATATATTTTTGGCACAGACTGCTATAGACAGGCTTCTTTTCACAAGTGGTGGTCGCGCTTCTGGAGCTAGTTCACTGGCTCCGGAGGCACTTTGAGACTGCAACTTAGTTACATGATAGGGGCATATCACCAAGGTTCATTATCGCCGCTTTAGCTGGACTTTTTCCCGCTAAAGCGGTATCATTTTATCGCCCTATTACCAACCTGTCGCTAACACCAGTTAGCGACAGCTTGTAGGCGATAGCGGGCATTTTGGGGCCCGCTTTGCATGTCAGCGATAATTATCGCTAATGACATGCAAAGTGGGCGTGCCAAAATGTCAGCAACTGAAAACAGTCGCTGCAATCGCTATCGCCTATGATCAACACAGGCGTGGTTTTGGAAATATTCACGCTAAGCGCGAATATCTCCAAAAGCTAACGCCTACCCTGACCAGTTCTTAGCCATGTTATCCAATGAGAGGTGGATAACATGGCTAAGAGCATTGTCGCGGTAATGCCTGAATATCGCTGTATTGACAGTGATATTCACGCATTTCGCCTGTTTTTTATCGCTTCTGAGATAAACCTTGCTAATAGCAAGGTATCACAGCGATAAAAACAGGTGAAGGGCGGCGATAGAAATATTCCCGCTAAGCCAACTTAGCGATAATTATCGTTAGTTGTTGGTAATATGCCCCTGAGTTCCTTTGTTCCATCCTCTACGCTGTCAATTTATGACGACAAATTGTTGAAATATTATTTTGGCGAGACACGATTACTTGCCTGCAATGTTATAACGTTTTTCTTGATGTTGTCCCTTCTAGTTTTGGCCCTCCTGATTGGTTTGAGCCCTCTTGTTCCGACCGTACTCCCTGTACACTTTCACTCAAGAGAAAGAGAAGGACATTATGACTATATCCTCCCTCTGGTTTGGATTGTATGCCTGACTCTCTGTCACGTTTTTGTAACCTGACTTAAATAGGCTGACTAAAAGGGTTTTTTACCTTCGATTGCCTCCTCACTTTAGTGGCACATCTCCATGCATCCCATTGCTTTGCTTATGTTTGGTGGATGAGTGTCCTGTTGGATTTCCTTGCTAATCCATCTGTGAAAATTTACTAACAGAGAAACCTCTGACACACAATGTGATAAGCTGCCTAAATTATTTTCCCATACTTTTAGTGTTTGGTGAGCCGAAGTGGCTGCGGGGTACCTTGTGCCTATAGAGAGTCTAAGTTTGTCTCCTCACACTGGTAACCTTAATCGCGCCTCTACTCAGCAAGAATGTTGTTGTTTATAAGGATTGTCTATGAAGGGTTGTGATTGTGTTTGTGGAAAATAATTTGTATCACATAAATCATATAGATGAAATGTATCAATTACCACCGGGACCGACAGAGCAGGGGTAGGTCTCCCAGCGATCCGCGTGGATGTCCCAGACACTGCACTATTCTGAATTGGACCTCGCCGGCAACCGAAAAAACACTATTCTGACCCTAACTGGGTTGATGTCCTAGTGTTTGGTGAGCCGAAGTGGCTGCGGGGTACCTTGTGCCTATAGAGAGTCTAAGTTTGTCTCCTCACACTGGTAACCTTAATCGCGCCTCTATTCAGCAAGAATTTTGTTGTTTATAAGGATTGTCTATGAAGGGTTGTGATTGAGTTTGTGGAAAATAATTTGTATCACATAAATCATATGGATGAAATGTACGAATTACCACCAGGACCGACAGAGCAGGGGTAGGTCTCCCAGCGATCCGCGTGGATGTCCCAGACACTGCACTATTCAGTGTTGGAACTCGTCGGCAACCGAAAAAACACTATTCTGACCCTAACTGGGTTGATGTCCTAGATCTGCAGGTACCACTTTTTAGGGTGCTGTATGGGTGGTCACTTAATTAGTAGATTGTGTACCACTACCAAAAAGTGTGAATAGATCTTGTATTGATCCTGAAGAATTGCCTTCCAATAGAATTAATGGCAAGAAACATGTTGATCCCAAATGCACACATCCCCGTGACCTTATAACAGAGGTGCACAATTTTCAAGTTTTTTAACCAGGAGAGTGGCCACAATCATTAAAATAGTTCTGGGTGGACCACTACCTCCTGTTTTAATCTCACTTCTCTACTTTTTACATCTACACTCACTAGAACCTTCACACGCACTGCACCGTACGGCAAAAGGAAAAAAGACCTCCGCTAAAAGGCCCATTAAGGGCGCCAATCGGGTATTGCAGCGCAGATAAGGAGCAGACCAGATGATGAAGCAAGACACCCCAATGATGGGGGGTGTGTGAGGGTCCCTTTCCAAAAGGAGGACATTTCCTCCTGCCCCTAGTGCGTATTCCTCCACACACTAACCACAAATCAACACTAGGAACTGCATACATTTCTGCTTTGAAATGTATCATGTTCTTTCTTGTGATGGAGATGGCTTATTAATTACCCACAACTCTGATGCCGGCTTTTGAAAACAGCGAGTATAGCCATCTTGTTGTACATGAGTGTGAGGTATATATATATATATAATACAATCGATATATATATATATATATATATATATATATATACATTTGGTCCTGAGGAATGCCTATGAACTCCGTCTGGAGTCTAAGAAAGGCAGAAACACATTGACCTCTGCTTTTTTAATATTATCCAAGGACACTACTGAATAAATCATTTGAGCTCTTGAGATAGTTTTAACCTTTCATGCATTTTTTCACTGCACTCTGTCCCTCACTCACCATATTCACTTTGTGACATCCCTTTGCATTGAAACACCTCAGCTCCTCTCCACCAACTACACTAGGTGGGGATTTGTAGCCCACATCTGGGACATTGCGGACCCAAAGTGCAGAGGGAGCCCAATGATGAAGCATGTCACCTTTGGGTGAGTGAGGGTTCTTGTCCTTTAAAAGGATCTCTTTTCTACATATGCATCACACAATTCCTACTTCAATAGAACGTATCTATATGAAAGAAGAAAACCTGATATACTGTACTAATTCCACTTCTAAATCCTGCCTAGAACTCTGATAGTACATTATTCTCCCTAATCCAATCTGCAATGTGTTTTAGAATTTGTTTGCAGAAAGTTTTTTGTGCAGCATCGATTAGGCTAATTGGTCTATAATTGCTAGGGACACTATGCTGGCCCTTCTTGGGATGATTTCCGCCAAATGCCATGACACAGGAATCTGCATGCTCTTTAAAACAGCATATGTAAGATGGTTCAAGTAGGGGCCCGAGGCACCTAAATGTAATTTAAAGAGCTCATTTGGAATTTGATCGGGTCTTGGCACTTTCTCTAGTAAAGAAAAGTGGATTGCTTTCTCAGTTTCCAGCAGGGTTACTTCAATGTTGTTTATGTCCTTAAGCTTGCTGTGAGTACAGGGTCCACACAGACCCACGCCACAGCATCTGTGCTGGGCTATAGGTTACTAACGTGAGATACCCAGTCCTGGTGTTGTACAAAGCACTCCACAGATCTTTTACCACCATTAGATCTCAATGCCAGATTGGCCCAAAATGTCACATTGTCTTTGGTCAACAGCACATTGGACAGCTCGTCCCAGAGAGATTTATCCCGTTCATTCTTTGCATTTTCCTGTTCACTCTTATAGGTTGCCCTGCAAATCACAAGCTGTGACATATTCCTAGTCTTGGCAACTAGCAGTAGTTTGGTTTTGGCCACCCTACATGCCTTTGTGTAACATGGTTTTTCTTTCTGGAACTTGCATGGGTACTGAAGTTTTTGTGCTAAGATCTCTTGTATATTGTCAAATAGGGAAACATGAGATTTGGCCAGAAACAATCCTCTCTCCTATGGGGCAAGATTATTCAGTAGGTCTACCTGTTCTGTATCTAATAAGATGATGTATTAATATAGACAGAAGGCAGGTAGTGCAAGCTTCCTGATCCTTACTTAGTTGAATAATAATCAACTGAATACAAGGATGCTGATTTTCCCATTAATACATCTGGATTAATAGGCCTATCTCTTTAAAATAGCCCTTATTTACCTTGATTGGGACCTCTGCAAATAGAAATATAATTGAGGGTTGTTACAGCATCTTAATTTGAAAAACTCTGCCTGTGATCAACAAGGGTAATAGATTCCATCCCTCCAATAGTTTTAAGTCGAGTCTAGGCAGCACGCATGCCCTGTCTTGGAGACATGCTGCATCTCATCTGTTGGCTTTGTGCACCCCCATAATTTCTCATTGGTTTTCTTGTAGTGCCCCTCGTACAATCGTGCTTTTCTATGGTACCTTCATTGTCTTTGTCCCGCCTTTTGGTGTTTTGTTCCATTCCATGGTGACTGCCCCTGTGACATGCGGTCTTACTCTTTTGTTTATTTATCGTTTGTCTGATGCAAAAAAAATTTCTTTTGACTTGTTCATCATTGCAGCTGCACCTCCTGCTCTGTTGCTTGTTGAATTTTCTTTCAAATGCTGTTTTTCCAGGTTTCCATGAAGTGCATGAGGCATTACATTCCCTTCCAGTCCCCTTTTGCCTGGATCTTCTTTCTGTTATAGCGTTAACTAGACCCAAAGGTTGTTTTCATGGGGCGATTAGGTGATTTGCTCAATTCATATGTTTTTAAGCTGATGCCGAAACTCAAACCTGGCGGCGCCTGCAATTTAACAGCACATGGTGCTTAAAAAGAAATGGAGCCGTCCGACCAGTACCCTTTCATAATATACATCACTTTTCTGGCAGTGACGATCATAGACGAATGTAGTGAGTTGTTTATCATCGTCAATATTACAGATAATAAAACAAGGACTAATGTGACTGATGCTTACAGTCATTCTAAGATATTCCAGGGGTTAACACAAAAGGGTAATGCTCGTCGAGAGGTACTTCTGTCAGGATGGGCGGTACAGGGTGATTCATGCACACTGCAAGCGGTGGTCTCCTCTCCCACCTGCACCAGGCCCAATCCAGTACAGTGACGTAGCCCAGTGCCTTCCATTCCTATGTCTTTGCTGTATCGGCATTCTGATGGGCTGCATTTCACTCAAACAGGATGGCATTTCCTTTTGTACAATGTGCGGGAGAATGCGCTGACTCTTATGATGACTGAGTTTTACATCTATTTGCACCATTCACCAAATGTTGCACCAAATGTTTGTAGAAAGTAGTGATTGTGTATTGAAGCATTTAACATCTTTGTCATCATCAAATGTTTGGTGGGTCTGAGATGTCTTGTGTCGCCTCGGTGTAAATGGCATAGGATTATGTTGGTGAAAGCGGCGCACAAATACACGGTCATTTGTGTTCCCCTTTTTTTTAAAGCTAACTGGGGTCTTGTTTGTTGACCTTCAGAAATGGTTACATTTGTGAGACCAATACTAGCGAGGCTAGCTTGAATTGCATCGACGAGCGATTGTAGGGCTGCCTAAACATCTATGCAAGTTTTAGGCCTAAAGAAGTTGCTTGTAAGTCAACCACGTTATTTTGCAATTTCCGTGAATGGTGGTTGAATATTCTTACATTTTAGTAGTAAAATAGAGTTGGGGGAGCTAACAAAATAACAGGTTAGAGTCAAGGGTCTGACTTGGCTGTAAGAGCCTGTTCACGAGCCGGACCATACAATGTTGGTCATGTAACTCATGTAACTAACATCATATTAACTTAGAAACATTCCTGCCCCTAGCCCTGACGACAATGCCTTTATAGTGAACTAAGAGGAATGTCAGTTATCATATGTGGCCTAAATTCTTATTAGACAGTCTCTCTCCAAATGAACATCGTCTAATAAATGAAATTATGTTTTATACAGTGCACATCCTGAGCTCAGGTATTTGAAGGTGCTCTAATATTTGCACCTGAAGGAAGAAAAGAGGCTCAGTAAGTAAAATATTTACCTAAGATCACACAATTTGGTCAACTGGGGAAAGCAGGATCGAACCTAGGTTTCCAGTTTTCACATTATGCAATGCAGCCACAAAATGGGTATCCCTTTCTCTCACCTGCTTTAGATCAAAAGTTTATGTTTTGTCTTTTTTTAATCTTGGTGGTGCTTGAGGTTTGAGAGCATGGTTGGCAGGTAGAAGCCACATAAAAGCTTGGCTTGAGGAGCCAAAGCAACCTTCAGCAGAGCTAAGCATCCAAGGCTCTCCCACCTGTACGTTAAAAATGAAAAAAGCTGAGCACTGCTCAGAATTTGGGCACCTGGAGGAGGGTGGCACTTTTATATTAACTTTGCTTCTCCTGAAATTATTAGAATGCTAAAAACCAGTCACATCCAATGGAATATTTCAGTTTTCCCGATAAAAATATTTGGTCAGGTATTAAACCAACAAGGTCAAACTGCCATGGCACTGCCAGTGGGCAGTATTTCCATCCCTCAGTCCACTAACTTCCAAAGGACCTAATTACTCCACAAAATTAATGCAAATTCTCAACATGCCACATATTTCCACACCTTATAATACTACTCCACACCATGCCACATAACACCACAACAAACCATCCCATATTATTCCACACAACACCGTACAATTCAATGCCACACAACTCTGCACCACACAACATAATTACCCTCCACATAATACCACTCAGTGCCACATAATTACACTACACATAATTATACTCTACTCAATACAACATAAAAACACCCCTCATAAATGCCACATACCAGCAATCCACATAAACGCACTACGCAGCATGACGCATATTTCCAAAAGGCATAATTTCACTCAACGCCACACAGTTCCACGCCACACAATTCATCTCTACACACTTACAAAACATACCAAACATTATCGAACACCAAACTACATATTTCAACTACACATCACACACCTCCAATACGCACTGCAGATTTCAACATGATGCCACAATATTTTACAGCACACCACATAATTCAATTTTAAAACATGCCACTCCACAGCACACAATACCATTTCACATAATTAACTCAACAACATACAATCTCTATCTACATAATTCCACAAAAGCTAATACCATGTAATTACTATCTACCTAATTCCACAACACACCATGCCACATATTTCCACTACACAACTCCATACCACATCATCACACAATTCCACAACAAACAATTCCAATACAACCTATCTCTACATTGCACTTTCACCAACACTGTCATGTCCCCCACACACACCTACTGCCCCTCTCATCTCTCCCTCCCGCTTTCCCCTCCAATTTCACCCTTTCAAAATTTCCGACCCTCAAACCAATGCTCTTTCTCTTCTTGCAGTGCACACAGATGTACGCATCTGTGCCCTACTCTCCCCTTCATTCTCTCTTTCGCACACACTCTTTCTGCCCCTCTGTCTGGAATTAATTCACCACTTCGTGCACAAACTACCTGTGCCTCTCTATCTTTCTTTCTATCTATTCTGTGCAGCTTTCACCCCTATCTATTCACCATAACACATAATACCACAACACAAATATACTACACACCACACAATTACACCCTACATAACTCCAAAGCTAACAATTCCAATTCAAACCATATAATTCCACTTCAGACCACATACATCCACTCCACTCCAAACCAAAACACATGGGTAAAAGACATTGTCATTTGCAACGCCAATAGCTCTGACTCTCCTGAATGCAAGGTTGATTGCATTGCAAATGCTTGTTTTACCTTGTTCAGTGTTGCCCTGCAATTTAACACAAAAACATCAGGAATATTGGAGGTGAGGAGGAGCTACGACGGCAAACAAGATGGCTGCTTAGGCTCCCGGCTCCGACGACCTCCGTATCCCGCCGCAAGATCCTGCACAATATCCTGATTTTACGCCAACCCCTGTGTGCATGAACTGTTCCTCACTCCGATGGTGAAATCCGGGAATTTTTATCGGCTGGTTTCACGGAGTTACACCGAGTTGAAGATTGTGGCCTACTCCAGCGGTGAAGCCAGGGCCTCGAGTATCTGCAAGGCCGGGCGGCAGTGCAACAACAACGGCTGAGAGACCCAGGCAGGGCCCGGTCAATCGTAGTGGAGGCTTCTTTTGCGCCCGAATTTGGCAGCGATTGTTTTCTTTGCTCAGCATTGATGGGGAGGTGACCTTGCTTGCTACTGACAGTGGGTGGGGGTTCCCGTCCCGCGGACCCGGTGTTGGCTCCCGCCGGGGTTCGGCGGGTCGGGGCCCCGGCCTGCGGCGTTAAGCCGGGTGATCGCGGCTGTAGAGAACGACGGGTCACCATCCACGCTTGCCCTCTCGTGATCCCGTTTGTCCCCCCCGGAGATACCAATTCACCCGGGGAGGTGATTGTGATTGGTTTCGGGCGTGAGACTATGGATCGAAATGTGTCTGAGCCATCGCTGAGGTCAATATTGGCAGAACTTTGGGCGTTTCACTCACAAGTGGCTGTTTTATTGACTAAAATGGATGCAGGCCTATCTGGGATGCTGCTTATTGTACCGGACCCTGCCCCACTATTGGAACAGCAATCTGCAGCCATTCAAGCCGCAGCCATTTTGACTCACTGCGAGGACCCTGTGGTGGAGCGAGTATTGGAACCATCGGATGATGCCCTGGGAGATGATGTCCCAGAGGTCGTGAGTGTGCTACCGGACCTTCCACCGTTATTGACTTTGGAGGTATTGACTGGCATTCCACCCCCGGAGACTTGTGTTGTAGACTCTTCTCTCATCTTGTGGTCGTCTCCCCCCTTTTTGGAGACGTTACGACCCCGGGGCAAGAAACATCGGGACTGTCCAGTTGGGAGAGGGAGACTTCCTGCGCCTGAAGTTCTCGTGGACTTACTTGCTGCAAGTGGTAACGGATTGCCTCTCGATGACTTCCCTCTCCTCTATGACTCGTTTGTATGCTTATGGGTCTCGCTGGGGAGGGTTTGTGTGCTGGCTCGGAAGGGTCAAGGTTAAGATCAATTAACTCAGGACGGTTTGGAATGGCATTATGAATGTTCGATCTGCAATTGTTTGATTTAAGAGGATGGGCGGTGTATCACGGTGCCCTCTAATTTATTTTATAAGGGTCGCTCTACATCCGTCTCTTTGCGATAGGGGGTGTCTGTTTCTGGCGGGGGGACTAAGGGGCTGGGAGCACGTACAAATAGGCCCTCCTCCACTCTTCTTCTTCTTTTCCCTTCTTTTAGGGTTTTAGTTACTTAGGGCGACAGGCACGCTGCTAGTGGGGTTAGGCTATAGCCATCGGCAGGGGTGCAGGTTGAGGGGTTGGAGGGGGGGTTATTTTGCCTTTCTTATTTTCTATGGCCTTTTTCTCCCTTCCCTTTCTTTCCTTTCGGGTCAGTATAGTCTGTGCTTTATTCTGATTACACTGTGTTCTGGAATTTTGTGCTCATGCTTCTTACGTTAATCGGATTTCCTGGTGGGCAGGCCCTGAGAACCGGCGCTTACGAAACTGTATATTGTTTTGTTGTTTACTTCGATCCATAAACATTGGCGCTAGAGTTCCTCATATGGTTGTTTCTAGATGTATATCCTGTTTCTTGGCCTGTCCCCCGTATCTTTTTGTTTGATTGTATGGCACCTGATCCGTTTATTTAGATAATATAAAGTAAAACCTTTATTATATCCTGTGACCTATTCATGCGTTCCAATACAAGTTTAATCCTGAATCGCTGCCGGACCTCAGGGTTGTCGGCTGATGAGCTGTGTTATGCCGCGAAATGCTGGGTTCTAATTATGACTAGCGGCCGGCCCCTGCGGTTTTAGGCCCATACTTGTACCTTCTGAATGTTGCAATAAAGGTTTTTATTAAAAAAAAAAGGAATATTGGAGGTAACAAAAACACCTAGATACCTAATGGGCTGTGTTGGAGAGAACTGGCCCCTATTTTGGATATGAAGCTCCAACTGTGTAGTGTTAGATAAAAGGATTCCAGATTTATTATGATTGATCTTATACCCTCCTTTTAGAATGAACTCACTGATCTTATCTAAGGCTCTCTGGGTATTTGTTGCCTTGCTACTAATTATAAACTATTATCATCTATAAGCAATTTTAACGTATATGCACCAGAAAGAGAAGGTATAATGCAATTATTGCTATGAAGTAAATTAGCCACAGCTCGATAAAAAAGGTGAATAAGATAGGGGACAGTGGCCATCTTGACATATCCCCAAGATATAGTATTTTGAAATGATTCACATGAGTTAATGCTAAATCTACCTGAAGCCCCGGATATAAATTCCTTAAAACTTTAATAAATTGTTCAAGAAAGCCAAAAGTGCTCTGGAACACGGCTAACTAGATCAAATGTTTTTTCAGCATCTTCAATTATAACCGGCGTAAAATTATTAGTTAACATTTTCATGAATAACTTATCATCAGCAAATTGATTGGCCATAGGAATTAGGATTCTTTAATGGTTTGTCTTTTTGGAGGAAAATTTAAACAAATAATTCTGAGGGAAAAAAAGAGAACAGAGCACATGGGATAATTTCATTAAATAACTATCCTAAAATCTTGGAGATAAGGGGAAAACTCCTTATGCATCTAAATAGGGATGCCATTGTTGCCGTTAGCTTTGGCATTTGCCACAGATGCCATAGACTCCCTAAATTCTGCTAATGTAATCAATTTTTCAACACTGCATGATCATTTCGGAAGGTGTACTGAAGCAAGAACATTTCTTATTGCATCTTTATCAATCAAATCTATATCACTGAAAATATTGAAACCAAAAATATTGTGGTAAAGAAATATTGTGTCAAAAATATTAATTACGAAAATATTGTTTTTCTAAACTTATAATGGAGTGACAAATTATTGAAAAAATATATATTTCACTAATATCAAAAAAATATATACAATATTATAATTTTTCTAATATATGTATTTTAAAACAGTAAATATGAAGGGCCTACTTTGGATGTCGGTCGGAAAGCCTCCGACCACAGGTTAGAGGCTTTCCGACAGACATCCAAGGTTTTAAATTCCTCCAGGGAAGGGAATACTCGGCAGCCATATTTGTTTTAGAAGAATCTCCCTGATGCTTTTCTAGCATGTTTCAGGGGGTACATTTGTGGGTATCAGCCTCCTTGGCATGGCACACATCCCCAAGCCGGCTTAAAGTTATTTGTAGGTTGTCCATACCTTTGGGTTGGGCTATTATGAATCCAGTAACGGCTCAATAAATAGGCTCCAACCCCCAAGGAAGGGAAAATATGACTGCCATTTTTTTTAAATCACTCTTTTATAAGTTTTCAAATGACGAATATACAAGTATGTTTATCACAACAATGTAATCTATGTATGAGAAGTTGAAAAAGCAAAGGGTAGTCCCCCATTACAACTGTGGCCAAATAACAGGGTCCCTGTAGAACATAGTTTCTTTATTACAATATAGTGGACAGAGGTTTATATTGCATATCAAAAATCAAGTGGTCTCCCACATCCAACTATTATGAGTAATCACCATTTAGGAGAGTGTAGGAGAAGACCAGTCTGTGAATGAAGAGTGGCTCCATTTGTGCTCCTTCACTCAGATTAGTATAGGAATCCTATTTCATCCTGGTTTCCATTTTCTACTCACACCTATTATACCTCCTGTGAAAACATATGAAAAGAAAGGGAAACAGAAGAAGGTGAAGAGAGGGAAAAGACATTAAAAAAAATCAAAGACAAAAACTGGGTGTATGGTGTTCCCCCAACTATGCCAGTATATCTCTAAATTGTTCATCCCAACATGTCTACATTTTCAAAAAACCTCTCCCACACATCTTCAAACTGTGATAGTCAAAGTCAAAGTAAAAGTCATACATATCTTCCAACTGTTGTCTAAATGTTTGTCCTCTAGTAGTTTTCCATATTCACAACATTCCTACTTTTGGAATAACCTGGGCCGTTGATACCCATTGTTTAACGAAGGATGTCAGCCCTGGAAAGTATGAAATATCATGCAAGATCACCAATGGTCTGTAAGAACATTCTTTGTGTTCAGTTGCACCCGTAGTGTGTCCCAGATCTCCTTGAAGTATTCAATCACTCCCCACATTCCCACAGCCTGTCTACAGCTCCTACAAAGGGAGTGGGTGTAGATCTTGGCAAAGTCTTCCCGGGGACCAGTGCCAGCAATGTAAGATTTTAATGTAGCTATACTTTATCCTAGCCTCTCCTAAACCCTCATCATGATCCTCTAATAAGGTGCCCCAGGCTTCATATTAGAAGTGTATTTTTAGGGCTACCTCCCATCACAGTCATACCATAACTGACATTGGTATTAGGATCCATTGTTGTAGGGTGCCTTGGAGAGATTAACGCCATTCTCAATATTGACCATGACCCAGTAGATATTTTAAGGAATTTTATGATGATTAATAAGGCCATCGACACTATGTTTACTAAAACCATCTCGGGTAAACCAGTCCATAGTAAGGGGTGGTTTGATCACGCTTGTACAGCAATGCTCTCCGATTTAAAACAGGCCTTGGCAGCCAGGCCGTGAGATAAGAAAGCGGTATCCAAACTTAGATGTGATTACAAGGTAGTCCTTAAGCATAGAAAGATAGAATTACAGAAAGAGGCCTGGGAAAAGTTGACACAGGCTGTGGAAACTTCTGACTGTGCGCTATTCTGGGCAACAGTTAATTCCCCCTTTCTTAAAGAAGACATGGTTCCAGAACTCATGTCTAATGTCACCAGGGAGGCATGGGTAGCTCACTTTTCCACCATATTTAAGTCTGATAAACCGCAATGCACTAATCATAGTTCCTGGCCTATAGTGCCGCTAGATTTCACAATTGCTGAGGTCGTACAAAGCATTAGTGCCAGTAAAGGGGGGAAGGTACAGGGTCCGGATGGGGTCCCCATCGATGTCTATAAAACCGTTCCGACGATGTGGGGCCCCATGTTAAGTAATGTATTTAAAGCTGCGGTATGTAATGGTGTCCCACCGACCTGTCGGGAATCTATTATAATCCCTATTTACAAGAAAGGGGATAGGGGGATGCTAAAAACTATCGTCCCAACTCCCTACTTGATTCATCTGTAAAACTTATGAGCAGAGTATTACTGGTAAGGCTGGAAGAATGGGCGGAAGCAAACGGTAACCTGGCCAGCGCCAAGTATGACTTCAGGAAAGGGCGCCGAACCCTGGAACAATGCTTAAATTTAAAACTGCTTATCGGGAAGTATACGCAGGGTAAAAAGGGCTCTCTCTACCTCTGCTTCGCAGATCTGAGCAGTGCCTTCGACTTGGTAGATCACTCTATCCTCTGGGTGAAGTTGCTAGAAATGGGGGCCCAGAAGGCATTATTTTCTTCTAAGCACGACTATAGGATATCCTCCAAACCAGTGTTCGTTATGGCGTTAATAGGGAGTGTACTCCCAAATTCAAGGTTAGGAGCGGGATAAGACAAGGTTGTGTACTTGCTCCCCTGCTTTTTATACTTTTTATCAATGAGGTAGAAGCGGTTTTAAAACCAGTTAGTGCCGATGCCCCAAAGGTAAAGACCTTGACGTCCCGGCATTGTTATATGCGGACGATGCCGTGTTACTGTCAAGGACCCCCATCGGCCTTCAGCGTTTAATAGATAGGTTCTTAATTTTTATTAAAGATAGGAAACTACTTATAAATAAAACCAAAACTTACACCATGACCTGTGGGGCTGGTGGCAGGAGATCCCATACCTTTTTCATTGATGGGCACAGGGTGCTCCAAGTTGACAAATTTTGTTACCTAGGAATTACCTTTGCCAAAGACTGCACCTGGGCACATGAAATTACCAACGTGCAGGCTAAAATGGCAAAAAGTGCCCATGGGGTTTTTAGGTTTGCGGCCAAGATAGGGGATAGACGCATTAGGGATATGTTACAGATTTATCAATCACAATGTGTTTCTATTGTCTAATATGGGGCGGGGGCCTGGGGACACAGTTCTAATAACTGCTTAAAAATAGAGGAAACATTTTTCTCAAAAAACTTTTGTGTCTTCCAAAATCCGCCCCAAATGATTTAACCCACAAAGAACTAGGGATAAATGATCTGTCAGACCTGATATCTTTAAGGCCGCTGATGTTATGGCGTTCGATCTGGCAAAAAGATGAGACAGCCTTGAATAGAGCTGTTATCAATGACTGTCTCTCTGTTGATAATCACCTTAAGATCCCTTGGTTAAATTATATAATATGTAGTTTCCAGGAAATTTATTACATAAACATTGTGGATGACCCCTATGCTGTTGTAGCTCTGTCAAAACAGGAAATGAAGAGTACATTTATGAATTACAGGGCAGCGAGGCGGGCGAGTAGTACAGGTCATTTATCCTCTAGCTTGTTTTATAACAAATTTGGGGGAAATGAGGGGTTGCAACCATATTTAACTTATGTGACCAGACCCTCGCATAGATGTGTCCTTACCAGGCTGAGGCTTGGGCTCATACATCATCTGGTGGCCTTTCCGTCTCTTAAAAAACATCCAGTAGGCCCCTGTCCGTGTGACGGCAAATCGGTACAATGCACTCAGCACTTTCTTCTGATATGCAATTTTTATAGGAATTTACGCATTGCTTATTTAAAACCGATCTTTGTAAAATATGGAGCCTGTACAGTTAATGATGCTATGAAATTGCTTTTTAACATCCACAACCCAGATGTTTGCTTTTTTATTGCTACCTTTTTATATAAATCAATTCATGCAAGGAAAAGTATGATATTTTAATATTATGAATGTTTAATTGAATCAACACCCACTGCATTTTTATTTTTTTGCCCATATGTGAATGTAATCTTGTGCTTTTATGGTCATTGTTTTATATGTACCGAATAAAGCTTTATGAAATGAAATGAACTGACATTGTCTTTGAAAAGTCACTGTCAATTAGGAGTCAGTATATACCCGAGATAGTGCCCCTAAACCCTCTACAGTTATATCTGTATTTCTGAAAGGGAGATAGTCTTTTTATCACAAAGGGCGATTTAACCAATGTATCTGTTAAAGCCTTTCTTAACCTAATATATCTCCAGATTTTAGTTCATAGGAGATTATTTTCGTGCTGCAGCTCTGCAAATGATGTGAGTGTGCCATCATTGATCAGATCCCCTATATAGATAATCTTATGACACTTTGACTCATTCCAACTGAATTCCCCCTCCCCCCAATTTTGATTGTTGTATTATTATTGCATAGTAGTGACGTTGAATGAAGATGTGCTGGGGATTGGATCAGTGTATACACCATCTTCCATGCATCTCTCGACGACTGTCGGATACGATTAGTCTCACAGTCTTCACCTAGTGGTTGAGAGTAGTAGGGCCAGATTCTGAAAGCTGGCCGGCAATGCAGAGCAGCACCAAAGATGCTGTGCTGCATTATGGCGGCAGTTTGGGCTGGACTGTTCCCATGAGGCACAGGGTTAGACTGATTTGCATATGGACATGTCTGAACTGGGGTGGCAGAGTGGGCTAAAGAACGGTGATGGATTAAACCCAGATCTTTTGACTGGGTGTGAGTGTTTGATTGATTCAGATGCTCCGTCCATCACCACCCCCTTTTGTACCGCTTTTGGCTGCCATAAGTGTGGCAGGGTATGCTCAGACGTGAGTCCCTTGCTCACTTTGCCACGGGATTCAAGCAAGCCGGGCTGAAGACGGCTGGAATGCCAGAAACCGGTCCTCGGAAGCTTGTTTCCGGTCCAGGGAAGACATGGCTTGGCAGTTCGGGCTGGACTGTTCCCATGAGGCACAGGGTCAGACTGATTTGCATATGAACATGTCTGAACTGGGGTGGCAGAGTGGGCTAAAGAACGGTGATGGATTAAACCCAGATCTTTTGACTGGGTGTGAGTGTTTGATTGATTTAGATGCTCCGTCCATCACCACCCCCTTTTGTACCGCTTTTGGCCGCCATAAGTGTGGCAGGGTATGCTCAGACGTGAGTCCCTTGCTCACTTTGCCACTGGATTCAAGCAAGCCGGGCTGAAGACAGCTGGAATGCCAGAAACCGGTCTTCGGAAGCTTGTTTCCGGTCCAGGGAAGGCATGGCTTGGCAGTTCGGGCTGGACTGTTCCCATGAGGCACAGGGTCAGACTGATTTGCATATAGCCATGTCTGAACTGGGGTGGCAGAGTGGGCTAAAGAACGGTGATGGATTAAACCCAGATCTTTAGACTGGGTGTGAGTGTTTGATTGATTCATATGCTCCGTCCATCACCACCCCCTTTTGTACCACAGAGGTTAACTATGGCATAGTCAGAAGTCTGGTATCCCAAGAAAGATCTGTCGCTCTCATCTTTCAGATCTGGATTATCCAATCTGTCAATGATCACATCAGGTGTGACGTTCCATTTCCCTCCAATCAGAGCCCTCGTCTTACCAAAGGAAGCAAACAATTTAGCCAAGTTGTAAAGGAAGTCTGATTTATTGCCAACAAGGCATATATTGACCCAATGATAATGTTAGTGTCCCAGATCTGTTATTTGACAGATATTTATCTACCATCAGCATCTGACCAAATGCGATGGGGATTGTAAGATACATTTTTGTGTAGAAGTTTTGCTACTCCTTTTTGTCTATGACTGAGCACTGTGGACTATGGCAGATCACTCAATTTGGAACGGCGTGCATAAAATGCCTGGCCTACACACTCTCTGTGCAGTTTGTCACATTCTCAGTTGGTTAAGTGTGTCTCCTGAAACAAGGCTTTGTTTGGTTTCCTTGTAGAGGGGAGTCCATTTTGTCTTTTCATGTAATGTGTTAGGCCATTAAAGTTGAGGGCGACACTGTCAATGGTTTTGTGGTACGTTAATTGTTTTGTGGCACATGTCATCATGTGGGATGGGTCAGGCAGAAACGTCTTGATGTGGCCAGGCGAGTGTATGCACCCCAAAAGACCTAGCGATCCCTTCAATATCATGTGACCGATATGACGTACTGTCAGTTTGAAAGATGGTATGCTGGGTGGGGGTTAGATTCAGAATCTTCCAATAAGGAAATGGAACTGGGAATTAAGCGTAAAAACAGCAGGGAAGCCCCCCTGGAGTCTGGTGTCAAGTAGAAAGAGTAACTCGGACGCTCCTGCTCACCCTCTTCTCTTAGATCAAATCTTTTCTAGTGCGAAATTTAGTACCATGTATACTTATTCCTTTACAATACTATTCACACTTTTTTAATAATACATTGAAATAATCAGTAAACAAAAAAACTGTAAACATGTATCTAGTGGTGACAGCCATACTATGAATGTCACAGAGCTTGAACCACTACTTCAATCTTACAAAATAGATCATAAAACCCGTAGAAATATTACTTCAATAGGGAGACAGAAAACATTCCCATAATATCCCCCATCATCTGCATTGGATGCCCAGTCAAAGCATATCCAAGCATGTCCTTCTCCCGAAGTTGGGTGGCAAACAACCCTCACCCTCTCTCATGGTAGCATGTAATTCACATCCCTCATTTCACAATATACTCTTCCCCTCACAATCTCCAAATTGTACAGCAGCTCAGAAAAGGGAGTTGTGTGAGTCGGTGTGGACAGCTAACCCCACCCCTTGTGTCTAACAGCAATCAAGGTTTTATTGGCGACCTGCATTTATCTCGGTTAACCAATGTACTCTGCTGTCTTATCTTGGAATTGTGCCCTTGCTTCTGCATCCAATTTCCTAAACATTACATTTCTTCGGAGTCCACCCCATCTCGAACTGATAACCTATCCCTGTCAGATTTATGTTGTGTCATGGTGACTGTGACCTTCAAATGAAAATTGTTACGACTTTCAAGTATCTCCAAGAATTTCTTGGGTTTCCCTAGTTCTTCATACTCCATTGTTTGGCAATCCAGCATGATGAGCATTGTTGCTTGCTTCAGTAAGACTTATTTTATGTTTTTCTTCTGTAGTCTGTGACTCACAGCCAGATTCATGAAGCATTTTTGGGGGCGCAAACGGTGCGAATCGCAGAATTCGGCCGTTTGCGCCCGCAAAAATAGCATTAGAAATTCATCATTGGGTCATGTACTCGCAAATTGAGAAATCGCAAAAAATTGCGATTTTTCAAATTGCGATCACATTTAAGGAATCTCAATTTGAGATTCCTTAAATGATATTCATGACCCAATATAAAATTGCGAATTCGCTATTTTTAGACGCAATTTACCGCGAGGTCAAACCTCGCGGTAAATTGCGAAAACTCAGAAAAATGCATTTAAATGCATTTTTCTGAGTTGCATGTTACACACACACATGTCCTTTGGACATGTGTGTGTGCAACACCTGTGTCACATTTCATTTGAGGGGTGCTACAGGGTGTCCTGTGGACACCCCTGGCACCCTTCAAATCGCAATCTTATTTGCGATTAGCTAATTGCTAATCGCAAATAAGGAATACTCCCCATTCATTCCCATGGGCCTTTTGGCCCTTAGGAATGAATGGCGAGTTATTCCTTATTTGCGATTAGCAATTTGCTAATCGCAAATTAGGAATCAGTAGGAATCGCATTTTATTATGCGATTCCTACATGAATGCCGTTTTGCGAGTCCTTAATAGCGAATCGCTATGATTCGCTATTAGGGGCTCGCAAAACGGCCCGTTGATGAATCAGGCGGTAAGTGCCAGAAAGCATTTCTGGTTAGAGTTAGTTTAAATAAGAAATCGGGTGAGAAGAACATTTGGATGTTTTCATACAAGTATTGCCCATGTTTCTTCGCAGCAATAATTATTTGTCTAGCTTGTTGGTGTCTCAAACAATGGGCTAAGATTTGCCTTAGATGAGCTTTGTCATACATCTGATAGGACCTAATCCTTTGTGCTCTTTGAAACTCCAGATGATGATGAAAGGTAATGTTCATGAGAGCCTGGATAAGAGCACTAAGGAACGCAATCACGCTCTCTTTCTCCACATTTTCCAGTATACCAGATATGGTTATGGTGTCCCTACGACTTCTATCTTCCAGGTCTGTTATCTTTTAACAAAGTGACCACATTTCTGGGCCCCATTCAGGCTGATGGCCATTCTATTATCAATTTTGGTTATTCAACGTTCCAATGTCATCATTTTGGATTGAAAGGCAGTGATCACCCATAGAAGGGTTGCACCTCGGTATATGTGCCTGCCACCACATTGTTTACTGTGCCTATCGATAGTTTAGAATCCACCTATTCCTATAAAAGCTTGGCTAGAGCAGATTCTGAAATTTCAGCTGATTGGGCTATTGTTCCACTGTGCGTTTTTTCCCTTGCTTGTGACTGCCTTTCAAAATAATAGCTGTTTCACATGCTTACATTTCAGCATTGATACCACCCTGAGTTCCTCATCCTCTCCTTTATTGCTGTGTGTGATGGCTAAGGACAAGTCTTGTCAGGGTTGTACTCTCTGCATTTTGGCACATCAGTGCAGTTTTTTTCTAGTGGTGCTACCACATAAAATGCCTCTCTAAAAGGTGTGTTCACATTAGAGGCTTTCAGGAAAAGCGTGCTGTTTGTGCAAGTGGGTGCATGGCCCTGACTGTCACTGGTAAAGAGAACCACCCTCTGACCATGCAGTCAAATAAACAGCCATGGGGCCTCCAAACAGGTCAAGGAGAAGAATAGTTGCAGCACCCTGACTAAATCTTGTCAGTACTTTGAGAAGGCCTTGAATACCCTGTCAAGATGGCTGCTGTGTGGGAGAGAGAGCACAGATAGTCTTTTTGTTATGCCCTTGGGGGTGCGTACTTGATATGTCGTATCCTCCCGGTAGGCCACAGTTCAGCTTTGACCAGATCACAGTTGTGAAATGATACCATCGCCAATCAGTGGACCTTCCTAGCCTCTGCAACGTTCCTTTCCCTTAGTCCCAACAATTCTGACAGCCACAGCCTCCCCAGACCAACCTGTATGTATTCTATGCTGATGTGGCCTGTACCAGTTGCTGTTGGTGTGATGGGGACTGAACAGGGGTGATGTTGGTGCATGGGAGGGGTTCTTGGATGCCTGGTTATGGTCTTGGTGTGCACTGCTCTGTGCTATCAAAAATACACACTGAGCACACAGCCCCAGTTCACCTCCCTTTTCATTCATGATGAGTCCTTTCAGTATGCACACACCTTTACTGGCAGTATTAATCTCTGGTTTGGCAGACTACCATCTTAGATGAGTGTGGGCTGCCTTCTGCACCCTTCTTTTGCAATGTTAGGCCTGCTGGCAAAGCGGAAGCTGTAGCCTGATGCCACCATTCTCTTTGGTGTCTAGTCATGCCCCCATTCCCATCAGCATCTAGCCATAACCCCCAATCTCTATGGCATCTATCCACATACCCCTACCCAGGGCTTTTAAGGCATCCCCTTCCTTTGACCGCTGTCTGTCAGGCCGCTTTAGCCATTGATCAGTAACTGTGTCATTCTCATTTTACTTCCACCCAGCACAGCATACATCAAGAGGCAATGAATGAACCCACTTCAACTGCTGATCAGTTATTCTTTTTGTGGACCCATACAGATTTCGTACATTTTGGTCACTGCAATATAAGTGGAATATGTGTTTTTGGCACCACATGAAGTTTGAAGGTCATTCTGGCTAAGAAAACTTTATGGGATCCATACAATACACACCCCTCTGAACTCCTCTAGGAGTCTAGTTTTGAAAAATGTCTGCATTTGGTAGGTTTCTCTGATTGGGGTCAAGGCTTAATCCAAATACTGCAGCTACCCCCAAGACCAAAACAGGTAATTTTTTGACTGGACATAAGAGAGATAAAGAGCAATATCGTCCTGAGAGGAAAAGGTATAGACTTAGTACTATATCTTATGGTGATGGGACTATTACACCTAAACTTTCCTTCTAAACTTTAGACACGGGCAGAGGAGATAACCCTCACTATTTATTCTTCAATCTATGGATTGAATACTTTGTCTCACTACTCTAATCTTATTCCTAACTTATTAGATCTTGTGGGAAATTTGGTGTCTCATACTTTCCTACCGTATGTTTTCAAAATAATTACACTACAGGCCCTGTGGCTTGAACCATAATATCACACCATAGCATAGAAATGTACTAAAAATGTATTAAATGAATTGCTATGTGGATGTAATATAAAGATTGCAACTAATCTCGAGCAAAATATGTTCTTATTTCAGATACAAAAGAACCCCTTGTTTTTAATATAGAGAGCACATGTTTGTTTTTTAGTTCTATTTTGGCCCTGAAAAAGGTGAACCAAATTATATCAATCACCGAAACGTACGTAGGTCGTACGCATCTGAGACCCCCACACAGAGAGTTAAAATAAAAAACCAAAAAAAGGAAAAGAAAAAAGAAAAAGAATAAAGAGATTGGAAATTGTAGAACAACTTGAATAAGAGATTTTGAATACTGGTTTTGTAAAACTTATTGGGGTTTCTCAGCAGTTTTATTGTTATATGTTCACTATTTTGTGTCTTATCTGTTAGTAATGTAAGGTTATAGGTAGGTGAGTGAGTGCTGAAGAGTGTATGATGGAATGAGTGGTATGAATTGATGATGGCTTTTCCTGGGGTTCTTACTACAGAAAAGAGTTTTTGCACTACTAAGAATGTGTCACACAGATCAATTTATATGAAATGTTGATAAGTATGACAAAATCCCTTTTTAAAAAAAGAATATGTATCTAATACGATAAAAATGAAATAAATGAAAAAATAAAAATAAAAAAATAATAATATGCCTAAATAAAATAAAAGGTAATTTTCTATATATTGCATCCTTTTTGAAATATTTTGTGATTTAATTGCCAGATTAAAATGCATAGGTCAGACTAGAGGTATTTCTTCATATTTACTGTTTCTTTCTCCCCCCTCTGGACCTAAAATTTGCAATTGGGAGTACTCTTGACTTTCATTGTTCCCCGGTGCTTGTAACATATGTCTTAGGTGCGGATCTGCTGAGGCCGAATTCCAACACTTGGTGTGGTCCTGTACACTAATTCATCACTTTTGGGAACCAGTGTCACAGGGGGTATCAGTGGTGACCAATAAATTGTTACCGCTAGCTCCGCTTAGTTGCTGGTTCGACACGGGATGTATTAACAGAGAAAAACAAAGGTCTTTTAAGAATTTACAGCCTGATTCATCAAGGTACCGTTTTGCGAGTCTCTAATAGAGAATCATAAGGAATCACTATTAGAGACTCGCAAAACGGTATTCATGTAGGAATCGCAAAATAAAATGCGATTCCTACAAATTCCTTATTTGCGATTAGCAAATTGCTAATCGCAAATAAGGAAAAACTCCCCATTCATTCCTATGGGCCAAAAGGCCCATAGGAATGAATGGGGAGTATTCCTTATTTGCGATTAGCAATTTGCTAATCGCAAATAAGATAGCGATTGGAAGGGTGCCAGGGGTGTCCAAAGGACACCCTGTAGCACCCCTTAAATGCACATTCGAACAGGTGTTGCGCACACACATGTCCAAAGGACATATGTGTGTGTAACATGCGAAAGAAAAAAATGCACTAAAGTGCTTTTTACTCTTTTTTCGCAATTTACCACCAAGTCAGACTTGGTGGTAAATTGCGACCAAATATTGTGATTTCACATTTTCTAATTGGTTGATGAATTGGATTTAAGGAATCTCTATTAAAGATTCCTTAAATCCAATTCCTCGCAAATATGCGATTTCGGTAATAGCGATTTTTGCATTTGGGATGATGAATCCCAAATGCAAAAATCGCACTCGCAAAGGGCCAGATTCTCAGAATCTGGCCCTTTGCGAGCGCAAATCAGCTTGATGAATCAGGCTGATTGTGCTTTAAGCCCTCTGTTGGTAAGTGTTTTGTTTTGCTGGATCGAGCATTTTGACCTATCTGACCATGGGGTTTTGTTGACTGGGGGAAATTCCCAATGTACATGTATCTGGCAGGCTGATGCAATGACCACATGTATTGTGTTGTCTACAACTCCTTTCCTCTACGACAGTGTGAGGTCTTTGTATGAGTTCTATCTGTCGATTGTATTCACATTTTGTAAAAGCTAATAAAGACATTTGCAAAAAAAAAGCTGCTAGATTTGCAGCCGAAAACAGCTCATGATTTTAAAGTTCCAATGACAAGCAGCAATTTACCACTGTTTAAGGTGGTAAAATAACGCTTCTTCAGCTGTTCAACAGTTAAAGACACCAGCCCGCCCCAAACGGTAACAGAGACCTATCTTATATTAGCACCTATAGAGCGCACTTTATGTGATATGGATCCTTTGGTTTGAACAAGAGAAGAAAAAAAGCCACACAAAACAGCTATGTTTCCAGAAATAATTAATAATGTAACCGCTGTGGCTTTTTTTATCTTAGAGAACTAGAAGGCACATTCACTCTTTATGGAGGCTACACCCCTGTTTGCTCAAGAGGGACAGGAACATACATGTATATATTGGGCCCCGCCAAACCCACACCACTCTTTCTTTACATTTGCCATTGTAAAAAAACCCGCTCGTATGTAGTAATCTAGGTAAACTGCTTAAACACACAGAAAAAGGTTTTGAACACCTTGCATTTATCATTGTGATAATCACTGTTTGAAGGAGTAATTTTAGTGTTTTCTTATTGCAGGTATCGAGTTTGCTCTGGACACACTCGTCTAATTGAATATCTTGGGCTATCAGTTAAAAGTATCAACATTAGAGGTGGGCAAGCCAGAGAATTCATGGGAAGAGCCGATCCTAGAGTCTGGCTTAGCTTGAAAAGCCAAATAAATAATAACAAGTAAAATTACATCAAGGCACATTAAAAATGAAAAAGACAAATTGAACATCTGTATTTGATGTTGAACAAAAAATCAACATGTTTTATATAGTCAACAGTACTTTGCATGCAGGTATAGTCAATCCCATATTTATAGTGCAAAAATCTAAATTACAAATCCCAGAGTTATTATCTGATGGTGTGGCACATGACTTGCCCAATGTTAGGTCCCTATTAGGAAGGCGGGCGGACTTTAGTCCGCCCCCCCCACCCTAGCAGTGTTGGGACCGTACGCCAGTGGTGCGGAGGTCTCACCCTGCAAATTAGGATGCGACCGCCATGGTGGTGGTCACAATCTGTATCTTCGACATTGTGGCAGGAGCTGCTGTAACAGGACCCGTCGCAATGAGGCACGTGTGCATTACCATGCACAGCGTGGCAGGCACCGCGCAGTGCCTGCCACTTTGGGCATGGCAATATAGGGGGGTACCATAGGTAACCCCATGTGCAGCCCCCCACACCCTGGGGGGCCCACAACGGTCCCAAATGCAAATCTCTGCAGGCCTTTAAAAGGCCAGTTTGGCATGCATCCTAATCTGGTGGCCGGTGCCTGCTAGGCACCGCCGCCATTTTGGGCCCCCTGCACCGTCCACCAGGCAATCTGTAAAATTGCTGGTGGCGGATGGTCTTTGCGGATGCTGTCATGTTCTCACCGCCATCATAATCTGGCTGTGGGTAAATTCTGTTTGAGGCAGAAGGACCACCACCGCAGGGCCGGCGGCTGCCACCGACGGCCCTGCGATGGCATTCCTCCCTCAATCCTAATCACCCCCTTAGTTAGGTACACAGGCTCAGACACTTAACAGCTGACAGAAGCACACAAAGATATTGCATCATATGGGGAGACATTATTTTATTCCACTGCCTTCAGTAAAGTGCCTTATAGTGTAAAATCATGGAACATAGAGGCCGATTCAAAAAGGTATAGTGAGACGAAAATCTAACTTTACGACTTTTGGTATTCACAAAGAGCATTTACTACTCATAAATGCCCTTTGTGAATACCAAAAGTTTAACTTTACGTCTTTTGGTATTCATAAAGGGCATTTACGGGTAATAAATGCCCTTTGTGAATACCAAAATTCGTACAGCTAGACTTTCATCTTATTTTTCCTTTGTGAATCGGGCCCATAATTTTTAACTGAACAAACAATCTCTGGTGCAAAGACACAGCACACCATGCACACAGCACATAAAAACCTCAATGTGCACACTAATTAAAGGTGAACTTCAGATGTATATAGTGTGCCTGAAATTGAGACATGCTGGGGTAAACCACCTTGATATTTATGAGTTCATATATACAGCAGTTAGATTCCACTAGAAATCTTTTCCTGCAGATGTCTCTCTTCATGTGAAAAAGAAACAAATTGCACGTATGGTGGGGAGTCACAGTGAACTAACAGGGTTGGCCCGCCCTTTAAAGGGTGCTGCACGTTGGTGAGCGGGTCTCTTTGGTTCCTGCTCGCTGCCCAAGATGCCTCGGCAGAGTCCTCCTTGCTTTCCCACCCCACCGGCATATGACAGAATCTGCATGCTTTGCCGTGCAGCGACTCCACACCACAGCCTCTGCACATATCCTAAGGGCGTCCCAGGAGCGACACAGGCTTGAGCTTTGTCTCGCCTGACCCAAGTGTTTTTTTTAATTGATTGGAGGTGGCTCCAGTGGGCACGTGAACCATGGCAGGGCTATGGAAATAAGAGAGGGTGCAGGGGCCGCAGTGAGAGATGTTTTGTTTGGAACTTTTTTGTGTCTGGCATTGATTTGAGGAGTTTAGCTCCTTGGTGGCGGCAGTAGCCGGGTTAGGTGCCTAGTTTACCTTATTAGGAGAGTGGTGCTTAGGGGCTGAGTGGAGCCCTTTGATTCTTTGGGTGATTGACCTGTTGGGGCCCTGGTGTTTGTTGATAATCAATATTCTGGTCGAATAGCATGACTGTGGTTGAATGTATTAATCAACAGACAGCCAAGTGCAGGATGATCCTGAGGCTATCGATATAAATCGTACTTCTGTGTCTAAAATTAAATGTCATTTTTAAAGCCAAACATGTGCTGGGTGTATTGAACAATGTAGCAGCAGCTTTGTCCATTTTCAGTTTAGATGCAGGCCTCCAGATTCCACCACCCAGTAGCAGCTGAGTTCCCTACACCGTTCCACAACATCTGTGGCAGCTTGGTTCCCTCAGTTTACCAGACCTCGTTGCTGTGACTTTAGCGCCAAGGAAGATGCATGCATTTGAGGGGGCATATTGCACATAACACAGGTTTCAGGAGCATGCTGG
Source organism: Lissotriton vulgaris (assembly GCF_964263255.1). Classification (NCBI taxonomy): domain Eukaryota; kingdom Metazoa; phylum Chordata; class Amphibia; order Caudata; family Salamandridae; genus Lissotriton; species Lissotriton vulgaris. The sequence goes on from NC_141691.1 coordinate 1,450,830,633, forward strand.
GGTCGGGATGAGTTCTTGCCCAAGTCGGTAATAGAGTTTCTGGGGTCCTTGAGACAGATGTGGCAACTGGTATCCTACGTAAGGCATCATATTGCAGCAATAACCTTCTTTACAAAGAGGCTGGAGTACACAGATGGTACAAAAAAGTTCCTGGTTCAAAGGGCACCGAAAGGTTGGCAGCATTTGGAGAGAGGCAGGTCAGACTCTAGACGTCCCTTAGATGCATTAAAGTTGGCTGCCATCAAGGCCATATTGGATGGCATTTGCAGGTCACAGGATGCGGTCCAACTTTTCAGTGCAGCCTTTTCCCAGGCATTTTATTGTGCATTGTGCGCAATGCTTAGAGTCTGACCTAGAGTCTGACTTTAGGTCAGACTCTAGGCGTTCCATAGATGCGTTAAAGTTAGCTGCCATCATTGCCAGATTGGATGGCATTTGCAGGTCACATGATGTGGACCGACTTTTCAGTGCAGCCTTTTCCCAGGCATTTTATTGTGCATTGTGCATTGGGGAGCTAGTGGCCAAGAATAAAGCGGACAAAAGTGTGGGTCTACAGCGGACAGATATTCAGTGGCAAAGCCGCTCTCTGGCGGTCACTATGAATTGCCAAGATTGACAGTGACTGTAATTTGTCAAGAAACATGTCCACCTACTTTAACACAACTCTTTGACCTGGATTGGATCATTAGTACCACCTCCAGCCACTCATTGTCTTTTATTATAACAAGGGGCCCCAATATGAAATGTACCAGGGTACTTCTTGGCTATTTTTATACTCACATCACACCAATCTACACTAAATCAAACACAGAGCACTGCCATCATACATCACAAAGGCAAAATCAAAGGATCTCCAGTAAAGAGCCCCCTTGAGGGGCCTGTTGGGTATTGCAGCACCAGGCCAATGAGGAGCTACCCTATGGTGAAGCATGACACCTATCTGGGTGTGTGAGGGTCACTACTCCTGAGCAATCAGGTCCCCTGATCTGGTTTCTCGGTTGACCACTGATCATTTTTCTGTTATATTTTCTTTGATAAGACCTGCATACTCTTTGGATTTACATAGCCTGTTTGGATGCTCATATGCTGGACCTAGATGCGCTCCTAGTCCTTCTATTGTATAGCTACATTGGCAAGCCTAACCCAAAAAAGTCACGCATTTCAATAAGGCATGTAAAAAAATGAATCTATTGAAAAAAGAAAGATTTCTTCTGCAAATGTAGATGAGGTAGCTTCTTAATTACTTTACCTCATCTAACAGGAGACCCAATAAACTACCGCCTTAGAAATACTCTTGCAGAATTAAAACCAAGGTTTCCAGGGGAATAATAACCACATTTTAATACCTTTCTCATTACTCATTAATTGAATCCTTTCTTCTGGTATGTATATGCCGTGATGTAAAGAAGAACGATAGTCATTAGAGTCATTTGAATGGAAGATTTGTGCTTGTTCAGTGGATTTCAGGTATGTGAGGCAGCAAATGACAGGTTGAAAAATTGATTTCATTGGCCTCTTTGAGAAAATGTCCTTTTTTCATGGTTCACCTACTCATTGCTAAATTCTATTACTGTTTTTTGACTCTGCACATTAGGCACTGTGATCAGTGTATGTGCTCTGACCCCTATAACATGCAGTAATTGGCTTATCCCTGATTGGTGTATTAAACTCCCCCCTATATTTTTAAGGGCGTAACAAAAGGTTTAAAAACTGCACCCATGGCATGTAAAGTTAATAGTCAGCTGTAGCCTGCAGCACTTCCTGTGTCTAAGGACACATGGCTTCAGTCTTACCAGTCTTACCATTGTAGCCTGACTGCTGTGGATTGAACCTTCAGTGTGACATATTTAAATAACCCTTTTAACAGGTAAAATGCAAATGTAAATTGATACTTGTACAGCGCACTACTCACCCGCAAGGGTCTCAAGGCGCTTGTACGAATACCGCTGTGGAACCCATCCTGGCTTTCCCTGTGAGGCGTCCACTCCTGGGCACCCCCAAGGTGGAGGCCAGGCATCCTTAGCGTTGTGGGGGCCGTTGTGGAGATTAAGCAAGCTATTGCCCGGAGTTGCAGAGTGGGACTCCATGATTGGAATAGGCACAGAGGCGAGAATTATCATGTCCGTGGAATTTTTGAGCCCAAGACCCGCTGAGGTGGGGAATTGAACCCTAGTCCCGGGCTAGACCTCTGCATCAGGGTCTGCCGCTCCCTTTTAAATATTAGTAAGTCATCCCTATGTAGGTCTTGTAGTGTGTGAGGGGTGTATGGTATTTAAATGTGGAACATGTAGAAAATGAATATTTACATGTCTGTGCAGTAACACAGCCCATAAGGATATTTTGTGGCAAGCTTAGCTGTCCTATCTATCCTATGTAGAAAATCAGAGTGCAGAATAATATCTTTATACAGCTAACTCTGGAAAGGGACCAGCTACAAAAATAATGAACCCACTATTTTTAATAGTTGTTAAACATCTAATGCAATGGTATGGTCAGATTTTTAAATACATTTTAAGGAGAACTAACTTTTAGAAAGGTATCATTTAACTGCCTGAACTTTTAGGTTGATAATTTACATTAGCTATCAAGGTGCTCTCAGCCAGTGGTCCGCCTTCAATGAGGTATGACACCTTCCCCCCAGGAGCACACAATAATGTGAACTGAATGGATAGAGGTGACTACTCAGAAATCAATCAAATATGTAGGATGGGGCCATGCCCTACTTGTTGACACCCCGGTGCATGACAGGTCTGCCTGAAGCACATGTAAAATTAGTGTGCACTTCAAAGAGAGCAAACAGGGTAGTAGGGAAATTATGTGTATTCCCTGTCTGGTTACTGAAGAACCCTGCTTTCGTTCTACCAAGGTCCTGTCTCTGGGTTTGTTGTGGGTACAGTGCCTGCTTCAAACTGGATTTTAGTGTTTGATATTGGAGGACACTAAGATTTCCATATTAAACTCCCACACACACTCTTCCCTCAGAGCCAGAGTTCAGTGTGGCTGAAGACTTTCTTCATCTTGAAAATACAAACAGGAATTACTGCAAGTTAGATATGTAAGGTCCTAGAAACCTTCACTCCATTGGTCAGTGAGGAACTAGAAGTGACTTTGTGTGTCTCCCACCCAAAGGATGGTGAATACTACAAAACTAGACCCCACCCAGCCTCAGAACATGGCTGGACTGGTATAGAGTTACATGTGGACAGGAACCTGCGGTACTGGGCCCATGTAAGGAGGACATGAAGAGGTTTGACCCCTTCTCCTTGAAATCAAAGGACAGAAAGATCTGCAAGGATAATAAGGATGACACCCTGGATGGCTCCAAGAACTGAAAAAAAGCTGAAGAGGACATTTCTAGTAAGTAAGCCAACAGACCAGTGGCAACTGGAACAGGACTGGAGTTACCACCACCATTGACTACCGTTGGCGTTTTGTGATTTCTGGAATTATTTTCACTTCAATCTTTAAACATTTTTGGCTCTGGTTTCACTTATTGGATTTTTGTCATTTTGGTGTCATTTTGTTTATTGCATTTTATCTCTGTTTTTATAATTTGAGTGAGATTTTTATTGTGTTGTGTACTTCTAAACACTTTGCACATGTTGTTTTCAAATGTATCCTTTTCTGCTCAGTGCCACAGCTACCAGGGGTGTGATCTCAGTTTTAAATTACTGAAACATTTGTCTGAACCTAAAAAGATAGTTATTTTATGGCTTGTGGTGGACACCAATCCATGCCCACAAATAAACCACTTTCTCAACGCCTCTAATGCCATCACACAGGTTTTCTTAATCCCAATTAAGAGTGGCGGCAATTGGTGTTGGTTGTGCTCTCTGAAGACTTATCTCACTTATTCTTCAGTTCATATTCGAGTCCAGAGCACAAGTACTGTGATGGGAGACATATTATCTGTAAATGCCATCTCCAGCTGCTGGCAGGGTGCAGTGAAGACAAAACAAAGTTATACTATATTTGGCAGATTTACAGAGTGCACTATCCCCTAGGAGTGTATCTTGGTGCTGCATAGGTGTGAGCCTAACTACACCTAGGGCCTAGTGACACTACTCAAAAAGCCAAGTCTTCAGCTTCAGAAAGTGAGTGGGAGGCTCTTATGTGTAGCAACAGCTCATTCCACCATTTAGGAGGAATGTAGGAAGGCTCGACTGCCAGATCTGGTTTCCGTAGGTGTGGTGTGATGTGTGTGTGGTATGGGAGGTTGAGAGTGACTCTGGCCACTGAGTTCTCAATGGCTTGCAGCTTTCTGGTGAGATTGTTGTTGATCCTGGCATAGAGGGTCTGTAGTCTAGTTTGCTTGTGACCAGGGTGTGCGTGACAGTCTTCCGGGTGCTGATTGGAGCCATTTGAAAATCTAACTGCATTGACCTGGGTGGTTATGTCGAGTTTGCTGTCAATTATGATTCCGTGGCTCTTGGCATAGGTGGTGGTGGGTGGTGGGTGTCATTGCTCAGTTGACCCCCTGATGGAGTAACACAGTGATGCGCTCTTCCCCAAAAAATCTCAGTGTTCAGCTTTAAACAGTTGGAATTCGACTAGAGGGCAATTTCATTCATACATATGCATTGAACTTGATCCCAGACCTGAGCTTCTTGTCCATTAGGAAAAGAATGAGTTGCATATCATGGGCATAGGAGAGGATGTTGGTTGATGTTGTGAGAGTAGATAAAGCTGGATAGAGGGATCCTGTATGCATTGAAGATGGTCGTACTCAGGGAGGATCCTTGCAGAACTTTGCAAATGAGCACCACAGAAGCCAGAGGTGTACGTTGCCAGGCTGACTGACTGGGTACTGCTAGTCAAGAAGGAGCAAACATATCAGAGTGCATGTCCTTGGGTTCTGATGTCGTTTAGGTGGGGTATGAGAATGGGGTAAGAGACAGTGTCAAATGCAGTGGAGAGGTACAGTAGGATTAAGGCAATCCATGACACTAGCATATAGCTTCATATTCCTAATGGAAAGATTTATTTCGCATGGAATACTCTTTAACACATGATTTTTATACAGTCTCACCTTTTAATTATTCACTTTCACTGAAACAACTAGTTCTCAACTCCGCTAGGAGGTGAAACAAATACAATCTGCTTGCACACACACAAGCCCAGGCATGCATGAACACACACACATACCCTCCCATACACAGCCAATCACACATGTACATAAACATGCATACAAGGGTTGCAGTTTAGGATATTTGCACTGAAGCATGTTTATGTAACTACCTTTCATTAAATAAGGAATAAATATCACAGATCTTGGGTTAAATGACACAGATGATTCTATGCCACAGACTAATGTTTAAACCAGATCCTTTCTAAAATTACTGTTTCTGCAGTGCACTTGCATGCAGAATCACTAAAAAATGGGTTCCACCTTAGGAAGGGAGTCACTGCTAACACGTTGAAGAAATCGAGTACCTTCTAAAGTGACAATGCAGCACAAGCATGTGGGCTGTCAACAAGGGCTATCCATGTGCTGCTATATCTCCTGGCATACAAATCTTTTATTTATTTATTCAGAGTTTTATATAGCATGAACATAACCCATGAGGGTATCAGACCGCCGTACAAACAACACCAGGTAAGTTATACATACAAAGGAGAAATGCAAAAGGTATAGGCAATCATCAAAACATATACAATATAACATTCAATCAGCACATTTAAGCTCTGAATGTGCCCCACAAGGCAGTAAAGCTGGGTGGCTTCAGGGCTAGTCGAGGGGTTAGACTTGATTGCAGGCGGCAGTGCATTCCAAATTCTTGGAGCTAGACCGGAGGATGAGTGGTTGTAAGTTTTATTTTTGTTGAACTTCTGAGGTTTCAACAGTAGAGAGTTGGTGCTTCTTACAGAACTACTACCACCACAAAGTTTGAATTTCCTAGGTAGACTGGAGTGTTATGGTGCAGGGTCTTGTGTGTCATGCAGGCTAACTTCAGCTGAATATTTGCTTCCAAAGGGAGCCAATTTAGCTAATTTAGAAATGGAGTAACATGGTCAAATCTTCTGAATCCCATGACAAGACTGGCAGCAGCATTCAGTGTGGCTCTTAGTGGCGCTAGCCTTGCTCTAGGTAAGCCAACCAGAGTAGCACTCCCATAGTATAATCAGGAAATGACTGGGAATTGGATAGCTAACTGAAAGTCATCAGAAGGCAAAAAGGGCTTGAATTTCTCCAGTGAGTTCATATGGAAGTTGGCTCCCCTTGTGGTTGCACTGATATGGTCTTGCATATTCAGGTATTTGTCCAGAGTTATACCTAGTGATCTAGTGCAGTCAAGGACATGGGGGGTGCAGTCTACTGGACTGAGCCAGAACTGATGGTCTGCCAGTTCTTAGAGCTGTGCAATGAGCTGAAATCCTTGTGACCTTGACACTTGTCTTGAGTCACCTTCTCATAATTGCCGCAAAGTATTTGGAATATATTCTGTGCATGATGGTGCACAATGCCCAGTGAAAGGTGCTGTCCACACCAAGAAAAGGATTGCTACAGATGACACTACAAGCTCTTTCACACCTACCGAAATACCCCCTACAATCCCTGACATGTAGGGAATTTGGGTTGTTTCTTCTGACCCGTCAGCTGAGTCCAGCCTGCTGCTAGCTCTGTATCACCCACCCATTAGCAGTGCATGTATACACACTGCAGTCATGAGTGAAATCCACAGCCAATGAGCATTCTGGCATATTGTGCAATGCTCTAGGTTTGACTGAGTTACCTATAATGCTTTAATCTTACATCCACTTATGCATAACAGTACCTACCATGCCCTGATAAATCCCAGAAGGGGTTCAGCCATGGATGAGGACATACAGAAATTACAAGAAATGTTATCTACAAAATGATTAGAACAGACAATGAACCGGGCTGAAGTATCAGTAGACAACAAATTGGAATGAGTGCAGGGATGTTTTAATATCAGCATAAGTGGCACATAGGTGGACTTTACATATGTGAAAGAAATATACTTTCTGTGCTATTATATTTTGGCATGAAAGCCCTCCTGGGAGAGATACCTCCTGGAGCTAACAATAGTGCAACAAGCAATCCTTTTCATTGTCAGCACACAATCATTGCCCAATCAAATACTGTACTCAAGCTAATCAACATGTGGACAGAGCCAAAGCCCCTCTTTCATTCATGCTTCTCAAAATTCGATTTGTATTGGTCGCATAAGGTCTGGCAAAAGTTGTGCTCTCAAGCCAGATCTATAAAGGGACTGGAATTCCACTGTGTAATTAGAGCACACATACTCCACCATGTTTTTGTTTTTCTGTATGAGACAACCACAGTATCATGATGATGCCCAAACATTGATCCGTAAATCTCTGTGCCTTATGACTCAAACTACACTTCCCTGATAAATGTGAACAAAACCAAAACTTATATGGGGTTGCTTATGTTACAGTTTAGAGAAGATGTGGCCTACCAGTTTAGACTGACAGGCTCCTAATGAAGTGTGACCAATATTGATTTGCATGTAGTCAGTCCTTCTATGTAGCAGCAGAGAAGCAAATAAAATTATAGACTAAAATGTGGTCAAGAGCCAATAATATTGTCTACGATGATCTCAAGCATTTCACTATTGTGTTAGTCTAAAGGAAAAGCAAAAGATATGGATATGTTATAATCAATTTCCATTCAGTCTTCAGGATATCTACATTCATAGCACTGCTGAATAGTACATTATTAAATCTAAAACTGTTGTTTGAAATATTTTACTAATCTTTTTAAAGTCGATAGATCATCCCTCAAAAAAGAAATAGGGCAACCTTTTTAAAGAGGAAAACAATTTGACACTAGCATATTACAAAAAAAAACAACCAGCAAAAAGCTGTGATTTATGTACAGTGAATATAGAGGAACTTGATCAATTGTCTTATGGTAAAACATATTCAGAAAACTACACTTCTCAGAAGAAAAGCAATATCAAAGGATAAGAAGATGACTCATGGCTGCTTAAGAGACCATGAAAAAGTGGTAGCATTAGTGCAGGGGGGAAGTGTGTGTGGGCTGGACAGATTAGCCCTAAATTGAAGGGGAAGAAGTAATCCAGGTAAAACAATGAAAGTGAGAGGACAGGGATCAGGACGGCAGCTACGTCAGAGCTTCCACCATGCTCCATGGCTGAGCACTTCCAGGTGATGGTGTTCTGGTCAGCAACATGGAAGTAAGCCATACAGTATGGCTCACTGGGAAAAGTATAGGTCGTACTGAGTTTATGGCAGTGGGAGGGTGATGATTGAAGATATAAGTGACTCCCGCAGAAAGGCAGACTAAGGCACAGGGGTCTCTTGTGGTCGCCTACTGCAGTTTTCCTTATTGATGAGGGAACCATCTGCCCTGCAGTGGGAGAGTCGCTAGCAGAAAACTGTGTATCAACAGTAACAGCACGCCGGTGCCAATGCAAGTCACTGCGATGGTTGAACTTATGGTGCAAAAATCATGCATGTAAAAGTGTCGGCAAATCATGCCCTTTTTTCTTTTGTTAAGATTACCATTTCACATTGATGGAACAGGACTACGTATGAGCATTTGGCATAAGCAGCAGAGCCCATTTAAGTGGGTATTAGACAACACTTCTTAGTGCAGTGGTTCCCTGGGGGATGAGGTAGTGACCCATCTAGTAGTGGATACGGCTTGCAGCTTCTCAGGGTGCTCTCTGCGCTACCTCATATTGTATTAAGGGAGTATATTGTGGAGCCCACTGTGTTTATACTGACCATTGCCTGAGGATTGAACACTAGGTGGCTGGGAAGTAACAAGCAGCCCCAATCAAGCACCATTCTCTTACGAAATCTATTAAGGACCAAAAGCATTGTTCAATACCTGTAAAGAAAAGTACATTTATTATCAACAACTTAGTTTTCAGGACAGACCCAGTCAGGTTTTAGCCAAGACTTGCCTGAGATTAACATTAGTCACAGACCTTGGCAATAGGTCTTGGGTGGGAGGCAAAAAAGGGCAGCCGTGGCCGGTAGTGGGAGTACCGGCCGGGCGGTGACGTGGGGAGGGGAAGGGGTAGGGTCGGGGGTAGTAATGTATGGATTACGGAGTTTAACAGGTAAGTAAGCATAAAAATATAAAAACGAATTTAGTTGTGCGCATTGCATTGCATTTGATGATGGAGTGCACGCAACGAAATTCGTTTTATTTATTTTTATGTTTACTTACCTGTTAAACTCCATAATCCATACATTACTACTCCCCACCCTGCCCCTCCCCCTCCCCACGTCAAAGCCCGGCCGGTACTCCCACTACCAGCCGCAGATGAATACAGGTATCCACTTTGCAGCACTCAGCGCTGCACTTGTCTGAAGCAGTTGGGGCTGGTAATGTTTCGAGTGATCATTGCTCAGCAGGTTTGGGTATAGCAGACATCACCACCTCAATTCACAAGCTTAGTAGACCCTGCACAGCAGCAGCAAGGACAGGGATAGGCCAGGCATCATCCATATTGTGATCTAAAGCAATATACCAGATTTTTACTCACTCCTCACAGTCTTTCAGGCCATCTCCTGTTGTATCATCCTTTACTATGGTAAATAATGTCCCAGTTCTTAATACCTCATTATGCAGTGAGTCATTGCATTCAACAGGCACAGATCATACTTTAGAAGATTCCAGCCAGGATTCCAACCATCCCAGAGATCAACGATGTTCTCAACAAGGATTCTCACCCCCAGAAGCTCCTTGACTCATGGGCAAATTTGGGTCAACCAGTATTACAAAGGTCTCTGCAACAGGATGGGCAGAAAGAATCGTACTTCAGAACATCTAACCTTGTGCCTGCCTCATCACCAACAGCCTTGCTTTTACAACAGGTTTTCAACAGAAATTTGCAATATGAGAGCTGCTGAAACCCAGGCTAACAAGGAAATCAATGTGTGTTATAAACGAGAACCTGGTCCAATGCAATGCTCATGTGGAAAAAGCAGAATAGAGGATTTCTGACATTAAAGACAATTTCAATCAACTGAATAGTCTTGTAGTGTGATCCAAGGACGATATTGATAATCTAATGGCCAAACTTGAAGATATGGAAAATAGAGCTCATCAGTCAAACTTGCAGTTTGTCGGTATATTGGAAGTCCAGGAAAAGGATCAGAGTGTTGGCAAGCTTATAGTGGATTTAGCTAAGACTTACATAATCCCTGAACCTTTAGCCAAAATTTGTGATTTCACAATTGAGCGAGCTCATAGAGTTCCTGGCCATTCTCCCTCCAATTAAAGGTACCCCAGAACGATTATTGTATATTTTGCAGATTATCATATCAAAGAGCAAAAATTCTCCAAAGCACTGTAGAATAAAGCGTTTCAAACAGCAGATAATCATTTGTTCCGAATTTTCGCTGAAATGTCTTTGTCTGCTCTCACCCGCATATCTAGGGGTTCGATTGTACTAGGGTAGGACTTTAATGTCATCCAGAACATAAAGTTGAATTGTTCAACATAAGCCCAAATCCATTCATTTTGGACAAGGGTGCCCTAATAGATCTGTGGTGGGCTACATCTTTTACCTGTTTATCTAAGAATGCCAACTCAGCTTCCTGCATTGATTTTCTTTTTTTTATATCACACTCCCTATCCAAAGGCAAAGCGGAGATTTTGGCCACTGCTTTTTCTGATCATGGTGTGCCCACAATTGAGCTATTAATAGAAGACTTTAGTCACGTTATCCCAAGGTGGTGTCTTGATAGATCCCTACCAAGAAATCAGACTTGGGTTACCAGTATTTGCAACGCACCAGGGGGGCTGAAACATGGGAACCCCCTCTTCTCTCTTGGTATGGGGCACCTTGAACAGTTTAATTCTTTGCAAAGCCTTTTCTTTCTAGGCCCAGCTTGTTCAATAAAAAAAAGCTAAAGCTGCCCTGCCGAAGCTTACTTTCAATGATGCAACTGCAGCTTTTATTAAATCAAATATGGAAGAAACTAGAGCTGATTTTAATCAAGTCAACCTAAATTTAAAAGACCACTTTATAGTGGCAGAGCAGGTGAACCAGAACACATGCTTTCAAAAAGCGAACGTGTTGGGTACTATTTTGCTTGGGCAGTGAGAAAAAAACAATAATATTGTCATCAATTACATTCTGGATGATGCCATAAGTGAGCTTGTTACCTGGTCAGACCAAATTGGCAGAGTTTTTCTTAAATATTATTCTCAACCATATTTGGTAACCAAAGTTTCCTGCCTCTGAAAGTGTCAGTAACTTTTTGCAATCAATACAGATGCCCATTGTATCCATTGCACAACGTAAAGCACTTGTTCATATATAAGCGGAAGAGGAAGAATTTCAAATTAAAGCATTCCTGAACACCAAAGCATGCAGGAGTGATGGCTTACCTGCATAAGTCTATATCCTCAATTTTTGCAGTATTTTGGTCATTTTTTCATAATGAAATTCTGGAGAGGAAGGCTCCTCCGAGAATCTTCACTGAGGCAGTGATTATAAGCTTCTTGAAAAAGAGAAAGATCTGTGGTAGAGCCATTTGTGCTGCAAACTTCATAAGGCTGACTTTTTAGGTTTTGCTTGCATTGTGCTTGAGAAATGTATTGTTTTGAATATAAACTTAAAAAGGACTTACATCCAGCCTCCTCTCTTTCCTGGCTTCCCATTGGTTCTGGTTTGTGCCACTTACCTTCCCTCCATTTCTATTGGCTGTAGAATATTTTCCTGCATTTACCAATGCTTGTTCGTCATCTACTTCTCTTATCAGTTTCCCACTGCCAAAATACTGATAATATCCGAATTGGTGGAACTATGGGGGTCATTAGCATGGCAGGCGGATCGCCACCACCCGACCAGCGGTGGCGTTCTGCTCGCCAAAACACCCCGCCGGCCGGCCTGCTACCCCAGCCTCATTAGCATGGCAGGGGATACAGCGGCAGACGGAAAGACCGTCCACCACTTTTCCGCCAGTAGGCAATCATCCCGATTGCCTACCGGGCGTAAAAGGCCCATAATATGGCGGCGGTGCCTTGCAGGCACCTCCATCATATTAGTATGTGGCATTTTCAATGCCTTTCCATGGCGGAGACTCTGCCATGGAAAGGTATGCAGAGTTCTCTTTGGGGGCACGTTGCGGGCTCCCAGGGGGCTGCACTTGGGGGTACCCATGGTACACCCCAACATTGGCATGCACAAGGTGGCAGGCACCGCGCGGTGCCTGTCACGTTGTGCATACCAATGCACAACATGCATATATTGCATTGTGGCTGGTGCTGCTTACAGCACTGCCCGCCACAATGTAATATACGCGGAATGCCACTGCCACGTGGCGGTAGCATCCTAATTGCCATTGCGGGACCGCAGCGCCACTGGCGGCCAGTCCCAGCACCGCTAGGTGGGCTGGCGGACTTTCGCCCGCCCGCCATCCTAATGGACCCCTAGGTTTTTATAAAGTTTTGCCTTTTACTATTGCAGCATATTTGTATTCCAATTTATTACCCAAGAGATTAAGTTATTTGTATAGAATCACAGGATGTTGCGCAGCCAGGATCCCCAGTTCGCTAGTCAGCAGTTCTGGCCGCTGTGCCACATCCTTACCACTCCTGTGTTATCTGTCAGGAAGCTCTTTCCTTCTCCCTGATGATGATTAATGAAAACAGCTCTTCATTACATAGGAGAAACCAATGCCTTACCAGTGCTTGTTTTAGTGAATGGATGCTGTATCACATGCACATGTACCCCATGGTCTCTCTATGTTGTTTTATGTATGCAAATGCCTAGGGCAATTGGTGTCATATATGCTTCACTTATCCGCGCCTCTATTCCTTTTGGGAGCAGATGTTCAGGTTTTATAGCCAACTGCTTCAGACTAGTTTATATCCAGATCCCTAAGGGGCTTTATTTGGTTTGACTCGACAATTATTAAATATTACTATAAGTTAGCAACAGTTCGTATTTCTTGCTCTGTTGATTAATAGATCATTAGTATTGCAGAACTGACATCTAGGGCTGGCTCTTCTCTTACCTTATGGTTCGCCAAGCTGGAGGAATGCTGGACATGGTGCAGAGAAAGAATATCAAGGTAAAAATATCGAATTGCACAAATATCGTGGGTCAGGAATATCAACAGTGAAATTCTCGTGGTCAAGAATATCGATTTTAGGTAAGTAATATCGATTTGAAAAATATTGAAGTGTTTAATATCGTTTGCAAAAGAATAGTTGTTAAAAATATCGATTTTTTATTAATGTTATGTATTTTAGTTTATATTTTATATGTGTGTGATGTTTGTTTTTTTGTGTAAGAATTGTTTGTATTTTCATTATGTTTGTTAACATTTTAGTCGTTAATGAAGAAAATGTAATTGAATTTTGCATTTTTAGAGGTCTATTATAATGTAGGGCGGATCGCCACCACCCGCATGGCAGTAGCGATCCGCCCGACATTATCTCCCGCCAGCCTCCCATTTCCCCCGCCATATTGTGATGGCGGGGGTACCGCGGCGGATGAGAAGACCGTCCACCGCTTTTCCGCCTGGTCGACGAGTCGACCGGGTGGAAAAGGTTGAATATGGTGGCGATGTCTGCAAGACACCGCCATCCATATTACTATGCAGGCGGGAAGCACCCTTTCCATGGCGGTATTGCCTCCACGGAAAGGCTTGCGGTGTTCGCAGTTGGGGGCCCGTTGTGGGCCCACAGGATTTTGGGGGTGTGGGGCATGCACATAGTGGGTACCTATGGTACCCCCTGCATTTGCATGCACAAAGTGGCAGGCACGCGCGGTGCCTGCCACGTTGTGCATGCAAATGCACAAAGTGCAGCGACAGCATTGTTCGGGGTGGTGCTGTGTGCACCACCCGCCACAATGTTGTGGATGGGGATGCCACCGCCACGGTGGTGGTGGCATCCTAATTGCCGGTGCGGGACCGCCGCACCACTGGCAGCTGGTCCCATTACCGCTAAGTTGGCGGGCGGAAGAAAGTCAGCCCGCCGTCCTAATAGGCCCCTTAGTTCCGTAGTGGGTTGTGGGTTTATAGGGGAATAGGGTGGGAAGTAATTTCATTATATACATTTTATTGATTATTTATAGTAGTTATTAAAAAAACAATTATAGAATTTTGTGTTTTTAGTTCCGTAGCAGGTTGTGGGTTTATAGGGGAATAGGGTAGGAAGATATTTATTTATAGAAAATGTATTGCATAATTTTTATCTATTAATATTTGTTTAATTGTAATGGTAGTGTTAAATGTGTAAATTAATGTATCAATAATTGTTTAATAATTAGTTGTTAATTCATTTAAATTAATTAATTAGTAATTGTGTAATTAATTTTAGGTGTGTTTTGTGGTGTTTATTGTTTTAAATGGTGTGAAGGGTGAGAAGTAATGTATTTTTATTGATGAATTATTATTTAGTTGTTAATTAATTTACATTAATTAATTAGTAATTAATGATGGTAATTGTGTAAATAATTGTAGGTGTGTGTTGTGTTGTTTATAGGTATAAATCGTGCAAAGGGTGGGAAGTAATTTATTTTTTTATTGATGAATTATTCATTATTTGTTAATTAATTTAAATTAATTAATTAGTCATTAATAATCATACTTGTGTAATTAATTTTAGGTATGTGTGATGGATATTATAGTGTTAAAGTATGTGTACTCAATGAAAGTGTTTTTAAAAAAATGTATTCATAATATATTTTAAATTCATTATTAATTATGTTAATTAGGGAAATAAATGTCAATAAAAAATGTTGATTTTATTTTTATGGGTGTGATGTTATAGGATAGGAAATGAAATAAATACATTTATGTTTTAAATAATTTGTTTGTTTGTGAATATTTATTCCTTTTGAATAAATATTGGTTATAAATGTATTTATTTTTTTTACATCATATTTGCAGGTTTTTGTTATATGTAATTAACATTATAATATGTGTTATTTTAATGTTTAATATATTTAATTGCATATTTGTAAAATATTGTTTAATTATTTTTAAGATTTTTTTTAATTGTTAGTAATTTTTCTTTTTCTGCTATCCAATACTTTCCCTACTGTTGCTCTCACTGGAGCTGTAATATTCATTTTGACCCCTCCGCTATCCCAAATGTTCCCTTCTGTTGGAATAGTAAATTAAATATTTCTACTATCCAACATTTACTCTACTTTTGCACTCAATGCAGTGGGAAAAGTAAAATTTACCCCTCCGCTATCCAACACTTTCCCTACTGTTGCACTCTTTGGAATAGGAATAGTAATTTTTACCCCTCCGCTATCCAACACTTTCCCTACTGTTGCACTTATTGAAGTTGGAATAGTAAATCTAATCGTCTTGCTTTCCAACATTTTCCCTACTGTTGTATTTATTGTGTTGCGAAATGTACGTTTTCATTTTGTTTTAATAGTTTAGTGATTTATTCAATTATAGAATGTTTTTTTTATTTTAAATTATTGATATATGTATATATTTTATTTTTATATAATTTAAAAGTTTAAAAATTAAATAACGATAATAGTTAATAAATTATTTTTAAAGTAAATATTATGTATAAATTATTATGTTTGTGTGTTTATATAGTTTTTTAATGAAGTTACATTTTTCTATTGTTAAAATGTATATCAAATGTAATTAATTTTGTTATAGATAATATTAATATTTTATTTTTTAAATATATATTATTCTATTTTATTTACATTTTTTAATCAATATTTTTACTATCTATATTTTTTTCTTTGATATTTTTACCATCGATGTTTTTACCATCAATATTCTATCAGTGAACCGCTGGACATGCACCATATATTGGAAGCTTTCTCTAATTAGCATATATCAAGCTTCAAAAGGTAGATAGGACAGCTGTCAAATTCTACATAATATCACAATAATATATCTGGTCACTTGGCTGCTCCAAAGAGATGTTGGATCAGCTTGGATATAGAGTAAGCCTGAGCAAAATTTCAACTATGCCAATATAATTTCCATAATTTCATGAAATTCATGTTACGGTTGTTATTGCCGACATTATGCCATTAAGTCACATCAAATAATTATGCAAGATCAGAGTAACAGTGTAAACAATCAAAATGCATATGATTGTCTTTCGCTGTCATAGATGCGTCACTTTGTAAAGCCCAGAGCTACATTATACCTATGTCAGGTATAATGTATGCAGGGTGGGCATTCCCACTCAAAAAAGGCTTGTAGAAGTAGAGCACTGAAATCTATGCAATTTCACAGCACCACTTCTATGACTTCACTGCGACAAATCCTTATGCCCGCTGCACAGCAGGCGCAAGGAGTGACGCAGGCCTTTTTACATGGGCCTTTCCCCATGTGTAATGACACATTGCTGGAATTGCGTCAGGTTACTGACACACTCCAGCAATGTGTCATTACTGCGCCACCAGATACATCAGGATTCCTGACGTAACTGGTCAATCCTTGCGACATGGAGTTCTGTACTGTAAATACGGTGCTTCCAAGGTGTCACAAGGAGGGTGCAATAAAAAGTGCTGTATCACTGTTTTCAACCAGCAATGCAACACTTTTCATAAATGAGGCCCCAGTATTCTGTTTCACCTTTCAATGATCTCCTGTTTCTGTTGATCTTTCTTGGTGGCCCTTGAGCCCTACTGCTTCCTATCCACTTAATCTGCCAGTACAAGTGGATTTTAGGAAAGTTGCCTATGGGGCAATGCCGAGGAATGCTGCGTAGCACCCACATTGCAATTGCAAGGAAGAGGTTTCAGCTGCAGGAGCAGGATCAGTGAATGTACCAGTTTGTTCTGGCAAAGAAGTTTACTGAAAAGAGCAGCAAAATGCATTGCCCCTGCCGGGGCAGGATCAGTAAATGTAACAGTTTGTTCTGAAAGAGAGGTTTACTGACAAGTGCAGCCGACGGTATTACCAGAGTGGTTTCTGCTTAAATTGTTGCTATTAGGTCTTCCCTTTGTGGCTTATATTTTGGTGAAACCTTTCTTAGCACTCCTTCCTCCTCCTACTTTCCTCCTCTGCCAGATTCTACAAAGCTCCTGAAAAGAGCACACACAATGTTGGTTCAATACCATTTTTCACTCTTCTCAGTACAGAGGCAACTCCGCCTTGCTTCTGTATTAACAGCTGAGACCATGAGACCAGAAACAACTAGGGAATCACATAGAGAAGCACACCTAAGATGGATTTTGGAATAAGGAGCAGCACCATCAGTGAGTTCTCCAGATGCCAAGAGCACGTCACACGTACAGCAGCTGGATGGGGTTGACAACTGGAGCTGGAATTGGAGTATGGATCTAACCTCCTGTAGAAATAAAGCTGCATCCCTAAATTATTTAATCCCCTATAGAATTCCCCAAAAAACACCTTCCCTCATCTCCTTTCTTTTCTCAGAATTACATTTTTATTCTGTAAGCCCTCTTATTTCAGCAATAGACTATTTTGATCACATTACTCCTGCTCTGCAAACTTTGAGGTGGGTCCCTATTGCGTGAAGATCTACTTATGAACCTCATACCTATTACCCAAATCCTGTATCCCCATCACTCTTATTATCTGCTCAAGAACCTGAAGATCGCTCTAGGTTAATCCCAATTTCACAGATATGACACTCTTTCTTGAAAACCTTGTCTTCCATAAAAAAACATACTTTTAATCAGTCTCTCTCAAAATCTGCATTCTAGCCACTCTATCTCCTCCTTTCTTTCTTTTAATAAAGAGATAAACAATGTTTCTTGCTTGTGTATTGAGTAAACATGTTTCTTACCTATCGCCCTCTGTGAATTCCTTTCAATCAGAAAAAAAAGATATTACAGAAGGTGAGTTGTGACATCAACCACTGCAAAAATGTAAAGCTTGATAAATCATTGCTGGAGATTTTAGATGACACACATCCACAGAAATATGTATCCCTCGCTTTAGATCATGGTGTTAGGCAGGCAATATTGACACTCGGGTTGGGGGTGCTACCACTCAATGCCTACACAAGTTGTGGTGTCATTCTATGTATCAAAGAGGCTTGTGTGAACTGTTTCAGGGAGGGATTCAAGATTTAACACGTACTTTGCGACTGCCCTTCAGTCTCAGGAGCACGCCATTGTTATCTATTTCCTTTTTTATTTCAAATTTAGCATAATAGAACTGATGAATTAATTAAATCAACATTGTCTACTTCGAATGAATATATATGACATCATGCTTTTAAAATCTTAAGCCTCCTCTGAAACTATTTTAAATATTTTAGACATTTGTACTACAGACATATGTCAAAATTGTGGTAATACTGTTTTATATTGTTGAGCCCTGTCAGGATCTTAATCAATCAAACATTTTGACCTGATGTTGACTTGAGAGTGTAAGTCAAAACATATCCATACAATCAGGGTTCTCTATCTCCTCTCTTATCTTCTTACAAATTAGAAACTGGTGAAACACTACTGCTGACAAGGTGACAAGTGCCGATGCCATTATTTGTGCGGGATAAAAGAAGGGATTTCTCAGCAGTAGATTTTTTTTCCACATGAAGAAACAAGAAAAACATACTTAGCAAGCACATTTGCACTTGCTCAGTAGTTTTGCGTAAGAGCAAATAGACTATTGTTATTTTCTGATGAGAACTTGGAATTTACAGAGGTTTCACAGGCGTATGCATGGAAATGTGCTAATGTCACAGTGCTCCAAACTGTTGTGAATTTCTGAAAGTATTACATTTGCATCATGTGCAAGCGTTCTAGAGCTGCACAATTATCACTTCCCTGCCTCAATGAACCGCAGCAGCAGCTGAACCCAGAGGAAGGGAAATGTAAGAAAATAAGTGCATGACAGAGCCTAGTATTGAATAGAATATCCTTTGAATGGATTTGAACATACCACTGATTGCAAACACAGTGACATGCTATCATTCATACCTTAATATCAAGCAACCCTATCTCGATTCCAACATAGAAGCTGTAACTAAAAGAACATTCCTGATATTCAGGCTATTCTTCGTCCACTTTACTCTATTTGAGAAATCTTGGAAGTCTACCCTCAAGAATAACAGCTCTTGTCCTCTATGGGGTTACAAACTTGAAACTATAGAACATATGATATGCATCTGTCCTTTACTGTCAAACTTGCAGAAGGTCTAGCTACGAAAACTGTTGGTAGAGGCAAACGTCAGAACAACTAATCAATCTCCCTCATTTAAAAGTGTATTGATGATATTGTAGACTTGGCTTACTCTCTTTTAAGATCAAATGTTAAATGTTTTAGCTTAGAAAGGCTCTTCCTATGACGGCTTGTCTGTTTTTATTCATGACTAATCGGTGCTTTCTTATAAACCTTATTTTATTGTTTAAGTTACTGTATTTTATATATATTTATTGTAATAATTGTTGCATCAATACAATATTTATCATTTTTAATATCAGTGTTACAGTTTTTTATATACATCGGCACCTTTACAAATTATAATATACATTTTTGTTGTTTAATATTAGTTTCTCAGTGTATCTGCTTTTCTCATTTAAATGAGAATTGCACATAGATGTTATGGCGCATTATAGACACAGTTACAGCCTTACATTCTGCATAGGTTAGCACTATTCATATAATGTAATAGCAATAATTAAACACGTATGCACACTCCTGATTTGTTACTTTTAAAAATCCAACAACTTAACATTTTCCTACGCAGTAATTTGGCAAACTGCACTGTAACTATGAAGTTGGAATTGTAATAAAGGCAACAACCTGAAAATGAATAAAGGTGGTGGCTATTATCACTTTCAAATCTCTTTTTTCTCTATAGAGACATAGAGATGCCTATACCTGTTTCACCGGCTTGAACCCCTGGAATGCAATCTATCAGAGTCCAGCCAAGGCTTTGATTGACAGGTAAAATTCATCCAAGTTACATTTCATGCACTCTGTTTAGTGTCTTCTACGCTGTCTTATTACAGTATTGTTGTCTGACAGATGTCCAGACGTTTCTCAACGCATTATTCCTACCAAGACATAAGAAAGACTTAAAAGCTAAACTACAGCCCTGCAAAGATACCGGAAGAATAAAAAATTCTAATCAAAATGTTGATTAACAAAAAAACTACCACTGCTGTCCGCAATCCTAACATGTGTTCAATGTAATGTTTTGGTAAATGAGGCTAAATATAAGACTAGTTCAGAGCTTAGTTTAAAATCACTCAAATTAACGCAACACCAGTACAGGAATAAAAGTTCAAAATTGCCAACCAAATCCTAGGCACATACTTAAAAATAACAGTATGCAAACATTTTAATATTTAACTACGCCACGGAACAAATACAAATTATATACACAAACAGGGCCCACTGTGATATGTAGAACAGACAGTTTCAGAATTTTTGTTTGTATTGTGAATGTGGTTGGCAGGTAGGCCAAAGGTGCATGCTGACTGAAGGTAAATGCTCAGTATGATAACCAGGCAACGTGCCAACAGTTTACACACAGACACACCCTGATGTAGTTCCTGAAATTCTCCATGACGCACAGCAGAACACAAGCTTTTGCAACTCACAACCACGATGCGCATGCGCAGCTTTGCTAATGTGCCTTCCAAAGGTGCATTGATTTTTCATGAATGTTTTGTAAAAACATTTACAATCAGTTCACACAAGGCATATGCCACTAACGCCATAGAGTGATCCTAGAAACCCCGGATGAGACACATTCCAAAGTGAAATTGTATTTGTGCACCTTGCGTGCTACATATTGCATGCCACGGCATACCATAGCAGTGACCAGGGGTGTGCACTTTGATGAGCACCTTTGAACACGATGCCAATCAGCCGGCATGTAATTTTATACTACCCGTGGATTGTTATTCACAGCATTCCTTGCTAGAGTTACTTAAGGACTTTATGGTTGACATTCAGATGATATAGCTGTACTTGAGTCAAACTCACAAGTCCACAAATGGCTTTAAGAATGGTACTTTTCCACATTTTTGCAGCACAAAGATCCATCACGGTAAGCTTGTCATGAGATGTATTTCATGAGGTGCACTTCTGGCAATTGACTTGAAAATATTAAGGCATTACGTTGTATTCTTTGCTGCAGAAGAAATTCAATAACTTGTACAACAAATAGAATAATACAAGCAGCCTTCTGTAGAAATGTTATTGGTGAGTTCCAGCAGACAACTCTCTGACAGACCACAAATCACATTCACATCAGGGTACCTTTTCATTAACCCTTTTCAACTCAGTCTCTGTAGTGTGCCTTCCTCCTGAAAGGGCCTGGGCCCATTTGTTCAGTTCTCCTCCAATGTCGATCCTTCAATTGTTCTTTTTAGGATCATGAAAGTTTAAAAGGAGCGAGATTTTGTAAATCAATTTAATATACAGTGTAACTCAATATTGCTACACAATAACTCAGGTCAACAACCAAATGAAGATTAATCAAATGTTATTACAAATTCAAAAATGGTTAAACATTAACAAATCTCAGCATGAGAGTAAACAAATACAAAGGAAACAGAAGAAACAGAAGAAATCCTAATCTCCTGAAGAGATTTACTCAGTGCAGCAAGAAAAGAACAACACGTTCTATGTCTATTATGCATGTAATCAGAAAGCAAAACTTAAGGTTCCCCTGCATCAGCATGTCATTGGAGAAAGCATTTAGGGGCATATTACCAACAACTAGCGATAATTATCGCTATGTTGGTTTAGCGGCGATATTTTTATCGCCGAGCTGCAGCGATTTTTATCGCTTAGGAACCTTGCTATTATCAAGGTATATCTCCTAAGCGATAAAAATCGTCCGAAATGCATGAATATCGATGAAAAGTCAGCGATATTCATGCATTACTGAGCTAATGCTCTTAGCCATGTTATCCACCTACCATTGGATAACATGGCTAAGAACTGCTCAAGGGCAGGTGTTAGCTTTTGGAGATATTCGCGCTTAGCGCGAATATCTCCAAAAGTTGGTAATAGGAGATAGCGATGTTAGCGACTGTTTCCAGTCGCTAACATCTTGGCACGCCCACTTTGCATGTCATTAGTGATAAATATCACTGACATGCAAAGCGGGCCCAAGATGGTCGCTATCTTCTACTAGCTGTCGCTAACTGGTGTTAGCGACAGCTAGGTAATAGGGAGATAATTTTATCTCCGCTTTCTTGGCTTTTAAAGCCAAAAAAGCGGAGATAAACCCCCTTGATAATATGCCCCTTAGTTCTATGTATCCCTACTCTAACTCTAAACGTTCCATCCCTAATTTAGTACTGAGGAAAATGAATCAAAAGAAAAAAGGTTTCAGTAGTTAGAGTCTTCCTAAGAAGTCGCGCTGCCATCAGATGGGTCAGCAGAATATAGCCACAAGTAGGAAAGAAGCAAGCTAGCACTCAGGTGCTTTCCGTCAGAAAGGCAAGATTCAAATGGGCATCTGTCTCTCTCTACAATGCAAAGAAACAAAAAATGTCCCAGGGTTCTACGTATAATTATGTAAGCACAGTTTAGCAAAAAACATATACATAAACACAAGCATTCTATATCATCAAGAAAACCAAAAACTTTGTTGTGTCAGCCAACACTTGAATAATACACGTAAATCCAGAAAAATGATATATCAAAAATACATTTATATTGTTTATTTATACAGACAGTTTAAAAACAAGTTGTCATTAAAAACATAAAATCTCTCTACAATGCATCATATATTAAAAATTGTACTCGGTCAATGTCCCATAATGCTTTTCTCACATGTAGCCTACTTTAGGCTCAGTCACAAACTTTTCCATGATGTCGATTCCTATCACAGCCTTTTCCATGTTTGCGCCTCTGCAACAGTTTCTCCTTGGTCTTTTCTCCTTAACTTGTGTGAATGCACTACCATTCACCTTATCTTTGCAGGGCAAGCTAACTGTATCTCCTTCATTCCTCAACTATCTAATGCTTATTTTTCACTAACAGAGCGTTTGTCCACCTTCAAGTAACATTCTACAAGCCTCACAAAGGAATCCAAGCATTAATTTCAGAAACGAGAACACTCAAAATGTGCTGTGGATTCAGGCCTTCAAATTTGGGCTAAAATAGCTTATTTACGTTGAGCATTTCCATAAAATCAGTAGCATGTTCAATAGAAACGTTCACTAAACAATATTAGTCTGTCTAATTCAACTACATCATTGGCCTCATAAACATTAAAAATACATTTAACGTGTCACTGCATCACATCACTAATTATTTATATATTGGTGTATTACATCGTTTATACATTTTCAGTACCATTTTATGATTCATATGTTAAACTTCACATTGAATCGTGTTAAATTCACAAGAGCATGTTACTTGGTTCACATTTTCTATAACCTCTATTTTCACCTATAACACTGAATATTATGTGAGTGCGTACTACAAGGGGTTACATTGCACTCCTAACAGATACCCATGTAGGACACGAATTTCTGCTCTATCAATCCCTACCTCACCCTGAGCAACAGCACAAGAGAGCCCCATGTTTCATGCCAGCTTACACCCGGGGTTGTAGGCTAGTGTAGAGGAATATGCCTCTCAGTTTCTACTTCTCTGAAGTCATATTGTTGGCAAATGTTATTCTCTTTCGGGCTGTGTTTCTATCTGTTTTTTTATCAGTATTTATCTGTTGTCTGTAGTCTGTTTAGTGACTGTCTATGCTTTGGAGTTTCCATCACAGTGAGATATTTACAAAATGACAGATACCTCTGAGGGATAAGTAGCACTCTTATTTGTAGCACTGACCCAATGTTTGCCAGACTCCAGAGAGACTTCATGCCTTTGTGATATTATTCTGTATATTCATTGGAAGGTTTGGCTACTATCTTCCAGCAGCTGGTAGAGGGTGATGGTATGTGGGTCTCTTGCCATGATATGGCACCAGATTTATGTGCTTCTTGATATTTAGCAACAGAGGATGCCTCACAGCTCTACCTTGCACCTCTGATGTAGGTGGATTGTGTGAAGGTAAAGAAGTTGTTTGCAGAACTGAATCTGCGTTGTGTCTATGGGGTTTTAAGACACCCGCTATATTTTTTTGCTCTTTTAGACTCTTCACTTCACCTCCATGAAGAGGTAATGTCAAATAGTTTCAGCAATAACCTTGATGAAGGTTTAAAGAATTCTAAATATTCCTCTGTGGCATAGTGAATAAAAATGACATTTGCCTGAAGTCTCTACTGCTACTTTAAAACCTCTGTGTGTGTTTTTTCTGAGCCCTAAGTAGCTTTAGTCTGTGGTGCGTTCGACCTCTGTACCATCACAAAATAATGCAACTAGTTTCTGTTGTTATTTTGATTTTTGATATTTTTTTTTTTTAAAAGGTAGCTTGCATCCTTTAGGTGTCCTATAAGAGTGCACTATTGAAATTGCTTTTCTGGAGATTAAGGGCCTGATTATGAGTTTGGCAAAATGGGCCAGCTGTCGCTTTTTTGGCGGTCTTCCCACCTGCTGCCATTGCGGTCTGACTGCCCAATTATTATATCGGTGGGAACTGGGCTAAAAGACAGCCACAGTCATGCCACCCCTGCAAAGACTCCTGCTCCTGCATCGATGGTGGGAGAGCCAGAGGCAGTCCTTTCAAGCTTCCTGCCATCCACATTGCGATCCTCAATTCCGCCAGACTCGGCGGAAAGGTTGGAAAGTAGGTGCCTACTCACCTTTTTTGGGATCCCACTTCGGAATCCGTGTTGGATGGCATTGTTCAGGTCCTTCCTGTGCTGCCGCCTCAGACCATGAAGCTCAGCAATCTTGTTATCACCGGAATCGAAGGGTGGCTTCTCTGTCCCTTCTCCTATTTCAGTGTATGAGAACAGTTACTTTCGGTTTGTGTTATTTTGCATGCAACAACACAGACAGTACACATAACCTACAAATGCATTGTGACACAACACAACATGTATATGTATTTTATGATATTGACACATTTTATTTACCTATATTTACAGCCGCGAGATGTCACTCCATCAGTGTACCAACGCGAAGAGACCGCCAGCCCATTGGGAACATCCAAATCAGCTCGGCGGAATACAGCCATCCTGACGGTGGCAGAGTATTCCAGCCGCAACATCTTAATACGATGGGCAGGAATGCCTTCAGCTTGGCAGAGTACTCAGTCCCGCGGCGGAAAGCCAGTAAGACCATCAAACTCGTAATCAGGCCCTAAGATTGAACTAGTGTGCTTCTTTATTGAGTACAGAAATGATTAGATCATCTCTTCTTAAAATCATATTATTTCTGAGCCATTCAACATCAAATCTGTATGGCCTTGGATTAATTTAGCTCTCTGTTACATCCTAGCTAGTTTTGCACTACGCAAATACTTTGCAGACATGCATACCTACAAATGCTGTAGTGCTTATATAGTGCACAATCACCCCAAGGGGTATCATGGCGCTGTACACATACCGCTCTGGAACCCCTCCTGGCCTTTCCATGTGAAGTGCCCACTCCTGGGCCCCCCAAGGTGAGGATGCTATAATACTGATAATGAGTGGCGTGGCGCACAGCTAGTATTTGTATTGAGTTTTCCTGTGATTTTTAAATGATTTCATTTAAGTTCCGGGTGCTCCAACAAGTGACGTAACCGTCCATGTAAGTCGCGATTAATTACTGGTTGAGTGTGTTACAAAGGGAGTAAACGCATCCTTGAGATTGAGCACACGCATCAGGTTTGTCATGTAAAGACAGACTCCGTTGTAAGTTATGACAATCGATTATTTATTCAAAGAGTGTGGAAGGAAGTTGTGTTTTTCCCAGAGCTCCTTGACAAAGGGCATTTCCTGCCCGAAATGCATCGGAGCATTTTTTTGAAATTGTGGTCAAACTAATAACATTGGAATATATGAATCCAGGAACTTTTTGCAACAAATGAATATGATAAATCTTTGAATAAATAATCGATTGTCATAACTTACAATGGAGTCTGTCTTTACATGACGAACCTGATGCGTGTGCCCAATCTCAAGGATGCTTTTACTCCCTTTGTAACGCACTCAACCACCCCCCAAGGTGAGGCCAGGCAACCTTGCGCTGTTGGGTACATTGTGGAGATTAAGCAAGCTATTGCCCAGAGTTGCAGCATGGGACCCATGATTAGAATAGGCACGAGGCAAGAATTGTCAGGTCTGAGGAAATTTTAGCCCAAGACGAGCCTGAGGCGGGAATTGAACCCAAGTCCGGGCCAGACCTCTGCATCAGGGTCTGCCGCTCTAACCATTGAGCCACACTTCTCCAAACATCTAGCAGTTTTGGAAAGTCATTATTGTAAAGGTTGAAAGATGTTGAGCTGAAGTTTTACCCTTGTCTAAACGTTCATAACCAATGACTTGGTATGCATGATATTTATAGTCATTTTACAGCTAATAAGGTGTACATAGATTTTATATTTAAGTGATTTGGTGTTTCATTTTAGGTACTAGATTAAACTATGTGATTTTCAATAAAGAAGCAAGTTATGTTCCAAATATTTTGTTGTTTGCTGATCAGAGCCTGTAATGTGAAGATATGGTCTTGGTTCAGAAGGCGGAAGGAAACCCATCAAACTCTTTTAAGTTATGTTGTCAGTGAGGAATCATAGTATTCATTGGTTATTGGAGCTGGAGGAGAGGAAGTTTATATTAATCCTTGCATACATTTCCTTCAAGTTATTTGGGTCAATAATATTGCCATCTTTGTAGGAGTGATGAACCCTTCAGACCATATCTTTGAGAAGTGTTTGGGTCACACTATTATGTCGGAAGCTTTTACAAATGCATCTTGATTTTGGTGACTTTAGTCTGAACTCAGAACATATCACCTAATATATTATCTTGCCTGCAACATGTTCTCTAATGCTTGAGGAAACCCTCTCGTACCTTGATGGTTTTCTGGAAAAGCTGAGCATTTCTGTGGAGATATCTTTGAGAAGTTTCTAAAGCGGTCTGTCCATTGAGGAAGTCAATCTGATTTCTTATTTTTTCAATTTCCATAGTTTCTACAAGGAATTGCTGTGGAATGCAGCAGCTTTCTGAGCCACTTTGCCTGTCATTATTCTGCTTTTCTATCCTATTGTTTATTAATATTGTGTTGAGGCATCCTGTATCTAATTCTCTGCATTCTGGATCACTGAATTTTAGGTTACTCTTTTTTTAACTGTTTGCTTGCCTTTCTAAACCACAGACTCGGTTGATTATCGTGTTTTTTGCCAGTATTTCCATAGTGGCACCATTTATGATTCTGTTGCTCTCCTTAGGAGGATTCAGTTAATAACCCTGACAACTTGGTTTGCACAGGTTGGGGTTTGATTGTAAGTTTTAGCGAGGAAGGCACCGACTATGCTTCTTTTTTGTGTGCAACATTTCTCTATTGGGGATTTCAACACACAAACGTGATACAGATTGCAAACTGATTGTGTTTACAAAAATAGATTTAAAAATCGGAGGAAGCCACTGGACATAAACAGATCCTGAAGGTGATTAAACCCAGAGAAGAAGAAGTGAGGGTCTGAGCCCAGTGCCAGGGTGTGGGGACAGCCATCTCCATAACATAGTGGACCAGGAGTACGGAGCACCCAATAGCAGGAGGGGGAGACAGCAACGGGCCACTGACCCTGGGAAAGGAAAGGGCACGTGAGTACCATGGGGGTTGAAGTACTCAGGGACAGCATCTAGGGAAAAGAGGGGTAGCAAACAAAAGGAGCCATCACCTAAATGCAGCAAAAGCAGAGCAGGGTGCAGTTGAGATGTGGGGCACTCCAAGGAGTGGGTCCCGGGAAGCCATGTCAGGACAGAGCTGAACCATCAACATCTATTGATCTTAACACCATGGTAAGTAGAGGCAGCCATGACCCGGCGGATAGGATAGTCACTGACACTGGCAGCAGTGGTCGAACGGAACAGAGGAACGGCTTTGCTCTTAGACCAGTGATTTTGTACTCTGAAATCAGGGAAAAGCCCTCATTGAGTGACACGGTAGCTGCTATCGTCGTCCAGGGACGGGAAAAGAGTAGCAGAATATCATCTGTGTACAAAAGTGTGGTGGAAATGCCAATCACACCCGGCAACCTCTGTTTCACAGCCGACAGTGGCTTCAGGACAAAGGGAACAAACAGTAAGGAGGAGAGGTGGCAGCCCTGGTGGGTTCCTTGCACTACTGAGATGGGTTCAGATGGGGACTACAGCAAGAGACCCAGGCTCCAGGGTATCATAAAGGAGATGCGCCTTCCGAATCTGACACCAAGCCCACATGGGACATGATGTGAAAAAGGTAGTGCCAGTAAACACAGTTGAACACCTTCTCGGCATCCAATGAAAGCAGAAGGATTTCAGAGGGGTCATCCTTCATTTATCAATGCAAGTAGGAGAGAAAGTAGAGATGGAAATGGAAGCTGTGGCCCGGGATTAAGCCTACCTGGGAGTAAAGGGGTAAAACATTGCTTAGGCGGGTAGCCAGGACCTTGGCTAGACTTTCGTGTCAATGTTGAGCAGTGATTCGGGTGGTAGCTGGTGCAGTCCAGGGGGTCCTCGCCAGTCTTCAAGGATAGAGGTAACTGTGGCCTTGTCGGAGAAAACCCCCAAGAAAGCAGCCTTCTCTGCCTCCTGAAACATCCTTGTCAGGGTTTCCTTTCCACACTGTTGAACACACTTTGAACTGCATATATTGCTGTCTTGAGGTGTGTCAAAGGGAATGGGGGAATGGGACAAAATAATAAAGATAGACTGGTCACTCTTTTCATGATATCACCGTTGTCGCACTGTATCTCCAACGAACCACACTAGCTTGTGTTCTGGGCTCTGTGAGCACTGCAGAGAGATGAGCACAATGTCAATCGGTATTACTAGGCCTGCTTGTCTTTTGCCATGCTCTCACTCAGTCGCTCATGCGCTCACTCTCGCATACCTTTGATGGACCAGTTGTCTCTGGACTCTGTGTTCTAGCCATCCATTGTGGGCTTGTGGCGATGCAGAAACTTGTTTCTGACATAAGTGATCTGCAGGATTTATGGGCTGAAAAGTGACTAGTTACTGCCCTAGTCGAGGTCAAGCAAACCACACTCTGATTACTGAAATGAAAGTAGTACTTGAGGTGCAGGCTCTAGCTGTATTGCTGGTTAGTGTTAATCATTAGTTGCTAAGTCTACGGGAGCACTAGTTGTAGCTAAATCCGTCTGGTTCTTGTGCTGGGAAACTGCCTTGCCTTGTCTGTGGCTTGAGTTTCTGTGCAATCCTTATTGGTACGGAGCAGTGTGATCCCTATGTACGTGTTGATCGTTAAGCGCTTATGCACTTACTGACTTTGTTCTCTTTTTTCTAGGGATCCCAGCAAGGGCCTCTTGCAACGACGGTGGAGGACTTGTGGTTGCCAGAGAGGAGGTCGAGGGTGAGTGTGGTGTCATAGATGTAACTCAGGTAAGCATTAGGCCCAAAGGGCTGATGCCACACCAGAGCTCTTCAGGTATGTGTGTTCCTACCAAAGCTCTGATTGCCTAACAATGGGGCGTGTCCCGGGTGTGGTGAAAATAGCGGGCAATTAAAGATGGCCACTGAGTTCTTACTCTCTCTAGGCCTTGTGCCGAACTCCACGTACTCAGGTCTATTCTCCCCAACCACTCTATATGTTCCACACGGTTCCATTGCTCTAATGTACCACAAACTAACCTGCATCCTCACTGCATCCACACTCACACAGAGTTCTCAAGCTCTCAAGATGTGCATGCTCATTCCAGGCCCTCCATACTCGCACTAAACTGGACCAGGATGGCATTTGTAAGGGTACATCTAGTGGTGTGCCTAGTTTAACACTTGCCGTGCACTGTGTGCTCATGAGAACAGGTGAGGGCCATCAGCAGTCGAATTGGTGACTTTGCAGCATGATGTGCCTACCTTGCGTGCAAAGAAATGGGCGCTATGGTGGCAAAGAGTGGGTCTCTAACATGGAGCAGCCATGACGGTCAGTTCCAAGTCCATGCTTCTTAACGAAGGGCAGCCAAACATCCTGTCCTTTCCCTGTCCAGATGAAACACTATGAAAAGACTGCAGGGGTATTTATTTTTGTTTGATGTTTTGGACTGCTTTGATGAACAAAACTATCGGGCAATGTGCTGCGAATGATGATTACCCTTTGACATGCTTTATAAATACAAACAAGTCTTCATATTGGTTTTGAATTAGCTTACTTAAACTGTTTAAGGGATGCTTGAATAAAGCCACAAATCGTCCATTTATCTAATATACAGAGTTATAAAGGAATCCTACCAGATGTGCCATGTGCACATATATAACTCCTTGATTAGTTAGCTAGATACACCATTCTAAAAATGCAGGTGTGAGAATAATTCTGAACATAATGTTTTCGTTGGAGGATTGGGAACCATCAAAATTGTTAAACTGTCTGACAAATCATGTGTAAGGGCAGGTTTAACCTGTTTCTAGTGAGATACTGTTACTCATGTTTATCTTCTCAAGTTTGACCATTTTAGTTTGGATCCTGACAATCATCATTTTTGGTCTGGAAAAAGATTTTACACAAACCAAGTCAGTGTTCATGTTGTTCATCAATGTGAAAGTCACTGCAAAAATGCCCAGCATAGTGCAATTTCTGTGGTTTGGCCACACATCTTTTACACACTCCAACATGAAATCCCACTTTGCTGGCCAGATATTTTACACCCTCACTAAGGCATTCTGGGAAATGATTTTCTGAAAATCTTGCAGGAAAAAGAGAGCCATTTTTATTAAAGGTTTAGCCTTGCTCTTGCACCAGGCAAGGGGATGCAGGTTGACGAAAAACCTAAAATGAGATTTACCAAGCCATGCAAGACCACCTTGTGTGGCCCTGCATGACTTGGAAAATCTAGAGCATGGGTACTCACAAAATTTCCGTCGGGGGCCAAAATCACAGTGTGGTTTGTGGCCGAGGGCTGCACCAGTATGGGTGGGGTCAGTAGGGGTGGGGGTCAGTGAGGGGGCGGGTCTCCAATAAAAAAATCAAACCTCTTTCAAAGCATTAGACAATGCTGTATTTCATAAGCATATGTAACTACAAAGAGCACATTTTGATAATTCATTTTTATTAGCAGACAATAGCAATCTTAAGAGGCATTGCATAGCTTCATAAACACTTTGACCCCGATTCCATCACAGTCTCTCTCTCTCTGTCTCTCTCTCTCTGTTAGTCAGTCTCTCTCTCAGTTAGTCAGTCTCTCTCTATGTCAATCAGTGTCCCTCTCTGTCAGTCAGTCTCTCTCTGTCAGTCAGTCTCTCTCTCAGTCAGTCAGTATCTCTTTCTCTCTCTCTCTCTCCCTGTCAGTCTCTCTGTCAGTCTCTCTCTCTCTCTCTCTCTTTCAGTTTCTCTCTCTCTCTTAGTCAGTCGGTCTCTCTCTCTCTCTTAGTCAGTCAGGCTATCTCTCTCTTAGTCAGTCATTCTCTCTCTCTTATTCAGTCAGTCTCTCTCTCTCTGTCTCTCTCTCTCAGTCCATCTCTCTGTCTCTCTCTCAGTCAGTCAGTCCCACTCTCCCTCAGTCAGTCAGTCAGTCAGTCTTTCTCTTTCACTCTCTCTCTCTCTGTCAGTAAGTCTCTCAGTAAGTCAGTCTCTCTCTTAGTCAATCTCTCTCTCGCTGTCAGTCAGTCTCTCTCTGTCAGTCAGACTCTCTCTCTCAGTCAGTCAGTGAGTCTCTCTCTGTCAGTCTCTCTGTCAGTCTCTCTCTCTGTTAGTCAGTCTCTCTCTGCCTCAGTCAGTCTCTCTCTCTCTCTGAGTCAGTCAGTAAGGGTGGGCGTAAAATCTGTTTCGCGGGCGAATTTGCGGATTTTCCACGATTTCGCGATCCGTGAATCTCGCGAAATCGCGGTAAAATCCGCGAGTCAGCAGGGACGAATTTTCAGCCAAGCAAGGGTTACAGCAGCAGGTGCAAAAGTTGAACCTAATTTCTTTGTAACCTTTTACAAAAGGGTTACAAACAAATTAACTTCAACTTGGACACCTGCTGCTAATTGCTTCCTGGCGCCTCATTGCCTACTTGCAACTATTCTCTGACCCTGCTCTGACCCTTGAAGCAGGGTCAGAGAATAGTTACAAGTAGGCAACGAGGCACCTGTCCAAGGAATTAAACCTCATCAGGAAGCACTTACAGATATAAAAAACAGGAAGAAGGGAGAGGATGGCAAATACACCCATTTTGAGTTGTCAGGAGAGGTTAAACTAAAAGAGACCTTTACAGCACAATTTTCATATGCATTTTGCTAAAAATAAAAAGCTGTATGTTCTGTAGGGGCAACTCAGGAATCTGGCCCTTCAGAGATCCGGCCTCTCTTTCTTTCTCTCATTCTCTCTCTCCCTCTCTCTTTCCCTCTCTTTCTCTCTCTTTCTATCTATCTATCTATCTATCTATCTATCTATCTATCTATCTATCTATCTATCTATCTATCTATCTATCTATCTATCTCTCCCTCTCCCATAAACGACTGCATGGGTAACTTTTCTATGCAAGCGGCTCGCGAAGACACAAAAAGCCCAGCGAACACGCAAAAAAACCCAGCGAACACGCAAAAAAACAAAAATCCGCAAATTCGCACAAATTTGCGAATTTTGCCGATCGCAAATTCGCGAACCAGCAAATTTGCGGATCCCGAATTCGCAAATTCGCCCATGCTTATCAGTCAGTCTCTCTGTCAGTCTATCTCTCTCTCTCTGTCTCTCTTAGTCCGTCTTTCTCTAAATGTCAGTCTGTCTCTCTGTCAGTCAGTCTCTCAGTCAGTCATTCTCTCTCTCTGTCAGTCTCTCTCTGTCAGTCAGTCTCTCTCTCAGTCAGACAGTGAGTCTCTGTCAATCTATCTCTCTCTGTCAGTCTCTCTCTCCATTTGACAGTCTCTCTCTCTCTCTGTCAGTCAGTCTCTCTCTGTCAGTCAGTCTCTCACTTAGTCAATCAGTCTTTCTCTATGCCAGTCTCTCTCTCTCTGTCAGTCTCTCTCTCTGTCACTCTCTCTCAGTCAGTCAGTCAGTCTCTCTCTCAGTCAGTCTCTCTCTTAGTCAGTCAGTCTCTATCAGTCAGTCTCATTCAGTCAGTCTATCTCTCTCTCTCTGTCAATCTATCTCAATCTGCCATTCTCACTTAGTCCATCTCTCTCTTTCTGTCAATCAGTCTCTCTCTCTCGCTCAGTCAGTCAGTCTCTTTCTCCCTCTCTCTGTCAGTCAGTCAGTCTCTCTCTCTCTCTCTCTCTCTCTCTCTCTCTCTCTCTCTCTCTCTCTCTCTCTCTCTCTCTCTCTGTCAGTTCCTCTCTTTCTGTCAGTCAGCCTCTCTCTGTCTCTGTCAGTCTCTCTCTCAGTCAGTCAGCCTCTCTCTCAGTCTCTCTCTCTCTCTCCCTGTCTCTCTCTATCAGTCTTCCTATCTCTGTCTGTCACTCAATCTCTCAATCAGTCAGTCTCTCTCTCCCTAAGTCAGTCAGTCAATCTCTCTCTCTCTTTCAATCAGTCTCTATGTCAGTCAGTCAGTCTCTCTCTCTGTCAGTCAGTCTCTCTCTGTCAGTCTCTCTCAGTCTGCCTCTCTCTCTCTGTCACTCAATCTCTCTGTCAGTCTCTCTCTCTTTCAAACAGTCTCTCTGTCAGTCAATCAGTCTCTCTCTGTCAGTCTCTCTGTCAGTCAGTCTCTCTCTGTCAGTCAGTCTCTCCCTGTCTGTCAGTCAGTCTCTCTGTTAGTCTCTCTCTCTATTTGTTAGTCTCTAAGTCAGGCAGTCTCTCTCTCTCTCCCTGTCAGTCAGTCAGTCAGTCTCTCAGTCAGTCTGTCTCTCAGTTAGTCAGTCTCTCCGTCAGTCAGTCTCTCTCTCTCTACTCTCTCCACTCTCTCTTTTAACTCTGTCTCCACTGTCTTTGTCTCTACTCTCCCTCTCTGCACTCTCTCTCTCTCTCTCTCCACTCTCTCTCCGCTGTCTTTCTCTCTCCAATCTCTCTGTCTCTCTCTCCACTCTCTCTCTCGCTCTCCACTCTCTCTCTATCTCTCCACTTTCTCTCTCTCTCCACTCTCTCTCGCTCCACTCTCTCTCTCCTCTCTCTCTCTCCGTCTCGCTCTCTCTCAGCGGGGCCATGGGTACATTATCTGCAAGGTTGCGGGCCACCAAGGAAGGCCTGCCGGGCCGCTGGCGGCCCGCGGGCTGTACTATGAGTACCACAGATTTAGAGCAATGCAACAGAGCGCAGGTTGCTGCCTTGTGTTGCTCTGCCCCAGGACGGCCTTCCATGGGTGGAGCGTGGGTTTAGCATCCACCCATGGATTTTGGTGCATTTCCTGATTTACCATGAGTGGTGGATCTGGGAATATGTCAAAATACAATGCCTAATATATGTTAAATATGGTACATTCCTGTCCTCTCCTTTTCATGCATGCAGCGCAGGAAGGTGTCTTACTGCACTTCATTGCAGGACATTTTGATAAACCTGTCCCTGAACCTTTAGCAAGGACATGGCCAAGATAAACAATCATTGGTAATGTCAATAGGTCTCAGCAATTCCCTAGACATTGGCCTTGTCAATGTGAATGTCTTTTAGCCATGTTGTCTAGCAACACATCTGCTGTTCATCATGGCTGAAAGTTACTGAGAGCCCAGAATGACAGGATCCTGAGCGGATTCCGAGTTTCTTCAGCCCTCATGTTGAGTTTATTGTCCTGACCCTCATTACACAAAAAATCACTATGACTTGGCCTGTGCATGCTCCAGAAGGTGCTTTTTCAGTGATTTCTAGCCATGCTGAGCAGCAGATGTGCTGCTAGACAACATGCTAAAAGACATTCACATTCGTAAGGCCAAAAGCTCGGGCATTGCCGCGATCTAGTCGCATTGCCAATGCTTGTATGTGTTGTCGGGGTCTTGTGGAACCGATAGTGAGAAACAGTTGAGGAGCTTTGAAGTGAAATGAGGATGTGGCATAATGGCCAGAGCTGCCAATGGGAACTGGGGAAACAGACTCGAATCTCGAGGTTGACTGAATATTTTGAAATTCCGGGAAGATCACTTATGCCTCCCCTTTCCTAGGACAATGAATGTGTCAATGTGCAATGAATGAATGAATGAATGAGTGTCTTTTATATAGCGTAGCTACTCAGAAAGTGACCTGGAACTCATCAGAGAAGAACAGAGTACCCAAAGGCGTTCCCTAGTTCTAAAGCTTACATAGATATGTCTTCAGATTCTTCTTGAAGTGTGCTTCCTTGTTATTAATCTCAGGTGATCAGGAAGCTGGTTCAACATACTTGCTGTTCTGACCATAAAAGAGGACCCCCCCCCTATGATGTTTCGGAAACAGGGGATAGATTACAGGCCAGCATTACTAGAGTGTAGCGGTCTTGCTGGTCTGTACTCCTTGATCCTCCCATTTAAGTAAGCAGGACCCCTGTTGTTGAGGGCCTAGTGGGCCAGAGTCATAGTTTTGACATTATGCGTTTGTGCACTGGAAGCCAATGACGATTCTTGTGAGCACCTAAAGCACTCCAATGGTTTTGGCTGGTGTAAGCACTATGGCAAGATAGAGGACAGAACAAGCGCTCAAATACCATTGGATCATGCAATACAAAAGCCAGCAGTGAGGAGGGAGGTAGTGGAGGAACGGGTCAAGCAGGGAAGCAGGAGGGGTTTGGGTGATGGACGAGCAATGAGTGGAAAAAAACCCTTAATTGAAGCAGGATCAGTGACAAAAATGAATGTGTCATGGTGTAAAGTAACTGGTGAGCACTTAAAGTGCTCCAATACCATCGACTTGTGTTCACGCTATTGCAAGTCAGACGCTGAAGCAAGTGCTCCAATACCAGTGGATTGTGCAAAATAAATAAATAAATAACCCACCCAATGCAATGAGTTTCAGCACTATATACATTGATATTAACGTGTCATGTTAGTATTCATGAACAGTAGCGCATAAAGAAACGTCCAGTTCCAAGGTGTATGTTTCTTGGCAACATTTTTCTCTTTATTATAACACAAGTAGATTCTCTTTTTAACATTCCACATAATATAGCCTCATAGCCAACGCGTTTCATCTCCAAAGAGACTTCTTCAGGGCTCAAGCGCATGGCATACAACGTATTCCTTAAAAAGCGTAAGGCTTCAGATCCAATGGTCATGGGATATCTATAAGTCACAAAATTCTCGGCAGCGGCATGAAACCCGTCCGCTTGTATGATCAGCATCCAGTTTTCAGTGAAATAAACCAGTGTTGTTTGTGTTTTGACAACTTTTTAAGAAATGCATTCTTTTATATATGAATGCATGCATTTTGCTGGTATGTGTTCATTTGTCCAAGGGAGATGACCTGAAAGCACAAGTACTCCTATGGAGTGCTTGAAAACAAATAAAAAAGAGCACCGCAAACCAGGACCGGTGCAAGTAGACATTTACTTGGTCCTTGCCATCGGGAGGGACAAACACAAGAAGAGGGTGTGACGCCCACATGCCATGACGAATGACATCAAACAAAATGAGAGCGATGCTGAAGTGGTATACAACTGTTACAACAAAGTTTTTACAACGTACTACCATTACAACGCAGACATTACCACGCATACCATTACAACGCATTGCCCTGGGGGCCGCTCTAGGATAGGGAATAAGTATAATTTTATATCCAACACCTTCCCTAGTGTCCACGGGGACTGGAGTTAGAATATAAAATTATACTTACCACTATCAAGCACCTCTAAGCGCTATGCGTTGTAACGGTATTCGTTGTAAATACCGCGTTGTAATGGTATGCGTGGTAAAAGTATGCGCTGTAACGTCATACATCCTGCTGAAGTTTACCAATGCTAGGAGATGGGCAGCCTGTAAGCCAAGAGATAGATCACAGCATGACTCTTCGAGACATCCCATGCGCTGCCTAGCGGAGACTCAAAAACGGTGTTCCTCGATCAGTTGGCCTACCTAGAGCATTGTATATAAATAGAAAAATGTTTAGACAGTTACTCTAGCTTTATGTAAGTTGTGTTTCTATTGGCTTGTTAATACATAATAATGCACTGAAACTCTTAAAATAGATACATGTGTGACATATATTACACCACTACTAAAGTGCACATTATCTGACAAACTGGTTGTTCCCTGCTGTTGTCTACAACTGTAGAAGTGTTGCCTAGTAATTCAACTTTCTTTTTTGATTCTGATTTTATAAACATACTGTCATGTGTCCCAGTTAGGCCTAGAAGGAAAAACTGCCATTTTTATATGTACAAGTGTTTTTTCCTAACGTTGCCTTCGCTCTCACACAATAACTTTTGCCATACATTTGTAACCGTGACAGTGCGGATTAGCTTGTAGGAAACTATACTTGCTTGCAAACCAACTTCGTAAGAACACTATTTGATAACTTGCCACCTCATGCACAAGGTCAATACATTGTGCCAATATGATTATTTGTTTTGTACATATGTGGACAGAGCTATCATAACACATTAACAATGGTGGCCTGACCAAGATCTCTGCCCAAGGCAAGGATGTCTTTTGTTTTCAATAAACATCCGTTTCCTGGTTTTTGGCAGAGGAGCGCTTTTCTGTCATTGGCCGGGTCTCTACAAGCTGATGCTTTGGCCCAGCAGCCTGCTGGTATCTCTACAAGGGGTGTCCAGCTCATGACCATGATGGGGACCTGCATTCTTTCCCTTCAGGTAGCAAGGGCCGGATCCTCCAGCACAGGCATTCTTGGCAGAGAACACAGACACATGCCATAGACCCTTAGGTAAGGGGATGCGTAGTAGGAGTATGCCAGATTTCTATATTGCTTTATATGCTAGCGTAAATACATTGTTTTAGCATGATGGTTGAACGTTTCATTCTGTTCATTGTTCTTTTTTTTTTATTGGAG
Source organism: Lissotriton vulgaris (assembly GCF_964263255.1). NCBI lineage: Eukaryota > Metazoa > Chordata > Amphibia > Caudata > Salamandridae > Lissotriton > Lissotriton vulgaris. The sequence goes on from NC_141691.1 coordinate 1,450,868,418, forward strand.
CAATATCAGATAGTATAAAAACACAGTTCATATTCCATTAGTACAAAAAATATAGATATATAAGTAAGAGAATATCAAGTTACCACATTGAACATTAGTGATGATTAAAATCGAAAAAAAATTATTATCATTACAGTGAATCGGTAAGACAGAACTATGCCATAAAGGAGTATATTTATTAAATGTAGGTATTGCTAAATGTTTGGAGAATCTTTTCCAAATACGCCACGCACTATAGATAATTTTGAATTTTATTGTCTTAAAATACGACGGCTCAATTTGTCTTAACAGCAACCCTCTGGCTTTATCGCCAATTGCTAGTTCGTATATTGACTGTATCTCCCCATCTTGCGCGTCTCCAGTTGATGATTTTACATTAAGCAGCGGTGTCATTTGCTGGAGACGGGCTGCCCAAAGATATAACGTCATATTAGGGATCGTCAATCCTCCCCTGTGCTGTGGTAATGATAAATATGACAAAGCCCTTCTTATTTTCCCATAGTTCCAAATAAATTTGGACTTACATGAGTCAATAGTTTTGATGATCTTCTCATCAACCATCAGAGGGATAGCCCGGAATAGATATAATATCCTCGGGAGGATGTTCATTTTTAAAAAATTCCCCCTGCCAATGATTGATAAATGGAGACTATTTACCCTCATAAGGTCTTTTTTAATGGATTTTAATGGATTTAATTAAGGGGTCATAGTTGAGTTGGTTAATAGTTTCTACCTTAGGGGATATGCACACTTCAAGATAGATGGCATTATCAACCTTTTTAGGATTTTCAAACAAGATATTATCAGTGCACAAAATCATTGTTTTATCCTGATTCAGGGAGTACCCTGAATAATAGCCAAAAGTCTGAGTTATTCGCTCAATTTCTAGAATTGCCTCCACAGGGTTTGGTGTTAATACCGCCACATCATCGGCATATGCCAGAATCTTAGTGTCATAGCTACCAACCGTAATAGGTTTTATTATATGGGATGCAATTAATTTTAAAATTAATGAGTTGATAAACAAGGCAAACAAAATCGGCGAGCATGGACAGCCCTGCCTTGTGCCTCTTTGTACCTTAATCAATCTCAACTCTGTACCCATTACACAAAGTCTAGCCCTAGGGTCTATGTACATTGCCTTGATGGATTTGACAAGCCCTGGTCCAAAGTTGTTCAATTCGAGGATTTCCCATAGAAACTTCCAAGAGACTCGGTTGAAAGCCTTCTCGGCATCAAGCAGGATCATCAACATCTGGCACCCCGCCACACTCATGGTGTCAAAGAGTGAGATGGCCCTGCGAGTGTTATCTGTAGTGCCCTTTCCAGGGAAAAAGCCGTGCTGCCACGGGGAGACCAGATGTTCGATGACCCTACCGAGCCGATTGACGAGAATCTTGGCGTAGAGCTTAGAATTGGAATTAATCAATGAGATCGGTCAATATGAAGAAGGATATTCCGGCGGTTTTCCTTTTTTAGGAAAGGTAGCTATGTTAGTATATTTCCACGATAATGGTGGGACACCACTCCATTGTACCCCAGGAATAGATTTAGTAAATATGGCGATATTTGTGCTTCAAAAATTTTATATAAGTCTAGTGGGATTTTGTCCGGGCCGGCAGCCTTCCCATAAGCCAGCCCTGACAATGCTATTTGTAATTCATCAATCGATATTTCCCATTCTAGATCTTTTCTAGTAGTTTTGTCAATAATCCGACCCGTCCCCGTCTCAGTTAGAAAACCCTTAAAAATTCTTTCATGTCATTTGACTCGGTTCTGTCCTCATATGATATAGCTTTTGGTAATATCGCCGAAAAGCTTCTGTAATACGAGCAGATGTTGTGTGCTTCTGGCCTTCGAAATCAATAGAAGCAATCGAGTTATGACTGCTTCTGGCGAGTACGTAGTGCCAGCTGTTTTTCTACCCTCTCACCATTTTCATAAATTTTATTTTGATTTGTCTGGAATGTTTCGTCTGCTTTTTGGGTGAAACAATTATTAAGTTTGGTTTTGAGAACTAGAATTTTACGAAGGGTGTTCCGCCCATCTTCTCCTCATGATATTTCAGTAGCATGTTGTTCCTCTAATTTAGCTTGATCATATATGCGTTGATGATTAAGGTTTTCTAGTCTCTCCCCTCAAAGCAGCTTTAAAACAGTCCCAGACCATCACTCTAGAAGCACTATACTGATTATAATCAAAGAATTCCTGTGACCAGGCCCTTATGTGCTGTATATATTCTCTATTAACCAACAATTTCCTGTCGAATGACCATTGGGTATAAGGTCTATTATAGTTAGCTATATTCAGTATAAGAACAAGCGAGTTATGATCCGAGATTGTTTTTGGGCATTGATCTATTTTGACATGTATAGAATATTCCGTAGATGTCATTGCGTAATCAATCCTCACATATTTATTGTGGGGGTGTGAGAAATAGGTATACCCCGGATCGTTTTTATGTTTATGATCCCATATATCTATTAAATCATAGCTATCCGTAAATTGTTTTACTGCCCTAAAGACTTTAGGCTTACTGCCGGTGTATGTGCGCTGTACCTGCCTATCCCTTATCGAACCCAAGGAGACAATAAAGTCCCCACACAAAATTTGTGTTTTAGGCCAAGAGGCCAGCTCCAGTTCCAGATTTTGAAATATCTGAGGGTCGTCTTGGTTGGAACCATATAGGGAACAAATGGTGATTCCCAGCTCTAATCCTACTATAATCCATCTACCCAGGAGATCAACCAACCTGCGCCTAGCTTGCTCAAGATAGGTTTTAGCTAAAATGGCCACTCCATGTGTTTTAGAGGTTTGTGTTGTTCGTGCCAATATGTTATAACCAGGAATTCTTAGGAGTTCCTTCTCCTCTATAGGTAGAAGAATTCTGCCGGACTATCTCACATAAACGTGCCTTTTTCCCTTTATCGTTCAGCCCCGCAATATTCCAGGAACATAATTTTAATCTTCCCATTGGAGTTTTTTATGTGGCATATCAGTAATACTATACATAATTCTATTCCTACCAGGGCCTGACACCATGATTTGTACTTAATTGAGTTTTTACTTTTACTTTTACTTATACTCCTTGTTATACAGCTTGTACATCTGAGGTTGCTCCTTTTTATCCTTTTTTCCCCCCTACTTCCCCCCCAAACCACCCCCCACCCCTCCCCCCCACCCCCTTCCACCCAACATACGGCATTCAGACTCCACTAGAGTCTGTTATGATGGGAATGTGCATCCAGGCCAGTGCTTCTTTTTTTAAATAAATCCAAATATTATTTTACGGGCAAATAGAGAAATAAACCATATGCCTATGTGATAAACTTTTTACCACGGTGCTACCTTTTCCACCCACACCCTTCAACTTTCAAGAGAGACCGAACATGAACAGATAATTCAGCATTTTATTCTCCATTTTAAACCATCAAGATATTCTTTTGCCTTAATTTCGGAGGAAAAAAACTTAGTTTGGCCCTCATAGATCACTTTTAGCCTGGCAGGATTGTTAAGAAATGTCTGTGCCTTCTTTTCTTGGAAAAGTTTCATCATTTGACAGAGCCTCCTTCTCCTTTCAACAGTCACATGGCAAAGTCTGGGCGGACAAAATAGGAGATTGAGTCTTTAATACGACGTGCCTCAGGCCTAGCCTCAGAAACCGCCCAGAAATTTCCGAAATACACCAGGATAGCTCGAGGGTAGCCCCCTGGTTTTGTTGCAGCCTTCAAGGCAAGGGGAACTCGATGTGCCCGCTGAATCTCGATGTCCCAATTCCAGCTAGATAGCTCAGGGAGGGTATCTAGAAAAAGCTGTATGATTTATGAATGGGCATCATCTCCCTCCACTGTCTCAGGAATGCCCAAGACACGCAAGTTGTTTCTGCGCAATCGATTTTCACAGTCCTCCAGCTTCCATCTTACATCCGCCAGCTCCGCCTCGTGAGAATCAACACATTCATGGGTAGCTGCAGCCTCGACTTCCTTTGAGACAATACGAGATTCTCACCTCAGTTATTCGTTCATTAAATGTGTTAACAGTTCTAGTAAGTTTGCGGCCACCCACTGTACCTTGCACAAAGCTACCTGTGCCTTGCGCCCGTCATGTGAGGTTTCCTCTCGGTGTGCAGCAATGGCTTGAAGTACTGTATCCAAAACAGAATCTAAAGTGGATATAGCTGGATCTGATTGGGCTAGGTGTGAGGGGTGAGTAGGGTGAGTGAGATTCGATGATGTTGAATTCGATGGCGCACCTGCAGAACCAGAAGGGTTAACCAACTGGGTTGTTGGAGAAAGGTCCCAGGTCAATTCTGCTGCCCCGTGGTGACTTTTTTTCCTCCTTACAACCGTTTTTCGAGCCATCCTAGGATCATTGTATTTCGTAGTCTCCTTCATCTCTGAGGTGATATCTGTCTCAGGCTCAATTTCATTTTCGTTGTCGTCAGACCACTCAACTTCATCTGAAAACGAATAAAAATCGCTAGGGTCCTTATCCGTCTCACCCATTGCTCCTATCGCCTCCACACAAGCCAAACCTAGCATTACATTGCCCTTATTGAGCCCCATTTGAGATATTGTAGGAGGTATTGTAATATTTGGTATAGTCCCCCCGTGTTCCTGTTGATAGCTCCCCCCCCCCAATTCCGTGACTAGCCATAATGGGGATATTTATCTGAGTACAGGTTGTATCCTCCATACTATTAGTTGTTTCATAAGGAGTAAATACAGCTGTGGCAGTCACTATAGGGGGAAGTTGAGGGATCATACCTTCCGGGTGTACCTCTTGCGCCAGGTTTCCATTTGCATCTATGCCATCAGCACTCCCCTCCAGTACGACACTAGAGACCTCTGTAATAGTGGCTGATCCCCCTACCAGAACAGGAGGGGTGGCTACTGTATTTCACAGAACCCCATCACACACTGTATCACTGCTACTGCCGCGTTCAGCATTCAGTGCTGCACCCTCTTTAGTCTTCTGCACATTCAGCTCAGTCCGCTGACTCTTCCCACTGGAATCCGGAAGATGTTTGGCTGATGCTGGGGCCGATGCTGGAACTTTACGAAGCAGGTCGACCACAGAGGGGCCGATCGCGCTGCCTCTCCTTACAGCTGCTCCGCCCTGTTTGGGCATCCTAAGCATCTTGGGGGTGACAACAGCCTCTGTGCCCACGTCTACTGCAGCGCTGGTATCGTTGCCCTGTTTGCTATTTTGTGCGACGAGTTCCTGCTGCGCCTGCCGCGCCGCTCTCGTCTTGGCGGCTGGGGCGACAAGAGCTGTTGCGTTCTTCGGGGCCATGTCACTGCAATCCCCTGTTCTCTCAGCTGCTACAGGCACCAGGTAAGTTTCTCCGCTTAAGCCACTTTGTATCTCCTTAGGTCTTACTTTAAACAGAAGCCGTAAGACCGTAATGCCAATTATTGAAGTTAGGAGCGTTATCTGCCCCCTCGATGCTGCCTCCTTCTCCAGCACAACAGAGCCAATCCCCATTGCCCCTACTTTTATGCCTCTCAATCGGGTAGTAAGTAGCAGATACCAGCCACTCCAAAATTCCGTAGCACATTTAAGGCTTGTCATGAAAAAAAGATATCGGCTCTAGGCAAGGTTTTACACTGCGGTCAGCAAACTCCATTTAGCCCACATTTCCAGTATCAGGAGCACTGGTCAGGATACACAACTCAGCGGTCTCTCACGCCGCCGCCATCTTGCCCCCCCACAATCTGTTCACTGTTCTAATGCTTCTAATAAATTTAATTTGCTTCTGTCTATTGCTCATTTCTGCACATATATTTTATACATGAATCTCATTGATTCAATACATTTTGAAAATGTCCCATTGTGTATTCCTTCTATAATTCTCTGAGAGTAGGAGAGCACTAGTGACTGAGCAACAGGGTTCTTATCTGTTACCACGAGGCCTGGGGGATCAGGGTTGTCATGATCAGTGGTTACCAGTACCCTTTGCTACACGCCTATGGTTAGGGGGGCTTAAGGTGGTCTGTGAGCTACCTGGCCTATAAGAAAACATATCCTGAGAGGGTGCATGGAATCAGTCTGCCACCATCAAACTGTTATTCCACCACAAACGTTCAGTTCCTACTGTAGAGTGAAAACTACACAACAGTACTTTTACAGTGGGCATCTCAATGTACCTAGCACCCACACATTGTCTTCTCTCAAGCTTGGAACACTTAACGCTCAATGTGCAGCACTCAGCTACCAACACTGTCTTTCAATGTATGGAGGTTCTGCAGTACATCATGTTCTGTTTATGCTTTCTTTAATGCCATAGACTCCTCCATAGATGCAATATCTTCTTTATTTTTGCTGGAACGATACCAGAATGCCTCAGGGCCCGGCACTTGTATCGCTATCATGAGTAAGCCGCAAAATGTGCAAAGCAGGAAAGGTATCAAAAGCACAAACACCACAATGTATTTAATTGTTCTGGTTGTAGTTGTGGAAATGAGCCAAGTAACTTGAACAAGATTATAGTAGCAGAGCAGTGTTCGATGGTGAACTTGAACAACCAATTGCCTTTGGCTAAGTGGAATAAATGAGATCATGGAATGCAGCGCCGCCTACTACTTCAAAAGGTTTCCTTATCTTTGAATATGGCATTTATTTATGTGGCCTGCATCCATGATTCACCTTTTATTTAAGCATTGCCAATTAATGGAGCACACAAATAAAGTTTAATCATTTGAAGTCGAGTAAAAACAGAGAGAATGTAGTTGTACTATGGTAATAGCGTACAGAAGCTCTCTGCGACTAGCCTTTTCAGCTAACAATTATACATTAACATAACCTTTCTACCTGGTGGACATTTAAAAAAAAATGAAAGAAAGCAGCAGATTCTAGGGCTGGTTTCAAGAAGCACCATTATTTTCAATGTTGAACAAAGTAACTCTTGTGGCCACACAAGGAGTTGCTTGCAGGGGGAAATGTGCCATGGAAAAGAATGAGGAAGACATTAAATGAAACTGGATAAACATCCTTACAAGAAGCCTGTTCAGACCACAGGTATTTGAGCAATCCATTTGAAGTGGACAAAATGCCTTGGCATTCAGGAATCTTTTATCTCCACTCGTTGTCGCCTGTAGACGTCTGATTGTTGGCGACAAGTACTCCATGAGTCAGGCCATGCCAGCAGTTAATGGGCGTAATAATACCAAGGCATAAATACAGCACTGGTCTCAGACTGGGAATTCTTAACAAAGGGAGTAGATGACCCTAAATGAGCCAATAATAGTAGCAAATTGACTGTCAACTGCTCTAACCTCAGTTGGCACACAACCCACAGTCAGTACATCCCTCTCATAAGGCTTCAGCGAAGACAGCATCAAAATAAATGTAGCCTATAAATGTCTCATTCATTTGTCCATGACTCTCAGGAATATGAAACATCTTAGCAATATAACAGATATGCTGAATCATAGAAGTTCCTTCGGTGCCCAAGAATAGCCTAACACCTGGCTGACACACAGAATGGCATTTAGACACATACAAAAAACAGTGCAGAGTACATACAATCAATTTTCAAGCACAAAGATTTGAATTCTTAATTATAATCTTTCGTTTTTTATTACAATTTAATGTGCTTTATTCTGCACTTTTAATATCAGATAACAACTCGTGTAAAAGGAAGACTAACAAATAGTAAGAAAGCAAACAGAGCCATGATGAAAAGAGCCAACCCATTTGCCCATTTTAAATGAGTTGTAGCAGAGATCTCATTCCTTCTCCGGGTGTTGAAGGCCCACCCTTTGTAAATGTGAGGGGGCACATTTAGAAGCCCCTTGCGACCCATTTACGCCGCCGTTGCATCACTTCTGTTAAATCATGCACCATGTTGCGCCATATTTATAACATGAAGAATCTAGTGAGATGTGTCACGTTGTAAACCCCTGCGCCACAAGAAACCTGCGTCAGGTTTCATGTGGGTGTTCCAGCGCAGGGTGGGCGTTCCCTCGCAGGTACGCCTCGTAAAAGCGACTGAGTCACTTTTACAGCCATGCTGCGTCAAAACCCTGCACCTGCTTGAAGCAGGCGGAAGGATTGACGCAGCATGTTAGGCATAGGGCACCCCCAATGAGGTGCATTTCCGCCAGAGGATGCGACACGCATCTGCTCATCCGTGCAGCACGGTGTGACTCATTGTAAATGCGGCGCATCAGTGGTGGCGCACGGGTGGGTTTGCGGGTCGCAAGTTTCCTGGCACATCCCTGCTGCTTTGCAGGGATGCGCCAGGAAACGTAAATCTGCCCCGTTGTGTCTAAAGTTGAAACATAGAACTAGGAATTTCTCTGAGTTAATGCATGAACATTAAACAGAACAAACAGACCAGAACAGTTCGTTAATGGATGAACCTTAAACAGAACAGGTTTGAAACAGTGAGCAGGGGTTGCCTCTCTCTGTGCCCATCATGATAGACCCCTGAAGCTAAAAGTCAAACGATGTCTCTAGGTAATTAATCTGCTTGAGTAGGATAACCAAACATTTCCCTTTGTTGAAATAACTTGCAATGATTGTAGTTTTATAAGTAAATAACCCTGGCCAGATGCGCCTGAAATGTTAATGCCTTAAGTACATGTCAAAGTCAACCCAAAACAAGGTTTGTCAAGGATTTGCCCACAAACACCTGAGCCAAGGTAGATTTTCAAGTTATCTACATGGGATAATTGTAACAAGCATTTGCAATGCAATCGGTCTCGCCTTTGGGACATTATAAGTGTTTAGCCAATGGAGCACGGTATCTCATATTACTACAATGGACTGTGAGGCAGTGATTTTTTGGTCTGGCATTAGATTTGTCAGCAGACAAGTGAATGTGGGATTTGAGCCCTTAGGAATGGTTTGAAGACGAATACATACACGTTTTGATAACATTTTAATTACATTTGTAAAAAAAAAGTGGAGCCTACAAGACGTCTGGGTACATTTGCGGAAATTAAAATGCATGTCCTAGTTATATGTACGCATTATCGCCAGCTTTTGACGTTTTACACTATAGTAGTTGACATAGTGGTAGAGAGCATGTGGATGAGGCATGTGTGTGGATGAGGCTATCACCTGTTGTCAGTTATAGGACAGGGTAAGGCGTTTGCCCTGATTAAAGTGATATATAGTCTCGCTCCTGGCGCTCAGGCTATCAGTAGGGCACTGGAAGCCCAATCTGGACTACAGAGGGGCCTAAAAAAACACTCTGAACTCCTGGGGAATATGAGGACCCAGGCTGTCCTATTGAGCCTCGGTACATCAAACACTTACAGAGGCGTCAGCAATACTCAACCCAGACTTTAACACCAGTGGTAAAACTTCCTACAGCTGTAAACTGGTGTGCACCTCGAGGGGACAGACACTGGTGGCCACTTAGAATCAAACCCTAGACTAGTGTACATCGCCTCGAGCCTGAGCAGATGAAAACACAGACCGTCCAGGCACACAAGCCTGTGCTATCATGAACCTAGAGGCTTTGAAAGAGGGGTGGAGTTACCACCTCCCTGCATTGTACTGCAGGGCTGTAAAAAGCAATGGTTAATTCCACGTTGACTTGAGGCACTGTAGACCCTTTAGATAACAGAAGCAGCAGAGACCTGTGTAAATATCCAGGGGGTTAAAAGATAAGTAAACAAATAGAAAAGGCAGATTTACTTCTGCCGCACATCAAAGTGCAAACTTGGAAATTGAAAGTTTAACGAGCAAGGTCAAAGCCAATAGTTATGGCCTTTGTATAGCGAAGACCAGTTCGTGCTCACACAGACACTGACATAGCAGAACAAGGCGTAAGAAATGGAGACGAGAGGGCTGTAAAAGGAAGACAATTAAGGTACTGTAGTGCACTCCCTACAAAGGCAGGCCACAGGTGCGAGACAGTTGAACACATGAGAAAAGCCCTGGCTAGAAAGAGGTGGGCGTGGAAAAATGAGTGGCATTGTAGATGTGAACAGGGGAATCATGGGTAAAGGAACAATGGTGATATTTGGGAGGGGAATGGGGAGGGGGTAGTGCAGCTCTGTAGAGAGGTGGACGAGGGCACAAGTGCCCCACTATAGAGGGACACAGGCAAATCATGGGTAAAGGAACTATGGTGACATCGGGGGATTGGAGGGGGCAGTACAGCTCTGGCTAGAAGGTGGGCGTGGGTACAAGGGACGCATTATAGAGGGGCAAAGGAGAATCATGGGTAAAGGAACAAAGGTGAGATCCGGGGGAGGGGGCAGTGCCGCTCTGGCTAGAAGTGTGCATGGGCACAAGTGCACCACTATAGAGGGGCACAGGAGAATCATGGGTAAAGGAACAAAGGTGAGATCCGGGGGAGGGGGCAGTGCCGCTCTGGCTAGAAGTGTGCATGGGCACAAGTGCACCACTATAGAGGGGCACAGGAGAATCGTGGGTAAAGGAGCAATGATGAGATCCGGGGACTGGAGGGAGGGGGCAGAGCAGCTCTGTAGAGAGGTGGACGTGGGCACAAGTGCGCCCCTACAGAGGGACACAGGGCATCATGGGTTAAGGAACAGTGGTGAGATCAAAGCAGGGTAGTGCAGGGGGCAGTGCAGATGTGGCAGAAACTGGGGAAAGCAGGTGGGCAGGACATGTGCGCTTTAGTCTTCGACAGAGATAGGAGAGAAGTCTGCTTGAGTGAGATCTGCAGTGCTTATAGTGCGCACAGGAAGAGAGGCACACATTCTTACAGCAGCTTCGGAGAGAGGTCCTGCACTGAGGAGTGTGCTCTGGGGGACAGGTGTATAAAAGGAGAGAGGAGGGGGGTGAAAGACAGGAGGAGAACTACAACAAGGAATAGAGAGCAGGACAGTTAAAGTGAGCGAAAAGACAGCCTATAAATAGGAGAAGTGGTGGTTCTCACTGCAGTGAGGACAAGGAGCTTAGTGCAAGGACATTGCATCCAGGGCAGCCCTCACTTTGATGTCACTGAAACCAGGACAGGTACCAGTGAATGGGAAGCTTCAAGTGTGATGTCACTGGAGTAAGAAGCACCTAGTTCTGTTCCACTGCATTACCAGCAGCCCCATTGTGATTTCATAGCAGCATGGCAGAATTCAAATGCATCGTCACTGCACAAAGTCCACCTCCAGTGTGCTGGCACTTCGGTATGGACAGCCCATAGTGAACATCAGTGTCGCCCAGTGTCACAGCAGCCCTGCAACTACCAGTGCCATCACTTCAGTTACTCTACCATCTATGGCGGTGATCCTGTTGTGGCAGGTAGGGGCGAGATCAAACAAAATTATGCATACAACACTAATACCCCTTCTACCATAGATTTGATCTGAGAGCTGCCATTAATGTATGAAAAGCAAACATGTTCAAATTTCTTTAAACAATAAGCTTGAAAAGAAAATCATAAAAAGAAGTGAATGTTATATCAACATGTGCTATATGTATGTTTATGATTTGATATCCATACATATGCTGTTTACAGATTTGGGATCCACAAATAAGCTACACGTACATATGTAAACAAGTGTAGTAACAGAGCAGGGTGAAAGCTCAGGGAAAACATAGAGGTTCAAAAAATAAGGAAATAAGTTGCCCATCTAGGCGTATATGGGTTATACGTTTAATGAAATAAGACTAAAATCTATGGTAGAAGAGGAATTAGTGTAGTATGCATAATAACTGCAGTAAAAGCAGCTCTAGTGTGATATCACTGTTTAATGGCCACTGTCAGTGAATGTGTAGTGCTGTCAGTGTGTTGTATCCTCGTGCATCTCCTCGCGTTCACCGCATGCACTGGAACTTGGAATCCACGATAGAAGATATTCCATGTATGCCAGTGCAGCGGTTGGCGTGGGCTCCTGTACTCGCTATTCTATCTTAACAAATAAATTATCTTTAATACATTCACCGCTGTATTCCGTGCCCCTTCCTTACCAGGATTCTTCACTGGCGACGAGGGAGAAATGAACTCACGCGATTTGGGAGCCTACAGCCCCGGGACCTCCGGACCAAGATTACCGTTGCAGGAATCAAGAGTTTTAAACCTTCGCTACGTACTTTGCAGAAGCTTCGTCATCCGATAATTGCCACATTCCTGAAAATCCCGCTCTTTCTTGTCAAGCGGTGAGATTTTTGTTCATTTTCTTCATTTTTATAAAAAAGCTGTTATTTTCCTTTGCGCGAGTTGACGCATGCGCTCAGTCACGCGCTAAGAACACTAATCCCTCGCGCGAATTAACGCATGCGCACAGGCTCCTGCTCCACATTCTGATTTGCATCATTCAGGCAGCGTCAGCACAAGCGCATTCTCTTCTGCCAGATTACCAAACGTCACTCGCTTTTGTGACATCACAAAGCCCTACTTCTAGGAAGTTTTCATTCTGCTCAACAAAGGACTGTGTCTATGTCACAATAAACTTCTTTTCCTTGTGGAATATTAAAGGAATTGGTTCAATCAGGGATTGCTGCCACAGTTGTTTATGACATCACAGTTATTTCTAAAGGCAATTCTTTGTTAATTATAATGGAAAGTTTCAACGCTCCTCCTCCATTTCTGGCAAGCCCAGGTGAACCTCCTCTTGAGTGGAAACAATGGCGTGAAGGCTTTGAGGCTTATCTAGAAGCCATTGGTGGTGAGAATTACACTGATAAACGCAAACTCACTATTCTTAAACATTCATTAGGCGCTGAAGGAAGACAAGTTCTTTCTCATCTTCCTCCCCTGACTTTAGACAATTCCTCCGAAGAAGAAACTGATGTTTATGAAAACGCCATTATGCAGCTTGACAAACACTTTATCAAAAAAGTCAATGAAGTTGTGGCACGTCATAAATTTCTTAGTAGACAACAATTGCCCATTGAACCTATTGATTCTTTTGTAAAAGATTTAAGAATTCTTGCTGCCAAATGCAATTACCAACAATTCCATGATCAAATGGTGAGGGACCAACTTGTACACAACGTTTCTGATGTAAAACTTCAGGAAAAATTACTTGATGCAAAAGATTTATCTCTTTCAAAAGCTCTTGACATTGCACACCGTTTTGAAGACATGAAATTAGGTATCAAAGAGTTGTCCGATAAGAAGACAAAAGAATCTTCTTTAGAAAAATCCAACATTTCTGAAGTTCAAAACGTCAGGAAAAAACAAACAGAATCTGTTTCCAATAAACCAACGTTTTCTTCTTCAATGAATCGAGGCTTTAGGAAAGAAGTAGTTTGTTTCAAATGTGGTTTTCCTGGCCATGTTGTAACTGATAAAAGATGTCCTGCAATCGGTCAGCTCTGCAACTATTGTAAATCCAGAGGCCATTTTGCAAGAATGTGCAAAAGTCGCAACAAATCTAAAAACTTTTCGTCGGATCCTAGACGCACCAGATATTCCGATGTCCAAGCCGTGGACAGTGATGATGATGACTATGATGATATTTGCACCGTATATGAAGTAGGAGAAGAAAAGAAGGATTCACCTTTCTGTATGTTACAGATTGGTTCCAAATCTATAAAAGTCATGGCGGATTCTGGTGCAAAATACACTTTGATTGGTGACAATGTTTTATTGAAAGAATTTCCTGATGTAATTTCATTGTTTCCTTCTGACATTAGACTGCTGGGTTATGGTAAAAAACCTATTGAGGTGTTTGGGTACTTTTGCTCCACTCTATCGTTCAAGGGCAAATCTATTTCAGCTAAAGTATATGTGGCTAAAGATGGTTCATGTTTGTTGGGTTGGCCACTACAAAGAGAATTGATGATGAAACTTAATCCCAATCATCCAGATCAAGTTCTGGGGTATTCTGATTTTATCAATTCTGTTGAAGTTTTTTCCTCCAATTTAGGTTTGCTGAAAAAATTTAAACATAAGATCATTCTAAAACATAATGCAATTCCCAAGGTACATAAGGTACGCAATATTCCTTTGGCTTTAAGAGAATCTGTTAAAAAAGAACTTCAGAGATTATGTGACCTTGATGTGATTGAAGAAATTGAATCCTCTGAGTGGCTTTCACCTGTGGTCGTTGCCCACAAACCAAATGGGAAGATTCGTCTTTGTGTTGATATGCGCGACCTAAATTCCAACGTGTGGGTCGATAGACATCCGCTACCAAATATTGGAGAGATGTTCTCTAAACTTAAGGATGCATCTATTTTCACCACGTTGTATTTATCTAACGCATATCATCAGATAGCCCTCCACGAGGATAGTAAACATCTTACATCTTTTATAACCACTGAGGGTGCATACAGGTATAAGAGGATGCCTTTTGGCTTAGTGTCCGCTTCCTCAGTGTTTCAGCGTGTCATGCACAATATGTTCAAAAACGTTTCTAATGTTTTATATTTTCAGGACGACATTTTGGTTTTCGGCAAAGATGAGTGTGAACATTCTGAAATTCTATTTAAGGTTTTGTCGATTCTACAAGACAATGGTCTTACTCTCACCAAAGAAAAGTGTAAATTCGACAGAGATTCTGTAGATTACTTAGGCCATTCCATTAGCAAGGAGGGTATTTCTCCCAAGATGAGTTTAATCAAGGCTATTGAGAATGCGCCTGAACCAGTCAACAAGGATCAGCTCAGATCCTTTCTAGGTTTAGCCGAATATTATGCAAAGTTCATTCCTTCTTTTTCTGACAAAACTTCTCACTTAAGGAAGTTGATGAAAAATCAACAGCAATTTGTTTGGGATGCCAATTGTAAAGATCAATTTAATTTTGTGAAAAAATGCATTATTTCTGCTCCTGCCTTATCCCCTTTTGACACCAATTGTAAATCGTTCATTGTCACTGACGCAAGCAATGTCGGCATTGCTGCAGTGTTGATGCAAAAGTGGCTTTGTTACTATTGCTTTTGCATCAAGACCGTTACGTGGTGCTGAGACAAAATATTCTACCTTAGAGAAAGAAACCTTGGCTTGTTGGTGGGGGATTGAATATTTTCGCAGATACGTGTACAGCACAGATTTTGTTGTACGCTCTGATCACCGTCCCCTTGTAGATCTTTTCACGACTAAAGGTTGTGGTAAAGCCACTTCAAGAATTGCAAGGTGGCAGTATAAATTACAAGATTTTCATTTCTCAGTTGAGTACATTCCAGGTGCGAAAAATTTTCTAGCTGACTTTCTCTCAAGGTTGCCTGTGGAAGATGATAATCATGTTGCTCCAGATGATGATCCTGATAAGGTTGTGTCAATTTGTGAGGTGTCCAATGGATGCATCAAAGAAGATGATTGGATTATTGCTTGTGGTGATGATCGTGATTACTTAGATGTCTTGTCTTTTGTTAAAAATGGTTGGCCTCCCAAAACCAATTTGTCTCCAAGTATTTTGCCTTATTTCCATGTGGCTCAAGAGTTATCCATCCAAGGTGAAACTTTGTTGAGAGGTCTACTTTTGGTTGTGCCACATGGCTTAAGAGACACCGTTTTAGACATGGCTCATGAGGGTCACCCGGGCATGTCCAGTATGAAAAGGAGAATAAGGAGTGAATTTTGGTGGCCAGGTGTCGACAGGTTTATTGAAAGAAAGGTAAGATCTTGTGTTGAGTGCTGTGTGAGTGATAAATCTCAAAAAGTTGTGAAATATCAACATGAGGCCCTGGGAATGCGTTTCTTTAGACATTGCTGGTCCAATGAGTTTTGGTAGTAGTCCTGTCTATGCCATTGGTTTGATAGATCAGTTCTCCAATTGGCCTGAGGTGAAATTTGTTCCCATGTGTCTTCTAGAGTCATCATCGATTTTCTAAATTCAATTTTTGAGAAAGAAGGTTTCCCTACTTCCATTCTATCTGATAATGGTACGCAGTTCACCTCTACGGAGATGAAGTCCTTTTGTTGTAATCATGGTAGAAAGGTGGATTAGGGTCCTTAAGGAAGGTTTACAGCTAGCTGTGTGCAACGGTGAGAATTGCTACGATGCTGTTAAGAAACTTTTATGGAGTTATAGGAACACTCCTAGGTTTGATGGTGATTCGTCCCCTTTTGAAAAAATGCGGGGGAGAAAGGGTGTTTGTAATATGAGCCAACCCTGGATGAGAGATCTTATTAATGGTAAATACAAGAAACGTGATTCTCCTTTGGTTTGCGCTAATTCCAACAATCCATGCAAGGTTGGAGACTGGGTACGTGTGAGAAAGTCTGGTTTCATTAGATCTGGTGAGTCACACTTCTCCGATCCCATGCTAGTTGTTAGAGTGGGAAGACAGGTCGTGGAGTTGTCGGACGGAAATGTTTGGAGTCTCTCCAAGGTAGTTAAAGTTCCGTCTCTGAGTATAAGGTCATCTCCTTCTTCTGGTGCTACCTCCCTTAACCAGTCTAGAATCTCTCCTTTTCCCTATACTGGGCATTCTTCTACAACTGTTTCTCCGCACCTGTCTGTTCCCATCCCAACTCCCAACAAGAGTAATCCTCGTCTAAGAAGGCCTCCTACTTGGTTCAAAGACTACAATGTTGGTAAATAATTTTATCGTATCAAATTGTAATGTTTAGTTTTTATTCACTATGTTTCATCTATGTGTTCTTGTTGTTGTAATATTTTTTCTTTTCTAGGAAGGAGGATGTGTTGTATCCTCGTGCATCTCCTCGCGTTCACCGCATGCACTGGAACTTGGAATCCACGATAGAAGATATTCCATGTATGCCAGTGCAGCGGTTGGCGTGGGCTCCTGTACTCGCTATTCTATCTTAACAAATAAATTATCTTTAATACATTCACCGCTGTATTCCGTGCCCCTTCCTTACCAGGATTCTTCACAGTGTCCAGTGTTAATGCAGCTCCCAGTGTTCATTCGCTGCGGTAGACTCAGTTGTGTGGTCACAGTAGCATGCTGCTTCCAGGGGATGTCAGTGCTGTGCTGGTAGTTTTCACTTTTCTTACATTAATAGCAGCTCTCAGAGTGTTGTCAGTGTCCACAGTTCACCCCCGAGATAGCATGGCAAGCAGACAGTCAGGAGGCAGCAGGGCCACGTGAGATAGGAAAAAGCAGCTGATGGCAGGAGCAGTTCCCCGGCTGTCCTGCTCCATGAATGGATGTGCACTCGGGTCCCAGACTTTGTGCATGAACTGGAGAGCCGCTGGGGGCCTTGCACCTCCTTAATCATCAGCATCATCAGATAACTTTATTTTCGTTCACAGAGATCTTACAAAGTGCCTAATCCAGCGCAGGCTAAGACAGTACAATGGTACAAATCCTTATACAAAGTACATAAGATGACACTAATTAAAACAGTATAGAAATAAAAATCATTGTTCAAAAGTGGACAAAGATTTGATAAATACAGTTTAAAAAATAATGCAAAGGACAATTCATGTAATTCATCTAAAAAGTTTGATCCGTAGTGCATACCAGAATCTGCCACCCAGCATTTGTCAGTGGCTAAAATTCTCAAAACCTCGAGGTTAATTGCATTGTCCAATTAGTTTACATTACGGAGCAATCCACTTGTCCCTCAAGCTTCTATAATGGGGGCAAAAGAATAACAGGTGGACTAAGGATTTAGAACTAGCCTTGTACGCTGGACACTGATTAACAGAGGGGACCTTGCTACACCACTGTTTACAGAACAGTTTAGTGGGTTGATTCCTGTAGCGAAATTGTATAAATAATTTGCGTGCCGGGGTGGAACAATTTCATCAATGGTTTCCTCATAAAATGGGACGAATTTAAAACTCATAAAATCCTGGGTAAATATACCCACTGGTTTAGCCATCTCCTTCTTCTGAACAGTTTCCCAGTATATCTTCTTAACCCTGCACTTTGGTATAAGGGACAGTCTTTCCGGACTGGGCCAGTACTCCTCCATCCCAAGTCTCCTAAGTAAGCTTTTCAAAGAGCTAAACCATAGGAAATATACCTGGAGTCGCTTCAGGAGATCAATTGTCACCGCTCAATAGGGGGCGAGTTCTTTGAGAGACCACAAATGATGCCAAAACATTAGCAGCTTGTAGTCCAACATATGTGCCAGTGGTTTTTGGCCAAAATCCAAAAACTTAGGAGCCAGCAGGGTGCTAATGGAAAGGTATAAAAGTGATCTTAAAAAGCGGTTTTCTATGAGAGTAAGAGAATTTATGTTCCCAATACTCCACACTTCAGCCCCATGAAGAGCCACCCTCTCCCTCCAAAGCTTTGATATTGTAGATTTCCAATGCTGGGGCCACTTTCATGGACACTGTGTTTTTATGAATTTTACTTATATGAGCGGTCTGCTGAATTAGCGACATTTAGAATGTTTCAATATGGGGAGCCCAATTTAGGTAAAATATTAGATGGATGCCCAGATAGTCTAAAGCAAAGGGTACACTTCCTTCATACATGGGTCTGTTAGGTGATTTGGTATTCCCTTTAAAGAAGATAAGGTATTTCATTTTGGCCTTGTTTAATACCAGGCCATGAGCCTTGCAAAACCTAATAAAATCATTCAACAATTGTTGGAGCCCCTGGCGGGATTTGGAGATTAATAGAGTTTCATCCACAAAAAGTAGTGCAGGTACTCTTCTCTCACCTACTTTTGGTACAACACAAAGGGGGCGGGATGGGTGGGAGAGCAGCCAAAGGCAAACAATTGAAAGTGGCCTATACAGACGCAGTCAAATGAAAGGTTCAAGCAGCTGAGGAAGATACAACATTTATTAGGCTGTCTTGTTAGAAGTACTATTGTAGGTGGTTTTGTGGAGTAGATCTGAAACAACTTTAATGCATGGATACCAAACACTGATAGCTGTCTGTGTATTAAGGTACACACAGGGGTGGGTGAACAAGTACTGCCAGATTATGTTATCGAGCCAGCACAGAGAACAACCTCCAGACACGATAAGCTGAGGCTCCTTTGTTTACACCATGAACATGAGACTAAGAGCCGACAACCATAGAAGTAGCAACGGGGGGGAAGTGGTGCAATCACAAACAATGACACTGGGAATAACAAGCTGAAAGGGGCAGTAGATGTTATTGGGGGAAGGCACCGGAGATTAAGTGAACTGCAAGCAGCACTATGTGCCAGCGAACGTCAGGAGAGGGATGAAAGAAAAAGTAGGGCACTCAAACAAAACTTATGGCCCATAGTGAAAGGATCCACGTAGCAGGGACAGTAGCCAGGGTGGAAACAGAACAGCCACAAGGTGGGACAAATGTACACTATTCATCAACAAAAACTATGGCATTTGTAAAGGCAGACCAAGCAACCAAAGACAAGCGGTGGGTATGCGGTGGGAGTGTTCCATCTCCACAGAGGGACTACACCATGCCTCACAGAGCAGCACATGTGTGCTGCATCTAGGCTCAACCTAAAAATAATTAGACTGATTCTCAAAGATCTCTGCTCTCATTAAAAGAACTTAGATGCCTTTTTTTGTTTACATATTTTTAAAAGTACACTAAACCGAACTTTAACTTTGTGTACAGCACAAAGCACTGTTACATTGAACAAGACTAAAAAAGTCTAAGAGCGTTTAAGACCGAGGGCACTGAGGTGTGCAAAAAAGGCATTTGCAAGTGGTACTAACACTTCTTGATTCACAAAATCAGGATTAGTCATCTTTTTGAAGCTCAGTGTATTTATAATGGTGATAATTTCACCAGGTCAATAGATTGCCTGCTGTTGTATTTTTATGTTATGGGTGGGATAGGGAGCACTTTTTAGAGGTGGAGGGAAAAATGCAGTGAAACCCCATAATGTGTCTTGCCTGCTGTTGTATTTTTATGTTAGGGGTGGGATAGGGAGCACTTTTTAGTGGTGGAAGGAAAAATGCAGGGAAACCCCATAATGTCATTAGCCAACGGACATTCACAAATATCTTGCATTTAATTTCCTACCATTGAAAATCATGTACATCTACGCCTGTGAAAGAAAGACACAGCTGCCCTAACCTAATGGGATGGTGTAACATATGTCCTACCACATCAGTGTGCAGGGAAACAAGTTTATCCCCAGGGAAAATAAAAAAAGGCATTGAACACATGCTCAGTTTTTTTGTTTGTGTTTAAATTTTTTATTAAAATTTATAAATAGAAAAAATATATATATTATGATAACTGTATGTATTGTCAAACAATAAATATATAAGAAAATTGTTATATATAAGCATATAGTAAAACTTTCTGAATATCTATTCATATTATATAATTTAATAAATACATAAACATATACGTGCAAGGACAAATATTTGGATTTATATTGAGGCCATAAAAAATTGAATTAATGGAAGGGGGAAGAGAGAGGAAAGGAAAGAAGGGATCACAAAAGAAATCGATAAGTGAAAAATGTACATTTATGAAGCATGATACAATATGAGTATGCTCCAAGGAGAAAAAGACACTCTAGAAATGCAATGCGAATAGGTAAAAGGTGAATATAAGGGTTAAGTAATTTCATTAGATGTACATAAATATAAATGTATGAGAGGCCATTCTAAAAGATAGATAAGATAAGGTAAGATAAAGTAAGATAAAATATGATAAATACTTACCATAACATAAATTAATTTTGCTGATTCAAAGTAAAAGAAATAATATCCTTTGACATAAAGAAAATTAAATAAATTACATTATACTACAGGTATATGAATATATTGTTGCGGAACCAAGGGAGATGAAGTAAGAAAAGGAAATACGAGATAAGGATAGAAAAAGAGAGTGAAATGGATAATATAGAGAAATATACAAACAATAAATGAAAACAATAGGCATATTGTGGAGAATGTAAGTGCAAGCAGCGAAACACACATGTTTAAATATGTTAAAAGATACAGAATTACATGTAAAAGTTCTGGTGAATAGCTATTAAAAACAACAACAAATAGTAGATACCCTCTTCCGTGCTCAGGATGGCATAAATACAATTGTGTTAAGATTTATAACCACCAATAATGAATAATGATTGGGAATAAGAGGAAATAGAAAGAAATTAAATTACTGCGTAAATGGGTCATTAACGTTAGCATCAGTATTTGAAGCTAGAAACGGTGACCATATTCGAAGAAAGAGATCAGATTGATACTGTATGTTGTATATAATTAGGCTGTCCTGTTTTCAGTTTCTACTTTTGGTCAAGTCTGGTGGGGTTTTTTCAGTGTTTTCAATATTTTAAAAAACTGTTGTTATCAGTGGTTACACATTTTCACGCCACTAAAAACAAAAGAAAAAGTGTTTTTCCGGTGTTTATGGAACGTTTTGCTTTTATCATTGCTTGCTTTCTGCACTGAAAGAACATGGTATATAGACAGTGTACGTACAGTGTATATGAGGTCCAAAGAGATTTTTGCAAATGAATCTTATTGTAGTACACCATACAATACTTCTTCAGTGAGTCTTTGGTCATGTGCGCTCGCACTTTCCTTCCCATGTAAATTCTTGTGAAAAGCCCCTCTCAGCATTAATAGCCCCTTGGGCTGAGAACCGTCAGCTAAGGGACACAGTTGGGATGACTCTTTCTTTGATGCCACATAAAGCACGCCACCATCCAAGTTTCTTGTGATGGTGGTTGAGGCGATTTCCATTGCCCTAATATACCAAATTTGGCCGGTAGCTAAGGCTGTGTGTAAAAGTCGGACTTGTGGCTTAGAAAGTGATTGTGCTTGACGTGTATCATGCAAAAGAATGGTAGCATGTGAACGTGGAATTTGTAGAGGCATCGTGGAACATAAGGTTTTACCTACATAATTCCAAAAGGGTTGGATCACAGGACATCCACAAATGATAGGAGACATGTTACAAGACGTACTATCACATCTCCAGCTGTTAGAATAGGGAAGCAAGCCAGCTTTATGCAGTTTTGTTGCTGACCAGTGCCAATCATGTAAAATCTTGAATAAGCAAAATTTAAATTGTGCTTCACAAGCACCCATATTGAGATTGCTAAGAATGGCAGATCATTCACCATCGGTATAAAAGACCAATAATAAGGTTTGCCATTTAGTACGTAAAGTTTGCGATAAGGGTTGAGAAAAAAAGATGCGAAGTGAGAGTTTGGCAGAAGCCAGATGTAGCTCCTTTCATCTTACCTCAAGTGTGGAGATATGTCACAATTGGTGAGTCGGGCATGTGCCATGGTGGAGGTCCTAGACTTCTTTGTAAGGATTGTGTAACTGGTTATATTTTGAAAGTTGAATATCAGGCAAATGAAATTCTTCCTGCAGTTGGACAAATAATTTAATATCACGGTTTGAAAAAAGTTGATCTAGGGTGGATACACCTGCTGCTTCCCAAATAGGCCAAAAAATCGATTAGCTATTAATACAAATTGCAGAATTATTCCATAATGGTGCTTTCCTATGGAAACAAGGATGTGAGCCCAGTAAGCAGTGTGCCCTTTGCCAAACGGCGCGCATAACCGACAAAATAGGATTAGCGGAGTCTTGAGGAGGAGATTCAGAGCCATATAAAACAGAAAGATCTATTTTTGATAATGAAAGGTAGTGTTCAAGATGTACCCACTGTGGCACATCCGATCAATCTGGAAGCATATTTGACATTTGAGAAAGTTGTAATGCCAAAGCATAATGTTCCGCTGAGGGTAGGCCTATCCCTCCATAGGATCAATGAGCCTTTAGTTTTGAAGAGACGGGGTTTGGCAGAGTTCCATATAAAAGATTTTATCTTAGAATGAACGTAACATAGTTAAAGGGACCTGAATAGGGAGCATGCCAATGACATGAAGAAAACGAGAAAGAGTAACCATTTACCCGGCTTGAACCCTTCCCACATTGAGAGACCCAATGCCCTCCATTTTTCAAAATCACGTTGCATTTGAGCAATGAGGGGATTGAGATTATCCGTAACCATGCCCTCTAGACCTTTGTTCACTAGTATGCCCAAATATTTGAGATGAGAAGATTTCCATTGAAAGGGAAAACCTTGAATAGCCGCAATTGTGGTCCTGTTCGAGATGGGTAGCGCTTCGCTTTTGTTCCAATTAATTTTGTACCCAAAAAGGGAGAAGTCATCTGTTATTTTTAACACAGATGGTAAAGAGGTGGAGAGATCTGTGAGTGTAAGAAGAATATCATCTCCTTAGAGATACATTTTGGATTCACCTGTCGGAAGAGAAATGCCCTTAATATAAGCAGATTGTCTTAAGGAGGTAGCTAACGGTTCCATGGCTAGAAGAAAGTAAAGGGGAGAGGGGGCAACCCAGACGCATACTTCGATTGATAGAGGATGGATCTGAGATAAAGCCCCCACAATTTACCTGTGCCGAGGGATTTTTGTACAACAAGCGTACTTTGTTTATGAATTGGTCTCTCAGGCCGAATTTTAGTAACACCCTAAAAAGATAATCCTATTGAATCCGATCAAATGCCTTTTCCGCATCAGGCGACAAGGCCAAAGCATCATCAGGAAGATTCTTGCCATACCATAGTGTTTGGGCAAGAGTGCGAAGATGGTTCCTAGATGAATACTTGGAACAAATCCTACTTGGGTACAGTGTATGAGAGATGGGATAACCTTACGCAAGCGAGAGGCCAGAATGTTAGCTAGAATTTTGATGTCGCAATTCAATAAAGATATGGGACAATAGCTGCTACAAGATAGAGGATCTTAACCAGGTTAAGATAACACAGCAATAATAGCTTTATTGGATATGAGGCCCAAGGAAGCCTCACGCTCTGCCTCTTGGAATGCGAGTAAATGAGAGTCAAGCACATCCACTCCTGCTCAACGATAAAACTCTGCTGGAAAGCCATCTTCTCCTGGGGGATTATGGTATGGCAGGCCTGCAACTGCACACAATATTTCTTCCCTGGTAATTTCACCTTCCAATAAGATTCTACCTTCATCTTACAAACAGGGTGAGAATACATTTTTAAGGAAAGAATCAAATGTGTCCGTGTCAAGTTGAGTTTCAGCAGTGTAAAGAGACTGATAATACTGGGTAAATTTGTTAACAATACCTTGGGGTTTAGTTATGGTAACACTGTTCATTGACT
Organism: Lissotriton vulgaris; assembly: GCF_964263255.1. NCBI lineage: Eukaryota > Metazoa > Chordata > Amphibia > Caudata > Salamandridae > Lissotriton > Lissotriton vulgaris. The sequence continues at coordinate 1,450,892,297 of NC_141691.1, forward strand.
TAAGGGCTGGTATAGCCAAAGCTGCCTGCTGCTGACGTAGTTGGGCTGCTAATAATCTTTCCGCTTTTTCCCCCTGCTCATAATGTCTCTCTTTAATTCTATGTAGGGCATATTCTGCCTTAGAGGTAAAAAAGTTGTTTAAAGCCATACAAGCTTTTGCCAATGACTTACAATGTGATATCGTTGGATTAAGAGTATATAAGCGAGTGTAAGACACAATATCTTGCCTCAATTCTTTTTGCTTTTTAGCATTTTGTTTATTAAACTGAGCTGCATCTCTCATAAGCTGCCCATGGATAGTGGCTTTTGCTGCCACTCAGAGAGTTCTGTGGGAGTCAATGGACCCTTGATTGACTGACATAAAGTGTTGAAAATGGGATTGTAATAAAATGTTGTTTTTGGGTGCCCTGTAACGTTGAATGTTTAAACGCCAGGGTGTGCGACCTGGCTTAGATAAACCAGTTTGTAAGGAAAGTAGAACTGGAGAAGGATCAGAGATCAATGCTTCCAGTATCCGAGAGTCCTGCTTTATTTGAACTACATTTTGGGAGATTACAAAAAAAAGCCAAACGAAAGAGTAGGCCATGCGTAGGGGAAGTGAAGGTGTAGTCCTTATCCATTATCAGCCACCACATCATCCATTAGAACCCTATCTGCAGCATTTGCCTTATCTAGAGGGCCTGTTTTGTCTAGGACAGGATCACTCAGTAGGTTCCAATCTCCACCGATAAGAAACTGGGAAGCACCTATTTAAGTTAAAAGGCGGTTTAGTTGAAGGAGGAATGATTGTTTTGCTCCTGTGGGAACGTAAATGGAGCCAATGCATATGTGTGTTTCACCAATGCGAAGATTGGCAAAGACATATCGGCCATCTGGATCTATCCAGGATATCAAGACTGTCACTGGTAAGGATTTACGGATAAGAATTGCAACTCCACATTTGTGGGTTGGTGTTGCATCTGGGTCTGTTCTCTTCTGTATGCAGCTGTGTATAACCCGAACCACCCAGTCTCTACGTAATGTTTTAGACTCTTTAGCGTCAAGGTGGGTTTCTTGGAGGAGAGCTATATCCATATACTTGGACTGTAAATAAGAGAGTGTCTTTTTTCTTTTAATATAATGTGTCAATCCATGAACATTTCAGGTTATTACTCGAAGATCGTGTATATTGGCTATGTCAGATCACATGCTCAGTTTTACCAAGTGTACTCTAGCATATTGCCTGTTGAACAAACAATCCCCTTTATTAGTGCCAGAGGAACAGGAGAATGTATGTACATATATAACTTTCATAGATTTCAATGCTAGTCAAAGAAATCTACACTCAGTTATAGTTCAATATTTATAATAAACACCTTTTCTAATTTTAAAGGGGAGCATTGTATATCTGTCTTAATCTTAAAAAAAAATGTTACACTGTCATTAGTTAACCTAAAAATGTGGAATGGCACTGGTCCTTAACAAGCAATGCCAAACATACATGCTATAGTTATTGTGAAAGAAAACTAAGAAAAACATTCATTACTGTCTGAACACGCCACTTTAAATTTAACCCCTGGGTACTGTCATAGGGTGACATTTCAAAGTTCTCTTTCCTAAAACGAACTACGACGAATTGATCAGAATATTGATCACAAAATAAGTGTCAAATTTCTCATCATCACTTAATTGAAAAACATTAACTCAAGAAAGATACTCAGTTTCTCTGGAGTGTGCAATTGGTTCAATACATCTGATTCTAATAATACTTGGAGCATTATTACATAGTTTGTGAGATGAGCTTTGTAGTAACAGATGAATCTATTACTTGAAGTAGAGCACATTTGTATTGACTATAACTTGTGATCTTTTTGACAAATCTGCAGGACGTTTATCGGCAGAAATATTACTTCAGCTTAGTGTGCTCATGGAAATGTTCATGCAAATGTATGTGGAGTGGAGAGTTTTAAAAGAGTTTCCAAAATGTGAATTTTCTATTCAAAATCTCGAAAGATAGGTTTCCCAACTAACTCAAAAGCCTCTGGAAAGATGTGAATTTTGGCCTGTACACAGAAGCCAGTCTCACCGGCATCCATTCAGTGGAGTCTAAAATATTCATCCTAGCATGCTGTTATGCCAAAAATGAACAGTTCGGTTTGTGAGTGTGATCAAAAAACAACATTTGAATATTAGCCTGGTGGATAACTGGTGAAGAAGAGCTCCTAATGTAATTCCAACAGTGATTTTACAACCGTCACTATGGACAGAATTTCTGTGATGTCATAATTGGTTAGGTTACTCAAACCCAATGTCCAGCAAAGCCAAGGGTGACCCATAGAGAGGTAGAAAATACTTCTTCCCCTCAACAATTACAAACTGTTGTCTACAAAGCCAACCTCATAACAAAAATGTCAATATTTTCTTCCCTGCCATGCCGGGGACATTGTTTACTCTACTAAACAGAAACATGACCTGAACTGGTAAACAGATGTTCTGCAGGTGAACCCTGGTAAAGGACCAAGCTCTATACCTAATAATAGAAGGTACTGGTATTGTGTGCAGTCATGACAAACGTATTTAATCAAAACTTGATATTTTCATTGAAGTTCCCAAAAGGAATTCCTGGTAAGCAAGACTGACAAAAATGCTCCTTGAAGCCTATGCTCAATGGGTACTGTGGGGAAGAATATGACTTCTTACAACACAAGTCATTACATCTCATGGCATTACAACGTGGTTGTTACAACGACCGCGTCGTTACCACACAATGCCATTACTAGGCAAGTCATTACATCAACTTGCAGTAGATTGCGCGCTCCCATTAGAAATGTATAATTTACTATTCCATCTCTGGCCGACGTAACAGTAGGGAAGGTGTTGGAATAGTAAACTATACTATTCCTAATGTTATCACGCCATCTACTGCAAGTCGATGTAATGACTTGCATAGTAATGGCTTTGCGTGGTAACAACATGGTCGTTGTAACGACCGCGTTGTAATGGCATTGCGGTGTGATGATCGCCATGTAAAGGTCGTCTCCCATGTGGAATGGTATTAAGCACATGGCATAGCTACAGTCCATTCCTTTTGTCAAACGGTCTCTGTGGAGGGGATTACTGACCAACGTGTGCGTCCAAATGCCACATCCTGTACAGAGTGACCATTGGGCATGACAGTAGGCCTTGTTCAATGAATAGTTGGAGCAGGATTTTTTTGCACAGATGCAAATTGATCTCAGCTGGTATTATGGGCTGGAATACTGGACACTGTGTCAATGGTTCAAGGTTTGCAAGTTATTGTGGGTGTAACATGTATCTCAGCACCACCTCCTTGTCTTATCCCCAGGCTCGCCACTAAACCACAAAGACTATCACTACCACTGCAAATAATCAGATGGATAATGTCAGGAGAAGGTGTTCAGAAATCAAATAACTAACTAAAATAATATTATGAAATAGGACATAACAAAGAAACACTTGTGACCAGCTGGAGTTACGGAAAGAGAAGAATGCACAAAAGAAGGCTACCTTCTGCAGCATTTTTCTACAAATTAATTTGAAGGGGATGAATGCTGGTGCTTTCAACAGTTTAAGGCGTATATTTATGAGCGGCTTGTGTCATGTTTGCACCACGCAACATGGTACATGCATGACACAAACAACAAAGTCGAATTATTTAACCCACGCAAAGTCACTTTGTGTGGCTCTCTATGGCTCTAAAAATCTGCAGTAACGCAATGCAGCACAAATCGCTGCGTTGGGTCACTCTGTCCTGGGAAGGCATTCCATGGGTGTTGCATGGGTTTTACCAAGCAACTCTCCTGGTTTTTGGAGCATTCCCAGATTTACAAGGACTTGTAAACCTGGTAATGCGCCAAGATCTTACACCTTTCCAGGAGAGGTATAACAAGGAGAAATATTTAATATTATATATTTCTCCTAGTTTCTTTCTCTTTTTATTGGTGCTGAATTCTGCAGCACACAAGGAAAGAAGAGAAATAGGAGAAAGAGGAATATGCCTCCTGGATTGTTTTTGGGCAGGAAGGTGCGCCTTCCTGCAAAAAAACAATCCAGTATACAACACAGGAACCCTTGCATCATGGGCAAATGTGCCTGCGTTGGTGTTAGGCAGCCAAAAGTCCACCAGCACATGGGAAAGGAGAGGAATGTAAGGTATTGCTTTAAATATTGTGCATTTCTGCCCTTTCTCTGTCACGTGGTGCAGCGCAGGAAGGTAAATTGCTGCGCTGTACTGCTTGACTTTCTCATAAATGACCCAAAGTCTTTATTTCCCCAGACAACAGTCTAGTGTTCTTAACACGTAGTGTTCTGATGATTGTCTGAAGCACCAAATATTATAATTAATATAGAAAGAGAAGTAAAGAGATAGTGTTTCAAAGAACTGCATTAAGCTATTTTTGCTTGTTGTATGCACCGAGTGCAAGCAATGAAATGAAGAGTTGTGCATAACAGAAGTAATTCATTTGTAAACAAAGGGACTGAAGTAATTAGGAATGCTTACTGGCAAAACTCAAATTTTGTCACTACATCCTGCACTTTTACTTGTGCTAGAAAGGACTCTCTCCAGAGATCTGCACCAGCTTTATCTTTGAATTGTTCAGTGTGCCGTGAAACACGTCCTAAGTGAATTCTTGATGTAAAGTTTAGCAGTGGGGGACACTATAAGCGTACAAGATTGGGAATATAGTTTTTGTATGCAGTTGCAACTGATGACACGAAACTTGGTCAAATGATAAGTGCTACAGGTCTGAGGCTTTGAGTGCAGACTTCTTACATACGGCATGGGCCTGCCCACAGATACATAAATACTGGGAGGAAGTTACAGGAGCACTCGCAATCATGTTATCCGAAATGATACCAAATGCACCACTGGCATGCTTACTGGGTGTATATAAGATAACACCCGTAAATAGAAGAAAATTCTTGGCTGTAGCACTACTACTTGCAAAGCTCCGAGTTGCCATCAGATGGGGTAGTAAACGCCCCCCTAGATTCAAAGAATGGCTCAAGGACATGTCATATTGTAGAGACACCTTAGAGATCTATGTTGAAGAATTACCACAAGCATCCAGGCCCAGAGACTATTGGTAACCCCTGAGGCAATATCTTCAAAATGCGCAGGCAGACGAGTAAACATTATGACAAATAAGGTGACAGTAGAATTTATGACAATTTTGTTGGCTTTCCGGCAACGAGAGGACTAGAAGTAATGTTTTTAAAAATGTGAATAAGAAATGTACAAAGGAAAAGTAAAAGATTGCATAATCAGTACATCTCTTAAGACACTTAAAGGTACGATGAGTAAACATGAGTTGCGCTGATGGAAATGTGATCCCCCCCAGATACAGGGTGTAAATACCAAACGTTTATGACTGTATACAAAGTTATATATTATTATATTAGTACATAAATAAGAGGGAGAGGAGGAAATAAAACTAGGTTGTCCTCCTTAACAAGTAATCAAACCATAAACCCAACGTGTCGGGTTCCAAGACCTAGCTTTTAAGAATGGCTACTGGCCAGTACGGGCAGTAAAAAGCCAAAAGAACGGAAAATTCCTTTCTTGAGTCCCTTCACTCACCAGGGTTTCCCCACAGTGACATGCTTCATCATTGGGGCCATCCCAGCTCTCTACAAACTGGGGCGTACTGCGACTTGCGGAGTTACGTAGGAGCACTATTCTTGTGGAAGACTATGTGTGGTGCACTGTGTGGTGGAGTGGGTGTAAGTGGTTAAAAATACCGTGCTATTGGGCCTCAAATATTTTATTTTCGCTCCTAGGCAGGTATGGTAAAAAATGGGGTTCACACTGTGTACCTATCTGTAATGAGAAGGAAATCAGTTTATGGTCGACATGTTTCAAGCTTTCCTGGCTTTTCTTCAGGACCACACAGGGACCAGCCCTGTGTTTGCCACTCCTGTATACCTTAATAGGAAAATAGAAATAAAGAAAAATAGAGAAACGCTGCTACTAATAAAGGCATGTGTTAGAATACATGCGATTTCTAATTCTCGTTGTATATTTATCTGCGTGCTAAATGGCACCTCATGATCACGGGGGGCGGTGTCTCCCTTATGAAATAATCTTCAAACTAGAAGACGCCGTGTCAATACACCTACTCAGTTTCCCCGCCAGACCGCATCTTGATTATTATATTATACATGATTATGATATATTGTAATGGATGCTGAGTTCGATGTTGACTGGAACCAATAAACAAATTTAAAAAAAAAGTTTAGCAGTGGGATAAGTAATTATAAGATATCATCAATAAATCGATTGAGTAATAGTATGTGATGGAGCTCAATTGGGGCTTGGGGAGAGTTTGGCTTGCCTGGTGTGGTGTGTCCCAGGGAGAGTGCATAAACTTGATCAGTGAGTCATTCAGGTGGGTAGAGCAAAGAATATTTTAGTTGGGATTTGAGTTTTGAGTATGGGATGGCTTCTTTAGCCATTGTCACACCCAGGGGAAGGGCTATAGAGGTAGCACCTTAGCTGTGGTTTTGAGCAAGTTGTGAGCACGTTTATAGCAACATGTCACAAAAGTATACGCTGCTCAGCACCCTGCGCATTTTGCATAAAGCTGGTAGAGACTACTTTATTAAGGAAGGAGTATTAAAACAGGCATTGGTAGGCATTAAGTGTCCTAAGCTTGTATCTGCTGAAGTTATCTTTGACTGTGGTCGAGGAGGCTCTACAAGATGAGATAATCTGGTTATGGGTACTGCACCATCCAATGGCCTGGGACAGAGCGTATATCACGCAGGAGAGACGTTTCTCTGAGGGTGCATGTGGGTGGTTTAGGGAGAGCGCAAGGCTGATTATGGACATGGTAGCGGAGGGCCATCAGCAGGGAGCAGAAGCGCTGCTGATGGCCGATGGAGTGCTTACAGCAATTGGAGGAAAGGCCATCAGCTGTAATCAAAAGGGCAGCGCACATACAGGACAAGGTGAACCCAATTATGATTTCAGATTCAGATTCACAGCAGGAGCCATTGGGCTCTGTGATTGTTTTTTAACCGGGTTGTGCACAATTAGTAACAAATGGCAGGCAGCAAATGGGACAGGTTTTGAACAACACAAGTGCAAAATCAGGTTTGGTTGTGAGACAATTTATCTACATGATTAATAAGGTACAGAGATGGGAGGTTGAGAACAGAGAGCTCTCTCCTTGCCAATGTTGCTGGGTTGAGGACGGTAAGACACCCACTGGTAACAGAGCGCTGTACAAATGTCAAAAATAAAAATAAATAAGAGAGAGGTAGGACAAAGTAGGTTTCAAGAGGTAGGGATTATGATCACAAAGGAGGAGGAGTGGGAATTATTCAGGCAGTTATGTTAGATGCTCGTTGAGCAAGGAAACTCAAGGCAGTTATGTATGACTGAAGGTGCCCCTGGCTGCATTGTGACGCCTAGGTTGGCTGGCCTGCACAGAGAGGCTGTGTCACTGCTGAATTGTGGAATAGGCAGTGGTTTCCATATGGAGTCGGAAACAGAGAAATGTCCAGTACAAGTGCAGAGGGGAGAGAAGAATAGTTGCCAGAACTAGAGCAGGAGCTGTTTTGCTGTGCTGATGAAAAGTTATTGATGGAAGACGGTGAAATAAGGGAGTAGGAGCTTTTTGTAGGAAAGGGAGGTTCCAGAAAGGAGGGTGAAGCATTAGACTTTTGAAAGAAGGAGTCTTGATGTTTTAAAGATTGGGGGAAAAAAGGAAGGAGATGGCAGAGGAAAGGGTGTGGAGGAACGTGGAGAGGCAAATACTGCGGTTGGTGTCAGTGGGTGCTGGGGGTATGTAATCAAAGAGGTTCCTGTGGGTGAAATTGTTAATGATGGTAAGGACAAGGAAAAGAAGGATGGCAATTGCAAAGTTACAGAAAGCCCAGGTGAAAAAGATGCAGATTCAGAAACAACATAATGTAGTGCAGACAAAGAGAAGGCGGCAGGTTGAAGAATCTAAAAAAATAAAACTGCCATACATGGGTATGTCAATGCCTTTTGGGGCGCAATTGATGCAAACTATGGAGAAAAAAAATTGCAAGACGGAATTAATGGATGTTTTACAACCCTTACATAGGGAAGTGCAAGCTAAAGAAGGTTCCAAGGAAGAAAAGTGGGAATTGGCAAGATGACCTCGGGTTCCTACCACTATCAAAAACTAGACATCAGCCTTTTTGATTTATGCAGGAGTCATCTGGAGCAATGGGTTGCACTGTTGAAATATATGAACAGTGAACGGAGGGCTCAATTGGACTATAATGGTTTTGCATGGTTCAGATACAATGAGGAGTTCAGGGCAAGATCGGTGGTTAATCCAGATAAAAAAGTGTGTGAAATTGACAATGAGTTACAGATGCAATGGATGAGATCAGCTAGATTGGTGCCGGTGGTACACATGGCAAGTGGTCTACCTTGACAGTATAATGCCTTTTGGGATGCCCCACCCAAATTGGGATAGGTATCACAGGAAGGGGACAATGGCCTCTGAATGGGACATGCTGATCAGTAAACAGAGATAGCTGCACATGACCATAATGCTGTTTTATGTACAACTCTGCCAATTGTGGGGTAAGGCATCAAGTATTGCAATGTTTTGACAATGTCCCTGTTGGTTGGCAAAGTGGTTGGTGCCGGGGCATGAATGGGGTAAAGGACATCAACAAATGGTGGCAAAAGGGGCCTAGGTCAAAGGCCTTCAACGTTTTAAGCTAATGGTTCCAGTTTACCCATTGGCAACAAGAAGCAAAATGTTTGTTTAGGGGTTTTTGTGAGGGTTTTTGCTTATGTGATCAAAGTCCTTGGTAGGGGATGTGGGCTAATAACCTTCAATTGGTAATGGCCAACCTTGAGATTGTGAGGGACAAATTGCAGATTGATGTGCATGGAGAATCCTAGGTCCTCTTTAATTATTGGCCATTAGAGAATTTGATAATTTCCCCTTTCAGAGTGGTTCAAAAAGTACAACAGGGTGAATACAAGTTTATGCATCACCTTTCTTGGCCACAAGGTGAGTCGGGCAATGATTTCATAGCTAGTGAGGACTCCATGGTGCATTATTCTTCAATAGACAAAGCTATCAATTAAGTGAGGGCACGTGAAGAGGGTGCCAAAATGGCAAAGTCAGACATCAAGGCAGCTTTTTGGATTCTTCTTGTTCATCCAGATGATTTTCCTTGTTAGGGTTACCATTTGATGGGAGGATTTACATTGACGGAATGTTCCTCATGGAATGTTCGGTCCCTTGCTCATTATCTGAAATGTTTAGCCTGTTTCTGCAATGGCTTTTTCAGCTCAGACGCGGTGTGTATCATATGACAGATTATTTGGATGATTGTGTTGCTGGTCAGGAAAAGAGACTCAGGCAATTGCCAGAAAGCTCTGAATGAGTTTCAAACAGCTATGGCAGAAATCGGAGTGTCTCATGCACCAAAAAAAGCTGCAGGTCTTCTTACCACTATTACGTTTTTGGACATTGAATTTGATTCAGTGCATATGGAAGTTCGCTCGACACACTTAAAAAGTGCAGATGTGCATTGTATTGTTGGAGGAAGTGGTGGAATGCCCAAAATTGGATTTCAGGAAGGTAAAACAACTTCTTGGTCATTTGAAATTTGCTTGTAGAGTTGTGAAAACAGATAAAGCTTTTTGCAGACAAGTTATTTTTCAGTTGCAGATGTGCTGTTACCACATCACAGAGTTCAGTTAAAAGCAAGTGTGAATTAAGACTTGAGAATGTGGATTACATGTTTGAGGGAATTCAATTGTGTGAGTATGCTATCATATGAAGAAGATTGGCAGGTCTGAATATTTTCTGATGCGTCCGGAGTACATAGTTTTGTTCTTTTTTTGGGATGGGCAACCGAGTCTTGGCCCCGGAGTTGGCTGGATCAGAAAGGAAGTATTGCCTTATTGGAGTTCTTTGCTCTTGCTGTTGCAATAGTGATGTGGTAGAAGCTATTAGCAAACAGAAAGGTGGTTTCAATGTGGACAATAAATAGTGGTTGCCTTGGTGAGCGCACAGAAAGTTAAATATGAGAGAGTACTCGAGTTATTGGGGGTTTTCTTGTTGATTTGTGTGAAATTCAGCATTACATTTAGGGTTTGATATGTCCTGGTGTTGATAACGAAATATCGGATGCATAGTCTTATTCACAGTGGCAGAGGATCAGTGTGCTAGCACCGAGAGCAGAAGCAGTGTAGACCAGGATGCCATGGGACCTCTGTGAGCTGGGAAAATAAGAGTGCATGACCTAATTGAGATGTCTGTAGCAAATTACACGAGAAATGCTTACAAGCAAGCATGGAAAGTGTTCCTGAATTCTGGGCATATAGGAGAGGGTTCGGTCCCATAGCACTTTCTTTGAGACAAGCAGATGCAGTTCATTTTATAATGAGATAGATTGATCTAAAACTTTCTGCAGTTACTATTTTAGGTAAGATTTCAGGTGTGTCCTTTTATGATAAGTGCTTATGGGTATATGATCTTATGGAGGAAGAGGTATGTTGGTGGATTTTAGTTGTTTGGGCCAGGGAGGGAGGGGTGCAGGCTAACACATGCAGTCCAATTTCGGGTAGTTTACTTTTAGACAAGTAGGAAGTAATACAATTGACCTCTGAATTTCCTAGAATCCAGAATACCATAAGTGTATAAGCTTAAGCAATAACCACTGTGGATGTGGGCATGCAGGGGTCATATGTTTCAGCCCCCCAACAAAAAAATCACAATGTACCATCAACCAGCAACCATGTAGCGATCAGGCGGAGCAGTATCCACACAAATGTGCCCTGTGTTCACAGACCTAGGATCACCAGGTGTGGGAATACCCATCCCAATTTTACTGAGTGGAAAAGACAGTCATTATAATCATTCACAAGTAGGGTATGGGAGGCGGGCACAAGAGTAGCCTGTTCCTATCAGATGTCTCAACAGGACTGTGGATGTTGGACCAGCACCTAGGGCTCTGTTCACTTTATCAGCCCTGAACATATTCCACCTAGAATAATGCAGCAAACATCACAGAAGCTCCTGTGCTCAAGTTCAAGAAAGTGTATTTCTTTTGACCCACTGAAGCGTTATGCCATCGTCCACGGGCTTGATGAAATATGTATAACAAGCTGCTGGCTTTGTCAATGTTTGTAAAAAGTAAAAGAAGAGACATGTAAAAACTACTGGAGGAAAAGCAAATACATATCTTATGGTATCTAAAAATTGTATTGAATTCAATGTTTTCAATATTTATTTGTAACATGGTTTATTTTTCAAATACTTTTGACAAAAGAAACTCTTACAAATTGTGTTAGAATGCAAAGGGAGACAGTTGCCAAGCCTAAATTATATTCCACAGGATCCAGCCATTTATCCTCTGTAGTAACCGAAGGAGCAGCTTTAAGGGCCTCCAAGAGCAGTGCAATGCTAAGTACATCTTCTGCCTCAGGAAACCAACTGAGCGCAGCAGATGGCCCTTCCCCCACCACCATATAAGCATTTGTGTGTCAAAGTGTGTGCTTTCATGTAATACATGAAATGCAAGAGATGAAACAAAAGCAATCCCCCTGATCTTCAGCCATACCCCGGAAAAATTATCCATGTTGCTATGCGCTTACAGACTAGGTGTAAGGGTGGGGAGCAAAGCCGTGGGGAAGGTATTTGAGTGGCGGAACAGCACACGGAAGAGAGAGCTAGAAAATGCAGGCACTTGTATAGAATGCTGACTGAAAAATTAAACAAGTAATTCCTAGAGCAGTGAAAGGTCAGCCAATCAAATTGATAGTAAAGAGTCTATTCTCCAGAGAATGGATGAACACAAGGAAGAGAAAGGAAAACTATTCAATAAGAAGCAATGAAGTAACAATGACAATAAAGCCACCCACAAGAAAGCTGCGTACGCTGGCTGCTAGACAAGATCTAACAACAGCACCGACACCTACGGACCACGCACGCAACCTAGGATTCATCCTCGACTCCTCCCTCTCAATGTCGAAGCAGGTCAATGCCATCTCCTCCTCCTGCTACAACACCTTCTGCATGCTCCACAGGATCTACAAGTGGATCCCGACCAATACCAGAAGAACGGTTACCCAAGCCCTCGTCGGCAGGAGGCTGGATTTCGGCAAAGCTCTCTACGTAGGAATCCCAGCCAAACACCTGCGACGACTGCAACTCATCCAAAACGCCTCCGCCTGTCTGATCCTCAACATCCCTCGTCGCAGCCACATCATCCCCCACCTAAGAGACCTACACTGGATCCACATCAACAAGAGGATCACCTTCAAGCTCCTCACCCACGCACACAAAGCACTCCACAACAACAGACCAGCCTACCTGAACAGCAGACTCACCTTCAACACCCCCACCCGCCAGCTCCGCTCCGCCAACCTCGCTCTCGCCGCTATCCCCCGCTTCCAACGAATGATCTCAGGTGGAAAATCCTTCTCCTTCCTTGCTGCCAAGACCTGGAACACCCTCCCTACCCACCTGCGACAGACCCAAGACCTGCTCACCTTCAGAAGACTCTTCAAGACCTGGCTCTTCGAGCAGCAGCAGCACCCCCTCCCCTCAGTGCCTTGAGAGCCTCATGGTAAGTAGTGCGCTTTACAAATTATATCATATGATATGATATGATATAATATGATATGATATGATATGATATGATATGATATAACAATGGGTTAATGAGTTAATCCAGTTGTGATGCTGAACTATTTTAATAAATCAGACTCAACCTGAAGATGTATATAAAAACAAATACGTATACGGATTTTTTTTTAAAAAGCTAAATGTTATTGACGAGTTAAATCCCCAGAAAAAAAGACCAAAATGACTTTTCTAAGAAGAAATTATTTGAAAAAGGAACATTTCAGGACCAAAGATTAAACAAAAGAAAAACATATATTTTCTGTAAACTTAGTATGTTTGATTGCCTGGCTAGGGTGGACCCAAAATCACTGGGATATGGTAAAAACACAACGTTGAATATTGCACAAGTGAACATGTAATGCTTCCTGTACTGCCTTCATTTCAGAGGCATCCCAAGACAAAAACACTAATTTGAAACCCATCCTCTGCGAATATAACTTGAAATCGATTCCTCTTACAGCAGACAACCTGCTCAGTCTCTTCATGCATCATGATCCCTCTCTGTATAAATATAAGGGCATGTAAATCCTGCACTGAACAAACCTTTAAATTATCCGCTGAACGAGAAACACCACCTCTCACTGCCACTCGGACCAGACTCACTTAAAGTATTCTAGCACTGCCAATATCCCAGAAGTCAAATGGACTTCCACCCAAATGCAAGCCACCAATCTAAAATGCTTCTGTCTAATGTGATAAAATGCAATTGATGCATCTGCCATATAGGCGGAACTATTAAAGACCGACATGTGGAGTCTCATATATGTGGACATCTCGCACAAGCAGGAAGTTATCACAGAACACAAACTCCCTAGAGTTGCAGTCTCCAAATGGGGCAGAAGAATCATGGTGGCATTAGGCAATCGCCTCATCAAATACTAACAGAATACTTTACATTTTCTGTCACATAATCCCTGCTAGTCAAATCTCAAGAACCAATTTCATATGAGTGCAAAACCACTCACCCGTAAAGAGTATATCTGTGAACAAGAGGTCAGGGAACCAAGATGGATCTATCCGATGGACACACCGTCACGCAACAATATTCAGTCACTCGTACACTGAGAATGTGTGAAATGAGAAAGCATGCAGGTGTATAATTCCTGTTTCAGGCAGAGCACAGTGTTTGTAAAAATGAATTCCACGCACCAGTCAACGCAAACATAATTTGAACAGTTTAAACTGGCACTGCTGATCACTAGATGATACAAGGGATACTATGCGTTAATAGTTATAGCTCAGAAACGACCTACAGGATCACTTCTCTAGAAGCAGTTTATACTCATAAGCAAGCGAGGTACAGAGCACCCTCAGTCTAAAGCTCTTGATTATCATTTCTATTTGTTTTTTTGCTTCCGGTAACCAGTCTCCCAGGTGTAACCATAAGACCATATTAGTAGATCGCCTCTCTCCCCCACATGACTCACAATCGCCGTCCGTAAAAAACGAAAGGAAACCTAGACTGCAATAATGCTCGCTTGAGCAGAAATGTGAAGTACAAAGAGAAACACGCTGCAGTCAAGATGTCCATCTGTTTTAAGCATGCAGTTTAAAGTGCGAATGTGTCCATGCTTAAAGCTGAAGCCGGAGTGCCATGCAGATGAGTGGATAAAGCAATATGTGTCACGCTGAACAAGGGGGAAAGAACAGAGAAGACGCTGCTGAATTGTGATGGCCGACCAGGAGGAACCTTGGAACGCGTGATGGCCAATCCAAAGGAAGAATGAGTGAAATCGCCTGGGAGTGAACTAAGCACCCAAAGGCTGGACAATTACAAGCAATGACCCGATAAAAAGGACAGCAATTCTGAAAAGTACAAAAAAGAAGGAATGGCAATCGACGGGCTTGGTTAAAGTACATTTTGTAGATACAACACGCCTCACAGAACAACGCTTGCATGCTGACTCTAGGCTTGACCTAAAAATTACCTTTTTTCCCTTACTTGCTTTATATGCATGTGCTTGGGTCCTTTAGAGTGCAAATGAACACAGACAGGACCTTAGGCCATGTACCATTAAACTGGAAGAATACTTTAGATAATTGCCAGGGTATGCCTGGTGACATATCTGATTAACATGAAAATGTAAAGGTATATATAATTTCAATGAAACTTTTAATTCAGGTAACTCCTTGCTATAAAGCCATAATTAACCACAGTGTCTAAATATATTGTTAGTTCATCAAGCCTTATTTAATAGATCTCTGTCTGACCTATTCTTAAATATGTTGCTAAACTAGATAGGACAAGGCCTCACTGGAATGTCATGCCTTAGCCAAGCCCAAGAAGGGCCATGAGCTAGCTATTGCGCCCTGGTGGCATTCCATTGCTCTCTTATGAAAGTTAAGAAGCATGCTGGTTCCAAGACCAGTTTCGAGAGAACAATCTCTGCTCTGCCTCATTAGTGGACAGTCATTTGTAGTAAGTGAGAAGTAAACAGGGTCAAAGACATATTGCCAGCAGCCAGGGTTCTTTGAAATCGTGGAATTCAGAGAAACTAGGTTGCAGGGAAACGCTACATAGTTTATTTAAAGGAAACTTTGGGCCCGATTCACAAAAGTAATCTGAGACAAAATCCTAACTTAACGACTTTCATTATTCACAAAAGGCATTTAGGAGTAGTAAAGTTAGGATTCCTAACTTTACTACTCCTAAATGGCTTTTGGGAATACCGAAAGTCATAGAGTTAGGATTTTGTCTCAGTTTAGGAGTAGTAAAATTAGGAATCCTAACTTTACTACTCCTAAATGTCTTTTGTGAATACCGAACGTCGTAAAGTGCGGATTTTGTCGCAGACTACTTTTGTGACTCAGGCCCACTATTCTTACCAAACTTAGGGTTTAAAATGTGCACTGATGGACATAATGTTGTTTCATCGGTGAAGCTCAGCTGAAGGTCCATTGATCTTTCAGCTGTTAGGGATTTTGTTTTAGACTTTCCTGAACGATGAACAATGCTCACTTACACTACTTACCCATTTTGATAGACCTTGCCTTCCAAACACACCCCAGTAACCAGTTGGGTACTCTTACAACTGCTTGTCTGGTCTGCCTACCTGATGCAAGGCTGCGGTGATGTCCACAAAGAGCAAATATTACAGAAGTTGCAGCATTAATTAATCTCAATTTTCCACTGCTGTGTCAACCCGTTGTCTGGACCTCTGCTGTGGTTTGAAACCTGCTTAACAGGCTGTGACTTCTTCCTACTCCCACTTTTCTTTTAATGCAGCCACGTTGTTGCAGACCTGATGTAAAAGAAAGCACAGGAAGGTTTTTTTCAAAATGAATGATACTATAATTGGTACTGGGAAAGATCCTTATGTCTTCCTTGTAATGAATATTCCCCATTTATGTAACTAGGATGTAGAATATGTTTTGTTTCCCTGTTTTGAATTATGTCTCTGTTATTTAGGTTTTGGGAGCTTACACCAGTATGGTTTGCTATTAAAATTGTACTTAAAGCCATGATTTTCTATTTCTTTAACTGCAGTAGTTAGTGACATCCTTAACAAATCATAATTGCAGTTGTTCCTGAAAGACACATATATGTTATTACTACGTTTTACTTTAAAATGAGATGTGTTTGTGTGGATGTTATTTTAGCGTTATTTATCCTCTGAGCAATGATGTAGCTGGATACACTTTCAAAATATTCTATACAGTCTTGTTTCTTTGATCAAGAATCTACAATAAGGCGAGGGAACACTGCTCCATGTGTTCCTGTGTAGGAAATTCTTGAAAAGTTCCATACTCACCATTTGAATTCTCTTCTTGGAATGGCCTTTAACGGGTTGTAGCCAGGCAGTCTCGTGATGTTAATTCAAGGTATGGATAGATTTAGATTGAATTTTGGATTTTCTCATGTTTAAAAATATTCCTCAGCATGGGGCTGGTGGCCGGGTGCACTAATGCATCCACTGTAGGGACCTGTTTTTGAAAGAAAGAGAAAATGTAGGAGGCCCCCTTACTGGACAAATATGGGACCAGGGGAAAAATGCTGGAATAAACTAAGAGTGTCCCTGTAGCATATATCTAATGGACAATTGTTATAGTCCAGAAGAATATATCGCAATCCACAATTGGACTTATGAACACACCTAACTTTTAGGTTTATCTAATAACCACAAAGACCATAGAACATACTCGTTTAAAAGGAGCTAAACACTTAGGTACATACATCAATAGTCTTGGTAATATATCCACACAATTAGACAGAACATGAACTGTGCCACAAGTTACTAGCTTGACAAGTTTATAGGTGAAACATATACATGTTTATTCTGCATAGTATAATTATATATATACACAAAAACATTTAAAGAAATCAGTACATCATAAAATTCAAAATAATTTTTTTTTTAAATTGTTCAAGAGAACAAATGTTGACGCAGCGTTTCGGTGTTGATAATAGGCACCTCCTTCAGGACTGTTTCTCTACAAAGAGATACATAATTACCAAACAGAAAGCATAACAATTCAAAACTTTCACAGTAAACCAAACTTAAAAATGTTCTGTCAGACTAGTGGTCCATTGTTCCATTTGGTAAAAATCCTTTCTTTATGAAGGGATCAATGAACTGATATTACATTTACACATTTCACATATCTAAACAACTGAAATATATCTCACTCCTATTAATTAATGCTATGGTTGTTTGTGGTTATCAAATGTATCGAGTTCACAGTGAGTCCTACTTTCTATACCTTACAGAGACAAAGTAACAAAGGTTGCTTCGTGTCTTACCTTAAATAAAAAATGCTCTGGAATTACTCAGAGTCAACTTGCAAAGTCGCTCCCTCATATAGCGTTGCGACACTGCTAAAGTACTCGTACCAATACTTCTATGCAGTACTATTCATGCAGTTCCTAAACGGATAAACACAGGTATTAATGCTACTGATTGGCATTTATCTAAGTTCTCAGAGGCTCTTTCTTGTAAAGATGGCAAAAATACCTGTTCAAATGTTCAAAGGAATCCACCCTGCCTGGGGGAGCCACCGATCTTAATTCAGGTGCTTGATAACTACAAAGAACACACACAATTCATTTAGTACTTTGTTGTCCTATAGCTCTACCAATTAACTCGACTGGTATGATGGCACTCACCACCTATTTCCTGTATAGTCAAGAATCGCTGTGGTCGGGTCTGTAATGCTGTGTTCCACGGCACTCTTAAACTCCGGGGGTGACCTCCGGTTTAAAGGCGATCTGTGAACTGGAAAATGTTTGAGTTTTTTTTACTGTAGCCTTTTATTATCAAGAAAGCCCAAAAGTAGTCAAGAAAATTCATATATAAATTACCAACTTTCATATTAGTCCATCAGTTTTAATTACTGTTGATAAGACTCATTAGTAAGCCTACCATTTCTTCTCTATAGAATTCATTGGATATGAGCATTATACTGCATGGCCCCATTACAACATTGATTGTGATAATAACCCTATATAGGTTATCTTTTGTTAAATATAAGCTCACGAAGTGATGAGCACCTCCTTAATACCCTATGTCTTTTAACACGCTCGTGCTATTTAATGCATGTATCACAGTTCTATTCTGGCGGTTATGTGCTGACGCTATTTGCATGAGCTCGTAAAGTTGGCGTAACACTTGATGTGTGCGTTTATTTAAATACCCCACCTAACGGGCAGCCAGCCGGCATGTTCATGTGTTTGACCTCATCATCACAGGTTCAAATCCCAGTGGCTCCACTCAGCCCTTCATCTTCCAGAGGTCAATACAATGAGTACTAATGAGGTAGCTAAAAATAAACCTCTGTTATTCAGCTCCAAGATACCCTTCTGGGTGAACGTGCACTTCAAATAAATATTATATATACTCTGATTTTCCCTTTTCCATGTTTAACACTTTCCATTTTATAGTTTTACTCAAATTTTAGTTTCGATTGTCTTTCTTTACAAACATTTTGGTCAGTTACTTGTGACACACTTCTTTCCACAACAGGGTTCGTCGTCTTCTATTTCTATCCAGTAAATCTAGTAATGGGCAATTTTGATGTTATTGAATATTTAGATTTAAAAGTGAAAAATATGTAGAATAATGTTTCCACCTACTTTGTCAAATTTAGAGGTGCAAACTCCACCCACTGGCAGCAGCATCGTCCTGCTGCCAGTGGGCGGAATAATAAAGTTGTTGATGCAGAAATACCACTTTTCTTCAAATTGAAATACATGTGTTAAATGCACAGAAAAAAAACTTTCTGCACACTTATTTTTCAAATACTCAATGATGACTTCATTAAAGTGATTTGAACTTTTGTCATTTGTAGGTGTGGCTTCACAGGACAGCTGCCTGCAAAACCTGGTGTTACCAATACTTGAACACATGCATGGAGTGGTCTTTGAATCTTCCCGTTGAGGAATATTTCTCTCTGACTTCACGCTTTTTCCAGTGTGGTCTATCATGCAAACTTATATTGGAAAGCACTCTGAATCATTATTGTTTTCTTACATTTGATTGTTAATGTTATTACTGCATTCTGTACTTTAGTTAATCTACTTTTCGTAATTTTGTGCCGCAGAATGATTTTATAATTTTTGTATTCGGTGCATGAGCGCAACGCTAACCCTTCCATGGCCACCCCTCTGAGTTTTCTCTTTTTCTGCATTAGGGGAAGTGTTGTGAAATAAACAAAATGCAATTCTCTGAGGCTTCACCCAACCTGGGGTCAGGCAATCAATGTCCCCAGGAAAATCTTTATGGGAGTGACAAAAAGGAGGTGGTTCTTTTGAACATATCATGAGCGATCCGAGCTTCTCACAAATTCACCAAATTTTATCTAACGCTGGGCAGTCACCTACCATCCTCTAGAAAGTGACGGCCATTAACAGCTACACACCTCTCTAGCTCACTTGAATTGTAACTGCACAGCAGGAAGTGGTGACTTTGCTGCTGGTTAATAGGCATCAGGATCAATGGATCCACCTCATATGCATTCTAGTAAAACCCTGGTTACTCTAGTCCCCTGCTCATGTGAAATGTAAACAAAGTGATTGCTCCCTGTGGTGATCGCTTGTTGCTTTAAGACCTGGTAGAATTGTTATATGTAATGGAACCTTTTGTAATGTACTGTACTTTGTAGAATGTTATTATTCAGTATGCTGTTTCCTGTTGGTACATCTGCATGCACTTTATTTCATCGGAACTTGTACTTGATTAAACATTCAAATTACTTCAAGACTACGTCTCATTCATGAAGAAGAGGTCACTACACTCCCCTGCTTGATATTCCAGATCATCCCTGCTGAACTGGTAAAATTCACTTCCTTGGTAGCAAAAGGGAATGGAAGGTAGCCTGATTTGTTTGAAGTTGTCATCACTTCAGGATCATGGTCTGTAGCTGAGAAATACAGAAAGTGAGACGGAACCTGGAGTCTCTCCAGAGCACCCAAAGGGGCGAAATTGTGGCACTACACACAGTCAAGAAACAGTAGTGGCCCCTCGAGGGAGTGCTGCGGGGTGGTGAGTCGTGGTGGGGTGGGGTGGGGGAGGGGCAGGCTGGGGGGATAGTAAACTGTAGCATATGGCCGAACGGCAGTAAGTAAAGAAATAAATAAATAAATAAAATTACATTGAGCACGCTGCAACGCCAAATGGCGATGCAGCGTGCACAATGTAATTCATTTTATTTATTTATTTATTTACCTACCTCCGTTCAGCCTTATGCCGTAGTTTACTAGCCCCCCACCCTGCCCCTCCCCCGCCCCACCAAACCGCAGCACTCCCTCGAGGAGCCGCTGCTGTCAAGAAACTAAGCAAGCAATGATGAGCACACAGGAAGAGGCAGCAGTTTCACATGGTGTCCCTGGGTCACTGACTGGGGGTTGCACTACTAGAGTTGCCCGGGAGAAGGTCCTGCAGCAGTGCAGAAACCACCTCGGATCGATGACTGCTGAGTTTATTCAATGACCTTCCTTTCAGAATCTTTTTCAGGTGCAGCTGATTTAGCTGCAGTGGGCATAAAATGCAGCAGTTCACCCATGGTTGCTTGAAGAAAGAAAAGCTCAGCATTTTTAAAGTGTCATTATTTAATTTTTTTACACACTTATTTCTGTGTAGAAGGTTGGACAATGAAGGAGGGCATACAGTGTAATCTAAATCAATTATGTGAGCATATATGTCATGAGGATAACTGACACCAGGGGTGCACATAGATGCGAGCAGGGCTCCACCTTTCAACCTCATGTGGTAAAAGCCAGTGCAATGTGTGGGTGTGCTACCTTCTAGTAAGAGATCTAGGGCCATATGTATCAAGCCATTTTTCATTCGCAAACGCTGTGAATTGCAAAAAACAGCATTTACGAATGAAGAATCGCAATTTCCAATGTATGAAGGTAAATCACATCGCAAATTGAGAATTTGCAGGAAGAGCGATTTCTTAATTTGCAAGCCTCAGAATTCTGCGAATTCCCTTGCGAATACTATATTTGCGAATTCTTTATCTGCGAAAATCGCAAACGAGAAATCAGACATTAAGAAATCAAAGGGGAATGTATGAAAAATTTGCAAATAGCAAATTAACAAAATTTGCAAATTTGAGAACCGCAATTAACACCAAGTAGGAGCAGGTGGTAACCAGGTGCAAACTATTTAAGGAGTCCTATAATGCAACAGACTTTTCACCACTATGGCTGGGCTGTACGTGATAGCCAGGAGCTGCTGCATAGAGGAGGAGACGCCAGGAGAGGATATACCGTGCGCGCATTACCCTGTTCCATTGGACTGAGGAGGACATCCATAGACACTACAGGCTGGATGAGGAGATCATCCTTGATTTAATTGAGGAACTCAAACCCATTCTTGAACACCCCACACGCAGGACACAGTCCATCCCAACCCACATCCAGGTCCTGTGCTCACTACACCTCTTGGCATCAGGCAGCTTCCAGGGGGTGATAGCCTCAGTAGGAGGGGTGTCACAGAGTGCATTGTCGTGTTTTTCCACGCATTCCTTGATGCCATGGTACAGAGGATACAACACCACATTCACTTCCCAAACACCCCACAGGCACTAGACCTGACCAAGTAGGGGTTCTATCAAATCGCACAATTCCCCCACGTCATAGGATGCATAGATGGGACACATGTTGCCATAACCCCCCTCCCACAATGAGTATGTGTTCAGGAATCGCAAGTCTTACCATTCCCTGAATATACAAGTGGTGTGTGATGCCAAGCACATTATCACTGACATGGTAGCTAAATACCCAGGCAGCAAACATGACTCGTTCATCTTTCGCCACAGTGGGATCCACCGTCGACTCACTAATGGGGAGTTTGGAGAGGGCTACCTTCTAGGTAATTGCATAGGAAATAGTGACACAATAGTAAAGCACGTTTCAACAAAACAAGGGAACCCTTAAGGTATAGCATAGGGACCTTGGGCATTACATATTACAAAGAACAATGGTCCCTATATGACAATGATGTACAAAGAAAAATGACCATATACTTAATAAGTAGTATGTCTTCTGTCCGTCCGGACAGGATTTTTATTTTTCATTAAATGCAAAATAAAGTGTTTCTTAGAAAGAATGTCAAGCGGGCACAGCCGTGACCCTCAACATACAAGACACAACAACAAAGAAACAGTGTAAACAAGGCAAAATCTGCGTACATGTACCTCAGTAAAGCAGACATAAAATGTAGAAAAAACCACTCCATTGCAGTATTAAGTTTTACATAAATAGTTCGCATATAGGGTTAAAAGTCGACAACGTTTCGATGCCTATAAAAATGAAGGCATCATCATCAGGACAAGAGTTGACATTATTGTTGTCTTGAATATGAGTAATTTTTAAAGCCTTTTCGTTACATTTACTTTACATACATAATTACATTGGGAAGGAAAAAGGGGGGGAACCAAAAATATAACATAAGTAACAGGCATGTATCAGAGATCCTTTTGTTGCAACTTGTGAAGTGCTTACCAGTGATGCATTAAGTGTTCGGTCCGTGACACGTGAAGAAGAGTTTAAAAACATTTGTGAATAAAATTGTCGGCGCAGTGACTATGAAGATTATGAAAGGATGATTCCGTGCAATGCTCTCTGCGGAACATAGGTGTGTAATAAAGACGGCTGAGTTCGATCTATTCAAGATATTCCTTAAGTGAGGACAATATCGACGCCGTGATAGTGAAAGTGTAACAGCGTCTACATGCATGGCAGCATTCTAAGAGAGTCAAAGAGGCAGGAGTAGATTTCGGAGTGCACGGTCTTGGTGGATTGCGCACGGTAACGTTGGAACGTGCATACTATCGCGGTGACTGTAGTGATGACTAAATGGGAGAGTGAAAAAGGGAAAAATGGTGAATTACACATACGTCGTAACAATATGGCTATCTGTAGGATGTTCTACGTGGAGACTGCTATATCAAGTTATCTGCGAATAAAAACGGGATGTTAAAACCTTAGCGATGCGCGACGTATGCATCTGCTAAGTGAGGTGGGATTTTACCTGATGGGTCAGGTAAAAACCTCGACTGTAGTTCCTTCGGTATCTTAATTTACCGGGAGAGTGATCATGACTCGGACGAAACAATGCCGCAAGGAGCACAATGGCTACCTGTGGAGGGCAAAACGGATGTCTGGTTACACGATTGCACACCGTGGCATGAGAGTGGAGATAGCGTGTAGCAGGGGCATACTTACTGCATAAGTGCATCAGCACTGCTGCGGGTATGGCGATCCGGTACTCAGTAATCCTGGTTTCCCGGGTTTTATCTAAAAGTGAGGTAAACAGCATGGAGGGACTCTCTAGTGTCGGTATGGTGAAAGGGAGTGTATTCAGCGGCCATCTTAGAGTGGTGATTTATATTACAGTGAACATGCAGATTTTAAAAGCAAGGCAGGAAAACAGCATCTGCATATTTCGGAATTACAAAAACATGTGAAAGATTTCTAGGTATTTACAACAGGGACGTCCAGTCCTCAAGCCGATTTAACCCATTCCGAATGCTGTTGGTTCGCAGAATCCAGTGTAGTTCTTCTTTGTTTAGCAGTTGGGCCATGTCTGCTCCCCTGGGGGGTGGTTTCATAGTTGTAATTACTGTCCATTGAAGGTCTTTTTCGCTGTGTCCATTGGCAGAAAAATGTTCCACAAGGGGTGCATTTGCTGTTTTGCATTTGATGCTGCTTCGGTGTTGGCCAATTCGGAGTTTAATTTTTTGGCTGGTTTGTCCTATGTAAATGAGCCTACATGGACAAAAAATGGCATGCACTAGATTTGCAGAGTTACAAATAGAGAAAGACTTCCGCTCAAATTTGATGTTACCATATATAAACGTTTTTCCTTCAATTGTAGTATCACAGCAAATACAACCTCCACATTTATTGTGACCTATCAGTGGTGGGAGCCCCCAAGCATCATTTATGGTTGTTTTCAGTGTTGGTGGTGGGAGTGCTGCCCTCATTAGGTGATCTTTGATATATTTTGCACGCTTAAAGGCAAACATAGGCTTGTCTAATGTTAATTGCCCCACATTGAGTACTGGCCAATGCTTCAAAACACTTTTTCTTATGGCATTGGAAACCGGTGAGAATGTTGTGAAGGGTTTCTCTTGGGCAATACCAAGCCCTTTTGAGAGATTTATGCACCAATTTGCGTGGGTAACCTCTGCTTCTAAGTTTCTTGCTAAGGGTCTTTAACTCAGAGAAATAGTCATCCCTAAAATAACAGTTACGCCTAATGCGGAGGTTTACGAACTTAGAAACGAGGTTACCCACGCAAATTGGTGCGTAACCCTTCTAGAGCCCATGCAAAAGAGTGAACAGGACAGACTCATTTGTGTCACAACATTCTCACCGGTTTCCAATGCCATAAGAAAAAGTGTTTTGAAGCATTGGCCAGTACTCAATGCGGGGCAATTAACATTAGACAAGCCTATGTTTGCCTTTAAGCGTGCAACAAATAACAAAGATCACCTAGTGAGGGCAGCACTCCCACCACCAACACTGAAAACCACCATAAATGATGCTTGGGGGCTCCCACCACTGATAGGTCACAATAAATGTGGAGGTTGTATTTGCTGTGATACTACAATTGAAGGAAAAACGTTTATATATGGTAACATCAAATTTGAGTGGAAGTCTTTCTCTAATTGTAACTCTGCGAATCTAGTGTATGCCATTTTTTGTCCATGTAGGCTCATTTACATAGGACAAACCAGCCAAAAAATTAAACTCCGAATTGGCCAACACCGAAGCAGGATCAAATGCAAAACAGCAAATGCACCCCTTGTGGAACATTTTTCTGCCAATGGACACAGCGAAAAAGACCTTCAATGGACAGTAATTACAACTTCAAACCGCCCCCCAGGGAAGCAGACATGGCCCAACTGCTAAACAAAGAAGAACTACACTGGATTCTGCGAACCAACAGCATTCGGAATGGGTTAAATCGGCTTGAGGACTGGACGTCCCTGTTGTAAATACCTAGAAATCTTTCACATGTTTTTGTAATTCCGAAATATGCAGATGCTGTTTTCCTGCCTTGCTTTTAAAATCTGCATGTTCATTGTAATATAAATCACTACTCTAAGTTGGCCGCCGAAAAGACTCCCTTTCACCATACCGACACTAGAGAGTCCCTCCACGCTGTTTACCTCACTTTTAGATAAAACCCGGGAAACCAGGATTACTGAGTACCGGATCGCCATACCCGCAGCAGTGCTGATGCACTTATGCAGTAAGTACGCCCCTGCTACACGCTATCTCCACTCTCATGCCACGGTGTGCAATCGTGTAACCAGACATCCGTTTTGCCCTCCACAGGTAGCCATTGTGCTCCTTGCGGCATTGTTTCATCCGAGTCATGATCACTCTCCCGGTAAATTCAGATACCGAAGGAACTACAGTCGAGGTTTTTACCCAACCCATCAGGTAAAATCCCACCTCACTTAGCAGATGCATACGTCGCGCATCGCTAAGGTTTTAACATCCCGTTTTTATTCGCAGATAACTTGATATAGCAGTCTCCACGTAGAACATCCTACGGATAGCCATATTGTTACGACGTATGTGTAATTCACCATTTTTCCCTTTTTCACTCTCCCATTTAGTCATCACTACAGTCACCGCGATAGTATGCACGTTCCACCTTTACCGTGCGCAATCCACCAAGACCGTGCACTCCGGAATCGAGTCCTGCCTCTTTGACTCTCTTAGAATGCTGCCATGCATGTAGCCGCTGTTACACTTTCACTATCACGGCGTCGATATTGTCCTCACTTAAGGAATATCTTGAATAGATCGAACTCAGCCGTCTTTATTACACGCCTATGTTCCGCAGAGAGCATTGCATGGAATCGTCCTTTCATAATTCTTCATAGTCACTGCGCTGACAATTTTATTCACAAATGTTTTTAAACTCTTCTTCACATGTCACGGACCGAACACTAAATGCATCACTGGTAAGCACTTCACAAGTTGCAACAAAAGGATCTCTGATACATGCCTGTTACTTATGTTATATTTTTGGGTTTTCCCCCCCTTTTTCCTTCCCAATGTAAATATGTATGTAAAGTAAATGTAACGAAAAGGCTTTAAAAATTACTCATGTTCAAGACACCAATAATGTCAACTCTTGTCCTGATGTTGATGCCTTCATTTTTATAGGCATCGAAACGTCGTCGACTTTTAACCCCATATGCAAACTATTTATGCAAAACTTAATACTGCAATGGAGTGGTTTTTTTCTACATTTTATGTCTGCTTTACTGAGGTACAAGTACGCAGATTGATTTTTTTGCCTTGTTTACACTGTTTCTTTGTTGTTGTGTCTTGTATGTTGAGGGTCACGGCTGTGCCCGCTTGACATTCTTTCTAAGAAACACTTTATTTTGCATTTAATGAAAAATAAAAATCCTGTCCGGGCGGACAGAAGACATACTACTTATTAAGCATATGGACATTTTTCTTTGTATATCATTGTCATATAGGGACCATTGTTCTTTGTAATATGTAATGCTCAAGGTCCCTATGCTATACCTTAAGGGTTCCCTTGTTTTGTTGAAACGTAATTAGCACAATCGCTGGCTTGCAAGGGATTCAGGTAATCCCAGCCCCTTTTCTCTCTCAAGTGGGCTCACCCTGTCCTGTGTCATACTCCTTGTCATTTTCTTCTCACCCAAACTCTGTCTCTATCAGGCATGTCTGATCCCCACCCTCCTATGTACGATTTGGAATACATTAACAAAATTCTAGGGGGTCCGTCTCTCCTTTCTGACCCAACCGAAAGCCCATCTACATCCAGCACTTCTCCATCTGATGATCTAGAGAAGCTAAAGAAAAAAGAGGTTCGCCTACTCTTAATGATTAGACTTCTGACTGATTATTTGAAATCTAACATTATCCCACTTGGCCTACAAGTACGCAACGTACCAGGGGTCTTCACTACCAATCCAAAATATTTAAAAGGGTTCAGTTACATCAGTACGACCTGTTCTCGGCACTGGATGGTGCTTGGAATCGAAAGAGCGACAGAAGAGCGTCAAAAATTAAGTACTCAAATAGCAGATCTAGAAAAACAGATTAGAGACAGTAACACCAGCTCAGAAACAAGTAAACTCTTAGAAAAAATAAACAAAACTGTAGAAGAGTTTCATAAATTCGAATTGAACAAAAAACAAACTAAGGTAAAAAAGGATATCAAGAACTATAACCAAGAAAGAACATACCCTTACCTTAACAAAGACTATTATACAAATCGCCCATATAACGGTCCACAGCAACAGAGACCCTGGGGTAGATTCAATAGGAGACAACAATACGTAGGATTCACTGATAGTTCAGCCGACTCAGCTGGCCACTCTGATCAGAGTGACAGTTCGGGACCCTCTAATAGGAATTTTTTAGAGGGGGGCCGGGGCCAACCAAGGGGCAGAGGAAAAACATGGTCCAAACCACTGAACCCACCCGGAGAACGATTCACACGCTGCCAACATTACCGGTGGTAGATATACCCAACCAAACTGCCAGCGATTGCACTACTAATGTTTTAGAAGCTGGTCTCCTGCCTATCTTTAACCTCACAGATCATATGCTATCTAGCAACTAAATCTCACTCCTCAGTAGAGGTTGGTCTTTCGTGCCCACAGTACGCCCTAACTTTCAGGAAGCCCAAACAGAACTCCTAAGATTCTTTAGGAAAGTTTGTTTACAAAGTTTCTTCAGTCTCAACCCATCCATTCCCAAACACTCCAATACCCCGTTTAGACCTCCCTCTAAATTTTCACCCACAGCTGGTATGATCCCAGCCGAGATCCCGACATTCGAGAAATTGGTACTTAAGGACCTATCAGACCTCGAAAACAAAAGGTTCTTTATCCCATATAAAATCACTCTTGATGAGAAAAATGCAATTTCATCCCTCAAAAATAATCAATCCCTTATAATAAAACCTGCAGACAAAGGGGGAGGGATAGTTATCCAGGATATTGAATCCTACAAAAATGAAATCCTTCTGCAACTTAACAACACCGAGCACTATTGCAAACTCCCCCGCAACCCTACCAGTGAAATTCAAGACCTCATTATAACTATCACTACAAGGGCACTTGATTCAGGATTCCTGTCCAAAAAAGAATATGATTTTCTTAATACTAAATCCCCACGGACTCCTGTTATCTATTGCTTGCCCAAGATTCACAAAAACCCTCAATCACCACCAGGCCGCCCGATAGTTTCGGGCTGTGGATCGATCCCTGAGCCTCTAGGCCATTACATAGACTATTTTATCAAGCCTTTCGTCCCTGAAAACATCTGTTACATCAGGGACAGTATGGCTATGATAAACTTCATTGAGGATTACCCCTTTGATCCCACATCCAGCACTATGTGTACGCTGGATGTGGAATCATTGTACACCAATATCCTACAATTTGAATCCCTTAGGGTGATTGAGAAGGTTCTTGAATCAAGAGCACGCCCACACAACGTACCCTCGCTATTCATCCTTGAGTTACTCGAAATCTGTCTTACCAGAAACTTTTTTCTTTTTGAGGGACAATTCTACGGCCAAGTCGAAGGCACCTCCATGGGAGCAATTTTTGCTCCCAACCTGGCGATTCTTTACATGGACCACCTGGAGACTAGTACCATCCTTCACACGTCCAATCCTTTCCACAATGGAATTTCCCTGTGGAAAAGATATATTGACGATATTTTTTTATTATGGAATGAGTCCCCTGAAAACCTTTTAGCATTCCAACATTGGCTTAACAACAACAGTGGAGGTCTCCGCTACACTATGTCCACCAGTAAAGATTCAATCCATTTCCTTGATTTACAAATAAAACATACTGAAGGCCGTTTAACTACCACATTGCATTGCAAGCCCACAGAGCGGAACACCTTGCTCGAATATACCAGCCATCACCCCCGGGCACTACGCGATTCCTTACCCTTTTCCCAGTTCCTCCGCATTAGGCGTAACTGTTATTTTAGGGATGACTATTTCTCTGAGGCAAAGACCCTTAGCAAGAAACTTAGAAGCAGAGGTTACCCACGCAAATTGGTGCGTAAATCTCTCAAAAGGGCTTGGTATTGCCCAAGAGAAACCCTTCTAGAGCCCAAGCAAAAGAGTGAACAGGACAGACTCATTTGTGTCACAACATTCTCACCGGTTTCCAATGCCATAAGAAAAAGTGTTTTGAAGCATTGGCCAGTACTCAATGCGGGGCAATTAACATTAGACAAGCCTATGTTTGCCTTTAAGCGTGCAATAAATATCAAAGATCACCTAGTGAGGGCAGCACTCCCACCACCAACACTGAAAAAACCCATAAATGATGCTTGGGGGCTCCCACCACTGATAGGTCACAATAAATGTGGAGGTTGTATTTGCTGTGATACTACAATTGAAGGAAAAACGTTTATATATGGTAACATCAAATTTGAGCAGAAGTATTTCTCTAATTGCAACTCTGCGAATCTAGTGTATGCCATTTTTTGTCCATGTAGGCTCATTTACATAGGACAAACCAGCCAAAAAATTAAACTCCGAATTGGCCAACACCGAAGCAGGATCAAATGCAAAACAGCAAATGCACCCCTTGTGGAACATTTTTCTGCCAATGGACACAGCGAAAAAGACCTTCAATGGACAGTAATTACAACTTCAAACCGCCCCCCAGGGAAGCAGACATGGCCCAACTGCTAAACAAAGAAGAACTACAATGGATTCTGCGAACCAACAGCATTCGGAATGGGTTAAATCGGCTTGAGGACTGGACGTCCCTGTTGTAAATACCTAGAAATCTTTCACATGTTTTTGTAATTCCGAAATATGCAGATGCTGTTTTCCTGCCTTGCTTTTAAAATCTGCATGTTCACTGTAATATAAATCACCACTCTAAGATGGCCGCCGAAAACACTCCCTTTCACCATACCAACACTAGAGAGTCCCTCCACGCTGTTTACCTCACTTTTAGATAAAACCCGGGAAACCAGGATTACTGAGTACCGGATCGCCATACCCGCCTCAGTACTGATGCACTTATGCAGTAAGTACGCCCCTGCTACACGCTATCTCCACTCTCATGCCACGGTATGCAATCGTGTAACCAGACATCCGTTTTGCCCTCCACAGGTAGCCATTGTGCTCCTTGCAGCATTGTTTCGTCCGAGTCATGATCACTCTCCCGGTAAATTAAGATACCGAAGGAACTACAGTCGAGGTTTTTACCCGACCCATCAGGTAAAATCCCACCTCATTAGCAGATGCATACGTCGCGCATCGCTAAGGTTTTAACATCCCGTTTTTATTTGCAGATAACTTGATATAGCAGTCTCCTCGTAGAACATCCTACGGATAGCCATATTGTTACGACGTATGTGTAATTCACCATTTTTCCCTTTTTCACTCTCCCATTTAGTCATCACTACAGTCACCGCGATAGTATGGACGTTCCATCGTTACCGTGCGCAATCCACCAAGACCGTGCACTCCGGAACCTACTCCTGCCTCTTTGACTCTCTTAGAATGCTGCCATGCATGTAGCCGCTGTTACACTTTCACTATCACGGCGTCGATATTGTCCTCACTTAAGGAATATCTTGAATAGATCGAACTCAGCCGTCTTTATTACACGCCTATGTTCCGCAGAGAGCATTGCATGGAATCGTCCTTTCATAATTCTTCATAGTCACTGCGCTGACAATTTTATTCACAAATGTTTTTAAACTCTTCTTCACATGTCACGGACCGAACACTAAATGCAGCACTGGTAAGCACTTCACAAGTTGCAACAAAAGGATCTCTGATACATGCCTGTTACTTATGTTATATTTTTGGGTTTCCCCCCCCTTTTTCCTTCCCAATGTAAATATGTATGTAAAGTAAATGTAACGAAAAGGCTTTAAAAATTACTCATGTTCAAGACAACAATAATGTCAACTCTTGCCCTGATGTTGATGCCTTCATTTTTATAGGCATCGAAACGTCGTCGACTTTTAACCCCATATGCAAACTATTTATGCAAAACTTAATACTGCAATGGAGTGTTTTTTTCTACATTTTATGTCTGCTTTACTGAGGTACAAGTACGCAGATTGATTTTTTTGCCTTGTTTACACTGTTTCTTTGTTGTTGTATCTTGTCTGTTGAGGGTCACGGCTGTGCCCGCTTGACATTCTTTCTAAGAAACACTTTACTTTGCATTTAATGAAAAATAAAAATCCTGTCCGGACGGACAGAAGACATACTACTTATTAAGTATATGGTCATTTTTCTTTGTATATCATTGTCATATAGGGACCATTGTTCTTTGTAATATGTAATGCCCAAGGTCCCTATGCTATACCTTAAGGGTTCCCTTGTTTTGTTGAAACGTAATTAGCACAATCGCTGGCTTGCAAGGGATTCAGGTAATCCCAGCCCCTTTTCTCTATCAAGTGGGCTCACCCTGTCCTGTGTCATACTCCTTGTCATTTTCTTCTCACCCAAACTCTGTCTCTATCAGGCATGTCTGATCCCCACCCTCCTATGTACGATTTGGAATACATTAACAAAATTCTAGGGGGTCCGTCTCTCCTTTCTGACCCAACCGAAAGCCCATCTACATCCAGCACTTCTCCATCTCATGATGTGGAGAAGCTAAAGAAAAAAGAGGTTCGCCTACTCTTAATGATTAGACTTCTGACTGATTATTTGAAATCTAACATTATCCCACTTGGCCTACAAGTACGCAACGTACCAGGGGTCTTCACTACCAATCCAAAATATTTAAAAGGGTTCAGTTACATCAGTACGACCTGTTCTCGGCACTGGATGGTGCTTGGAATCGAAATAGCGACAGAAGAGCGTCAAAAATTAAGTACTCAAATAGCAGATCTAGAAAAACAGATTAGAGACAGTAACACCAGCTCAGAAACAAGTAAACTCTTAGAAAAAATAAACAAAACTGTAGAAGAGTTTCATAAATTCGAATTGAACAAAAAACAAACTAAGGTAAAAAAGGATATCAAGAACTATAACCAAGAAAGAACATACCCTTACCTTAACAAAGACTATTATACAAATCGCCCATATAACGGTCCACAGCAACAGAGACCCTGGGGTAGATTCAATAGGAGACAACAATACGTAGGATTCACTGATAGTTCAGCCGACTCAGCTGGCCACTCTGATCAGAGTGACAGTCCGGGACCCTCTAATAGGAATTTTTTAGAGGGGGGCCGGGGCCAACCAAGGGGCAGAGGAAAAACATGGTCCAAACCACTGAACCCACCCGGAGAACGATTCACACGCTGCCAACATTACCAGTGGTAGATATACCCAACCAAACTGCCAGCGATTCCACTACTAATGTTTTAGAAGCTGGTCTTCTGTCTATCTTTAACCTCACAGATCATATGCTATCTAGCAACTAAATATCACTCCTCAGTAGAGGTTGGTCTTTCGTGCCCACAGTACGCCCTAACTTTCAGGAAGCCCAAACAGAACTCCTAAGATTCTTTAGGAAAGTTTGTTTACAAAGTTTCTTCAGTCTCAACCCATCCATTCCCAAACACTCCAATACCCCGTTTAGACCTCCCTCTAAATTTTCACCCACAGCTGGTATGATCCCAGCCGAGATCCCGACATTCGAGAAATTGGTACTTAAGGACCTATCAGACCTCGAAAACAAAAGGTTCTTTATCCAATATAACATCACTCTTGATGAGAAAAATGCAATTTCATCCCTCAAAAATAATCAATCCCTTATAATAAAACCTTCAGACAAAGGGGGAGGGATAGTTATCCAGGATATTGAATCCTACAAAAATGAAATCCTTCGGCAACTTAACAACACCGAGCACTATTGCAAACTCCCCCGCAACCCTACCAGTGAAATTCAAGACCTCATTATAACTATCACTACAAGGGCACTTGATTCAGGATTCCTGTCCAAAAAAGAATATGATTTTTTTTTTTTTTTTTTAAATTTTTGAAAACCTTTATTGTGCACGAAATATAGAACAAATACGGGCCCACAACCATCCGGCCGGCCACGAACTCTCATGTAGCACTAAAGCATGCAATACGGTGACATAGTAATATGGCTGCACATCGGCTATTAAGCAGAAATCAGACTGGAGGATGCCGCAAGACCATTACACAGGAATAATTAAGGTTAAGTTTTTAAGTTTTTGTGCAACTAATAAATTCAGGTCGTATTGTTCCGTACTCATAAAATAATAAAGTAAGAGCAAGGACCATGCAGGTGGGACATGACAGTAGCTACAATTTACGGGCAATCCACATCTCAACAAGCAGTCCCGACCAGGCAGGATGGCCACACAATATCCACGCTACAGGTTAGCAATCCCAACTACCCACTCGTATCTACGCCGCCACCCTTCGCCCAATACGCCTGAACACGGGCCAAGAAAAAGGAAAAAATATAAAAGAAGCAAAAACAGGTCCCATAGAAACTAACCAAAAATAAAATATAACCCCCCACCCTACACACATGCAGAGGCTATGGCCTACCCCCCCCCTAGCAGAGTGTCTGTCGCCCCATAAACCCGAAATACAGCAAGAGAAGAGAAGAAGTAGAAGAAAAAGACGAGATAAAGCAAGAAAAATGTAGAAAAGGAAGAAAGAAAATAATAAGAAACGAAGAATTTCAACACTTGAATATAGGGAGGAAGAAAAGAACAAGCTGATCTACCACTCCCAAAAAGAAGGAAGCGGGGAGGAGCCCTCACAATAACAGAACTCCCGGACTCCCAGCCATCCACAACCCCTACGTCATTTTAGTGTTCCGGTCCGGATCCCCCCCGGCTAGTCAAATACAAGGTCCGCAGCCATCAACCGCAACATCTGTCCCTGAGCCACCAGCCCGCAAAACAACAGTCGCCCCATAAAGAGGAACCAAAAATTATAAAACACAATACTTGCGACTTGAAATGAAGGGAGAGGCCAGCGCGCAGAACAGGAAATACAATATGAAATAGGTGGAAGTCTCACTTAATGCGTAATCAATACATAAACAAGTATTTCAGTCCGGGGTCACAGCCAGGCAGACAGTCAGTGCCAGCAAGGGAAGAGTCATCAGCCCTGTCCCGAACGTCGGAATCCCACTAGGCATAGCCACAGCAAAGCAGTGAGATAATATGGCCACAGAGAGAGCGAGAGTGTCTCAGGAACACAAAATGGCCGTCGAGAGCCATCAGTAACTCCTCCGACTGTAGTAGTGAGTTCCCCAGGAACCTGCAGAGCGTACGAGTTCTTCGAATACAAAGTCGGAGGGCACAACCCAGGGGCCGGTGATAAGGTCGACAATGTCTTAGATATGTCCCAAGGCACTCGCGGTGAGAATTCCAACAATGTTGCACTCTCCGGTGAAAGGAGAAACAAAGTATCCCAGAGAAAGGTAGCAGGCGGACAGGCTCGGGCACCAGTAGATTTGGGAGCGGGCACCTCTGTCCGGCTGGCAGAAGGAAGCACAGTACCTCCATGGAACGCAGGCGGAGATGAGTGTAGACTTTGCGGGGTCAGAACGTTGCATTCCCGCCGCAGCGACAACGCCATGTCGTCCAGCTTCCTTCGCAGTACTTGGCAGCCTTGGCGCATATCAGCACGGAGGTCGTGCAGAGCAGTCAGGATGATTTTGAGAGAAAGTGTAGGCTGAAGCTCCCGTCTCTCACTTCCCAAGGAAGGTGTTCGAGAATCGGACCCCATCACAGGCGGGGCAACACAGGCCACTGGCAGGGACAGGCGCTCTCCCGCACACCTCGGAGCCTCAAACAAAGCCATCATGGCGAAATTCCGGGGAAATCGCCAGGATAAGTGTGGCACAGGCGTGCGTCCTTGCAGGGCTACAATATCACAAAGTACAGCGCCAGTGAGGCATACATCGCGGAGAGGCGCCCCGTAACAGAGGAGGGTAGTGAGGCGTGGGGTCAGGCAAGCACAGGCTATCAAACATGGCCGTGCGACACTCTCCGTTCGTATCTGCCCCAAACAAAGGATCCGTTGCGATAGGGTGCCTCAGCTCAACAAGCGCTCGCTCCTGGCCGCCTTCTGCAAATCGCCGTAAGCGTCGCAGCACAGACAGTGCATCGTGAGGTCCCCACCGGTGCTCGGGTCGTCAGCGCCGATCAGGCATCCTGGCCGCCATCAGGTCTCCGGGGAGCGGCAGAGAGCGATTGTGCAGGCGGGCTCCAGGGCTGCAAGCAGCACCGCGGCTATCTCCGGCCGCCGGGCAGGTCGAGAGACCAGGAACACACCGCTGGAATCAGCGCCGCGCCGCACTTCATCCAATAGTAAGTTGCATCAGGATTTATGCCAGGATCACGGTGCGGCGGTAGCAGGCTGAAGGAGCCGGGAGCCTACAAGTCTGCTCCGGTCGCCATCTTGGCTCCTCCCTTTCGAATATGATTTTCTTAATACTAAATCCCCACGGACTTCTGTTATCTATTGCTTGCCCAAGATTCACAAAAACCCTCAATCACCACCAGGCTGCCCGATAGTTTCGGGCTGTGGATCGATCCCTGAGCCTCTAGGCCATTACATAGACTATTTTATCAAGCCTTTCGTCCCTGAAACCATCTGTTACATCAGGGACAGTATGGCTATGATAAACTTCATTGAGGATTACCCCTTTGATCCCACATCCAGCACTATGTGTATGCTGGATGTGGAATCATTGTACACCAATATCCTACAATTTGAATCCCTCCAGGTGATTGAGAAGGTTCTTGAATCAAGAGCACGCCCACACAACGTACCCTCGCTATTCATCCTTGAGTTACTCGAAATCTGTCTTACCAGAAACTTTTTTCTTTTTGAGGGACAATTCTACGGCCAAGTCGAAGGCACCTCCATGGGAGCAATTTTTGCTCCCAACCTGGCGATTCTTTACATGGACCATCTGGAGACTAGTACCATCCTTCACACGTCCAATCCTTTCCACGATGGAATTTCCTTGTGGAAAAGATATATTGACGATATTTTTTTATTATGGAATGAGTCCCCTGAAAACCTTTTAGCATTCCAACATTGGCTTAACAACAACAGTGGAGGTCTCCGCTACACTATATCCACCAGTAAAGATTCAATCCATTTCCTTGATTTACAAATAAAACATACTGAAGGCCGTTTAACTACCACATTGCATTGCAAGCCCACAGAGCGGAACACCTTGCTCGAATATACCAGCCATCACCCCCGGGCACTACGCAATTCCTTACCCTTTTCCCAGTTCCTCCGCATTAGGCGTAACTGTTATTTTAGGGATGACTATTTCTCTGAGGCAAAGACCCTTAGCAAGAAACTTAGAAGCAGAGGTTACCCACGCAAATTGGTGCGTAAATCTCTCAAAAGGGCTTGGTATTGCCCAAGAGAAACCCTTCTAGAGCCCAAGCAAAAGAGTGAACAGGACAGACTCATTTGTGTCACAACATTCTCACCGGTTTCCAATGCCATAAGAAAAAGTGTTTTGAAGCATTGGCCAGTACTCAATGCGGGGCAATTAACATTAGACAAGCCTATGTTTGCCTTTAAGCGTGCAATAAATATCAAAGATCACCTAGTGAGGGCAGCACTCCCACCACCAACACTGAAAAAACCCATAAATGATGCTTGGGGGCTCCCACCACTGATAGGTCACAATAAATGTGGAGGTTGTATTTGCTGTGATACTACAATTGAAGGAAAAACGTTTATATATGGTAACATCAAATTTGAGCAGAAGTCTTTCTCTAATTGCAACTCTGCGAATCTAGTGTATGCCATTTTTTGTCCATGTAGGCTCATTTACATAGGACAAACCAGCCAAAAAATTAAACTCCGAATTGGCCAACACCGAAGCAGGATCAAATGCAAAACAGCAAATGCACCCCTTGTGGAACATTTTTCTGCCAATGGACACAGCAAAAAAGACCTTCAATGGACAGTAATTACAACTTCAAACCGCCCCCCAGGGAAGCAGACATGGCCCAACTGCTAAACAAAGAAGAACTACACTGGATTCTGCGAACCAACAGCATTCGGAATGGGTTAAATCGGCTTGAGGACTGGACGTCCCTGTTGTAAATACCTAGAAATCTTTCACATGTTTTTGTAATTCCAAAATATGCAGATGCTGTTTTCCTGCCTTGCTTTTAAAATCTGCATGTTCACTGTAATATAAATCACCACTCTAAGATGGCCGCCGAAAACACTCCCTTTCACCATACCAACACTAGAGAGTCCCTCCACGCTGTTTACCTCACTTTTAGATAAAACCCGGGAAACCAGGATTACTGAGTACCGGATCGCCATACCCGCCTCAGTACTGATGCACTTATGCAGTAAGTACGCCCCTGCTACACGCTATCTCCACTCTCATGCCACGGTATGCAATCGTGTAACCAGACATCCGTTTTGCCCTCCACAGGTAGCCATTGTGCTCCTTGCGGCATTGTTTCGTCCGAGTCATGATCACTCTCCCGGTAAATTAAGATACCGAAGGAACTACAGTCGAGGTTTTTACCCGACCCATCAGGTAAAATCCCACCTCATTAGCAGATGCATACGTCGCGCATCGCTAAGGTTTTAACATCCCGTTTTTATTCGCAGATAACTTGATATAGCAGTCTCCACGTAGAACATCCTACGGATAGCCATATTGTTACGACGTATGTGTAATTCACCATTTTTCCCTTTTTCACTCTCCCATTTAGTCATCACTACAGTCACCGCGATAGTATGCACGTTCCATCGTTACCGTGCGCAATCCACCAAGACCATGCACTCTGGAATCTACTCCTGCCTCTTTGACTCTCTTAGAATGCTGCCATGCATGTAGCCGCTGTTACACTTTCACTATCACGGCGTCGATATTGTCCTCACTTAAGGAATATCTTGAATAGATCGAACTCAGCCGTCTTTATTACACGCCTATGTTCCGCAGAGAGCGTTGCATGGAATCGTCCTTTCATAATTCTTCATAGTCACTGCGCCGACAATTTTATTCACAAATGTTTTTAAACTCTTCTTCACGTGTCACGAACCGAACACTAAATGCATCACTGGTAAGCACTTCACAAGTTGCAACAAAAGGATCTCTGATACATGCCTGTTACTTATGTTATATTTTTGGTTTCCCCTCCCCTTTTTCCTTCCCAATGTAAATATGTATGCAAAGTAAATGTAACAAAAAGGCTTTAAAAATTACTCATGTTCAAGACACAATAATGTTAACTCTTGTCTTGATGATGATGCCTTCATTTTTATAGGCATCGAAACGTCGTTGACTTTTAACCCCATATGCTAACTATTTATGTAAAACTTAATACTGCAATGGAGTGGTTTTTTTCTACATTTTATGTCTGCTTTACTGAGGTACAAGTATTCAGATTGATTTTTTTGCCTTGTTTACACTGTTTCTTTGTTGTTGTGTCTTGTATGTTGAGGGTCACGTCTGTGCCCGCTTGACATTCTTTCTAAGAAACACTTTATTTTGCATTTAATGAAAAATAAAAATCCTGTCCGGACGGACAGAAGACATACTACTTATTAAGTATATGGTCATTTTTCTTTGTATATCATTGTCATATAGGGACCATTGTTCTTTGTAATACAACAGTAAAGCACAGCAGTGGCAGCACAGTGAGTAACCTATTTTCCCTTACCTCACAGGTGACAGTGCGTATGCACTCCGAGACTTCATATTGACCCCATACCTGAATCCTGCAAATGCAAGGGAGCGGAGGTACAACAGTGTACACATTGCCACCCGCAGTACCATTGAACGGACCTTTGGCATCCTCAAGAGGCATTTCAGATGCCTGCATAAGAGTGGATGAGCCAGTGGAGCTCAGAGAATCAGACACCTCAGATGAAGAGGGGCCAGCTCCAGGATGCAGGCCAGCCGGTGTGATTGGAGCAGCAGCTGGGCGACAGAGGCGAGATGACACTACAAAGAACTATTTCTATGTGAGAAATGATGACACAATGCTATGTATTCAGGATTAACTGTGTTTAATATCCTTAAAATCAGGAATCATATCACATCACACAGCCTGTGTTGCCCACAATGTGAATAGTGTA
The DNA here is from genome assembly GCF_964263255.1 of Lissotriton vulgaris. Taxonomy (NCBI): domain Eukaryota; kingdom Metazoa; phylum Chordata; class Amphibia; order Caudata; family Salamandridae; genus Lissotriton; species Lissotriton vulgaris. The sequence goes on from NC_141691.1 coordinate 1,450,931,469, forward strand.
ATCACGCACATGTTCCATTCACAGTGCTTTTAAAATAATAGTCACTCATCCGTGCACTGGGTTGATCCACCCATTGGCATTTGTAAGTCCTGGCACCTCAACAGCGGCACTGACGTCCCATTGCCCTGTGCCCCGTGTGCACATTCTCCTCATCATTGGCACCTGCAGCCCTGTCATGTCGCTCATTACGGCGCCTTTCCCATTGGGGTGAGGCTGCTGCGGCTTGACTATGCATCCTCCTCCAGGGGACTGAGGACTCCTGTTCCACCTGTGGCAACTGCATGCAGCTGATACACAGCACATGTCACATGTAGTAAACCCCTGGCCATGTCCTGACTGCTGTGAGCTACCTCCCACTGAATGCTAATGCTGTGCCTGGTCTGGATTGAGGTGGCTGAGGCCAGTTTGTTCACAGCCCTTGTGAAGAGTTCAAGGCGTGTGTGGAGGTGCTGAGTTTCACGGCTCCTAGCAGCACAATCCGCACGTATCTCGAGGCCGCGGAACACTGGCACCTCTCCTGCCGCAGATGTATCTGGGGATGGACGGACCCTGCGCCTAGATGGAATGACAGGTGTGGGACTTTGTACAGCTCGTGGTCTTGATTGTGGCACAGACTGTTCCTGGAACTCATTGGCCTCTTCATCTGTGTCACCCAGTTCATCTTCCAGAGGTGGCAATGAAGCCACTGCTATGCGCCAAGGGCGTTTGGGTGATATGACTGGGCTGCCCTCAACATCATCCTCCTCCACTTGCCCTTGTCCTGCAACGCTGTGGGACTCTTCCTCCCCTCCACGCCTCTGGCTCTGTCTTTCCTGTGGTGCTGTGGACGTAAATGCACACATTCATTTACTGTCCAGCCTTGCATTGGTAATGCAATAAATTACACTTTTTGCTTTATTGCATGGGTCCTGACTGTCTGCACAATGACTTCACTCATACACACATACTGCTTGAGACTAGCTGGGATTAACTGTTCCACTGTTTGCTTCATGTGACTACGTCTCCCATAATGCATTGCTGTGGTTCTGTGTGGGTGTGCACTGGATTGGCATTTGGGATCTGTCCCTGGGTCTCTCATGGGGGTGGGGTGGGGTAGGGAAGTATCAGGGGTGTGATGGCATATTTCTTACCTTGTCTTTGTCCTGGTGAGTCGGAGCTCTCTAGCTCAGCCACGCCGCTCACACTCTCCGGTTGAAAGGTAGTTTTAGAACTGGGGGTCTCTAGTTGGCAGAGGTAAGTACCTTTGACCAAATAGGGACCCCTACTTCTAGTCAGGGTAGAGAGATACACACTGTAGATAACCCCTGCTCACCCCCTAGGTAGCTTGGCACGGGCAGACAGGCTTATCCCCAAGGCAATGTGTAGGATAGATGCACTTAACACACACAATAGCTTCTGTATACTCCACAAACTGACACCACACAGGTAAGTATATCAAAAATATAACTTTATCTAGTTTGAGGCAGTTCACCAAGGTAATGCAGTTACACAAATCACTTGACTCTTCTTTATATTTGCATTTATTTAGGAAGTTATCTAGGGAACTTATCCCAGTCTCAGTCTTCAGTTTAGCAAAACAAAACTACACGTAGGTTGTAGAACCTAAAAGAATGGTTTAATGTTGTTTCTAGCGCTGTGCTGACAAAGCGCTGCTTTCGCACTTGCCCCCCATGGTCTGTTTGCAGTAAAAGACCCCCACTCGGCCCCAGACATACACATAGCTCTCCACCCGCTCTCGACAATCCAATGAGCGGCGGGGAGCTGGATTTACCTTGACGATGCGAGGTCGGCAGGCCGGCATCGGAGAAAGGCAGGCGAAGTCCCAGGCGAAGACGGGGGATTCTTTGGGCACAGACGCTCTCCCGGCACCTTCTAAGTCGTCTCCTTACCTCGCCCAATCCGTGCGCAGCTACTGAGGCGAGCCTCCCATGACGCCGCGGCCTCTCCCGCCTTTCAGCCACTCACAGCGCAGCCTATCGATGACGTGGTGGCCCAGGCACCAATCCCAGCACGGCGCCGCCAACCAGGCTTCGGTGGTTACTGAGGGGGCTCGTCTGGGCGAGCCAATCAGGACTCAGATCCTTCGGTTCCTTCTCCGCGGCCCCGGCGAGGGACAGCGAGATCTCGGGGTGAATGCAAGCCCTGGGCAGCGGCGGTGATTAACAGCCTGGTGATTTTTAGGGCGCAGGAGGCGGGCAGAGCACTCGTGAGGTCACAACAAGCCTCTTGGACATTAACTCCGGAAGGAGGAGCACAACGAGCCTCCGGTCTGCTGCAAGACTGTGCCGATGAGCAAACCGATCCTCTTACACGGCCAGCAATCTCTAATCACGCACCCAGAGGGGAACAAGCACGATCTTCACAGCGTTTATGTAGTTTCTGGGGAACCTTTTGACCCTGGGTTCCAGGACAGGAGGCCAGCTCTTCCCAGGCCCTTGGAGATTCTTGGAGACACGGCACACAGCAAAGTCTTGAGGTCAAGCAGACAGGGGGTCACAGCACACAGCAAAGTCCCCTTCTTCTCTCCTTCAGTTGAACAGCAAAACAGGTCAGCCCCAGAGCACACAGCAAGGGCAGTCTTCCTTAGTTTCCACAGCAGTTCTTCTTCTGGCAGAGGTTCCTCTTGATTGTAGAATCTGAAAATCTGTTGTCAGGGGTCCTTCTCTGATACCCCTAAAAGTCTTTGAAGTCTTTGTGCAAGTGGGCCCTGAGCCCGGTCTAAACCAGTTCTGGGTGTTGCTGGAGCACTTTGTTTTCCTGGGCTCTTCCTTCTTTTCAGAGTGAGGGGCAGAGTTGTCAGCTGCCCAACAGGAGGTGGAGCCAGCATTGTGGCAGGCAGGCACAGCCCTATTCAATCCCAGGTGCTATCTCCTCCCACCATACTAGTTGCAGATGCAGTCATTCAACCTAAAGCTGACTCAGACAACCTCCTGGGGGCTCCCCAGCCCCTGTCACCCTCAAACCAGACAGTCAATCCACAAGCAGGTCCAGGCACACAGAAAGGTCAGACAAGAGAACAGCCACTTTCTAAAAGTACTGTTCTCAAACACAGAATTTAAAAACAACCTTTCCTAAAAGATGTGTTATCAAATTCTGAGTTCAGGGATATCAATCACGTATGTCCTATCTTGTTCCTATGGGAAGATAGGCTGGTAGCCATTGGGACCAGCCTCCCCCATGTTAGTCTATGGAGCAAGATAACCTTGCAGCAGTGATCACACAAAATGGCTGCTGTTCAGTACCAGAGCATGTTACCTGCACTAGTACATGCTCTACCTTTCATATACACTGCACCCTGCCCAAGGGGGTACCTCGAGCCTTCCATAGGGGTGACCAATGTGCACAAAAAGGGAGGGGTTAGGCCTAGCCAGTGGGGACACTGACCAGGAGGACATGGCAGTCCACTGACTGCACACAGGCACTGCGGTGGCAGGCCTGAGACACCATTTTAGGGCTACTCATGTGGGTGGCACAATCAGCGCTGCCGGCCCACTAGTAGCATCTGTCATCACCAGCCCTGGCACACCCAGTGCACTTTACTAGGGACTTCGTGGTGATACAAATATGCCAAACAGGTACATCCAATCAATATGATAATTTCCATAGGGAGCACTTACACTCTGGCATGGATCAGCAGTGGCAGAGTGTCCAAAGCATCTAAACCAGCAAAAACGAAATCCAGCACAGCATCAAAAATACAGAAGGCAGAGGCAAAAATATAGGGGAAAAAACCACGCCAAGGGTATCAGGTCTAACAGGTAGCCTCCACCAGTTCCTCCATTGGTGTTGACGCGGGGGCAGTGGATGTCCCTCCACCTGTCTCTTTTGCCTCCTGCAGCCTGGCAGCAACCCTTTCCTTCGAACGCTGGCGCATATCGTACCAGCGTTTCCGCAATTCCTCGATGCTGTGGTGGGTCACGCCGATGGAATTCACTTTTTCTTGGATCTCCGCCCATATCCTCCTTTTCCTGGTCTCTGGCACTCTGAGTGATTTTTGGCCAAACAACAGCTCTTGACTGTGCACCATTTCTTGAATGAGCACCTCCTGCTCCCTTTCAGAAAACTTCTGCTTCCTCTTTCTCTGGCTTTCACCCTGCTGCTCCTGTGTTGCCATTTCTCCACTCTCTGTAGCACTACACTGCTGCCTCAGCCCTCCTTCCAGCCTCTCACTCTGATTCTGGAACTCAGGTGCAGCATGGGTAGTCACACTTCCTGGTTGTGATGTCATCAAGCTGCATCTGAGTTTCAGTTCCCGTTTTTGCGATTCCTTAAATGCGATTTCACAAAAAAATCACAGTTAAGGAATCGCAAATCGGGTATACACATTAAATTCTGCGATTTTTAAGAAATCGCTAAATATTAGCGATATTTTATATACATACCGATTTGCGATTCTCAAATAGCGATTCGCTATAAATTGCTATTTGGAAATCGCAAATTCAGTTTTTGATACATATGGCCCCTAGTGTTCGCCATGGGTGAATGGGGAAATGCACCTTAAATCTCAGTTCTGGAACTAAATGTGGACTTGCAAATAGTGACCATCGAGGTGCAAGGTTCGGGTGAGCAGAGGCTAAGAGATGGGCTCATAGGCCTGATCATTACTAATGTGGACTCCATGCCACTATTAGTGCACTCCATCAAAATGAAGTTATTTCCATTAGAGCCGAGGGGTAAATGTAGTTTTGGATTTTTTCTTCCGAAGTATTGCCCTTCTGCATTCCACAGTGTCTCTTGTGCTTCAGGGTATCTCTTTCTTTACTTTTCTCTTTTGTGGTGCCAGACACTCATGTTCCGCAGCAAGGGCCAGCTTTAGGGCAGTGAGACTGGTGCGGCCACACTAGGAGCAGACCTGGGGAGGCTTGTGCATTCATTTCTCAGGCAGCATTAAAAATGGCAAGATAACTCTTATGATTAATGTTCCCACAATAAGAGGGAAGCTCCTGAGCATCAAAGCCAGGATGAACAGGAGTAGGAACAAAAAAATTACAGAACTGGAGGGCCAGATAAATGAACTAGAAAGGAACCATAGAGCGGACCTGGTGGATAGGAACACCCTCACCGCACTCACAAAAAAGAAGTACGAATTGAACAGGATACTAATTGAAAGGGCAAACACTTGGATTAACAAATCCAAATCCATAAACCTATGCTCAGCAAACAAAGCAGGCAGAGCACTAGCAGGATACCTGAAAGCCAAAGAAAGGCAGTGCTATGTCGTAGCGATTACAGACAAAAATAACAGAACCCACACGGTCAACAAGCTAATCCTTGAAACCTTCAGGGGTTTCTAAAAAGAACTGTACACAGCGTACAAATCACTAGCGGCAGACTGCGGCGCAAACTTGCTAGACAAACTCGATCTGCCCAATCTAAGCAACGAATAAAGAGACTCACTAGAGCAGGACATAACTGGAGTCGAAGTGGGGATGGCAATAGACTCGCTGAAGCCAAATAAAGTGCCAGGGCCGGACGGATTCACGGCGGCCTTCTATAAACAGTTTGAGCCCTTGCTAAAAGGGACCATGGTCAGAGTCTTCCAGACGTGCGCTGACAGGGGGAGCATGACGAATTCGATGGCGGAGGCAAACATCATTGTGATCCTCAAAGAGGGGAAGGACCCACAATTCCCGCAAAACTATCGCCTGATCTCACTAATAAACGTAGATTGTAAAATATACGCAAAAGTAATGGCTGCAAGACTAAACACATATCTACCTCACCACATACACAAATCGCAATTAGGCTACCTAAAAAACAGACTCTCACAAGACAACACCAGACTACTCTGCCACCTCATAAACCGCACAGCTAACAGCATGGAGAAGGCAGTCATGATTGCGCTTGACGCAGAAAAGGCCTTCGATAGAGTCTTGTGGCCCTTCCTTGACCAATGCATGCGCAAATTCGGCCTAGGGGATAAACACCGGGGTATGGTCATGTCACTCTACAAAACCCCCCGGGCACGAGTGGTGGTCAACACAACCCCGTCTGCGATGTTCACCCTGGAGAGGGGGACGAGGCAGGGGTATCCTCTATCACCGGGACTATTCCTACTCACATTAGAACCACTCCTTCACATGATCAGGAATAATCAGCTAATAACAGGAGTACGAGTCGGAGGACAAGCTTTCAAGCTGGCAGCATATGCCGACGACATCCTGATCACCACTAACGACGCAGAAACATCAATAGAAGCCCTGATGCAAACCATTGAGGACTATGCGCAGGTCTCAGGATATAAATTAAACCGTGACAAATCTGAATGCAAGCCAATAAACTGCCACACAACAAGGACAGTACTAGGCACGTCCGGACTTGCGTGGCAGAGGAAACCCCTGAAGTACCTTGGCCTCCTCTTTGGAAGAGACCTTAGGTCGACCCTAGACCACAACGAGGAGGCAATGCTGAGGAAGATCAGGAGCAAGCTAGAAGCCTGGAGCCCCAAATTCATCAGCTGGTGGGGTCGAGTCGAGTTGAGACGATCAAGATGATGATCACACCAATGCTAAACTATCTGCTGAGCATACTACCACTAACCTTAATTACGGACTTTCACAAAAAATAGATAAAGCAATCAACTCATTCCTCTGGGGTGGCAAGAAGGCCAGAATCAGCCTATCAAAACTTAGACTAAAAAACTACCAAGGTGGGCTAAACCTTCTGAACTACAAGGCCTTCCAAATGGCCTGCCTAGCAAAACAGGGCATACACTGGATCTCCCCCACACCAGAGTACATGCCGGTTTGGCTCGACCTGGAAAGATGCATCCTGGGGGGGGCCGACCCAATCATGGAGCTGACAGCCAACAGACACCCAGAAGCAAAGAATGCAATCATCAGGAACACAAAGACGGCACTACTCAGAGTAGACAGAGAACTAGAGGTCAGCATCAAAGAGTCCAAATGGGAATCAATATGGTACAACTCCAAGGTGACATACAAAGGGGAGACATTAGAGAACACAGAGTGGTACAGCAGAAGCATCACGACGCCGGCCCAACTAGAGCTAGACAGCAACCCGCTCACATTCAAAGCACTACAGCGCACGCATAAACTACCAAACAAGGAGTTCTATGAATTCCTCAGGATCAAGGCAGCCATCACCAAAGCTAACCTCTCGAAACACAAACCATCCATCATACAGTACTCACAAAACCTAAACAAGACAGGCCACCAAACTGTTCACATTTACAAACTCATCACCCCCCGCACCACAACGCTAAACAACAAAACACTAGCATTCTGGGAAGGGGAGTTACAGAGACCACTAAACGAAGATGAAAGAGCCAGACTATGGATCTCTTCATCCAAAACCAAGATAACCCCACAATTAGCTCAAACAAAATACCGGCTATTACACAGACTACACTGGACCCCAGCAAGCTAGAAACAGTAGGAGCCAGCGAGAGCGGCACCTGCTGGAACTGCCACAAAGCAAGGGGGACCTTGCTCACGTCCTATACGAATGCCCCAAGGTCAAGGTTTTCTGGCACAAAGTTTACGAACTCATAGACACGCTTACAGGCTGCCACATACAACGCGGTCTATCAGGCATAACCATGGCCTTCCTGGCCACAGAGCTCGACTCCAAAGAGAACCGCAAACTAGTTGACGTCTTGCTAACCGCAGCCGCCAAAACAATTCTAGGTAACTGGAAAAACACGAGTAAAGCCACGTTCAAACATTGGTTCAACTGGGTAACATTTCTACGAGGGGCCGACAACATTACCGCCAACCACTACCCGGCGAATCACACGGCCAGAGGTGACATGAGGGCGGCCCTGGATGCCCACCTGGAACGATAACCACCCCCCTTTCTCTCTCTCTCTTTTCTTTCTCTCTCGTGCTCCACCACAAGCCAGACATTATATTTTGGTCTAAGCAGTCAAGAATTGTGACAAACAGTTTGTATATGTTAAATTTATTTTCAATAAAAATATTTTGAGATTAAAGTAGCGCAGAGGTCTAATATGTCTAATGCAAAATAACACCTACCGTGCAAGTCACATATCTGTATTTTATGGGGATAGATACAACCCTAATATAGAATAGTGATTGTTGCAAACTGTCATCAAAGAGCTGCATGCAACTGCATAAAATAGGTAAGACGTTCTGTTTTTGTCCCCCAGTCTTTCATTATCTAATTCTAATGTTGCTGAAAAGGGTTTCTTTGGGTAGATATACATTCTTATTAGTAAGGGCAGCCGTTACCAGTGACTTAAAACAAATGAAATGTATGTGAGAGAGGAGCTATGGAGAGATGATGGTCACTATTGCCCGGTGGTCATGAGGGAATCCAATAAGATGGTCATTGGTGGCACCAAAAATGATTGTGGCACCGGGTGCCAACAGCTCTAATGCCAGCCCTGCCCGCAGCACCTTATTGTTCGCCAGAGTCCCGGTACAGAATGAGCATTGAGTACGCACTCCAAAAGCCTACCGCTCTGCCCTAGTGGACAATGAGTAAATATAACATGGCAGTGTAGACGGGCTATCGTGGTCCTACTGGATACTTAGTTAATTTTATGGTATAAAAATGTATTGATGTCTAGAAAGGTATAATACAGAGCATAGAAATAGCAATACTGCAAAACAGGAGTAAACATGCCACTGAAACTTCCCACTGCACAGCTGCTCTGCCTCCCTCAATCTTCCTAAGATATACAGCTGGAGGATCACCATCAATGGTGGAGTTACAGCATTACTAGCATTAGACAAGCCAATAGGTTTTGCTTTAATGTGTTCACATATGAAAACATAGGCATGTCCAAATGAACAAAGCTCAGTTGTAAAGAGTGTCTGAGTGTCTTGGCTCTTTCTGAGTCTTCAACGTCTGTACCCTGCTTTTTAATTTTATTTAATACCCCTATTTTGCCATGCCAACTGGCACCAGCACCACAATTTTAGGTAATACAAAGCAGCAACACAAGCTTGAAGAATAAAAAACAAGACATAGGTCTCAATTACAAATGCCCCGCGTTCAAAATTTCACGTTATAAAAAGCACCTGTTACCAGCTATTCCCTCAAAAATGGGGCAAGAGATGCAGATTTTTGTATTTCCAAAACATTTGTTCCCATTGCATATCAGTTAGTTAGACCTACCGAAATTTATTAGAGGAAGGTGTGGTCTTTATCTCACCCAGTAATTAACGGGTGTGATAAAAACAACTTGCAATTGCAATCACCTCACTCATAAATATTTGTACAGGGACTGTAATTTAACAAAAGTGTTGTAATCGAGGCCAACGACATAAGAGGTACAGGAAGAGATAGGTTGCACAGAGACGCAGTGGGAATAGATGCATGAGTTTGAAAGAGTGAGCAGATTAAAGCCACACCAATTGGCTTTCTCAATGCTCGTTAGACTAAATGAATAGCTCCACCCTCTGATTGGTTCCTCTGAAAAGAGAAATATTCTGTCAGCACATTTTCTTGCGCTGTCTGCCAGTTTGAAATGAAGTGGACCGCCCCGTGTTGAATCCGCCCTTGCTGCTCTGAATGTTCATTGCTTTAAGACAGGGAGGAACACAGACTTACTTGGAATAGGGAGGCACGCCCGCTTTGATGAGACGCTGTGACTAACGTTCTGCATAGTTATGTAAGACACAAACTCACATGTGTAGGTTTCCTCTCTCACGTGCTGTGGGAAACTGTACTCTCATTGACGACAATCGCGATGTAGACATGTCCTGCCTCAATTGTATCTGCTGCGACTTTGTCGTGGTTGTTGAATGGCGCGCCTGTTGCTTATGAAGAAACCAGGAATCGAATGGGGCAGGACCAGTTGTCTCATCTTGTGAACCGGCCCATGTTCTTTGTATTCATGTTCCATCTTTCACATGCCTGGTCGCATCCTACACCTTTGTGTAGTCATTGCTTTTGTTGTTACTAAAGCCCACACCTGCTACTGCACCACACCCTCTCGACCGTGCTCTCACGCACACTCGTGCTCCATGGACGTAGCTTCACTTCATGATTAGTCTACTTTTTTAATCTCATCGGTGCATTTTTCTTTTTTCAGTTTTGCTGCTGGTAATCCTTACATCCGGGCAACGCATAATGGCTCCTTCCTTAACCTTCACTGCTTCAGTTAAAACAATTGTTAGCCGTGTTAGAGAATCCGCCTGAATTAGTCCAGTTTCATATCATGTAAAAAGTACGAAAAGGTACTTTCTAACCTTTTACTTATGTCTTTCATGCTCTGCAGCCGACTGGTTGCTTCTGAGCTTCCTTCATTTGCTGCCACACACAGAATGGCAGTTCACTCTCAGTGGTCTGTGTGTTGCTGTGCAAAGGATGGTGGGGGCACTTGAATTTTTTTTCAATTCTTTTACAATTTTGATAGAAACACAAAAAGAATTAATGAGCTAAGTTATACTATCACAGGTTGAAGTAAGGATTAATAAAATATGTCGCTTTTAATTCAGGGCTATGTAAAAGAATGCAGCATGGTAAACCATTTTCCCAGTTGAGGAGTACCTCACATTTTCAAGAGAATAATGTGCAGTTTCCTGTTTGGTTTTAGAATAATCTACAAAAGGTGATGCTACTAAACAAGACGCATTTGAAATTGCAATGTCCGTCACATGTTAAAATTCAGTCCAATGAAAAGCTGTCGTTTGTGAAATGTTTGGCTGTATACAGGTTGATATAAATTAATAAGATGAGAAACATACACGTGAGAACAATGATAGGTGCACAACCATAAACAGGAAAACAAGACTATATGAATACAGATAAAAAAAAATTATATTTTGGGGCAGATTTATGTTAACTGGCGCATCCCCAGGGATGCGCCAGTTAATGTGCGGCACAGTGCGCCACAGCTCCGCCACCCATGGTGCGCCGCATTTATAATGCGGTGCACCATGCTGCAAAAACAGCACAGATCTGTGACGCATCTGTGCCGGAAAGGTGGCGCATTGCTGGAGTTGCGTCGCAAGCGCGACGCAGCTCCAGCAAGGCTCGGGGGTGCCCCATCTACACAATACTGCCTCAAGACCTACGCCTGCTTCAAGCAGGCGCAGGGTTTTGATGCAGCATTGGCCTGAAAGTGACTGAGTGAAATCTCATAGATTTCACTCAGCCACTTTCAGGAGGCGTTCCTGCGCAGGAACGCCCCCCCTGCGCAAGAACGCCTCCTTATGGCGCAGGGCTTTACAACGTGACGCATCTCCTAGATGCGTCACGTTGTAAATAGGGCGCATTGTTTGCACCGCCGTTGCGTCAAATAAAGTGACGCAATTGTGGCGCAAAGAGGCGTAAGGGCATCATAAATCTGCCCCTATTTTTAAGTATTGTATAAAGTGCTGCCTGTACATCACAGTCCACTTCAGGATGCTGGCCCAGAAAGGAATAAAGATGACTGCCCTGGTATCAAGCATTTATAGCATTAATCATTTTTTTTTTATGAACTCCTCCCACTTCCCAGAGCGATAAGGAGCGCAAAGCATACTGACCAAATCTGACTTTGGGTGCATTTTGGAAGCCGAGCGAATGGAAACTAACAAGCAATGCGGGCAGTTGCTGAGAGCATTAAAAGAAGGCCATGAAGCCACGAGCCTCAGGCTTGGGTGGCCAAAGTCCAACACCTGCGTCTACCAGTTACATTAATGACCTACACTATTGCCGAATACTTTGCCTGGTCCCTCTTTTAGTATATCAACAGAAAAAGGGTCTGGGCGAATTGTGACTCAAAGGTCGAGCTTGCAATCAGAACACTTATCTGTAAATCACACTAGTCAACAATTATAAGTCCTTACACAAACGTAATATTTCAATACAGTTCTTGAAGTCAGGAGTTGCTTGAACAAGGCAGCCCTTATTTATTTTCCCAGGAAATGATTTATTATTTGGAGCTGAACCATCATAAAGTGCTCCGTTATAAATGCCAATCTTGTGGTTATGTATAATGCAGGAACCGCTGTCCTACCACTGTTTGCCAATGCATTTTGTTGTTTGGTGTAGGGCTGTGTCAGCATGACACAGCCCTGCTCCAAACAGTTTTTTTTTTATATTCCCCAAAACAATTCTGAAACAGGATTTTCTTTTTGAAAATAAAAAATCTTATCTTCCATGGCAGGGGGAGCATTATTAGTATTTTGCTTTCCATCACCACCAAGGATTGCCTATCAGTGATAAAAGTGAAAAAAATAGTATTCCATCCTGATTGGGCGGGTGGACATTTAGCCATTTCTCCAACGGCCCTTACTCTGGCAGGACTATCCTATTCCATCCTGGCTGACTGGGTGGACAAACAGCCATTTCTCTGACAACCCTTACTCCTTCGAATTGTCAGTGAGGTTTAGCTTTAGCGATGATGGAGTGGTCTCCGCCGTAGCCAAACGTATGGTACCCCGCCTTTAAATCGGACGGGCGGGCCATTGTGTTGGCGGTAAGGATACTCCATCACCCTCACCAATAAGGGTTTCCTGTGATACTAGGTGTCAGCCACACCCTTCTGCTGGACAGGCTGGCTGGGGTTGGGATTCAGGGCTTAGCTCTTCGGTGGCTGGAATCATTCCTATCTGGGAGAACCCAGAGAATCCAGATGGGAGACAGCATATCAGGAGTGGGAGGTCTGACTTGTGGTGTCCCCCAGGGCTCAGCACTATCCCCACTCCTGTTTAACCTATATCTGCAGCCTCTGATTAACACACTAGCGGGGATGGGCTGTCGGGTGTTTAACTATGCCGACGACACACAGCTGTTGCTGGGCATAGATGACACCATACAAGCCCAGTCACACGCCCAGGACATACTCAGATACGCAGTCCACTGGATGGCCACTAACCAGTTAAAAATCAACCCGGAAAAAACAGAGGTGCTGATAGTACCATCCAAGTGCTCCTCCTGGAGTGACATGTACTGGCCCCAGGAGCTGGGCCCAACTCCACAGCCAGCTGCCACAGTCAAAAGTCTTGGCATTAAGTTAGACAGTGCCCTTTCAATAACCAACCAGGTTTCCACCGTGGTTGGTACCTGCACTGGTCTTTTAAGACAGTTGCGCAAACTAGTTCCTCTCCTCTCCCAGTCGATGCTTCGCACAGTGGTTTCTGCCAACATAGTGTCAAGACTCGACTATGGAAATGCGCTCTACTTAGGCCTGCCAAAAATGCTAATAAACAGACTTCAGGTAGTCCTAAACGACGCCGCCAGACTCATTTTTAATCTCCCGAGGAGAGCGCTTGCCTCTCCATTATTAAAGAGTCTACACTGGCTGCCAATCGGGCAGAGGTCCGTCTTTAAAAGCCTCTGTATAGCTCATAAAGCCATCTATGGGAAGGCCCCGGCTTACATCAAGGAACGGATTGAGACATATAGACCGGAAAGAAACCTCAGGTCTTCAGACGCACAACTCCTTGTATGCCCACGTTTCAAACTGGCCACAATGGGAGGGAGATCTTTCTCTGTCCTATTACCGAACCTTTGGAACGCCCTGCCTGAGGCACTCCGTAAGGAGGGTAACCTATTCCGCTTCAGGAAAGCCCTGAAAACCAACCTTTTCAGAACAGCACTCAGCTTAGCTTAAGTCCTGCCCCTTCCCTCCACCCTTTTTTTCAGTATCCCGGCTGTTATGTTCTGTGGTCAAAAGCGCCCTGAGGCCTGCAGGTGATTCGGCGCTATATAAACCCGCTATAACAATAACAATAACAATAACAATGTTACAGGATCACCAGACTTACAGTCCAGGAATTTTCCTCTGCTGGTCCTAATTTGCTGCATATTGCAGAAGCATCTTGATAATTTTGGTAGGTCAGTCTGCCAGGTCTTCTTGGCTCCTGAATGGCTTACACAGGATGCACTCAGAGAATCCACCTACCACACTTCACCTCAGAAACCAAGAGCATCATCTGCAGCATCCCTCAAGGTTCATCCCTTAGCCACACCCTATCCAATGCTTACATGACACCCCTGGCCAGCATCGTCAGAACCCATGACTTTAACATAATATCCTATGCAGTCGACACCCAGCTCATCCTCCAGCTCTCGTAAGACCCCTCTACCACCAGCACTAACTTCCACAACTGCATGATGAGCATCGCTGACTGAATGAAGGCCAAGTGACTGAAACTGAACACCGACAAGACGGAAGTGCTGATCCTCAGGAATAACACCTCCCGGTGGAACGACACCTGGTGTCCAGCCGAATTCGGACCCATGCCCATACCGACAGACCACACTTGCAACCTTGGCATCATCCTGGACAGCAAACTCACCATGAAATGCCAGATCAACATAGTTTCCTTTGTCTGCTTCCACACCCTCCTCATGCTCCAAAAGATCTCAGATGATTCCCAGTTGTCACCAGGAAGACCATCACTCAAACTTTAGTCACCAGCTGACTGGACTTCTGCTGCACGTTCTATGCCGTAATCACCACCCAAATCCTGAGGAGACTCCATACTATGCAGACCTCTGCTGCCAGATTCATCCTCAACTGCCCCAAATGGACCCAGATCACCCTCCACCTCAGGAACCTCCACTGGCTCCTCATCAAGAAAAGATGTAAATTCAAGATACTGACACATGCCTCCAAAGCCCTCCACAAACAGGGAGCAACATACATCAACCCCCAACTGACTTCCACCAACCCACCAGACTCCTGTGCTCAACCTCCCTTGCCCTCACACACACTCCCCGCATCCACTGTAGCAACTCTGGAGAACTGTCCTTCTCCTACCTCACCGCTAAGTCCTGGAATGGCCTTCCCCTTCAACACTGAACATCACACTCCTTTCTGGAATTCATAATTGCACTCAGGACCTGGCTTTTTGACTGAGCCAACAAGAACCTAGCATCTGGATACCCTTGCGGGTGATTAGCCGTGCTATGAAAAATCCTTGATTGGTTGATTGATTGATTGACTCCCTTAAAGCTTCTTCTATTTAGACTTACATTGCCTTGCTTTGGCTCCTTGCTCTCTTGGTAATGGACCTGCTCATTGCTCTGGAAAGTTTAGTTATTTCCTCTTCCAAATAGGGTCTAGCAGCAGGACTTCTTCCACATTACAGGGCTTATTCTAAGTCCTCAAGTATAACATCAGAAAACAGGCAGTATCCCCACTAAAATGCCTCTATGTGCTAGTGCATGCAGTGTCCATCTAGTAGTCAAGAAGAATATAAAATACTGGTCCCAAGAGTACTATAAGTAAGATTGATAGCCAGTGGTGGGAAACCAGGGCTAAGTAAATGTTTAACGTTAGTTGACAATGTGGGCATCCTAAACTCAGGATGTTTGGCATGGCCCAGTTTGTTTCCATATTTGAAGGTCTTGTTGGGCTGGTGGCAGAGGTAGGGCTGGCAACAACTCATCAAGGTGGTTTAGGCTATTAAGTTGGTCATCCAAGGCCAAGATTCTCCATTTTCCAGACCTAGGTGTTTTGTTCATCAACCAAAATGGGAGTTTCAAGTACAATGTGATGTAAACTGGTTCAGTCGTGAATGAGATATGAAACTCCCTCTATCCAAAAGAAAGATGCAGTTTCAGACCAGGGGCTCTGGAGCAAAGCACATATAAACTATCATGTCCACAAAATATCTAATGCATCCTGCAGGAGAATCACCATGTTCAGACTAATACACTGTAGCCTTTACAGCGAACATTAACCTTGCACATGGTCTTCTGGGCCCTCAAACCATTGCATATCATGATGGGGAACACAGAACCCCAGATGATGGGTACTCCATGCATGTTACTGAGAATAGGCTGAAAGGTGATGTCCTTTTCAGGCCTACAGGCAAAAAGGTATGTGCTCATGTAATAATAATGAACAGCAACAAACTGTCTGTCTGCCTATAGCTTGGTACGACCGTGCAGGAGCAATCATCAGCAATGAGCACGGGGCAACTCTGGATGCAACTCCTAACCACTAGGGCAGAGTTTTGAGAGTGAATATCTAAACAGAGTTTGAAACACATTCAGTGGACTCCAGACTGTTCAGATCCTGCAGGTTGGGTTGTAATACCAGTTAGTAAAAAGTTGGACAGGATTGTACAGCTTTTTCAAGCAAAGCTTGGGCTTGTGTTCTTAGAACAGTTGTTTTTGGGTTGGGGTCGACCTCCTTGCAGGTAGGTCAATTCATAACCTTTGCTGACAACTCCACTTACAAACCTATATTATATTTAAACAAAAACCTAATTTGCATTTCTTATTTTTATTTCCCCTAATGTGCTTCTTATGTTTGTGCAGAGCAGTGAAGTCTTGTGTCTCTTCACACTGCATAGGGCTTATTCAAACTACACAAGGTTGGGTAAGTGCAAAGTTTCCATAATGTTTAGAAAAGAAAGTGAAAAAGAGCAGAGATAGTAGCACACCCTGGTAGGAGAAAAATATTTGTGATTCTCTCCATGCCCTCAAGCATCAGTAAGTAAATCCCCCAACTTTCTAATGCTGTAAATCCCACCCTCTTCTGGGTAGGACTCCTGCCAATGGGGAATCTCCTGTATGCAGATGTCAAATAGCAGCAGTTTTTGTGCATGAACTAAGAGCAGATTTGAGCCTCAGCAGCAGGTTGAATTGTTTGACAATGAAAATGTTCGATAGTACACACTTTATACACTAAGGGCCAGATGTACAATGCCATTTAGCGGTGGCAAACCCTCCAATTCACAATGGCCCAGATGCATCAACAAACCATTTTGCGATTTCCTAATTGCGACTCCTTATGACTCGCAATTAGAAAGTTGCAAAACGGAATGCGTTAAAGTGTGTTTATCAATTTCTGCGATTTCTTGGGGATCGCAAATGACCTAGCTCATGAATATTAATGAGGTAGGTTGCAATTTGCGACCCCCTAGGAATTGCAAAAATCACGGGGATGGTGGCCTGCTGGGGTCAGCAAACCACCGTGTCCGTAATTTCTTTTTAAAGGAAAACGGGATGCTTTACAACAGAGAAAATGAAAACTTTTCCTTTCATTTTCTAAGAGTAGACAGTGGTCCGTGGGACCACTGCCTGCTCTTAGAAAATGCATCTGCAAACATTCACAAAGGGGAAGAGGTCCCTTTGCAAATTTGTTACCACCTACTTGAAGTAGGTGGTAAAATGCGAATGTTTTGTGACCACATTTCGATCGTAAAACATTCATGCATACCAATGCGATTCGGTATTAGGAAGGGACGCCGTAAACGCGCCCCTTCCTAACAGCAAATCGGACACCCATTTTGCGATTCGGTAACATGTTACTGAATCGCAAAATAGGGGTTCCTGCATCAGACGGGCATTTTTTTCACCGACTGTATCACACTTCCAGGATCAAATATCTTGCGGCAACAAACCATTTGGTGCATGCCTATAGCTGTGAATTAAATGCCCCTGTGCTTTACAGGAGAGTCAAACATCTACTCTGGTGAAGGACGGAACCTTTCCTGTCTCCACAAAGGGTGCAGTTTCCCAGGTTTGCAGACAAGGTTTACATTTTGCCCAGTCCTCAGCAATATTCCCTTATTCCATACTGATACAGGTAATATGTCTGTACTTTTTAAATTGAGGTGCATCTCCCATAAACAAAAATATGCTTGATTTTGTGCCAGTCTTCTGCCACCATAACATATCTTATCAATATTATTGTATGGAACATTGATGATCTTACCAATAAAGCTTAAAATGTTATTGCAATTTTAAATTAGCTCAAGGTCTTGTCATATTAGTAAATAAATAACAATGCATTGTATTGATTAATACAATCATTACAATATTACCGCGTTCATTATATGATATTGCAATACAATACAGAACTTTAAAAAAAAAAAGGTAAGAATTAACAAACGTTGGTGCTGTCTCCATTACTGCATAATAGGTCAGAAAGTTTGTAATTTAGCAAACAGTATGCCACATAGCCAGTCAGGCACAGTGCAAATCGCATCTATGCCCCATAAAGGAAAGTTTAGTAGGTTGCTTTATATTTCTTGCCCCAAATAATTTTGATCAGAACTTTATTAGATTTTTGCTCTCATAAATTACATTTCGTAAAAGCATAGCAAGTGTGGAAATGTTTTATTCCTTACTCCACATTGGCGGCAATTAATATGTTTTATGATGGTATATTAGAACAATCTCTAGAACTCTATTAGATACCCCTTGTGCATTAAGGTCATATGTGAAACCTGAATATAGTGGGCCCTCCTAAAAGTGCTTAGTTTAAGCATGTTGTTTAGATATGAACATTCAGATATATTTGCACCAGCAATTTCTTAAAGGCTTCCCTTGATAAAGACTCTTCTCAGACAACCTTCATCATCATTCCAATCGGGCTATCTCTAGGAGGACTAAAGATTTCAGTAGGCCTGGGCAGAATTTTTAATTTTGCTGGTGGAATCGGAAGAACTTGGTAATTCTGCTTTTCTCTTGTGAAGCAGAATTACTGATAAATTCTGCAGGCGGCTGCAGTGGTTGTAGTTTCTAAAACAGCACTGGAAGAAGGAGCTGCCCCTCCATGTTTAAAAATCACTGCAGATTAAAGTTTAATCTGCAGTGATTTTTAAACCTAGAGGTAATGCTCCCTTTTGAGTCCTTGTATAGAAACCAATCCACTGTGGTGCATACCCCTTGGTGCCCTTACATACTCTGCAATAATCACTGCAGAGTATGTAAGGGCGCCAAGGGACATGTACTGCAGTGCATACCCCTCCATCCCCTTACATACTCTGCAGATTACTGCAGAGTATGTAAGGGCGCCAAGGGGTATGTACTGCAGTGCATACCCCTCCATCCCTTTACATACTCTGCAGATTACTGCAGAGTATGTAAGGGCGCCAAGGGGTATGTACTGCAGTGCATACCCCTCCATCCCTTTACTTACTCTGCAGATTACTGCAGATTATGTAAGGGCGCCAAGGGGTATGTACTGCAGTGCATACCCCTCCATCCCCTTACATACTCTGCAGATTACTGCAGAGTATGTAAGGGCGCCAAGGGGTATGTACTGCAGTGCATACCCCTTCATCCCCTTACATACTCTGCAGATTACTGCAGAGTATGTAAGGGCACCAAGGGGTATGTACTGCAGTGTTCTCTAAGTAGTGCAGGAATAGGGATCAGTCATTCTATGTTTAAAACCAGGGCACTGATTTTTAAACATAGAGGGACTACTCCCTCTTCCCACCCTGTTTAGAAATCACTGCAGTGCATACCCCTCAGTACCCTTTTATACTGTGCAATAATCACTGCAGTGTATGTAGGGGCCGCAAGGGGTATGCACTGCAGAGTGATATACAGTGGTTTTAGAAAACACTGCATATAACTTGGCAACTACGCCCTCACATACTCTCCAGTATCATCACTGCAATGTATGTAAAGGCACCAGTGGTGTTCGGCAGAGCTGTTCTCGTTCTTCAAAATGCATCCTTGCATCCATTTATTGACACACAGGTGCATTTTGTGCTATGAAAATAGTGCCAAATGCCCACTCTGCCCCGCCATGGAGTTCCGCGGAATGTTAATGTAATTCCACATAATTCTGCTGAATCAAACTCCGCCACTTCCACCCACCTCTAGATTTTAGCCAAAAGAGAGTATTTAAGTAAGCCTTGAGCATTTTGCACATATGGAAACAGTAGGTGATATAAAGTTAGTCCAATATAAAAATGAACTCTGCAACCCTAATTCCAGTCTTAGTTGAACAAAATTGCTTGACCTAAGCAAATTAACCAGTTTTCAAAGCTTTGCTTTATGTATCTTGAAAGGAAAGGTAAAAGCCCCATATGTAAAGGATGGAGGGTATTTAATTCTAAGGATTGTCAGATTGTTTTAATGGAAGAACTGTATAGTTTAAGTGTTCATTTATGGATTAGAAATTGCGAATTGGCTTCTTTTGATTTAAAGTAATTTAAGTGAAATTTCATGCCAGCATGGCAATCTGTTGGCAGAATCCCAGATAGTTATATGAATTGACTCATACTATTTGTGCAGTGCCTGTTTTTGAAGTAAATTGATTTTTACCTTGCCACTTAAAATACCCTTTATTTGGTTTACATTTATAACTAGGTCATTTCAAGGAGTATGTTTATTGACAGCATGCATTGTTCAGATGTTTTATTTTCTCTCCTAGTCTTGAAGCCTTATTCACTGTATACAGATTAAGTAATGAGATGGCCAACATGCAGCCTTGCTTGAGTCCAAGATTTGCTGCAATTATTTCAGTTGTCCTCACTGTATCACTCCGTTTTTTATATATAATTTAGCATTCCAATGGAGAGATTGCACTCCAAAAAGAGTTGCAGATTATCCACCTTCTAGCTTTGTCCTAACAATGCCTCTGTTGCTTCTGACAAACACTGCTGAGTAATCTGGAAAGGAACAATGCATGTTTCTTCCAGACTCTCAGCTTTCTTTCGACAGATATTATTGAGCGACATTACATTATTTAGGGATGCACATTTTTTTCTAAACCGTGGTTGAGTGTGTTTCTTCATCCCATGTGTCTAATTCTCACAGTAAAATCTTGGGGCCTGATTCACAAAGGGCCTCCACACTTGTGGCAGAATCCCCACAGTTGTGGAGGAGTCTCCGCACTTGGGGGAAATCTATGAAATGGGAATTCTCATTCCGGAGATTCCACTCGAGTGCGGAGTCTCCCCAATGATTGTGGGGCCTACACGATGAGTGCGGAGGTCCTTTGTGAATCAGGCCCTTGGTGGTTAACTTCACCTCAGGATCATGTGGGGCTAAAGTAAATAGATTTTAAGATTGATTATATTTCCCTCCTTAAACAGTGTATGTAGAAAGCAGCTTCTCTAGGCGTCTGGGATAATTTGGAGTTCCAGACAAGTTGAGAATAAAATTGTAACATTAGAGAGCCAAAAATGTAGATCTTTTTAAAATATATTAATTGAAGCTCTTCTTGTCCAGAACATTTAGCGGTTTATGAGACCACTATAATCCTTTTTTTTGTAGTCACTTGACAGTATGATGCCACCTCGGCCAGCCGGTTGCCAGTTAGTCGCTCCTAACTAGTAGAAGATAGCAGTGACAAATTTAATCTACCCATCAGCTTAAATATGGTTTGGTACATTACCATCCAAATTATTTGTTCATTTCTGGAATCTCTCGGAGAACCTTCTTTGCCCGGTTCGTTATACTATACCATCTCGTGGTCTTAAAATTCTGCTTCACCACAAAGATCTCTCTTGCATTATGTTTTTTAAGATCTTCCAAGATTCCAACTATATCTGACGTGTCGGGAAGTGTATCAATCATTTTCAAATGAGCTGAAATTATTTTATTTTACCCTCTTATCTTTATTAAGCCAGATACTATAATCACAGAAGATAGCAAGAACAAGTTTATTGTGAGAGGCAACACTTCTCGTACACAGTCATAATAACAGGAAGAAAGACCCATTGTAGAAAATAAGCCAAAAAGCTTTCAGAGGCTTTCTATAAACATACAGATACGCGTCCCTCACTCTTCTAAGAGGAGAGTAAGAATCTTATTTTGTTAAGTTACAAAAGAACTATTTAATATGTTAATTTAGTGTGACATGGAAGATCAGGATGATTATGTATGATTACTTTATCAGTTAAAAACGGAACTAGTAATGTACACTTATCATATTGCAATAAAAACATTACATGAAAGCATGCAAAAAGTGTCTGACATGGATCACTCGTTAATAATCATTAGGGAGAGTTTAAGCTAACACCTCACAGCCTCCCAGAGAGACACATAAATCCACCACCACAGCTAAACAAACAAGCATTTGCAATGCAATAGGTCTCGCTTTTGCAAGAGTTTATGCTGTTGGCATTGGAAATCACAATGCCTTTGATTAAACTGTTCTGAAAATTAGCTCAGAGATAAAAGGCTTTGTCATTTAGAATGCTAATGGCTGGAACTCGTGCGAAACCTATAGTATTTCAATGAAGCGGCCACCATTGTCCCGCGGTGCTTGGAAAGTCAAAGTAAGGGTGGGAGACTGAAAGGACTCCTGCTGGGTCAAAACTAAGGTTGCTTGGCATGCAAAATAAACGATGGACTGGGATGCGGCTCAAATAATTATCAGTGGCTGAGATTAATTCAAACTTGCCATCCATCACCTTTTGTATACTTCCCCACAAATACACATCCATTCCTATTTATGTTGTTTACTTCATGTAGAACTAGCATGATTAAGTGGTTCGAGGCACTGCAATAGCTTTTCCAAGAATATGAGACACCCCTCAAAATGACAGGGACATTATGGGTGATGTAGACGGGTCTAAACAGGCCATAAGTAAATTGTCACAGAACCAACCCTCCCATTGCCCTTAAAGGATTTAATGTAAAAACACTGAACCAATGCTCGTGGCTGTCAGCAAAGTGTATCATTTTATCCTTGTTGTTAAAACTTATTTTTTATTTTTTTTAAGACTTTTTCTTGGTTGTAATATGAGTGTGTGTTAGGCGGTCTCTCCATGTTATCTGAATCAGCTTTGAGGGGAATCAACACACTGAGTAGTGACTGTTCCGGGCTTAACTACAATTCCAGTAGACCAATCACAAATGGTTTATATTAGTTCTTAGCTTTTATAAATTGAAATTCCATTTTAAAACTAAGAAGTTTTAACCAGGCACGTATAATGGGTGGGTGAAGTTACCAACTAAAATTATAAACAGAGAAATAAAACTTAAACTGCCAGCTCCAAGAAGCAAATGGAAATGTGTCCATAGCTGTTAGTTTAAGGCACCCAACCAATAAGCCATTACATATATAAAGGTAGCTTATTCGTGGTGACCCAAGTGAAGTTGTCACCGGTAACATGCATATTGCTCTGAACCACCATGTGCAAATCCGCTTTACTCACTGGCAGCCCACCCCTCCCAATCTCTTTACCAAACTAGCTCCACAGCAGGTTTTCCTCACTGGATCGGTCTGGAAGCCCTTATTTACCTTGTGGTGCACACACACAATACAAACCAAATGTACAGGCAAAAAGTTCAAGTGAGATTTGTTTGGTTTCAGTGAAGCATAAAAAATATGCAATGCGTAAAATTCTGTAAAAAAAAAAAAATGAAATAAACATGCCAGCAAGAGAGTGAAAATATTTTTTTACCGCTTTGGGCTCACTGGGTGGTTTGTGACCCCATCCCATCTTGATGTGCGGGGACAGACTGTGCACAGACTGCGCTCACTACCCACTCGGGCATACTGTGGACACCACCCCCTGCAAACAGAAATGTGCTATGACCCCCACCACATCTTATCTCACCCAACACCGAGTCGGTCCTGCCGGTATTTAAATATATGTACCAGCAGCCACTACACAACCCGCTGAGCTATTTTACCTGCAAAGCAAGATTACCAACCTCACATGCTCGAAACTTAGGATTGTTTCCTAAACAATTCTGTCTTTTTTTGGGGGGGAAAAAGATCCAACTAATTATATTTTTGCAGGAGATGTTTGTGCAAACTTCTCACAAAATAATTAAAAAAAATGGAGTATGGAGCAAACATTTTATAAACTTCACGCCATAAATGTACGTAGTTTTGTCCGCTAAGAACATTCTGTCCTTCGCTGCCTGTGATTGGCATCTCACTGTCACGCTCTTGAAAAGGTGGGTATTGTAACAGTTTACCACTATGTCTTCGGGGAACTCCCACCCATTTCATCATCAGCGTACACTCCTTACCTGCAGCCTTCACATCCCCTGCTGCCCTCAGATACTGGCTCCTGCTTCCTGGTGCCTGCCTCACGTCCCCGGGTTACACATTGACAGCTTCTGGGGGTAGGAGAGAAAAAGTACTGTGACTAACAAACTCAGAACCGCAGAGGAGAGAGGGGACTTGTTTGTAAGAAACAGGAAACCACCCACCACTACGTTTTATTTGTGTCATTTGAATTCATAAGTCAAAG
Source organism: Lissotriton vulgaris (assembly GCF_964263255.1). Classification (NCBI taxonomy): domain Eukaryota; kingdom Metazoa; phylum Chordata; class Amphibia; order Caudata; family Salamandridae; genus Lissotriton; species Lissotriton vulgaris. The sequence goes on from NC_141691.1 coordinate 1,450,955,306, forward strand.
AAAGATTTAAATGGCAATAAACGGCCCAGTTTATAAGCGGAAACCTAGACAGCACTTCCTCATATGCGGAAAAGACACAGCACAGACTGAGGGCTCTCAGTGAACACCAACAGGTACAGCACAGATATCGTCAGTGCCAGCTTGCCTCAGGGCGCGCGCACAAGCTGCAGCAGCAATGCCATTTTCACACATGAATACAGGGGCAGTACAAGCTTCATGACACATAAAACAGATACAGCCTGCGCAGCAGGAGTACATGCCGCCTCCCACAGGCCATGCATTATAGACAGCCTTGTAAACAAGCTTCTCACATGCAGAAAAAGCTGTTGTCATTGCGCGAATAAAAAAACAAGCTGTCTCAGTGGAGCCGACGGGGGGAGGGAAAGTGAAAGAGCTCAATGAGTGCGATGTGTAACACCAGCGCTACATGGTAACAGGAGATGTGCATGTGTACGGAGTGCACAACTCCTGTCGCCGTGCACATGCCCATCGCCTGTTCGGGCACGCATATCGTGCACCAAACCGACAACAATAGTCTCGCCAAGGCGATGCAGTGCATGCTCTGCGTTCGCTAGGCGAGACCTAAAAAATGGCCTATGAAACAAATGGAGACATATTGAACTTACAATAAAAGTTTGAACACTTCTTACTGCTCTCCGAATACTCTCAGTGCCAGAACTTGCTTCATTCTCATCTTAATTAATTGTTACAAATTGTGAACCCACCAACCTTGTGCTTCCTGTGCACCCTGCGAATGCCATGGAGTCAATATCTGTGCTCTTGCGGCTACAGCATGGCGAATCCTGATGTTGGCGTAATAGGGGAAATGGTAATGGGCTATCTCCTGGAGAAGAAGGTTTGGATGTGAGCAGAATCTTCCTGACAAATCTGTTTGAGGCACTCTAAACACTCTTGCTAAGTGCTTGGAGTTATGAGAGAGCAATCTAGCGCCAGCCTATTGCTAAAACAAATGACAGAAGTGCAAACAAAAAATGTAACATTCTCATTTAACTCTAGACCAGAGTTACATATTTGTTTTTATTACAATTCTTTTGTGATGATTCCAATAGAAACATTGAAACATAAAACTATGTGTAACTTTGGAAACGTACAAAGTTATTTCAATGTTGCAATAAGACGTCAGATGTAACCATTAAACACGAAATTTCTCTATAAAATAAAATGACAAGACGCAGTTTAAAAGTGCCTGAAGGAATGGAGGGATGTGATTTAAAGACCTTTTCTAAATGAACACATGCTTAAGGGTGAAGTGGGGAATGACCTTGAGAAAAAGATTCAGAGGGTGCCCCAGGATCTATATAGACTTACAGATGGTTTAAAGAAACCTAGGAAAATATTGGTAAAGTTCTTGACATTTTCTATTGAGGAGCAGATTTTATCTTTAGCACTTAAGGATAGAGTTTTTACTAGTCATTGTTTAACTTACAGCATCAAGTCCTATATATTTAAGAACACTGAGCATAGGAGGTAGGAGTGGGTAAAGGATGGAGTAACTGCGGAAGTTGGGGGCAAGGATGCAATTAAGATTTTCTGACATGTTGAGAATAATGTGTAGGAACGAGATGTACAATTTCAGGAAGGTAGAGCAGGTTGACAAGCTATTATGCTTAAGACAGCTTAATGGATACAAAGTATGGTGGAGAGATGAACGATAGGGTGTAAGTGGGACTTGGTTAATGAACTTTGGTTATTTCTAAGTCTGTGTTTAAGAGGTGATTTTCGCCAGGGGCAAAAGTCCACATAGGCATAGACAGACATGCAGAGGTTGTAAGGGTGGGTTCCTGGGGGAGAAACACTGAGTGCAGATCATTGGAGGAAAGATGGAAAAAAATGCAAAATATCATAAAGAAAAAAAACGAATTCTTATAGTCATGGTGCCACTAATAAGGAAAGTCGGTGGGGTAAAATGTGCAACAATTTAGTATTCGAGCAAGTGAGAAAATGGCAGAAATAAAGATTTTACCTTGGAAAGTCAACGGACTCCGTACTCCATACTCCAAGGAGGCAGATCTTAAAATTACACTACCTTTAGGACTGTCTGGTTCAGTTGATAATTTTACAAGAGACCCACGTTCCCGCATTCATGTGTAAGGTCCTATTTTATAAACATAACTGGGTACACCAAATAATTTGTTCCGATCAGGGGTTTGATTAGATGGGGGTGGCAGTAGCGGTATCGAAGAATGTGGTGTTGGGGTTCCGTAATATAGAACTGACTTATCCGACAGGTTGATAGTTGGGACGTTTTCAGCACCTCATAAGCTGTTTACATGTGCAGGATTTTATGGCCCTAACTCTGATGATGTCTAAGTTAATCTTTCAGACTATCCCTTCACAGTAGTGAAAGGAGAAGACTTAAACATACTGCTCAATGAGGATTAAGATAGATCTGTCAAAAGATAAGCAGTAACAATAGGAATATCGGGGAGGCACTGAGGATTTTAATTCAGGACTGTTGGCTATGTGATATATAGCGGAAAAAAGCTGGTATGAAAAGGGGTTATATGTTCCGTAGTAAGAGGTAGGTATGACTCCAGGATTGACTTATTTTTGTTCAAGGGTATTCTGTTAGATAAAGTAAGTGAAGTCAGACATATACCAGAGCATTGATCGGACCATGCTGCTATTATTTTAGTTTTGCAATTTATGATAGGGTAATTAAATTACAGATGGTCCGTCGATAGATATTTATTATTAGATGAAGGTCAGTCAGTCAAACAAGCTTTATTCGACGTAGTCATAAAAGCATAACAAATAAAAATATATTTATGAAAATAGAGTTAAAATTTAGACAAGCATTTAAAAAGTTTCTAAATCATTACAATAAGGAAAATTTCATCATGTGCCAATACATCAAGTACTCAAGAGAAAAGTGATTTTTCAATAGCCTATCCCTTTACATTTTTATTTTTGATAGTCCATGCCCATCCTAAAAATTTCGCCACAGCTATATATATTAAAGGGCTTCGGTTTGTACAGATGATTCCAGCAGCCACAATTCCACTTCGAGTTCCCAGCAGTTTAGCCATGGGCCGCAGCCAGACTCTGCGCGGGGCAGAGTATGCAGGGCACGTAAAAAGTAGATGACCAACTGTTTCTTTGGGGTCTAGGCAAGATGGACAAGAGGCACTTCCACCATTAGACCATCTGGATGTGAATGCTCTGACAGGGATACTACAGAGTCTCAGTTGGAAGTAGAGCTTTCTATCCAGTGGCTTTTTTATGTCGTCCCAGAATGCCTCAAAACGAGTCTCATCCTTCAACTCCATAAACACCCCTGTTAGTGAGAGTGGGGGAGTGGTCCTGAACAGTTTTGAGGATATCATCTCCCAATACAATCCCTTAATTGCCTTTTTCGAGGGGAATATAGCGTTGATTGGGTCTTCCCAAGTCTCCGCCAGACCCAGCTCTCTGAGAACCGCTCTAATTCCAGAGAGCCATTTTATCTAATGAAAGACATCACTTTTAATAATGTTCAGAAGTCCCTTGGCGAAAACTTTCAGCTCCGGTGTTACCCATATCCGCCTCCAGTATAATACTAGGCGAAGGTTTGCAATAATCTCGCTTGGTTTCATGCCAAGGTCCTGAAGAACCGGGCCTATGGGGGTACTATGTGGTAGCATGATAAGATTACGTAGAAACCTATTTTCAAAAACTGTTAATTTACTTAGGTTCCCATGCCCCCATATCTCAACCCCATAGAATGCTGTGCTCATAGCCTTCGCATTGTAGACCATGATTGCGGGGGCCATCGGTTTTGTCAGGGACTTTGCATGTTCACGGGTCAGTGCACCTGCAATTTGCCTATGTTTTAGGGTTGCCAGGTCAATCTGTTCATTCCATCGGAGATCGTGCTGGATGGTTACACCCAGATATGAGAATGATTTTACTTTTTCGAAGGGTAGGTTATTCATCAACACCTTCCCTCTAAATGTCCTGTGTTGATTGAAAGACATGAATTTAGATTTTAAAACATTAATTTCCAGGCCGCGGTCAATGCAAAATGTTTAGAAGATCCCAAGTGCTTTTTGCAAGCGACTTTGGGTCTTCGAAATAATGAGACAGTCATCGGCAAACATCAAGATTGGTATTTTGGCGCCTTCCAAAATTGGACCATCAACATTTGCCTCTATCAAGACCTTTGCCACGTTATTAATATAGAGAGAGAAGAGGGTCGGTGCTAACACGCACCCTTGACCCACTCCTCTCTCTACCGAAAACTGGTCTGTGAGACGTCCAAGGGGGCCCCATCTTATCTGGGCATAGTTATGCTCATGCAGTTTGATAATCAAGGAAAGGAGGGTAGGAGGCATGCCCATATCGTTCAGGACAAACCAAAGATTTGCGCGTGGGACGAGATCAAAGGCTGCCCTCAGATCTATGAAGGCAGCATACAGGCTACCCCTCCCCCCCCAGTTGAACAACCTTCAATAAAGCATGGCAAAGTGTAGGACTTGATGGACTGTGCTTATACAGGCTCTAAATCCCGCTTGAAGGTGAGACAGAATATTCATCTCACGCTCCCACTCGAAGACTTTGTTTAATACCAGTCTACCTGAAGGTATTTTGCAGGAATTGAAGGATGAATTCCAGGAGTTTTTTAATCTAAATGAGACGACGGCCACTGTGGCTATTGTCTGGGATAAATATAGGGCATGTGTAAGGGGGATCCTGTGCAAGTTGGGTAGCCATAGGAACAAGATCAGAAGGGGAGAAGTTAGGAAAGCTGAGGAAGTGGCTACAAGGTTAGAGAGCTTTCAAGAGCTAATGCAGAAATTGGTGGAACAGCAAGCAGTGTCTAACAGCTAATGTAAAGGAGAAGCAGGGAGAAGTGGTGGAACAGCAAGCTGGTGAGTAATTTAGGACATTTTGAAAACGGGGAGAAATATAGCAAACTGTTGACATGGAAAGCCAGGGTAGATAGGGTGAGTAATTAAAATGTTGCCATAATCACTGATGATCGAATAAGACCCAACATCGATATGAGACAGAAACTTTAGTCTGCAACTCATTTCAATCTGTATATACATTGGAGACTCTAGTGGACCCCTGAGAGATTAGTGATTGCTTGACAGATAAGAAACTGTCAAGTTTGGTGGATACTGATAGACAGTAGTTGCAGGTACATCGGAAGAGATTCAGTTATAGATGAATAAATCTTGTTGTGGAAAGGTGCCAGGACAGGGCCTGATAGTCTTCCTGTTGAGCTGTATAATGAATTGAAGGAGATTGTAGTGCTGGTATGGCAGCATTTATTTAATGAGATTTTTAGGAATGGAAGGGCAATCCCAGAGTCATGAAATTAAACCAATATATCTTGAGTTTTGAAGAGTCATTGAGGCCTATTTCTCTTTTAAATAGCTACTATAAGGTGTAAGCAAGAATTCTAGCTACTAGATTGGCTAAAGTGATAAAGCATGTGATACACATGGATCAAAAGGGTTTTATTCCTGGTAGGCAATTGCGTGACTTAACACACAGATTCATTTTCTCAATAGATACAGCAATTGCAAATGTGAATCCCCTTACTGTGATTATGATCAATGCAGCTAAGGCTTTCAGTAGAGTCAACCGGATGTATCTGTGGGACTTGATGGCGGTAGGAGGCTAACCTCAAATTTCATAGAGGGAGTAAAATAATTATGCAAAGTCCCAGGCACTCAGATTCCAGTGAATGGCAGTCTTTGAAGGAAAATAACTATCTCCAGGGGAAACCAGCAAGGCTGTCCTTTATCACTACTTTTGTTTGACATGTATAATGAGCCTCTCGCACAATTGTTTAGGGAGAACAAGGGTATTGTCACATTTCTGGGAAGTGGGTTCGGAAATAAAATTACCCTTTACACTGATGATATTATTTAGTATACCAGCAACCCGGATAAAACCCTTCCAGCGATGTAATAAATAAATCCAAGACTGAGACCATAGCATGAAATAACTGGGGGGGAGAGGGGTAAGCAACGTTAGGTATCAGGGAATTGAGGTGGTCCCTAGATTAAAATAGATCCCAAAAGTTGACATGAGTAGAGTCATTAGTGAGATCAATGTCCTATTAAATGAGAAAAATTTAACCTGACGATTTACAGGAGGGTGAACCTTGTGTAGATGATTATTATGCCAAAAGTTAACATTCCTTTTCGAGAACATCCTGTTACTTTTCGCAAAGGACTTACTAGATGTAGGAAAGTGCCCCTTTTTGCATGGTTACCTGCTAAACTTTTGACAGATGAGTGAAGCAAACTTGACTTAGTGTTTGCTGGGACTGTGCTCAGCACCTGTGTTCTTTTCCAAACTGTACCTTTGTTTCTACAGTTGGGACACATCTGAGCCACATTTAAGTCCCTTGTAAAAGGTACCCCTGGTGCCAAAGGGCGTTTTGTACACAGTGGCCCTCTGAGGGCTGCAGCATGTATTATGCCACCCTCAGAGACCCTAGGCTTAACACTTGCACACTGCCATTGCAGGCTGCGTGTTTTGGTGCTGACCAAACTGAAGAGTTTAAATGGCACACATCCCATGTATGCCATGCCCCTTAACACAACCTGCGGCATGGGTAAGTCACCCCTCTAGCAGGCTTCACAGCCCCAAGGCAGGGTGAACTATACCCAGGTGAGCAGCATAAGCACTATGCCCCTATAGTGTCTGTGCCATTCACAGACATTGTAACCCACTACAAAGCCACAGCCAAAAACAACTTGCTACAGTTCTCCAGCTTCCATCCTCGTCCGTTAAGGGAGAACCTCCCTTATGGACAATATTTACGAATCCGCCGGAACTGTAGCAATATAGATGATTTCAAACGTCAATCAACTGATCTAACGGCCAAGCTGGCACAAAGAGGTTACCCAAGTCACCTTCTCAACAAAGGTTTTAAACGGGCACGGAACCAACCACGGGAAGCCCTCCTTGAACCAATCATAAAAACAACGACAGAAACTCCCCTGACTTGTGTAACCACCTACAGTGCATTATCCAATCTAATGAAAAAATCAATAAATAAAAATTGGAAAATCATCACAAGTACCAAGAAGGATTGGCGCAAACCTCTGTTTTCTTTCAAAAAAGGACACAGCCTCAAAGATGCCCTGGTCCACACAAGACCCAAAGAACTACCAGCGACCCCCTTGAGGAGTGTCACGGATGCATGGAACCTACCGAAAGTCACAGGCCACTTCCCTTTCTCGAACTGCTCCGTCTGCCACCTGACAACCCCCACCAAATCTTTGACCCTTGAACCCGGGAAAACATGGTGGCAAAAAGCACACACTAACTGCAACTCCATAAATGTTGTTTACCTTGTCACATGCCCCTGCTCCCTTCGGTACGTGGGGATGACGACTAGAAAAATCAAACAACAGATATGTGAGCACAGGAGTAATATCAGGTGCAAGAAATCGACGACAAAAATGAGTGACCACTTTTTACAAACCAATCATACTACCAATGATCTGCGATGGACTGTGATCGAACAAATCCCTGGGGGCACCAACATTGCAGAAAGACTGTTTGAAAAGGAACAGCGTTGGGTATACCGCCTGGGCACTCATGTAAATGGCCTAAATGACGATATACCTTGGGGCTCTGTCCTCAAGTAAACCCACAATCTCCTGACTCGTTGCTGTTCCGTAAACTCCTGTTGTCTGTGGGTGTATATTGCCCCACAATCAGCTGTCCAGAATAAGTCAACCTAAAGATGAGTATTTTACCTCCATTACTTAATACCCACGCTAAATCAGAGATGGATATTTTACCTGGGATATCTCTATCTCTTTTGATTTTAACTCTCTCCCATGTGCTGAGTCTGTCCACACCTTATTCACCTACTTACATACTCTTATGGGCAATTCTGCTTCCAATGCGCACTATGATAAGCTTTAGATTGTTTACATCCTTCCGCATTGGTCCAACTTCCGCGCATGCGTATCATACACTAATTTTAAGTCCGACTGCCTCTACTGTGACAGTCGAACCGGCACGCATGCGCAATAGGTAGTCCTTCCCACTCGGAAGTGAGTATCTTCTACCCAAAGCGGTTCGCGCTCTATGCTTTTTCCGCTATTCTCACGCATGCGCAGAACGTACGCTTCCCATCCCGGAAGCGCGGACGCGGCAACATTCAGCTGAGGCTCATAAAACCGACCATATTCCACAAGCCCGGATCGGCGAGACCCGGTTCTGAGGGCCGATTAGGTGTACCTACAGGAGACAGGCGCCGTGGGCGTGAGTACCACCCTGGCTGCAAAGGACCATTTGAGCTAAGTACTGACGCTGCTTGCTGACAGTGTTTGTCCCTTTTCTTTCCCATTTTTGCTTTCATTTCAGGATGTGCCAAATGCGCCGTCCCCTCCCTCCCGCGGTCTATGGGGTGGATTTTCATCCCATGTGAAGTGAGAACTTACCTCTCTCACCCCTTTCGTTCTCTTTTGTGCTGAATGGTCACTGGCCATTTGGCCCATTGATCGCAGAGTGATTTAGTTGTGTCTGAATGTCCTCACTGCCATTCGCCTCCTTTTTCACTTATTTCCCTCCCTGCGCACTCGCACAGATAGATCTTGCAATTGGCAATCTACCATGAGAGTGTCTCTTCACTGTTTAAGGCTATACTTCCTACCATTTAGTCTCAGCCACAGGCGGAGCCACGCACCTCTGCTATTAGGTATGAGTTGTGCACCCTGGCACCTTGAGCACAAGTAACTGGCCTGAATTGGCTAGCCTATCGACAAAAAATTCTAATTGTCTGTTTGTCTTTTTATGTTTGTCTGTATCTTTTCATTCCCCACAGGTGCTTTTTACTTTTTGTCTCTAAACTTCAGAGACCTGAGGCTGTGTGCGTCCTGCCCTCGCGTGGTGATGCCCCCTCGTTTTTTGCACTTCACAGACTTTTTTCACTTTCAAGTCCTCTGGTTGGGTGGGCCTTAGAGTGCCCATACCGCCGAGGTTTACACTCTAGGTCCTGACGAATGCCAGGTTAATTATACCACACCGGCTGAAACATGTTCATGTTGACCATTCACGTTGTCACTTAATGCTAGTGGTAGTAGACCATCCAATTAGTTGGCCTTACTTACCATCACATTTTTTAACTTTGTCCTTGATGATCTCTGATTAAAAGAATTTTTTGATACATACAAGGCAATTTTAATTCACCACTTCACACTATCCACATAATCTTTCACATAGTCCTCCCACCCTCACAAGACCAGCTCCGCAGTAATTCTGGCGTCGCAGCACACCGGGGTGGCATTCGGTCACACCCGGTGGGGCCCGATGATGAAGCAAGTCACCGACCAGGTCGGTGAGTGAGGGCTTTCTTAACAAACCAAATGGGCTTTGTTGGTTCCTTGTGCTCTGTGCATTTTTCTATTCAAATCAGAACAGGAACACTCTTTTGTTGTTGTTGTGGAAAATAACTATCTCCAGGGGAAACCAGCAAGGCTGTCCTTTATCACTACTTTTGTTTGCCATGTATAATGAGCCTCTCGCACAATTGTTTAGGGAGAACAAGGGTATTGTCACATTTCTGGGAAGTGGGTTCGGAAATAAAATTACCCTTTACACTGATGATATTATTTAGTATACCAGCAACCCGGATAAAACCCTTCCAGCGATGTAATAAATAAATCCAAGACTGAGACCATAGCATGAAATAACTGGGGGGGAGAGGGGTAAGCAACGTTAGGTATCAGGGAATTGAGGTGGTCCCTAGATTAAAATAGATCCCAAAAGTTGACATGAGTAGAGTCATTAGTGAGATCAATGTCCTATTAAATGAGAAAAATTTAACCTGACGATTTACAGGAGGGTGAACCTTGTGTAGATGATTATTATGCCAAAAGTTAACATTCCTTTTCGAGAACATCCTGTTACTTTTCGCAAAGGACTTACTAAATATAGGAAAGTGCCCCTTTTTGCATGGTTACCTGCTAAACTTTTGACAGATGAGTGAAGCAAACTTGACTTAGTGTTTGCTGGGACTGTGCTCAGCACCTGTGTTCTTTTCCAAACTGTACCTTTGTTTCTACAGTTGGGACACATCTGAGCCACATTTAAGTCCCTTGTAAAAGGTACCCCTGGTGCCAAAGGGCGTTTTGTACACAGTGGCCCTCTGAGGGCTGCAGCATGTATTATGCCACCCTCAGAGACCCTAGGCTTAACACTTGCACACTGCCATTGCAGGCTGCGTGTTTTGGTGCTGACCAAACTGAAGAGTTTAAATGGCACACATCCCATGTATGCCTTGCCCCTTAACACAACCTGTGGCATGGGTAAGTCACCCCTCTAGCAGGCTTCACAGCCCCAAGGCAGGGTGAACTATACCCAGGTGAGCAGCATAAGCACTATGCCCCTATAGTGTCTGTGCCTTTCACAGACATTGTAAGTGCAGTGAAGACGGTTTGAGTACATGGTCTTGGAGTTTGCCCACAAGAGCTCCACAGCTCCATGATGGCTTTACTGAAGACTGAGAAGTTTGGTATCAAACTTCCCAGCATTATAAACCCACACTGATGCCAGTGATGGATTTATTATAAAATGCACTTAGAGGCCATCTTAGAGATGCCCCCTGAAAAACAACCAACTTCTATTGTACTGGCTGACTGGTCCCCGCCAGCCAGCCACCGCCTGTCAGGGTTTCGGAGGTCAAAAACAAAGCTTGCTCTAGGTGGAGGTACTCCACACCTCCCCCTGGCAGAAACAGCAATACTTAGAGGTTAGCATTAAAGGCTCTCACCTTATGATGTGCTGATTTGGGCAGCTCCAACTAGTGGAAATGCCTGTCCCCCTATCCAGGCCCCACTTTTGGTGGCAGAACAGCAGGAAAATGAATAGGCAGAGTAGGAGTGTCCACCTTAGCCTGGCACACCCTTAGGTTCGTCAGGAGCTGGGGTGAGCCCCTCTCTTAGAAACTCTCCATCTTGAATTTGAGAATTAGGCCCATTAGGAACAGGGATGTGCCCTTCTCTGCAAAGAGAGCGGGCACCCAAAGGGTGTGCTCACCCAAGGGGAAAGTAGCCATTGGCTACTGCCCCCCGACCTCAGTAACGCCCTTAAATTCAGTATTTAAGGGCTTGAATCTTGCTCCTCAGATTTGTCGCACCAAAGAAGAAGACAGAAGAAGACCACTGATGGACCAGCAACTGAAGCGATGCAGACAGAACTCAGCAAGAACTTTGTCACCTGTAGCCAGTTCAACACTTTGACCTGCTGCCCCTCCAGAAACACTGCAAGGCCTCCATGAAACTCCAGATACCATAAAGCCTTCAACCAATCTCCAAGAAGCTCCCTGTGGGCTAGAGGCTCTAGTCCACAGCTCCCCCAGGCACACAAATCATAGTAGTTCAGGAAACTTGTGTCAACGCAACTCACTACTGCAAAAGAACCCCAAGACTGCAACGTGAGAGGACCGACACTTGTGTCGAAGCCACTCTGCCCTGCCACAAGAAAGCACTGCAGCTGGATGGTCTCAACAACCCAGAGGGATCCTTTCGGCTCAATGACCCAAGCTGTTCCCAGCCCATTCCCAAACCTGTACCCTCCTTCAAGTGGCCTTCTCTGCCCCCTCTTGCCCCACCTGGTTGACAGCTGCCTCTCCGAGACGGCCCAACCTTGGTGGAACTCTTCCATCCCCTTCGCATCTTGATCCCCATGACCGCAACTGCTGGGTTGGTGGTGCCTTCCTTTGATCTACAGTGACCCGCTGATGACGACTGCGATGGTACGAGTAGAGGCAGTACACTGAATCTAATTCACCACCACTGCTCTCTGCTGACCATGAGAGTGACCATCATTGTCGATATCAACCGCTGAGCATAGATACTGAATCCCACACCTGTTTGTGTGCCCCCAGTCTCCACTGACTAGCCTTGGGCTCGTAATCCTCTATACCCTGCCGCCCCAATGCCGATGTTGGTGCAGTACAGATATTAAACTGAACTTAGCGGAGTGGAAAAGAAATGCAAAAAGAACAAATGATGGACAGAATGCTGCACAATCTCAAACATTTACCCCAGCACTGAGATCTGGGCCGAAATCCATCTTTTTTCTGCTCTGCATGCAATTCCAGATCAGACCCAGCCATTTGCAAATCAGTCTTGACCCTATTCCCAATGGGAACAGTCCAGGCTGAACTGCCAAGCCAGGTCTTCCCTGGACTGGAAACAAGCATCCTTAGACCGGTTTTGAGGCATCACCCCTCATCCGCCAGGCTAGCTTGACTCCAGGGGCATGGAGAGCTTGGGACCCACGTCTGGGCATACCGTCCCACTCGGGGTGGCAAATGCAAAAAGAACAATTGATGGACAGAATACTGCACAATGTCAAACATTCACTTCAGTAGAGAGATCTGGGCCTAAATCCATTGTTGTTTTGCTCCCCATGCCATTCCAGTTCAGACAGAGCCATATGCAAATCAATCGACCCTTTTCCCAATGGGAATAGTCCAGCCCGAACTGCCAAGCCAGGTCTTCCCTGGACTGGAAACAAGCATCCTGGGACCAGTTTCGGGGCATCACCCCTCATCAGACAGTTTAGCTTGACTCCAGTGGCATGGAGATCACAGGACCCATGTATCGGCATACCCTTCCCACTCTGGGTGACAAATGCAAAAAGAACAATTGATGGACAGAATGCTGCACAATGTCAAATATTCACCCCAGTAAAGAGATCTGGGCATAAATCCATTGTTTATCTTTCTCCCAATGCCATTCCAGTTTAGACCCAGCTATATGCAAACCAGTCTTGACCCTGTTCCCAATGGGAACTTTCCAGCCCGAACTGCCAAGCCAGGTCTTCCCTGGACTGAAAACAAGCATCCTGGGACAGGTTTTGGGGCACCAACCCTCATCAGCCAAGCTAGCTTGACTCCAGTGGTATGGAGAGCACTGGACCCACATCTGGGCAAATCCTTCCCACTAGGAGTGACATATGCAAAAAGAACAATTGATGGACAGAATGCTGCACAATGTCAAACATTCACCCCAGTACAGAGATCTGTGCCTAAATCTATCTTTTATTGCTGCCCAAGCTATTCCAGTTCAGACCCAGCTATATGCAAATCAATCTTGACCCTGTTCCCAGTGGGAGCAGTCCAGCCCGAACTGCCAAGCCCACAGTAGAAAAGTAAGTCATGTACTTACCTGCTGATATATAACTCTGTTTTTTCTTCCTTAAGATTGCATTGCAGACTGTTTGTTGCATCTGACTGTCTACCTTTTTCGAGTACCTAGAGTTGCTGTTTCTGATTGACAAGTTTGGAAGTATTTCCAAGACTATAAAGCATTTCTACAACATGTTGAAAGTATTACCGCCCATAAAAGTCTACTTACTTGTAACTGAGTTCAACTTGGTTTCTAGAAATAAAAGTAACTACAGTAATTTTTTTCTACATCCATTATCATGGAGTCAGTCATTGAGTGTGGGTTTCTGCCTTGTATGAGTATGTACGTCAAATGCATTCACACTACCCTCTGATAAGCCTAACTGCTCAGCCCAGCTACCACAAAATTGAGAGTGAGGTATTATCTACTTTATCCTCTGTCATACCTTTGGGGACTTGCTGGACTCTGTACACGCAATACCTCTTTTAGGTATTCCTACAGTAGATAGGATACTAAGGAGGTTAGTATCATTTACTCATTTATTTGGGACTCGAAAGGTCAGAGATTGGCCTGGAGGAAAATGAGGAGAAAACTGGAGACATTAGCATTAGCATTTCCGAACATGCCGATGCATTGTTATGTTTTCCATTTCAAAAACGATAGGTTGTTTTGGGGAGATTATGAGGATACCTGGAGGGGGAGGTTATATGGGAGTATGATTGGTGAATTGGTACTGGAAGGTTTCCTCTATTCTTTTGGGAAACCCACGTTTTTAAAAAAAGTACTGCTGAAGGTTCTGAAGTTCCTCTTAGTAGTGTGGTGTAAGATAAATAAGGAACCTGCTAGGTATCAATTAATATACAGTGTTTGCTACCATTTGGAAGCTGCCAGGGACCCCTAGTTTTTAGGTGACAAACCCAGTTTCCTGGTTCTGGGGACTTTAATAAAACAGCGAAGCCAGTTGAGAGACGGTCCCAACCTCATTCCCTGGGAAGTTATAAGGGCACGGGATACCCAGATTTAAGTACTGTCAGCCAAAATAATGGTGGGAAAACCAACAACCAACAGTGGTTAGGGAAAGACTTGTGGGTGTATGAAGAGAGAATGAAGGACCCCGCCTCACTTTCCAAAACGTTGCAGTAAGATATTGGGAACTGGTGAATGCAGATGATCTGAATAAGGAGATCCTGGAGCATGCATAGGATTGGCACTTGTCAACGCCAGAGCAAAAGAAATAATGGCAAGTATCCTTGAATCTTCTCTATACTAGTGTAAAATCTGCCAAACTAAAGTTGAAACATTCCTACACTCAGCACAGGATCTATTGGATGCAGGACAAGCTGTCATGAATAACCTGAGAAAATGGTTCAAGGTGTGGGAGAAGTGTGGAATTTAGTGCAAATGATATTCATATGTTCGTAAGATGCCCAGCACTTCAGAACTATTTAAAAGCAGTAAATACTGTCAAATCCTGGTGCGAGAGGAGAGGAAAGCTCATATTTGGTTCTCTATGGCATTGACTGCCATCTAAATTTTCTGTACCAGTCAACGTGATGCAGTTTGTTTTTAACTTAATGGTAATTGTTAGAAGAGAGGTTTGTATTAAGTGGCTATCATGTGCTCCTCCCATGGCCAACGAATTGCTGGCCTCTGTGGTTAAAATTTGCATATTGGATAGAGAGAGCCCCCCAACCGAGAAAGTTAACGGTTTGTGAACTGACTATTTGAAATGAAGAGAACAATCTGTCCAATAATTAAGCCAGGGAAGCTGGTATGGCTATAGAAAGAAAACAATCTGTTAGGCTGCATCCAGCAGAAGGGTATCCAAATGAATGCAGCACACATAAAAAGAGGAACGAACTAGGAGAAATAAAGTTATTTCTCCTAGTTATGCCACCCCTGTGGATGCTCAAATTTTTGGTGCATTCCCTGATTTGTGCTATGTATACATCTGGGAATGTGTAATAATCAACGGGTGCTTAGTAGGAACACCCACCGCAACACCCATGGCACACCTCCGATGCAGAGTGAGGCAATGCAGCGACTTGTACTGCGTTGCCTTACACTATATCCACAAGGTCATGAAAAGTCACACAGGGTGGTTTTGCATGGCCTCGTAGATAATGGTCTGCATGTCAAAAAAAGTGATGCTCCGGTGGCGCACAGGGCTTGTAAACAAGACCCTATGTTTTTAACCATTACCATAGTTCGAATACCAACATTTCTTAAATGGCTTGAAAAGACTGCCAAGAAGAGTGATAATGGAGGATTGCTAACATTTTTGAGTTAAGAAAGCCTTGTGGAACAATTAGATTCAACTTTTGAAAGGAAATAGATAAAAAATCTGAGCTTTAACATTTTTTTGAGTGCACATCCCATGTTTGACTATCTTGTATATCAAAGGTATAATTATTTTGGATTTAAGTATATTAATTTAACCACATGTTGCTGAAGCATATGCTAGAATAGTTTTCTGTGTGCAAGAATAACTCTTTAGGGTCTCAGAAGCTATATGTTAGACCAATTCTTCATTTCTTATTTTTCCTTACAATTCTGGAATAAATTTAGATGTGAAGAGGTGTTCATACTTCTCTATTTCCATGCATTTTTAAAGAACCAATGTATCCAAACTAGATAGAGACCATCTCTTCCTGAAATATTCAATACAGTCTACCAGAGTCCTGTTCCAATTCCAAGGTGTCCAAAATCAAGCCCTTTAAAAAAGGCATCAGTGTACAGAAAAGAATGGTTTTTTTATGCCTGTACTGCGTTTGCATTGGTGGCCAACAAACTTGAGATAACTAGTGAATTTCAGTGGTTTTTCTAGTTTAAAATGGTATGTATTAACTGACATGTTCACCTTACTACGAGGTCACTTTAACCTTTGTTTTTTTGAGCAAATTTCAAAGATTTTTTTTAAAGATAAAGTAAGATAATTATTACAATTCCTAACTATAATGTCACTATAACCTTTGTGTTTTTTCAGAGAATTTCTATTACAATATCTATTGCCATTGGCCTATATCGCTTCTACCCTTTCCAGTGAAAGTTGTGGAACGCTGGATTAGCTCCTGTCTATCGACACATCTAGAGCAGAATTACATTCTGGACGACTTCCAATTCGGATTTCGCCCAGCCCATGGTACCGAAACGGCTGTGCTTACAGCCATGGAAGAACTCTGTATGCATGCAGACAGGGGCCACGCAGTGGCCTTGATCTTATTGTACCTGTCTGCCGCATTCGATACGGTCAACCATGTGATTCTGCTAAAGAGGCTCAGAGAGGCAGGGGTTGACGGCACCGCCTTGCTCTGGTTCCACTCATACCTGAGAGATAGGAAACAGGCTGTGTCCCTCCCCCCTTTTCAATCCGCCTTTTCCCCAGTACCTCACGGGGTGCCCCAGGGCTCGTCCATCAGCCCGATCCTTTTTAACGTTTATCTGAAACCACTAGTCACTCTAATTAAATCCCACAGACTGAAAACTATAAACTACGCGGACGACACCCAGCTTATCCTCTCCTGGGAGGGGGAAGACTCAATTCCCATGGAATCGTTCCACGACTGCTTAAGAGACACAGCCGGCTGGCTGCACAAGAATTCCCTGCAATTCAATTCCTCCAAGACCGAGGTCCTGTTCTGTTCTGGGAGCCGGATTCCTCGCCTATTCCCCACGGAATTCTGGCCCCCGGAAAACCCAGAAAAACCACAGCCGGTCACTAGTGTCCGCAAACTGGGTGTTATGCTAAACAACAACCTCAGCATGGAAACGCAGGTAACCAAAACAGTCTCCACCTGCTCGGCCCTACTGCGTTCCTTACGCAAAATCATGCCACTACTCCCTGCACAGGCTCGAGCACTAATAGTCAGGTGTACTATCCTTAGTCGCCTTGACTATTGCAATGCTCTTCTGCTCGAGTCCCCAGCTGTTCTACTGGACAGACTCCAAAGAGTCCAGTCGGCCGCAGCCAAACTAGCCCTCGGTTGGACCAGAAGATCCTCGGCCACAGCAGCCTTAGCCGAACTACATTGGCTCCCTTTGAAGCAGCGAATAGCTTTTAAAGCACTCTGCCTTGTCTTCAAAGCACTACACGGAACTGGCCCCAGATCCCTACAAAAAATGTTTTCCTGGTACACCCCCACCAGAACTCTCCGATCCACCTCAGCCTGCCTTGTGTTGGTACCCAGATTTAAAAAGGTAAGGACTGGGGGAAGATCCTTCAGAGTGGCCGCCGCTAAACTTTGGAATAGTTTGCCGGTCGACATCCGCCAAATTCCACAACTCCTTCCATTCAGAAAGCAGATTAAAACCTGGCTCTTCCCCTAATTCCCTCACCTCTAACCCCCAAACAGTCTCCCGTCTCTTTCCATCTTAGGAGTAAGCTCTCAGCGCCAGGATACCTGCCAGGTGACAGATGTGCTATACAAATATTTTAAATAAATAATAAATAAATGGGCTTGCGTTTAGGGCCAGGTTCCAACTCACTGTCGGTGCCTAACCCCCTACTGGGCAGGCCTGCACCCAGGCCCTGGGCAAGCCCCCAATGTTTTGCAAAATGCCCTGATGGAGCAAGGTTTCACCAGTAAAGGGACTTGCTTGTACTCAACCCTCTCGAAATAAACTGTAATACACCAATAAACATGTTTTGTTTAACTAACAATGCACCACACGATATTTCTAGTAGGCTGGGGAAACTTGACAATGTGCTTCTTACTAACCGTAGCTCGGGTGACCTAATAAGGCCACCGCAACGCGGGAACTTTTCGGAGCATGCGTCTGTCACACTCACATGACGTACTTTCTGCTTTGGTGGGAAAACTTTGCTTCTGCGCACTAGAACTAAAGATGGCTGCTCTATGTTTTCATGTGCTAATCCTTGCATTGCAGCTTTTACTAAATTGTTCGCTCTGCCTAATTCCTAACGTTGTAGTTGAAATAAAATAATGTGAATAGAGTAGAGAAAAGTGGTATACAGTGCATTCATTTATTCTTTGTTGTAAAGCTAAAGAAGTAGCTAGCTGGAAAATTCAGAGCTCTCTTCCTGTAAAGCAGCATCCGCGAGAATGCTGCTTTACAGGAAGAGAGCTCTAGCAACTCTTCTTTCTCCTCACGAACATAGAGGCGTGGGGATTTCCACCATTTTGAACTTCTGCTTCACTTTAAATGTTGATCGCCAAAGGGTCATGCCATACCACTAGCGACCTCACTGCTAAGGTTCAGCCTCATGGTCATAGAGGGAGGGTCTCTATGTGACAACTGGTTTTTAAAAAGCAAAAATGATATAGCGATCTAGCTAGACACAACAAACAAGGCATTGACTGTGTCCTTACTTTCTCATTTTTGCATAACAGAGTGGGCCTCATATTCCCGAGCAGGTTTCCGGGCGAGGTGAGGTTATCTCCCACATAATGCTGGGTGAGTAGAATATCTAATAAAACTATCTAATCGAATAGAATTTGAGTAACAGAGGGACTCTGTTGAACGAAGAGAGGTTCCACTTCGTTCCTGTGTGTGTTGTCTGTACTGTTTCTTTATGTTATTTTGGGATATATGTATGCAACCTCACTATGTACCTTGTGCACTGTTTTTCCCCCTCAGGAAAGGGCTACTGATTCCTTCCCACCAGACTACATTGGGGACCCAAGTTTTGGTAGGAGTAATTGAACATTGTATGCACAGTAACACTCTTTATTTTTCACTTTTTACAGTAGCTGTATCATTCTGGGTCCTGAAGAAAGCCGGACAGTATGTTCCGCTCGGCTGAAACATGTTGACCTCCCTGCACAGCGCCAACATATAGTTATGCTTTCAGACTATTACGCGTCATTTTAATTTTGACACTAGGACGATCCTTATTAAACTTGATTTTTTGCCCTAGTAGCCAATTTTATTATATCACTCACATCTTCACAGCACTGCACATCATCAGAACCATTTGAACAACACTGTGGCTAGAGTTCCACCTCTGATATCCATCTTTGCACCATCGACTGATGGGGTGGGCGAGTTTTGGATTTACTATCTGTATCCCACATGATGATATTCCGCCATAAGGGTGGGCTGATGGGAGTTTCTCAGCCCAGTGTTATTTCTTTTGGTTGCTATATGATCCCACTGTTTCTTTAGTTTCCAGTACAGCGCACACATCTAGTTGACCGGACATCTCTCCTTTTGTTGCAACACAAGGAGTTCGATTACCCAATCGGGGTTCTGTGGGAGAAGGTTTGATAACCCAATCGGGGTCCGACTGTTAGCTGCAGAGAGGGCTGCGACGCTGGCATTGCACTTTAACTGTGGGTGCCAGTCCTGACCTGCGGTGGTCCAGTCTTGATCCAATTTGGTCCGTACTTATCCTGATTCTGGTCTGCACCTATCCTATCCTTTTGGCACCTGAACTATTGGGAGTCCTGTCCTTTATCCCAGCCCGTGGCCAGGGTTGGTCTTCACACCATTCTAGGTAAATGTAAAGTTGCATGGGTATGTTATTGTACTGTTCCCCTTTCCTTGCCCTTCCTATGTTTCAATGCTTAAAGAAAGTCTCATAATATGTCCACATTATCTTGCCTTGATCATATACTTTCTAATTGAATGCGCTTTAATCGAATTGGTATGGACTCTGACATTTAAGAATTTACATAGATAAAGTGTTTAAATCTTTCCAGAGTCTGTGGTTATTTTATGAGTGCAAATGTTTATTTACTGCCTATTATGCTAACACCCTTGATCCCTTAGGACTCTAGGTACCGGTGACAAGGATTGGTAAGAGAAATGGTATAGGCCCTAAAGGTAAAATTAAATTGCTGATTAGCGTAGGTTCACCTGTTCAAAGTGTATATTATTTAATGGGCCAAGGTGAGTATAGTAAAACAAGCAGGTGAGCCTGCGCTCTATCAGTATTCTTTTGGTAGCAGTAAGATGGTTAGGGTTTAGTTAAGATAGGTAGTTAGTTGTGTATTGATCAGTTGATTGTATTTGATTTTATGTATTAACCAAAACCCGTTTGTATTGTTCTATGTTTGTTTGGACTCCCTGTGGGCAGAATAGCGCGTGGTAAATGGAAGCCACACTGCAGTGAGTTCACTTGCCTAAGGAAGTAAGTGCATGGTTAGGTAAAACTGGAAGCACTGATTAGGGATTTTCTGTATAAATGTGTGAATGAATTATAGCAAATTATAGCAAAGGAGTTGGTTGGTGAAATTTTGGCCTTATATCACCTAGAAAGGGTAAGCCAGAGGGAGTAATAGGTTCTCTAATGCTTGTATGAAGAGTAGGAGGAAGGCATCTACTCGCAGTGTATGAAGAGTAAGCGGAAAGGTTTCACAGCGCAGTGTATGAAGAGTAAGCGGAAAGGTTTTACTCGCAGTAGGTGCAAATCATCTTTCTTTGAATTTAGTCACTGGGGCACAGTGGCGAATGTTTTTACGTTGTTAATTAATTATTATTGCTTATAAAAGTAAAAAGAAATACGTTTTTACGTATTACCTTGTAAAGGAGGGAGTCAGTTGCGGTGCTGCACTGACGACACCAAGAGCCACGCTGCTATTGGTTGAGACAGTGGGTGTGTAGCTGAGGTAATAATTGTAAAGGAGGGGTGAGTGCAGGAGCGTGAGAACTTGTCTCACGAGAAAAGCAGCACAATCATTGGCCGAAATGTATTTCAATCAATCAATGAATCAGGATACTTGTAAAGCGCACTACTTACCCATGAGGGTATCAAGGCGCAGAAGGGGGGGGGGGTGCTGCTACTGCTCGAAGAGCCAGGTCTTGAGGAGTCTTCTGAAGGTGAGCAGGTCTTGAGTCTGCCGTAGCTAGTGTGGGAGGGTGTTCCAGGTCTTGATTTCTGCATGCTTTCAGCTTTTCGGGAATTTTGCTGTCTCAAAGGAGATGTTGATGATCTTCCGTAGTTGGGGTGCGATGGTTGTGTCTGCTTTGTTGAATACTTGTTGTGGGCAGGGGTCTGATGGTGATCCAGAGTGGATGGAGTTCATGACCTTGCGTGTCTCGTCGTCGTTGACGTAGGACCAGGAGGTCAGATGGTTGAAGCCAGTGGTGTTCGTGGGGGGGTGAAGTCTGCCGTTGTCGAGCGGTCGGGGTGTTGAAGCTATCGTGGATGTCAGCGATCTTGCGATGGAAGAAGGTGGTCAGTGAGTCGCACAGATCTTGCGAGGGTGGGATGTCGTTGGTGTTGGCGAGTTCCTTCACTATGCTGAATAGCTCTTTGCTGTTGTGTGCGTTGTTGTCCAGGCAGGCTTTGAAGGAGGATCTCTTGGCTGTTCTGATGAGTTACTGATGCCTGCGGGTGGAGTCATTGCGGGCTGCGTGGCTGTGCGAAGTGTGGTTGTGTTGCCATTACTTCTCCAGTTTCCGGCAAGTACGTTTGAAGGTCTGGAGCTCTTCGGTGAACTAGGTGGCTTTTTTATTGGTGTGGTTGTAGGAGGTTTTCTTGAGCGGGGCGAGGGTGTTGGCGCAGTCTTTGATCCACTGTCTCAGGTTGCGGGCAGTGGCGTTTGGGTCGGTGTGGTCAGTGGGTGGGTTCTGGGCGAGGGTGGAGGTCAGCTGGTCTTCGGTGACTTTGCTCCAGCAGCGGCTGGGTAGCTGTTGGGAGCGGTGGTGCGTGGTTGGTTTCTTGAAGGTAAAATGGAGGCAGCGGTGGTCGGTCCAGTGGAGTTCGGTGGTGTGGTTGAAGGCAACATGGGTGCTTGTGGAAAAATGGGGTCAAGCGTGTGGCCAGCGGCGTGGGTGGGTTCGGTGACGAGTTGTTTGAGTCCGAGGTTGGCGAGGTTGTCGATCAGGGTGGCGGAGTTGGCGTCGTTGTTGTTCTTGAGGTGGAAATTCAGGTCCCTAAAGAGGATATAGTCCGTAGAGGCAAGTGCGTGGGTGCTGGCGAGGTTGACGATGGAGTTGCTGAACAGGGCCTGGGGTCCGGGGGTCTGTAGATGAGGGTTCCTCTGAGAGCCGTATTGGGGTTGGTGTGGATGCGGACATGCAGGTGTTCGGCGGTGTTGAGGGTTTCGTCTGTGCGGGTGTAGACATGGAGTGCGGTCTTGTGGCCGATGGCTAAGCCTCCTCCTTTTTCGTTGGTGCGATCCCTGCGGGTATTCTTGTAGCCGTTCGGGATGGCTATGGCGATGTCGGGTCCCGAGGAGTCATTCCACCAGGTTTTGGTCAGGAAGGCGACGTCTGGGGTGGTGGTGTCAAGCAGGTCCCAGAGCTCGATGGCGGGTTTGCATGTGGAGCGGGTGTTGAGGAGTATGCAGCGAAGGTGGTTGGTTCCGGTTCTTGGGGGTTTGGTGGATCTGTCACAGGGGAAGTTGCAGGTGTGGCAGGAGAAGGGTCCATGGGTGTGTTTCGGGGCGGCCTGGAAGCAGTGGTGGTCTCGGCCGTTGTTGAGTGCTTGGAGGGTGGTCGCGTCATATCGGAGTCTGGAGTTGTGGCGTGTGCGGGGTCCACGGGTTCTGGCGCTGGGCGCTGGGCGCGGTCCAGGCACGGATGGGCACAGTCGGGCTTGCCTCTGGCGCGCCAGTGGCGCGGCTGCACAGCGGCCACCATTTAAGGCACAGAGGGAGGGAGGATCAGCTGGGAGGCGGGAGCGGGGTGGCAAATGGGATGCAAGGGGACGAGGCTGCAGGGGAGCAGCGGCGAGAATGGCGGGGATACAAAAGGAAAAAAGGGGGAGGGAGGGGCGGGAAACGTGATGGCAATAGAGCAAAAGACGGGGTTAAAAAACAAGCACAATGAAAATAAACAGGACACACATTTATTGGACCAGAAACAGAGACAGTGAATCGCTCTCACGAGGGGAACAGCAGCAGTCAGCGCCGGTCAGGGGGACAGCAGGCAAGAACTCACGCACAGAGCAGCAGCGGGGGGAGAGGCGCTGGAACACAGGTGGAACTGTGTGGCAGGTGGGGAGCGGCCTGGCCTGAACAGGGTCAGGGGTTGCTCTCACAGCCGCACAGCGGCTGCCATTTAAGGCGCGGAGGGAGGGAGGATCAGCTGGGAGTTGGGAGCAGGGTGGCGAATGGGATGCAAGGGGGCGGGGCACAGAGTAGCAGCAGCGGCAACGGCCGGGGATACAGAAGGAAAAAAGGGGGGGATGGAGGGGGGAAACACAATGGCAATGGAGCAAAAAACGGGGTTAAAAAACAAGCACAATGAAAATAAACAGGACACAAATTTATTGGACTGGAAACTGAGACAGTGAATCACTCACACCAGGGGAACAGCAGCAGTCAGCGCTGGTCATGGGGACAGCAGGCAAGAACTCACGCACAGAGCAGCAGCAGGGGGAGAGGTGCTGGAACACAGGTGGAGCTGTGCGGCAGGTGGGGAGCGGCCTGGCCTGAACAGGATCAGGGGTCGCCCCTGATTTTAAATTCAAATCACTAATTGGTTCTCAAAAATAAGAAACGCGCTGGTATTGGTGAAGCATTTAGTAAACAATTAAGTGTAGCTGCATACTAATTTTAACTGTGCAAAGTATATGTGGCATTTAGAACCAACAGTTATAGGAAATAGACCCAATAGGAGGTACTTAGGTTTTCCGCAAGAACAATACATAGGGGAAGACCTCATATCATGTATTGAGGAGAGAGAAACTTTTTGCTATTTAAGAAAATTAAGAATTTCTTTAAGAAGGATAGAACGATTAAAACTAGAGAAGTAATTATTATTCCACCACCAAATAAGCCTGCATCATACATGATGGTAGAAAGGGGCTATCACACCTGTGTGTGGTTAGAGAACTGGACAGAGTACAAAAAAGATGATGGTGTTTTGGCATTTCCAGAGGATGGTACCTTTAATGGTAGAATTGTGTACAATTTGAGAACAAGCATGAATGAATTAGATCCTAGACCTAGATTAACCCAGTATGAAGCATTAGAAGAATGGGAGACTAAGGCTTTCTAGCGAGATAGACCCAGAAGAGACAGAAATTGGAGTACATTTTATCCCAGATTTCCTAAAGAGACCAGAGATAAACAAATGAAGAAATGGAGACAGTCTATGTTAGTAGAAGGATTATATCATGTACTGACATGAGAGGAACCGTCAGGAAGCAAGTGCACAGAGAAAACGAGAAATGTAATGACTAGTGGTGAATCGGATGATGACTACTTGGAGGATTTGTTAATGAAAAGTCCGCCACCTTACCATGAAGAAGCAAATAGAGTTAACCCTAGCGCCCCGCTCTTAAAACCATCTTTGGTTTCGCAAGTAGTGCATGAAGTTAGAAAAAGTCTAACCATAAATACACAGATTTCACAGTTGAATATGAGTTCTTGAGCATTAACCATTCCGGTAACTATAGGTCCCGTTGTTCCATTACATGGAGAAAAGCAGTCCTGTCCTAAACCAACCGTTCTGACTACACCTGTAGTGCAATCTAGAAAATAACCCTTGATAGTGGATGATCAAGCAAGTGAATGAGAGTCAGTAATTTCCTTGATGGATTTACCTATAAGGGAACCGGTGGGTGACACTATCAGGAAAAACACTCCCAGAAGCTCTAGAGAGGTACGGATGGAAACATCCTCAGGTACAAGAAGTGCTACTGTAGTATCCCAGGAAGAAATAGAGAGAATGTCCCAAGTAATAGAAAAGACAAAATCACAGCCACACTTCTTGGATATTTTTAAATTAAGAGTTGAACTAGAAGAAATGATTGCTGGAAATGTGGGATTGGATAGGTTACACACTTTCAGTTAAGATGAATTGTTGTTCATATGTCGAAGTATCACTCGAAATACTAAAACATTTCATGAAAAATTAATGAGTATGGCTTCTGATATGGGAATTGACATTGGTAAATCTAAAGTGTTACAGAAACCTTACCGAGCTGAATTTTCTGACAAAGATTTAGAGAACATGAATGTGTCAGGATGTAAAGTGCAAATCAAGGAGCTACTGTCCCTATTACACAAGTGGGGTGATTTAGACAGATGGAAAGATAGATGGGCAAAGAAAAAAGAGGAAGCCCAAGCGAAGAATACTGCAAATTAATATTTATTAAAAGAACCAGAAAAGGTAGAAAGGTTGTGCCCAATTAGTGAAGTGCCTGGTGGAGGTTATGTACATGTCCCATGGTCCCGACAGGATATTTTATCATTTACAAATGATTTCCCAAAACTCAGGGAGAAGCCTGTAGAGTGGTACAGACAAGTCGAAATATTTGTAAAAGTTTCAAAAGTACTGTTAAAGAATTTAGATGGGTTGTTTGACATTGTAGTACCCGCATATTTATGGAGAGAATGTAAAATTACTATTAATTGGCCTAATGACAAGTATCCAAGAGACCCAAAGACAGGCGCACCATCAGATGACGTGATGAAAAAGTATCATCAAGTCATAACATTTCTGAAAGGAAAAGTATCCCCGAAAGAAACAGATTGGACAAAAATAGACAGAACTACCCAAAATAAGGATGAATCAGTGCATGCATATTATGAATGCCTTTTACAGGTATTCAAGCAGTACAGTGGGTTGGAAAGCATTGATACGAAAGACATGACACATTTTATTTATCGATTTGTGTCAGGGTTAAAAACTGACATTTCACAAATGATTAAACATCATAAAATCTGTTGGCAGGCCAAGCCGGTAGATGAAATACTTAAGTATGTAAAATATTGTGGGGATGAAATTGACAATAAACGAAAGAATCTAGAAGAAAAAGTAATGTGGGTACAGGCAAAATTAGCAGAGCAACAGGAAATACAATCAAATCAATTGAAAAATAATCAGAATCAAGGAGATGGAAATGGGGGTAACCCGAGAGGTAGGATGAACAGAGAGGAGGCAAGAAAAAGTTTCCTTGTCATGGGTGCGGTAAAATGGGGCATTGGAGAAACGAGTGTAAGGTTGTATTGAGTAAGAATGTGCAAAACGATAATTTGAATCCACAGACGCAGAATGGTGTGTCAAGGAAGCCACAGCAACAGGTAATACAGAACCAGTTACCACTTGCACCTAAGCCAGATTCTGGGAGCCAAGCAAATTACAAAGTGGATAGCACAAATTGGGAGGGAAGTGGAAGGAGAGACGCAGGAACATCACAATTTCTTTTGAGTGACGCATTTTTTGAGGGAGATTGTTACTGACGGTGCCTGAGAGGTGGAGGACGAGGAGTGCGTGCTTGGTGCATCCTTGCTGGTACATCAATCATGTCCATACATTGAAGGAACAGTTGAAGGAAATGATGTTACCTTTTTGTTGGATACTGGCGCTACCCGTTCTACTGTGAGAACAGCAGACGTTCCAAACCTCTCGGGAGAAGCGATCCAAGTAGTGGGCGTTTCTAATTAACAAATTAGTACCCCTGTTACAGAACCTATGGAAATCAGAATAGGTCATTTTAAAGAAATGCACAAATTTGTAGTGTGCGACTCCGTCCAGTAAACCTATTAGATAGGGGCTTACTGTGTAGAATAAATTGCACAATCTTTTGCACCCCGAGTGGTGTTGAAATTCAAACACCAGATGAAGATAGAGTTTATAAATGAATGTTAGCCAAACAAGAAACTGAAAATAAAAAGATGCTAGTGGCAGACCTCCCAAAAGAATTGCTATATACGGTAAATCTTGAAGTGTGGGATTTCACTGGAAAAGATGGAGAATTAATGGCAAATGTTGACCCAGTAAAAGTGACAGTGAAAGGAGGTGCAGTTTACCCAAACATTTGACAATACAAAATGAGCCCAGAAATAAAAGCAGGTGTTGCAGCAGAAATAAAGCATTTGGTTGAACAAGGCATTTTACAAGAAATCATGAGCAGTCCATGTAATTCACCTATAATTGGCATAAAGAAACCGAGCTGAAAATATAGGGTCATACAAGACCTCCGCAAAGGTAATAAAATTGCCTCCCATGTTATCCAGTTGTGCCAAATACTGCAGTGATCCTATATCAGATACCATGGGGAGCCGGATGGTTCAGAGTAATTAATTTGTGTCATGTATTTTTCTCCATACCATTACATCCAGATAGCAAATATCTTTTCTCGTTCAAATTCGATGACCATGTTTACGTTTGGAGTCGTGTCCCTCAGGGGTACACAGAGAGTCCATCGATTTTTAATAACATTTTTAAAAAGTGCCTTGAATCTCTGGTCTTGTCCGGACAGTCTGTCCTGGTGCAGTACATAGACCACCTGTTGGTGGCGTCTAAAACTCAAAATGACTGTGTTGTTGATACCATTGCATTACTGAATCATTTGGCTGAAGGAGGGCATAAAGTGTCACCTGAAAAGTTACAATTCTGTACCACATCAGTGAAGTATCTGGGGCGCCAGACAGAGAGAGGTGTCAGAAGAGTTACCTCTGAAAGAATCAAAATATTCAGAAACATGAATCTACCTGAAACACAGAAAGAAATCAGAATGTTTCTTGGAGTTGTGGGATTTGCAGTCCTAGCTAAACCCCTGATACAAATGACAACGAAAAGATCAAAAGACCCAGTAGAGTGGGATGATGAAAGCATGACTGCTTTCTTGAAGCTGTGAGACTCTCTGTGCTCACCTCCAGCCTTAGGGATGCCTGATTATTCAAAGGAATTTGCATTGTTCTCTGATGCACGCGACAACTGTGCATTGTCTGTTCTGACCCAAACTCATGGCTTAATGAGACGTCCTGTGGCATATTTTGTATCCACACTAGACCCAGTGCCATCTGCATTGCCAGGATGTCTGAAAGCAGTAGCTGCAACCTGCATGAGTCTTGAACAAAGTGAATCCATTAATATGGGACACCCTGTAACTGTGTATGTCCCACACTCAGTGGTGATTCTGTTAACCAGAACACGTACTCTGTATTTGACTCCTAGTTGGCTGACTAAGTATGAGCGAATTCTTCTAGGTGCAGGGAATGTGGCCATTTCTAGATGCACTGTCTTAAATCCAGCTACATTATTACCTGATTCACACTTCGCAGAAGTGAAAGGAGAAGTCTAGCATGATTGCATTGACCTCACAGAATACAGTACTAAGCCCCGACCAGACATAAAAGAAGAGCCATTGTTGACAATTGAATATGAGCTGTTTGTGGTTGGCTCATGCATGAGACATGAGAAAGGAGGATTAAGTGCTGCTTATGCTGTGTGTACTTTGTGGGGTCCAGTGAAAGCTTCCTATTTACCTGGAGTCAAGTCTGCACAAGTAGCCGAATTAGTTGCATTGACAAGAGCCTGCAAATTTGGAAAACATTTGAAAGTAACCATATACACTGACAGTCAGTATGGTTATGGGGTTGTGCATGACTTTGGCCAACTATGGATGCAAAGGGAGTTTCTGACTTCTTCGGGTACTCCTATTAAGAATGGACATTATGTAAAAGACTTTCTGGAATCAATTCAATCACCAAAAGAAGTGGCTGTGGTCAAGTGTGCTGCTCACCAATCTGGAAACGACGGAGTGACAGCAGGTAACCGATATGCTGACCAACTAGCCCAGCATTGTGCCAAACATAAGATGGCAATAAATAAGAAAACTGATGCACATGGAAACCGCTGCCAACTTATGTTGCTTGGAAGAGTGAAAACATGGGAAGAAGTGAGAGATTTGCAAAATGAGGCTGAAATGAAGGAAAAGGAAGAGTGGGGGAAAATAGGATGTTGAAGAAGGGTTGAGGATGGTGTTATTGTTTACCTTGATGGGAGACCTGTGTTACCAGATTGTATGCTTTTTCCTATGGCTAGGATGTATCATGGAAGTTCACACATAGCCGCGGTGCGTCCATTGGGGCGTAGGGGCGTAGCCCCACCTGCCCGCTTGGACCCGCGGCTGCCGTAAAATAATTAAAATACATGTTTTTACTCACTGTGTGATTTTTAAATAAATTAGCACAATATTTATCCGGTGCCGCCGGGCAGCACCCGACTGAAACGGGAGTGCGCAGGGGGGGCGGGCTGGTGGTGTGGTGATTGACAGGAGACGAGTCTCCAAGTTGTTTCTTTTCAAAATCTCGCATGAATGCTTCGGGCAGCAACTTGCCCGAGCATGCGCATTAAAGTCCCGGACCCCAGGGCCCTCACAATCCATTCGCTAGTAGGGAGGGGGGGGGGGGTGCAGGTTTATTAAGGCGACAGGGCGAGCAGTTTGTAAGCCCTCCAAGCCAATCTGATTGGCCGGTCACCGCGCAGCACAGCAGGGGCAATCCATATTGGATGCCGAGCGTGGGTGGCTCAGCCGCCCTGCACAATGGCCAATCACTGTCTCAGACTTCATGTAGTCATGCAGTGATTGGCCATTTGCGACGCGCGGCGCTGCAGTGTCGTTGGATCCGGTTCACTCGCCTCGTGGTGTGTGGAGGAGACAGTGCCTTTGATTGCCTGACGCCGCCGCCTGTTGCCTTTCTTTCTGGAGTCTGGACCAGGGACCCGTTGTGACAGTCACCATATAGTCTTCTTCTTCTATTAGTGTGTGACTGTGAGTACAGCTCTCTCTGCCTTCCTTTCGTCTCCTATCCTGTACGGACACAGTTCATTTGTCTATTTTGTAAAATAACTACCTCCGAGTTCACCCCCACCTGAATGGATTTTATTTGTCTTTTGGGCGAGTTTCCTAAAGTCAGACTTCCCTACGTGGGCCAGACCTCAGATAGATTATCAGGAAACCCCACAATTTAACTCGTCTCGAACACTTCCATACTTCCGGCTTCAGCAGCTCCCCGAGCCAAGCCATCCCCGGGCCATGCACAACGCCGACAGCTGATATATGATACTAATTAATTGTATACATTTGACTCGAGTTAACGCACACAGCAGGAGAGTCACCGAGAAAACTAATTACAGTATTTGGTTTTATTTTTCACACGTCAAATCATTTGACGTGTTAAAAATAAAACCAAATACTGTAATTAGTTTTGTCGGTGACTCTCCTGCTGTGTGCGTTAACTCGAGTCTCTCCCGGAAAGACTGGCTCCCTTGAAAAGGATTCACCCATGCCATTACCAGGCCATACCATGCCTGGGTGGGAATTGTCGGAGAGGAGTTTGTGAGCACGGTGAGTAAGAGTTGTTCATAAAAGTACCTGGTATGTCCACTCTCTAACGCCTAGTCCCGTGTACTCTCCTATAGCGGCACAAAAGGCTTACCTACACCAACATCAAGTGCAACACAAGTGCAAAAGAAACTGATGAGATTATACACACATGTTTGCACTCATAAAATGAATATGTACCCTTATATGTTAAACCTAGCAAAAACAATTAGTTTTGGGAATTTGGCCCAAAGTTCCAAAATGTTGTCGATGTTGATACGATTTAAAAGTGGTAGGAATCATTATGTTTGCTTTTTGATGGTATGCAAAGGATAGAAAACTTTCACAATCTAGATACAGTACTAACTGCACTCAAACTCCAGATTAAGAACACAGTACTATGCACGTCTCCTGATTGTGTTTGACTCTTCCAAACAGTCTCCCTATCTGGCTCTAATAGAAATACTTACGGTGTCCCCTACTTCAAATACTACCGACAAAAAGTATGCATGCCATTCTCACTGCCGAAAATGAGACATTTCACTCTACTTGGCCCACATGTCAAACATAGCAACTGGAATCAAGCATTATCTTGGAGCCTCGTTGTGTCATCTTCAATCATGTCCCATTTTAATGGTATCGCAAACAATCAACCTGTCACGCGTGAGACGAAACACCACATAGAAAAAATATTTGTAATCAGCAAACTTTCAAGGAACGCAAGGAATCTAATCAACACACAACCGAGAAACGCAGACTTGATTTGTCGCCCGGGTCTGATTTGTAGGTTTTTGTAGATGATATGAAAGCAATCGTTCATGCTGATAAATCTCTAACATAAAAGAAAACATGATCATGAACTGAGTCATCACTGAAGGTTTTTTATGCAGGCAGTGTCATGGGATTTTTGACCTGCACTGCCCAACATTTGCTGGAGTCTAGCGTTCGTCTTTTATGAGAACGTATCAACGCACCTTGTCGGTGCTTAGCTGGCAATAGTGAAGCAGGCGCCTTGGCCCAGGGGCCCTATTGACCCCACATATGGCTATACAGTGCTGCGAAGAAGTGTCTAGAGTGCCCTGACACCCTTGCTCCGTCCCGACAAGCAATGTATTTTCAATGCATTCGGGATGGTACTGTTAAAAAGAGACAGAGACATGTCCCACTGTGAATTTTATCACTTTGAACAATGTTTTTCTAAAACTTTTAACTCGCTGATTTTAGTGATTCATTTTTTTAAATAAATAACTATCTGAAAAGAGCTTGCATTTATATGAGTGCACACCTGCCAAGTGACCTGAATTCATGGTTGACACTACAGCTTGTCCTGGATTTTTACCTAACATGCTGCATGAAGCTATTACGTCATAATTATAATGCCAACATTCAGAATAAATCTGCAAATCCCAGAATGCACAGTGTTATTTGCTAAATAGCTAGAATTAACAGGAGGTTTGACACATGATAAGGGACACATTTTTAGCTTTATACTGAAGAGAGTGGGCTGTCTATTAAACATCCTACCATTCCTCTCACTTATTCCCAACAAACGGAATTCCTCACCCTTGACAAATATTTACTTTAAAAACACAGACTGAGACACCCACTGCACAAAATCACAGGTTGTTTAGTGTCGTGGCCGAGACTCGAACTTGGTTCCCTAGGTCCGAGGTCGGCTGCTCTAGCCTCAAGGCTACATCCTCTCCCCAGCCTGCCTTATTTTGCAGAATTAAAATTCTAAGAGTGCACCTTTGTGATGTTGCAGTGTTTAAGTTTTCCAGCATGCAAAGATTATTGACTACTGAAACCTATGGCTTGTTTGGTTTTTCTCTTAATAAATTGTGCTTTTTACTGCATCTCTTTTCATCCTGGCCAACTTTATGAAACTGGTGATGTTTTAAAAGAATCATTCCAGAAGCGGCATAAATGAAGTTGAACAACTTTGAACAATTGAGCACCTTCTGGGGGTTGGAGATTTTTCTGTGCCCAGAATAGTCCTATCAAATTCTCTGCCTCACCACTTTGAAGACTTGGAATAGTGTTCCTATAACCGCTCTCTGTCACATATGCCCTGTCTTTATGTCTAGGCATCTGAAGGATTTGGTTATCATGTTTGGTGCCGATTAGTTCTCCAAAGCATAATACATTTCCACAGGGACAGTTTTCCACCAGTCTAGAGATTACTTAAGGACTGCATAATTTCATAATATATAGTGTGTTTGGGTTCAGTCTGGAGTGGACGTTACTTTTCCAAAGGTAATGAGAATGGTGGTTTACATGCTAGAGCTAGATTACTCTTCAGGTAAAAACTCAGTGTGACCCAGATGAAGAAATTGTGAGCAAATCTACACCTGCCTGTTCTTCTGAGACCTGCCCCAGGGGGATGTCCTTTTTGCTCGTCTGCCCCATTGACATATTCCTGCATGGTGAAAACACAGAGGAAATTGTATATCTTTCTAAATGCTGTAATGAAAATGAAGAGCCTCTCTCCATTGGGATGCATGGACCAACCAGGAAAGGGAGATATGGCACTCCCCTAAGCATTCTGGCATGCTGGATCAGAAAGTAGTTTTGATGGCTTTGGATGCGGTCTTAATGTTGGAATCTGTGTTCAGAGATGTGGTGCACCATATAGGTTACTCTGCAGGAACTTTGTCATAGGTACTGACTTACAGTCCTTCCTAATGTTTTTAGAACTGCGTTGAGCTACATTTGCACTTACAAACTATGCCTTTAGACCCGCATAGGGCTCGCATGGTCTTCATTGACACCCTGTCTGTGTGTCCTTCAAGCATGAACGTCTGACCATGTCCAGGTGATTGGGTGCTCCAGACCCTGAAAGTGCAGCTGGCTCAGCTTAGCATCCAGACAGTTTTGGAAACTTTCTACAACCTGTTTGTTTTTAGGCAACTCAAGCAGACACCACTTCATTTGAGTTTGCATTGAACACTAACCAGGGTGTGGCGTCCCATCCTCCACTGAGGATGCAAGCCATCAAAAAAAGGTGGTGCTCACAGGCCCACTTCAGGGTCATGGTGTGAAAAGCACTGAGGCTAATGATCTAATGTAGTTTCCACTTAATAGGTTCAAAAAGAGATGCTGATCAGCCCCTCACAGTCTTCGTCGTTCAGTGAGGTGAGCCTCGGAGATGGGTATTGGCTGAGAGCCCATGCAGAACCCATAGTGACTCCTTGTGTGAGGAAAAAGATAGCAATGCTTGAGCTTTAGTCTTTATTTTAATCTGCCATTAAATACCTATAATTGTTTGCAGATAATCTTGGAGAAAATACAACACAAGCTATTGTTTAACTGACTTGAGAGGCAGCATTATTGTCTTCACTCTGTCATCTTGAGACAGGGGTTTGGGACAGAACTTTGCACC
This sequence comes from Lissotriton vulgaris, assembly GCF_964263255.1. Lineage (NCBI taxonomy): Eukaryota > Metazoa > Chordata > Amphibia > Caudata > Salamandridae > Lissotriton > Lissotriton vulgaris. Next base: position 1,450,988,775 of record NC_141691.1, read on the forward strand.
TAGTAATTTTGTTTGTTGACCCTCTTTTGCCAGAAAGTGAACATTAAGGTGCATAGAAGCAGCCAACTCTGTCCAGAGCCACAAATGTCATTGTGGATTTAAAGACACATTTTAAGCTCCAAGAGGCAGTATGACTCGTGCATTTAACAAGCGGGGACCATGGCAATAGGAGGCGAACAATGGCATATAGCTGAACATTTTTGCATATCGTGGTCATTACCCAAAGATGTCAGAGTGCTTTATGATAAAGTAGGTTTCATTACCAGTGAAATAAAGTTACAATAATAATAACTGTGCCATTGAATGTCTTGCCTGGTTTCATCTGATTTCTGGTTTTGACGTTCCTGACAATTTTGGGCCACATTACCCCGGCATGGATTTTAAGCTTTATTCTAATGTTTATTTAGGCAATAATGGTGATGTTACAAAACTGGTACTCATGTAAAGCGCTCTGATGCCCGATGTCTCGGGTCTACTTCGCTATATAAAACAAAAAATAGAAACATCAGTTGTTGGCCTATATATGTAGGAGCGGTGGCAGTCTGCCAGACTATGTTTGTGGTCCCATTAGTGAGCTAGCAGCAGGCGGCAGCGCAGAAGCTTAATGTGCCTTCTGCAAAGAACATATACCTGATGCAGATCACAAAATGCATATGTAAATAGGTCAGTGAGGCACTGCTTTTGTCAGAGAGATCCTTTTGTTACTTGCAGTTTCTAAGTTAAAATCCTAACATACAACAGCGAGCTATTAACTGTCCTCTAAGAGCTGGATGCAAACTGCAAGGAAAAAATTGGAACATTATGTTTTTTCCCCACAGTCTTTGTTTCATTTCCCTACTGTTTCAAAAATAAATTGTTATCTTTTCATTTTCAGCACCTGACAACCTGAAACATTACCGCATTTTGGGGCAATTTTCCAGCTAACAACAAGAGGACCCCAACCTCCTTTGCTGCTCTCTCACCCGACCTCGGCTACAACCCAGCAAACACCAGTGTTAAAGGTAAGGAAACTGATGCTATATATTTTTTTACATGGGAGTTAGGGCTATGTATCTGGTCCCTCTCCAGGCCCTGAAGCAGTGTCTCTTTCAGTGCCTCCAGCAACCACTATGCAACAGAGGCAGGAGGCAGTACGGCTGTATTTTAGCAGTCATCTTGTGGGAAGGGGAGCTGTTGGAGATGTATTTGTATTTCAACTGAAATTTCATATTATTGCACTCCACCTTATACGTTGTACTTTGATTATTGACAGGTTTATCAGCAAACAACAAAAGGACCCCCAACCTCCTTTGCCGCTCTCACCTGACCCCAGCTACAACCCAGCAAACACCAGTGACCAGTGTTAAAGGTAGGGAAACTGATGCTATATAATATTTTTTTTACATGGGAGTTAGGTTATGTATCTGGTCCCTCTCCAGGCCCTGAAGCAGTGTCTCTTTCAGTGCCTCCAGCAACCACTATGCAACAGAGGCAGGAGGCAGTACGGCTGTATTTTAGTAGTCATTTTGTGGGAAGGGGAGCTGTTGGAGATGTATTTGTATTTGAACTGAAATGTCATATTATTGCACTCCACCTTATATGTTGTACTTTGATTATTGACAGGTTTATCAGCAAACAACAAGAGGACCCCCAACCTCCTTTGCTGCTCTCACCTGACCCCAGCTACAACCCAGCAAACACCAGTGACCAGTGTTAAAGGTAAGGAAGCTGATGCTATATAATATATTTCTTTTACATGGGAGTTAGGGCTATGTATCGGGTCACTCTCCAGGCCCTGAAGCAGTGTCTCTTTCAGTGCCTCCAGCAACCACTATGCAACAGAGAGGCAGGAGGCAGTACGGCTGTATTTTAGCAGTCATTTTGTGGGAAGGGGAGCTGTTGGAGATGTATTTGTATTTGAACTGAAATTTCATATTATTGCACTCCACCTTATACGTTGTACTTTGATTACTAGGCTAACAGTGTCTATCATTGTGTTGAAATTTAGGTCTTTATTAGAGAAGTCTCAAATACCATAACCAGATTAAGCTCCAACGACCGAGGGACCCTGTGTTCCTGAGAGTTTGTATGTAGAGAAAATTGTGAAGTAATAGAATATATAACTCACGTATAAAGAGCAGCCATTAAGTAATACCATTTATTAATAGGCTAGACATTGTACCTGTGAATTACTGTAAAGTATAGTGCTCTCTCAATTCAGTCAATTAACTGTATGTATATCTATTGTAGGACAACCATAAGGATCCAGTAACACGACAGACAACAAATCAATAGTCTTGATAAAGGTGGCACATAATAATACGCAAACCACCGAAACGCGTCGACGCAATTTTCTGTACAATTCATCTTTTTTCCCCCCCCGGTGTATATAAGATTGTAAGGTTATAAAACCAGGGGATGTTGAAATTTTAATTGTGAATGTACGCTTTGTAATTTCTAATTTGTATGTTTTACAATTGAGTTTTGTCTGTCCTTCATTTTTGTGCTGGTCAAAAAATGATATAGTATTTTAATTGTTTTTTAACATTTTTCCAGTGTAATTGTAAATTGTCTTTTTATTGTTTCAATAAATTGTTATGTAACTTCATTTTTGATTAATTTCTTTAGTTAGTGTGTTTATATTAGATTGTGGTTATAGCTAATTCCAAGCTTCTCCTGTACACGACCCAAGGGAATCATTCAGTTTGTACTTTGATTATTGACAGGTTTATCAGCAAACAACAAGAGGACCCCCAACCTCCTTTGCTGCTCTCACCTGACCCCAGCTACAACCCAGAAAAAACCAGTGACCAGTGTTAAAGGTAAGGAAACTGATGCTATATAATATTTTTTTTACATGGGAGTTAGGGCTATGTATCGGGTCACTCTCCAGGCCCTGAAGCAGTGTCTCTTTCAGTGCCTCCAGCAACCACTATGGCACATAGAGGCAGGAGCGAGTACGGCTCTATTTTTAGCAGTCATTTGAGATGTATTAGGATAATCCACAAGATATATGTATAATATATTTATACTGAAATTTGATATTATTGCACTGCACCTTATACGTTGTACTTTGATTATTGACAGGTTTCTTTAATATATATATATATTGGTAAGGCCAGCAACACACCATCATGAATACAGTACAAGAGCTGATTACAAAGTCATTCCAGTCACGGCCACTTGAACAAAAACTACAGATAAAACAATTAGGACCTCATCAGCCTGAAATAAACCTACAGCAAACTACCCAAGACAGAAGAAAAATGTCAAAACGTACATTCTCAAATGCCTGGTACAAAAAAGCTGATTGGCTTACAGGGTGCCCTATAAGAAATTCTCTGTTCTGCTTCCCCTGCTTGCTGTTTGGCGGTGACTTTTCTTGGACACGGCAAGGAATGGTCGACCTGAAGCACATCGCTGAAAAAATAAAGAAGCATGCGCTCACAAGAAATCATCTGGAAAACCTGACAAGACTGGGAATGTTGGGGGAAGACGAACCAATTGAGCAGCAGATAAATGATGCGTATCGCAAATCCATTCAAAAACACAATGAAGCTGTTGATAAGAACAGAAAAAATCTATCCAAGATCATTGATTGCATTCGTTTCTGTGGTGCTTTCCAACTGGCATTGCGAGGCCATGACGAATCAGAAACTTCCTCAAAACCTGGGATCTTCCGAGGCCTAGTGGATTTAATGTCAACCATAGACCAGGATTTGGAAAGACATTTAGCACGTGCTACAGTCTTTAAGGGCACCTCTAATACAATACAAAATGAACTCCTTGACTGTATGCTCGAAGTTATAAGAAGCCATATTGTGCAAGAGTTGCAAAACACAGACTTTGTGGCTATTCAGGCTGATGACACCACTGATGTGTCCACTCAAACACAGTCCGTGTTAGTGTTTCGGTACCTTGACAGTGACAGAAACGTTGTGGAAAGATTTTATGGCTTCACACATTTAAGTGACTCTAGTGCAGCAACCATCACTAAAGCAATACTGGATCAACTGGACTTAATTTTCCCGGACCTGCCTCAAAAACAAAAACTTATCGCACAAAGCTATGATGGTGCGTCCATAATGAGTGGAAGCCTTAGTGGAGTACAGAAACGAATTCGAGATGTGTACCCTAATGCTCATTTTGTGCACTGTTACGCCCACCAACTCAATCTTATTATGCAACAGGCGGTATCAAAGATCAGAGAGACACAAGTTTTCTTTCAGGATATCGGAGGCATAGCAGCATTCTTCACACGTTCCCCCAAAAGAACAGAAGCCCTTCATGAGATTGTGGACAAAAGCGTACCAAGGGAATCCTCAACTCGTTGGAACTTTCACATTCGTACAGTCAACTTAATCTTTGAACAGAGGGAGGGCCTTGAGAAATGTTTTGTCGCCATAGCATCCAGAGCAGACTTTGATCACACAAGTCAGGGTGAAGCCCATGGCTTTATTAGAACACTACAAGACAAAGAGTTTCAGTTCTTACTGTTTTTATTTCAAGACATAATGACTCCTGTTGATGTGTTATACGATCAGTTGCAAAAAAAAGACCTAGATACTGTCTCTGTGAAAGCCAATACATCTGCATTTGTACAACAGATTATGAAAGTGAGAGATGGGGTTGACGATTTAGAGAGCAAACTGCCGGAGAATTCTATTTTTGCAAACCGCAGACAAAACATCACCTCTCTGGTTCAAATTGGAAAGGAGGTATGTGACATTGTAATTGTGCAGGCAAAAGAACGTTTTTCATTCACAAAACATTTGGTGAGTGCAACTTTATTGCAAAGTAAAGAGTTTGCCCAATATGATGAATCCTTCCCTGAGCGTGCTCTGAATCAGGCTGTGGAAGCATATTCTATGCTCAAAAAAGAGCAGCTGAGAACTGAGCTATCTGTACTCTACAGAATGCCTGTGTACGGGAAGGCCAAAAGCGCCTTGACTTTGCTGAGTTTAATTCATAAACTGCATATGGAAAACTCACTTACAGAGATAGTGACTTTACTAAAAATTGTGATTATGACTCCAATGACAACAGTTGAAGCTGAACGATGTTTTTCAGCCTTAAAACGCATAAAGACATTCCTCAGGAACACCATGCTAGAGGAAAGACTAAATGCTTTGGCGATGCTATCTGTAGAGAGCAAACTAGTCCAAAAGATACCGGACTTCAACATGAAAGTAATTGACAAGTTTGCTACACTGAAAGAAAGACGTGCGGATTTCATTTACAAAAAGTGAATGCTGCTACTTGTTTGTTGAATACAAAAAATTCTGATTGAGTTAAGAAATGCATTGTTATCTCTGTTTTTAAAAGTTTTGTAGTGTTTGTTCTATTTGGAGACTACACAGATTTGCTCACCTTTGTTCACTGGCCGGACCTGTCTCCCGCAGGGTGAATGATTTGTTGCTTGCGTTGCCTATCAAAACTTTCCCCTTGGCAAATTACGAAAACCTTTATACCATTTATATTTGGGGTACTTGCGTGGACCTATGTGAAGTGTGTGTACAAAGCTCAGCTCAACCAGAATCACGGTAACAGCGAATTGCGCTGCCTCTTTTATATTCAGTATATTGTAAGACTGTTTTTCTTCCCCCGCCTTTCCTTGTTTTGTTTCCCTGTTTTCCCCTTGCTTGCCATTCGTTACTCTAGAGCAGGGGTACTCATAGTACGGCCCGCGGGCCGGTGGCGGCCCGGCAAGCCTTCCTTGGCGGCCCGCCGAACCTTGCAGACATGTACCAGTTTAAAAAAAAAAAATTCAAGAGTTTTAGTAAACACTGCCGGTTGATGCAGCCTGACTCGGAGAGGCTCTGCTCTAGGGGGGCCGGGAAATTCCAGCCATAGAGTGGAGCTGCAGGGGCCTCAGAAGAGGTGAAACAGAACAAAGCCTCATTAACAATTTAATGGTCTTTTAAAGACCTGTGAAATGCTCCGGCTGTGTGCGCGCCAGGCAAGCTGACTCATCCCGGGCTGCCACAGAGGAGGAGGGGGGGGGGGGATTGTTGGACAATTACAGTGATCAGGACAAACCCCGTGACTGATTGAACTGAGCCACTTGGAGATCATTCTGCAGTCTCGAGTAGCATTCGTTTTATCGACACTGCAGGGATGAAAGTCTGAATCAGCCCAGCCTTATTTGGAATCTCTGCCCTCCGGATTACACCTGATCTCTGCTGCAGTGGTCCAGCCAGCTCTCGTGCACCCTCTACATTAGGGAGTCACTAAAATTATGCTGCAGATTTTGGGAAGGCTGGGGAAGGTGGTTCGATGTGCGCAGCAAATAGCTCTTGCTTTTCGTGATATTTCTAATAGAATTAATACACCTTGCCTAGACAGAGATAGGGAGACAGATGGAGAGAGAGGGCGAGGGAGGGAGAGACAGAGGGAGGGAGAGTCAGGGGAGGGCAGGGAGGGAGTGAGAGAGGGAGAGTCAGGGGAGGTTGAGGGAGAGTGAGAGTCAGGGGAGGGCGAGGGAGGGAGAGACCTAGGGAGGGAGTGTGAGGGGAGGGAGGGAGGGAGAGTGAGGGGAGGGAGGGAGGGAGAGGGAGAGTCAGGGGAGGGAGAGAGAGGGAGAGTCAGGGGAGAGGGAGGGAGGGAGGGAGAGCCAGGGCAGGGTGAGGGAGAGGGAGAGTGAGAGTCAGAGGAGGGCGAGGGAGGGAGAGACAGAGGGAGGGAGAGTGAGGGGAGGGCGAGGGAGGGAGAGACAGAGGGAGGGAGAGTGAGGGGAGGGAGGGACAGAGGGAGGGAGTGTGAGGGGAGGGAGGGAGAGTGAGGGGAGGGAGGTAGAGAGAGGGAGAGTCAGGGGAGGGAGAGAGAGGGAGAGTCAGGGGAGAGGGAGGGAGGGAGGGAGGGAGAGCCAGGGCATGGTGAGGGAGAGGGAGAGTGAGAGTCAGGGGAGGGCGAGGGAGGGAGAGACAGAGGGAGGGAGTGTGAGGGGAGGAAAGGAGTGTGAGGGGAGGGAGGAAGAGAGTCAGGGGAGGGCGAGGGAGGGAGTGAGTGAGAGAGGGAGGGAGAGTCAGGGGAGGTTGAGGGAGAGTGAGAGTCAGGGGAGGGCGAGGGAGGGAGAGACAGAGGGAGGGAGTGTGAGGGGAGGGAGGGAGGGAGAGTGAGGGGAGGGAGGAAGGGAGAGGGAGAGTCAGGGGAGGGAGAGAGAGGGAGAGTCAGGGGAGAGGGAGGGAGGGAGGGAGAGCCAGGGCAGGGTGAGGGAGAGGGAGAGTGAGAGTCAGAGGAGGGCGAGGGAGGGAGAGACAGAGGGAGGGAGAGTGAGGGGAGGGCGAGGGAGGGAGAGACAGAGGGAGGGAGAGTGAGGGGAGGGCGAGGGAGGGACAGAGGGAGGGAGTGTGAGGGGAGGGAGGGAGAGTGAGGGGAGGGAGGTAGAGAGAGGGAGAGTGAGGGGAGGGAGGTAGAGAGAGGGAGAGTCAGGGGAGGGAGAGAGAGGGAGAGTCAGGGGAGAGGGAGGGAGAGCCAGGGCATGGTGAGGGAGAGTGAGAGTCAGGGGAGGGCGAGGGAGGGAGAGACAGAGGGAGGGAGAGTGAGGGGAGGGCGAGGGAGGGAGAGACAGAGGGAGGGAGTGTGAGGGGAGGGAAGGAGTGTGAGGGGAGGGAGGAAGAGAGTCAGGGGAGGGAGAGGGAGGGAGAGAGAGAGAGTCAGGTGAGGGCGAGGGAGAGAGAGAGAGAGGGAGAGAGGGTGAGTCAGGGGAAGGCGAGGGAGGGAAAGAGAGTCGGGGAGGGAGAGAGAGGGAGAGTCAGGGGAGGGGAGGGAGGCAGAGGCATAAGGAGGGAGGGAGACAAAGGGAGGGAGGGAGAAAGAGGGTGAGAGGGAGAGAGAGAGGAAGACAGGGAGAGAGAGGGAGGGAGACAGTTAGAGAAAGGGAGGGAGACAGTTAGAGAAAGAAAGAGAAAGGGAGACAGAGAGAGGGAGGGAGACAAAGAAAGGGAGGGAGACCAAGAGAGGGAGGGATACAGAGAGAGGGAGGGAGACAGAGAGAGGGAGGGAGATGGAGGGAGGGAGGGAGGGAGGGAGGAAGTGGGAGGGAGTGAGGGAGACAGAGATAGAGGGAGAGAAAAAGAGAGGGAGGGAGAAAAAGAGAGGGATGGAGAGAAAGAGAGGGATGGAGACAGAGAGGGGAGGTAGAGAAAGAGAGAGGGAGGAAGACAGAGAGAGTGAGGGAGATAGAGGGAGTGAGGGAGACGAGAGAGGGAGGGACGGAGAGAGAGAGAGAGGGAGGTAGAGAAATAGAGAGAGGGAGGGAGGAAGAGAAAGAGAGAGAGGGAGGGAGACAGAGAGAGAGATATGTGTGTATGCTCTTTCTGGTGGCTCAGTGGACAAAGATATCAGCTGCCAGGGCCTGTGTTCAACCTCATGGTCACAGGTTTTTTTTGTCTCTAGCCCCGCCCCCTCTCACACTGACCACGCCCCCTCCGGTGCGGCCCCCGGCCACAAACTACACTGTAAATTTACGCCCCTTAGAGAAAGTTTGTGAGTACCCATGCTCTAGAGTCTAATATTCAGTATGTTGTAAGACTGTTTTTCTTCCCCCGCCTTTCCTTGTTTTGTTTCCCTGTTTTCCCCTTGCGTGTCATTCGTTACTCTGGAGTCTAATAGAGTCGGAAGGCCGTAGGGGAAGACTGTGGACTTTCTTCAAGTTCCTGACGCTCCTGCGGAACGAGCCTGGCAACCATTACACTGCTGTGCAATTTCTTCTACTCTTCGAGCTGAGATTTCCATGAAAGTCTTATAGTCTGAATCAGCACCTGAGCATAATAGGACAGAATGTATGAAGCTCTGTGGTAATACTGAATAAGCAGCTACCTATGTTATGCCATCTATTAATGTAATAACTGCACTTTCACAATTGCTTTATTGACCTTCCTTCTTTATCAAATTTGCTTGAAAATGCACGATTTTTCTTCTTTTTTTTCAAAATTTTCTTGGGGGGGTAATCCTCCCAAACCCCCTTTTTGGGGATCGGGCTCGCTCGCTGCGCTCGCTCGCTATGGTGCTGTATGCTAATTAGTTTGCGCCCCACCACTTTAAAATCTCACCCACCGCCCCTGTAGGGACGCGATGATTAGGCAGTTCAGACAGAGTTGGTTCAATGCGAGATTCAGGAATGTAGCAGAGAGTCTTTGCCAGAGGTGTATAACATGGCAACGAATGAATCCTGGTAAAAGAACTGTAGTGTTTCCAGGTAAGATTGGAAAGGCAGAAGGTCCCTTCATAAGACTCCAGATTGATTTTCAGATTGATTTCATCCAATTGCCTCCTTGCCGAGGACTGAAGTACTTCCTTGTCATTGTCTGCCTGTTTTCAAAATGGGTGGAAGCCTACCCTACCCGCAGGAATGATAGCTTCACTGTAGCTAAACCACTACTGCAGGAACTCATATCACATTTCGGTTTTCCAGTAACAATTAAATCAGACTAAGGGTCTCATTTTAATAACAAAATAATTAGTCTGATCTGTGAAGCATTCCAAATTGAGCGAAAGCTACACTGTGCATACCGCCCAGAGGCTGCTGGAGTGGTAGAACAACTAAATGGCACAATCAAGTCACGATTGGGGAAGATGTATGAATCTACCTGATTGGAGTGGCCTGATGCTTTACCTCTTGTTCTGATGGGACTCAGAAGCATTCCAGACAGAAACACATGCTTGAGTCCCCATGAAATACTCATGGGAAGAGCAGTGAGGCAGGCATGGGTACCAGGACACAAGCTGATAAATATATCTGATGATTTAGTGCTCGAGTACTGACCAAGTGCGTTCTATCTCTCACCAGGTTGGAGAAGACGATGTCGCCAGACTATCAACTCCAGCACATGATCTGAATCCAGGTGACTGGGTAGTGATAAAGGAACATACTCGAGAATCTTGCCTAGCACCAAGGTGGGGAGAGCCACAACAAGTGATATTGGATACTACCATAGCTGTAAAGTGCAGGGGAATCCCAAACTGGATCCATGCGAGTCATACCAAGAGGGTGACCGAACCTGATGAAGTAGAAGCTGAAGGTAGTGCAGCTGAGGGGTCTCAAGAAGTTGATCCTGAAGTAGTTGATGAGGAACAACAGAGCACCAGTCAGGATGAATGGATTCCAGTAGTCGACATACCTGCAGAATTTGTGAAAACCAGAAGTCAAACCTATCTAGATAGACAGAGTGATAGTGAGGATGAGTCAGGAATAACAGAAGGTACTCAGATTACAGAAATCCAAGTCAAAAGTAATTCTGAGGAGGACCAGATAAGGAAAGCTCGGTGTGCTCAGACATTTGAAACTCCAGCCAGAACTCCAGAGTCTGAGGAGGGAAAGATAGGTATTAGGGAGAAAGCTCAGGTAGAAGACAATCCAGAAATCCAAAGACCTGAGCAGGACCAGATAGGTGTTGGAAAATGTGTTCAGGAAGAAGAAAGCGAACAAAGCCAAACTCAAAGTCGAAATCAAAGTCAAAGTCAAATACAGAAATCTCCTGAACAAGGCCAGATTAGCATCCAGGCAGAAGAAACAAAATTAAGACCGGGACCAAGTCAGAGAGGGATACAGAGGACGACATTGACATATATGTGCCACAACTGAATGGAAATAAAAGATCATCTGAAGAAAGTCAAAGCACAGTGCCAGCTAAAAGACTCAGAAAGGGAGATAAGTGGCCTGGATTGTCAAAAGACTGAAATTTCACCTTAAAACAATAAATGAAGAGCCAGAACAAGTAAATGAAATATCAAGTCAAGCTGGACCATCCACAGAGCAACCCAGAAAAAGAAGTCCACGTCTGAAAAGACTGAATGACAAGTTCAAAGGACCTCAGTGGACCTACGTCATACTTGAAGATTTTGAAAATTTAGAACTGAGTGATGACGAACTGATTGATGATCAAACTGACAAAGAAGTGAGACCAACTTGAGAAAAGAATCACAGGTTAAAGTCTGTGGAAAAGTTACAAAGAGGGGATAAAATCTCCTTAGTTAGAAATGGCTGATTATAATGTTAACGGAAGACCGAAAATAAATTGTCTAAAGACATGTTGTAGAATATGCACATGTAGTATATTAAAAGTAGTTATAGTATGGTTTGGGTTGACATTAGCTATACCTTACTTAAGGAGTGAAGAAATGCAGAATAACACTAATATACCTGAGCAAGAGGATTCACCTAAGAAAGTAGATACACATATACCTGAGAAAGCAGTTAGTCTTAAGCAACCTGGAGCAGGTCTAGAAGCACCAGATGAAGGATACTTACATTATAGAAGAGTTAGAAATAGAACTCATTTTAATATATTTGCTAATTTGTTAGTACATTATGTAGAAGCTATGGAAATCAGTGATTGATACGTGTGCATGAAGTTGCCCACAGCTGAAGGGGTCACTTACCTTCACTTACCTCTGACCTATGGTATTTCATGTAGCATTTTAGCAAGTTTATTTTATAGAACTGCAAGTTTATTTTATAGAACTGGAAAATTACAGTAGTATTATTCCAATTTTGATGTAATCTTTTCTGAAGTTCCTTTATGTAGAAATTCATGAGCATATTATCAACAAATAGCGATATTTACCGCTAAGTAGGGTTAGCGGCAATTTTTTTATCGCTGCGCATCACAGGATTTTATCGCTGAGATAACGTGCTATTAGCAACGTTTATCTCAAAAGCGATAAAATTCCCGGCGATAGCGGCAAAATCCGTGAATATCGCTGAGAATACAGCGATATTCATGCATTATCGCTAACAGGGTCTTAGCCATTATATCCACCTCCCATTGGATATAATGGCTAACATCTGGTCTGAGCAGGTGTTAGTTTTTCGGGATAGTCGCGCTTAGCGTGAATATTTCCATCGCTACGCCTGTGTTGCTAATAGGCTAAAGCGATGTTAGCGACTGCTTTCAGTCGCTAACAGGTTGGGTACCCCCACTTTGCATGTCATTAGCGATGAATATCACTGACATGCAAAGCGGGCCCCAAACCGCTCGCTACCGCCTACAAGCTGTCGCTAACTGCTGTTAGCGACAGCTTGCTAATAGGGCGACAGTATTATTGCCGCTTAGCGGCCAAAAACGAAAATTGCCTATCGCCTCCCTTGATAATATGCCCCTGAAATCTTATTTCTAGTAGTAGAGATTCTACACACTTCATGGCTGATTATTGTCTAATAATAGGATCAATAAATATAGCCATGGCTCACAAAGATAATCTAACATGCATATTACAAGAGCAAGAAAAGATGTTTTAGATTTAGTAGAGAAAAGAAGACAGGATTTGCATAAGAAAGCACCTGATCATAAACGGAAGATTCCTAAACGGGCTGACTCAAGCTGCTATGTTGCTGGATTTCGAAAAGAAAGGGAAACTCTGTCTCCATTGTGAGAAAGCAGATTATTATAACAACATATTCGTTGGTTCCAGTGAATGTGAGCATAATTTCAAAGTTATTGGGGGTTGGGGTTTCAAAGATGGAACTGAACCACTTTATCCTGGAATTTATTACATTTGTGGGAACAAGGCCCATTTTAAATTGCCTGAGCACTGGTATGGGAGTTGCTATTTTGGAATAGTATTCCCAAAGGTATACCATGTAGAGAAAATGACTGGAAGCAATGAAGAAACTAATGGATTAATTCATAGTAAAAGAGCATCATTTGCTGAAATTGTAGGTGACATATTTAGTGCAATAATGCCTTCAGTGGGAGTGGTTCTGAACACTCAAAGAATTTGCAAATTGTCAACAGTGCTGGATCGCCTATCAACTGACACTGCTAGTGGATTTCTTATGATCAATACCGAACTAGTTGCGGTAAGATCAATGGTTTAACAAAATCGACTTGCTCTTGATATATTATTGGCAAAAGAGGGCAGAGTCTGTAGAATGTTGAAGACGCAACATTGTTGCACTTACATTCCAGACGAAAGCGTAGAAATTAAGAAGTACGCGAAAAATATTACCCATTTGAGAGAAGAATTGAAACCACTGGAGGTTGACAGTGCATGCAAGAAACTAATTAGTGGTCTCTCTTCAATAGGTAGTTGGTTTTCTAACGTAGGAAAGAGTTTTGTAAGTGGAATACTGATGCCAATGGTGGGAGTAGCATTACTGATTTTAGGGATAATAATTTGTTGCAGATGTCACTAACATAAAAAGACATATACAATAAATAAGAAAGGGAAGAAAGGAAACTTCAGTGAAATTGAGCTTGAAGAATTAAATGGGGATTTGTATAAAAAGATGAAATACTTCCACATGAATATTGGTGAAAAACCTAAAGGAGTTTTTGAAGAAATAGAAATGAGTAAATGTTGAAAAGTTGGCATCTGTTTCTGTAATATGTGATGATATAAAATATCATCAAAGAGGGGATTGATGGAGCAAGGTTTCGCCCGTAAAGGGACTTGTTGTACTCAACCCTCTCGAAATAAACTGTAATACACTAATAAACATGTTTTGTTGTACTAACAATGCACCACACAACATTTCTAGTAAGCTGGGGAAGCTTCACAATGTGCTTCTTAGTAACCGTAAATCGAGTGACCTAATATGGCCGCCACAACGCGGGAACTTTTCTGCGCATGCGTCTGTCACACTCATGTGACATGACGTACTTTGTTATTGTTATTGTTATTGTTATTATGGGTTTATATAGCGCCGGGTCACCTACAGGTCTCAGGGCACTTTGACCACAGAACATAACATCCAGGAGAGAGAGAGGGTGGAATGCCTAGGCTGGGCTAAACGATGTTCGGAACAAGCTGGTCTTCAGGGCTTTCCTGAAGCGGAGTAAATTCTCCTCCTTTCGGAGTGTTTCAGACAGGGCATTCCAAAGCTTCGGTAATAAAACCGAAAAAGATCTGCCTCCCATTGTGGCCAGCTTAAAGCGAGGACATACAAGGAGTTTGGCATCGGAGGACCTAAGATTTCTTTCCGGTCTGTATATCTCGATCCGTTCCTTGATGTAGGTCGGGGCCTTCCCGTAAATGGCTTTGTGGGCTATGCAGAGGCTTTTGAAAACAGACCTCTGTCCAATTGGTAACCAGTGTAGGTCTTTTAACAATGGAGAGGCATGGGTTCTCCGCGGGAGATTGAAGATAAGTCTAGCAGCGTCATTTAAGACTACCTGAAGTCTGTTTGTTAATGTTTTTGGCAGACCTAGGTATAGCGCATTGCCGTAATCGAGTCTTGACACTATAGTGGCTGAGACCACTGTGCGTAACATTGATTGGGAAAGAAGAGGGACCAGTTTACGCAGCTGTCTTAAAAGACCTGTACAAATGCCAACCACGGTGGAAACCTGGTTGGTCATTGAGAGGCCACTGTCCAGTTTAATACCCAAACTTTTGACCGTGGCTGCCGGCTGTGGGGTTGGGCCCAGCTCCTGGGGCCAGTACAAGTCACTCCAGGAGGTGCACTTGGATGGTATTATCAGCACCTCTGTCTTTTCCGGGTTGATTTTGAGCTGGTTGATGGACATCCAGTGGACCGTGTATCGGAGTATATCTTGCGCATGCAACTGGGCATGTGTTGTATCATCTATGCCCAGCAGCAGCTGCGTGTCGTCAGCATAGTTAAATACTCGACAGCCCATTCCCGCTAGTGTATTAATCAGGGGCTGTAGATATATATTAAACAGGAGTGGGGATAGTGCTGAACCCTGGGGGACACCACAGGTCAGACTTCCCACTCCTGATACACTGTCTCCCATCTGGATTCTCTGCGTTCTCCCAGATAAAAATGATTCCAGCCACCGAAGGGCTAGACCCTGGATCCCAAACCCAGCCAGCCTGTTCAGCAGGATGGGATGGCTGACAGTGTCGAACGCCGCCGATAGGTCTAACAAAATCAGGGCGCTCGGTCTTTTACTGTCAGCCATCCTTCTGAGCTCGTCCAGCACCGAGAGCATGACCAACTCGGTGCTGTGGTGTGCACGAAAGCCTGCCTGCCTCTCATGGAGTAGATGGTTAGACTCCAGATAGCTTGACAAAGATTTAAGTACATGCTGTTCGAGTACTTTAGACAGGAAGGGCAGCTGAGATATAGGTCGATAGTTTTTTAAGACATTGGGATCTCCCCCCACTTTTTTTTAACAGCGGTCTTACACGAGCTTCCTTGAAGCCAGTTGGGAGCCTGCCAGTACTGAAGGATTTATTAAGTATGGCTAGAATATGGTTCTCCAGGATTGGTCCTGCCAAGCAAAAAATGCTTGGGGGGCATGGATCTGCTGGGGAGCCAGATTTCGTCTTTCTCATCAATGACTCCAGAGTTAGTGGATCCATGGGGGGAAATGATAATAAGCCGCTAACCGTTGGCATTAAATCGGTGTGCTGCTCAATTAAACTGCACCCCGTGCTTTTTATTTCACGCCTGATAATGTCAACTTTATCCAGGAAGTATTTCTGGAAGGTGTCACAGTCTATGCTGCTTTCTGCATCTTGGGCTCTTTTTGTTAGTTCTTTCAGAATGTTGAATGTTTCCTTTTGAACATTATTCGCCTTATTTATACGAGCCTCGTAGAAAGCAGCTTTAGTTGTCTGGATAGATTTTTTGTAACTACGGAACGCCGTTTTGTATTGTTCGCAAGTGGCTGTATTCTTATTCCTCCTCCAGTTTCTCTCTATATTACGCAGGGCCTTCCTTTGGTCCCTCAGAGCAGGTGTAAACCAAGGGGCTCCCTTTTTCCCACTGTTCTTTGTCTGGAGTTTCTCAGGGGCTATCTGATCAATGGCCTTTACCAGATAGTCCATCATGTTTTTACAATCCTGGTCTACATCTTGATTGAGCATTATTGGCTGGGCAATTCCTCTAAGTGATGTAGTCAGCGTATCTTGATCTACATTTTTCCACTGACGAGTCAGTCTAGTTTTAGGTACTGAATGTGAGGGTATAGTGTCCAAAGAGATGTCACAGTAGATCAGATGGTGGTCTGACCATATACAGGGAGAGATTCCAACTAGTACCACCCTGGAGTATGTGGTCCATATCAAATCCAGGGTGTGGCCTTTAGTATGGGTAGGGGCATTCACAAGCTGCCTGAATCCTAGAGAAGACATGGTTGTCTCTAGGGTATTAGCTGCCGGTTGTTTCCTATCTTTGTCCCAGTGAAAATTAAAGTCTCCTGTAACTATGACGTTTCTATATCTAGAGCACATATCAGATACGTAGGTCATAAAGGAGTCATTAAAACCTGGGGTTGCGTTGGGGGGGCGATACACTGTGAGAACTATAACTTTCTGCTTTGGTGGGAAAACTTTGCTTCTGCGCACTAGAACTAAAGATGGCTGCTCTATGTTTTCATGTGCTAACGCTTGTATTGCAGCTTTTACTAAATTATTTGCTCTGCCTAATTCCTAACGCTGTAATTAAAATAAAATAATGGGAATAGAGTAGAGATAAGCAGTATACAGTGCATTCATTTATTCTTTGTTCTAAAACGGTTCTTTCTTTGACTTTGCTATTAGCTCGTGTTTGGACCAATCAAGTACAATGTTGCTCCATCTTGGGTCCCGCGATTGCGCATGTGCTGCACTCTCAAGAGTCCACAAGCCATGGCATTGAATCTATGCCAATGACTGTCTTGCCTGAAGATGCGCCTGGGAAAGTCCCCCTTCGACTTCTCGAGAGGAAGAAAACTTTAACATTTTAAATACAATGTAGTTGTTATTGAAACATTCATTGTTGGGTGGAATAAAATCCTTCGGAAAATAAAGTTATGGGTGGGAAAGATAATTTGCATTATTGAATCAAGTGACCTCATAACTGGTATGGTGTGATGACCTTTCCTCATCTTTTGACCAATCAAATTGAGGGACTACATACATTTGCAACATTGGGGGGTGGTACACTGCCCTGGAAAATTGTATAACTAAGGTAGGATTAGCTAGTTTGATTGTCCGATTTGTCCGAATAGCTGACCTGTCACTGACCCAACGCATTCAATAGGCGATCGAGAGCAGAGGTGCTAGCGGAGCACTCTGTCAGAAGATTTGATAACCCAATCGGGGTTCTGGGAAGGAGTTCGATAACCCAATCGGGGTCCGACTGTTAGCTGCAGAGAGGGTTGCGACACTGGTGTTGCACTTTAGCTGTGGGTGCCGGTCCTGACCTGTGGTGGTCCAGTCCTGTGACCCAATTTGGTCCATACTTATCCTGATTCTGGTCTGCACCTATCCTATCCTGTTGGCACCTGAACTATCTGGAGTCCTGTCCTTTATCCCAGCCCATGGCCAGGGTTGGTATTCAAAACATTCTAGGTAAATATAAAGTTGCATGGGTATGTTATTGTACTTTTTCCCTTACCTTACCCTTCCTATGTTTCAATGCTTAAAGAAAGTCTCACAATATTTCCACATTATTCTGCCTGGATCATACACTTTCTAATTGAATGCACTTTAATCGAATTGGTATGGACTCTGACATTTAAGAATTTGCATAGGTAAAGTAATTAAATCTTTCCAGAGTCTGTGGTTATTTTATGATTGCAAATGTTTATTTACTGCCTATTATGCTAAAACCCTTGATCCCTTAGGACTCTAGGTACCGGTGACAAGGATTGGTAAGAGAAATGGTATAGGCCCTAAAGGTAAAATTAAATTGCTGATTAGCGTAGGTTCACCTGTTCAAAGTGTATATTATTTAATGGGCCAAGGTGAGTATAGTAAAACGAGCAGGTGAGCCCGCGCTCTATCAGCCCCCCCACGCATACCCTTCAGCCAACTACCTGTAGGCACCCAATGCCCTGCTGGAGCCTACCTTCCCATGCGCCCTACCCTGACGCGAATGACTGCTGCAGAGCATGGCTGTCTATGTGATGAAATAATAGAAAAGGTGTCATTTTAAGTAAGGCAGACCTACTGCTCTTGTCAAGTGCTCAGAATAACAATATATAAAAAGCAGCAGGGCTATTGGCATTATAAAAGTTTCCCCACATCAACATATATAAAGCAAACCTATTGGCTTTGTCAAAAAAGGCACTATTACCTATAATCAAATGTATATTTCATTTCAATGTTTAATAATAGTGATTAATACCAAAATATTTTCAATAATGCATTATTAAAAACATTTTTAGAAACGTCTTTGAATATTTTTTTTTCATTCAGCCCATGCATTGCAGCCATATAGCCAACCACAAGGAGTTACTGCACTCCAGCTGAAGAGCATACAACTCCAGCTTGAAGTGCTTTAAAAATATGGCAAGCTTTCCTTAGGTCCTGGATTCAATTACCCCGGAGACTTACTGTATTTTGTTATTAACATTGCTGGGGGGAACTGTGCTGACTGCAGCCCTCCACAGCATTAAAAGAATGCTTGGTGGTGCTCCTGCCCCTTCTGGGTCTTCAGGTCTGTCGGTGCCACCTGGGACCCTCAAACTTTGTGTTTTATACTTTGGGACTGCAGGGTGAGTCTCAAGACCCCTGTGGCCCTTGCCAGCTCCCCAGCCGGCCCCCTATAAGGAGCCTGCCATTATTTTTTAAATCCTGGGTGCTCCAGTACCCACCCAGGGCACCCTCATCTTTTTATAAGTTGGGGTTTGCTGGGGGAGCCCCAAGGTTCATCCTGGGTGTGGCAGGAGCTGGGCGTGAGCAAAGTTGTGTTCCCTGTCCAGGAGAGCGCGGGCAAGAATAAAGTTTACATTCCATGCCTATACCTTCCCTAGCCAGGAACACAGCAATGCTCCATAGGATGTGGTCCCTGGGACACTGTTTGCTTGGAGCCTGAGGGATGTGGTCTCTGGGACTAATCTACAGCTCAGGCATGGGGACACAATGCCCCCCTCAAAAAATGGCCCATGGGGATGGGGTCCCTAAGGACTCTCTGAGGCATGGGCCCCATCCCATACCAATATTTACTGATTTGGCCCCAGAGAACGGGCCCTGGGGCCTCTCTGAGGCCCAAGGATGGGGGTCCCTTGTCTCCTCCCCAAAATATAATCTTGGTCCTGGGGTATGGGGCCCTGGTGCCTCTGTAAGGCTTGGCAGGGTTCTGCAAGCCCCTTCTCCATAAACAAACACATCAGCCTCCGGTGATGGAGTCTCCAGGGCCTCCAGAGGGGGTTGGAGAAGTGGGGCACATGCACGCTCTCAAAAAAAAAGTTGCATTGACTCATAGGCCCTGGTCCACTCTGTTGGACTTAATTATGACACGGTCTGTCCTTTTTTATGTGTGCCATGGATCCCAAGTTTAAAAAAAATATGTTTTTTACTTCGGGGGGCCACTGGTACCCCCACCAGGGCTGAAGCAGTAACGTATCTCTACCCTGCTATTATATATAGTTTGATAACCTTTTTGTAGGACAGAGGACTGAGTCTCCTAGTCCTACAATGGTTGCTGCCACATCCATGCACGAGTAGTTCATCCAGTCCAGGCTTTTGCTTTGCATTCTGGGACTTGTAGTGCTTGTTCTACAATAGTGAAGGAAGATCTTTCAATGAGATATTTTCCTTTTTCTGTGCCAACTCCCCCTATGCAGTTAACAGACCTCTGTACCAAGGTTGGAAATCTCTAGACTAAGTTTAAAAAGACTGTCCTAGGTTTGGGCACAAAAGGCTAGGGCTTTTAACGTTTAAATGATGTATACATTCATAATCACATTTTTAAGGTGTCTGCCTGGATATGGACCACTATGTATAAAGTTGTTTCTTTCCACAGCTTACATTCTCTGGTTGCTTGCTGACTCAGGAAGCCTTCACCCCCTATTCTCCTAAAACTCTACATGAAATATTGACCATGACTTACTCTTACCTCTCCTTTTTTTCTTCAGAGTGACCCTCTTCTTACCAACCATCCTCTGTGTGCCCTCTATTTTTGAGAATAGTCTCCTTCAATCTCATGCCTGCCTGCCACAAACCTTTTTGTAATTCAGCATTTGGCTGACACCTCATTTCATATATCACTTTAAAACTGTATGCCTGAATCCTAAATTACCTAATCTCCACCAGTTTTCTGACTCACCAACCATTCACCTGAAACAACATAGTCCCCACTCATGATTACACCTGCCTGGTATTAATTTATCACAAAGTAACTGAGTAATTTGCATGTCATTTTTTTTAGAACACATGATTGATCGCAATAACCAACAATGACCACTAGATTGACAACTAGCCTTGGGTTCTGGAGTGGCGTGCTACTCATCGTAAAGCACTTCAACACCTTGTCAGGTGTAGTAAGTGCTATATTAATCCATTTACGATTGCTGTATTTTTTGATGTTATAGCAGCCAATCAGATCAAATCTTATGATCTGTTAGATCCACAGATTCTGCGCAGCATGAAATATAGATTTACAAACGATTACAAAAAGCACTGTTTTGGTCCAAGATCTTTTTTCTGTCAAATTTGGTGTAATTCTGTTCAGCCTTTTTTTCATATATATATATATATATATATCCAAAGGTAAGTTAATAGTTTCTAAGGAGAAATATTTTGTGCACCTAAAGTTATTTTTATAAAAACGTTTCCTGTTAGATATTTACTGTCCCTCAGTTATAGTTATAGATTGAGTTAGGCTTCTCTGTTGTAGTCATGGATTGAGTTAGACTTGATCACATGCAGTACTTTATATTTATACTTCCTGCCTTGTACAATACACTGCCCAAACATAAATTCACTCTTAAAAACTCAGAACTATGTTGTACACGTTAAGTTAAAAATAAAAATGTTGAAGTTTCTTAGTTAAACTCTATTTCTCTCTCTCTTTTTATTCTACCTTAACAGCAATTATGGATAAAGAAGCACATGAACCCAAAGTACAATCAGAAATACAGGATAATATTGACGATTTTTTTAATGTGACAGTAGACGAACAACTGTTGGAATTTATGGACAATTTTGAAAAACAAGAGACAATTTATGAAAAAAAAAGATCATGAAATTTCAGATGAAGTAATACTTGAAATTTCCAAAGATTATTAAAATTAATATCAATAACATTTTATTTATAAATTAAAAATTGTTTAAGACATTATTCATTTTTTTCAAAATTTAAGATATAATAGTAGAGTAATTATAAAAAAAATCAGACTAATGGTAAAGAGTACAACATTTTATATTACTATGTGCTCAGGGAGTGCTCAAAGGATCTGTTTCTACTTTCCCATGAATCTGGGAGAATAATTTACTTACTTGATGTGTTTTAAAAATGTGTTTTTTGACTTAAAATGGCTCAAAGGCTTTGTAAATATGCCCCATTATGACTATGAAACTCTAGCAGTACATATCAAGAAACCTAAATGACTTCAAGAAACGTTTTTAAACACATCAAGTAAGCAAATTATTCTCCCCCATTCATGGGGAAGTGACTTAAAATGCCCTAACACACATGAGGGCGTATTTACAAGGCCCTTGCACCACTTTTGCATCACTTTTAACATGGGGAAAATAACTTGAAAGTGGCTCAAAGGTCTTGTAAATATGCCCCATGCTGGCTATGAAACTCTAGCAGTACATATCAAGAAACCTAAATGACTTCAAGAAATGTTTTTATACACATCAAGTAAGCAAATTATTCTTCCTGAATCCATGGGGCAAATGAAATATTTGTTTAAAGAAGCAGACACCATTTTTTCCTTCTCTTAAATTTAAAAAGCATTGCTTTTCCATAAAAACGATTTTCGAGTCATAATTTGAAAACACAAGCACACCCTGTCAGTACTAATACTTCACATTATCTCCAATTACAATTTCTCAAAGAAACAACATCTTTTTGTAAAACATTTGACACAAAGCAACATTTTAAATACACAACTTTCTTCCTAATTTTCTCCCAAAAGCATACTAGTCTCTATCTAAATTAAATGAATCTTTTCTCACCTTAGCAAATGCTTTTTGAATTTCAAAACAGTCTCAGATACACACCAATTTTTCTTTAGCAGAGCAAAGGGTATGCACTCCAGAGGCTGCAACCAACAAAAGCACAGAAATGCTGTATTTCATCACACATATCTCTCATGTCACCCAATCAAAACTCCTCCCTCACTTTTTTCAAATCAACAGCCATCCCCCCTCTGCCCTTTCTGCCCTTTTTCCATAGCAACTACCTCCTGAAAGACCTCTCATGTTTACAAGCTCACACAACAATGTTTCAAATGAACTCTGAACTCTCAGTACACCTGCTAATCCACTGCAATGTTTCTTAAAATCATTTTTTCTTAACCATTAAAATTACATCTTTCAAAGAACACATCCATGCACCCTAACTTTCTGTTTTCAGAAATGGAAATCCACCAATCACTGCTAGTGAATCATTAGCACTGAAACTCTACAGTTTTTTTCTTTACAAACTCCTACTGTTTCAACTGCCATTTCATTCCCACACTTCATCTGACTGCAGCAGAACCTCCTCTCACCATGTTTTCTGTCTGGATTCTTGGACATATCTACATCCACTGGGCTCACAGGTATGCTGATAACAGAAATTTACACAACCTCAATTTACAAAATGTGGAAATCAAATGGATTGGCCAAAGAGGATTGAGATGGCACCAATTGATACCATTAGTGAAAACCTTTTTACATTTGCCAAACCCTGACCTCATAATAGTGCACTGTGGAGGAAATGATTTGGGCACTTTGACTGGGGTAGGTCTGGAAATGCTCTTAAAGGACACCTTTGAGCAATTAATGGCACTTTTTCCTCAAACTGCCTTGGTATATTCCAATATATGCCAAAGACAGAAATGGAGGTGGTCCAATCAAATTTGTCCACAAATTGAGAAAGCGAGGAAGCATGTAAATAAGTCTGTTTCAGCTTATATGAGAGACCATGGAATGGGCGCCATCTACAACAATAACTTGCGTTACTACATGCAAGATATCTACAGAGGAGATGGTGTGCACTTCTCAGATGAGGGAAACATAGTTTTCATACAAAATTTAAGACTATGTATTGGTACCTACTTATAAGTACCTAGAACTTACACAGAACCCAAAAGCTCTTTTCAGAGCTACCTTAACTATAATTACTCTTTTAAAATTTCGAATGTACCTTTTTTCACTAATTTTCACTTATGTTCGCTTCCCGGTTCGCTACCCGGTTCGCGTACCGGCAGCTAACCGTGCGAAAAATTCAATTTTTTTTTTGGACATATATGAGCCTCCTCAGCCACCCTCAGAAAACCTAGGGGGTCAGGATACGTCTCCCGTGCCCCCTTATACCCATTTCCACATTGTTTTTCCTCCATCTTGTGATTAAATTCGACCGAAACACAAAATGGCGAACTCCCGTTACGCTACCGGTGAGCTACCCAGTTCGCGTACCGGGAAGCACTTCTACCGCGAAAAATCTATTTTTTTTTATTTGCCCCACAGGACCCTTTAATAACCCCCACATCATTCCTAGGGGGTCAGGAGGGGTCTACCTTGCCCCCTTTCATTAAATTCCCCCTTCGTTTTTCTCCACCTCTTGTCTCTCGATCCTACCGAGAGACAAGATGGAGGCCGGTCCGGACTGTTTAGAATGTTGACAGACACCGGAGAGCCAATCAGCTTCACTTCGCGAAGTTCCGTTACGCGTCAGGTACGCCAACCGGGGCGCTAACCGGAGCGCTGTTACAGATATATCTGTTTTTTAAAACGTTAATTTCTCAAAATCCACTGGAGCACATATATTGAGACATAGCAAAGGCACGTCGGGCAAACCATATCTACAATTTTGCCAAGTTTCGTATAAATCCATTCAGCCGTTCGAGCTAAAAGTGATTCCAACCGCCCTATGGAAAAATGAATGGGAAAAACGCGTTTTGGGACCCCCCTTTTTTCTCGGCCCCCCATGACGAAACCCCCCAAATTTTCAGGGGCTGCTCAGAAACAAAGTGTGCCATTTTCCTGAAATTTTCAGCCAATTCCGTCCACAAACGCCAAAGTTATTCGACATAGAATTTTCAGAAATCCCATAGGAAAAAAATCCTAACTATATATACCTACTGGCGACCGCCAGTAGGTAATACATATATATATATATATATTGACAAGTTCTCTGAAGCGGTAATAGAAGAAATAGATAAACTCTCAAATACTCGCAAAAAAACAACAGAGAGAATCTAACAAGCAAAGAAAGAGAAGCCATAAAAACCTTGAATGACGACCCATGCCTTACAATAAAACCGGCAGACAAAGGCGGCAATATTGTTTTAATGGAAACAAAAAACTACATCAAAGAGGCAAACAGACAATTAAATAACCCTGCAAATTACAGCAAACTGGAAAAGAGTCCCATAAATGAGATGGTTCTACATTTGAATGGATTATTAGAGAATTGGCAAAAAGAAGGATTATTGTCTGAAGATGGGAAAAAATTTCTTAAAAACGAATTCCCAATAATCCCAACAATCTACTTTCTACCAAAAGTGCACAAGACATTGATTGATCCACCAGGGAGACCCATTGTCTCATCATGCTCTACTCTATATGAAAACATCTCACAATATGTAAACTTATTCTTAGCCCCAATTGCGAAAAGTCAAAGTTCGTATATTAAAGACACTGGGGACATTTTACGGATACTAGAGAACATCTCCTGGAGGGAAAATTACTTGATGGTGACAATCGATGCAGTCTCCCTCTATACTTCGATAAAACATGAAGTAGGTTTAATTGCATGTCATTACTTCTTAAAACATAGAAACATCAGCTACCTCAAACACACTGCAATGTTAATGACAATGATCGAACTATGTCTTACTAATAATGTTTTCCTATTCAATCAACAACTTTTTAGACAAGAATGTGGAACTTCTATGGGTATTTCTTTTTCACCCAACTATGCCAATACTACCATGGGCTGGTGGGAAAAAATCATAGCATGGGTCTCCTCAAATCAAACTGACTTAGAGAAATTGATCTTATGGGTACGTTATATTGACAAGTTGTTTTTAATTTGGAACGGTACACAAGTTGAATTTGATGCTTACTATGCCAAACTATGTGACAACAACCTTGGATTGGAATTCACATATAAAACGAGTAAAAAAGAGATCGACTTCCTAGATTTGAAAGTCTACGTAGAAGAAGAGCAATTACACACAACCCTATTCCGCAAAGAAACTGCAACGAACAGTATCCTACATGGAACTAGCTTTCACCCTCAACCACTGCTAGCTAGCATCCCTTATGGCGAATTCATTTGCATGAAAAGAAACTGTTCAAAAAAAGAGGATGCGGAAATCAAAATAGAAGAAACAGCTGAGAGATTGAAAAAACGAGGATACAGCCAACAAATTTTGGAAAAATGTAGAAAGAAAACTGCCAAGCAAAATAGAACTACATTACTCATTCCTCAATTGAAAACCAACGACCTTAAAGGACCACCACGCTTTGTAACAACTTACAACAAAAAAAGCGGCATCATAAAAAGTAAAATTAAAAAATATTGGCACCTAATATCAGGGGATCCTGACATTGGAAAGATTGTAGGAACTGAACCAACAATAACCTACAAAAAAACTTCCTCACTCAAAGACAAACTGGTACATAGCCATTTCACAGAAAAAAAGACCAAACAACAAAGTGACTGGCTAACTGACCAAAGAAAAGGGTTCAAGAAATGTAATGCTTGCAAAGCTTGCAAAATTGGCCTCAACAAAACAACTTTTGAAGAAACTGATGGAAAAAGTTTCCCTATCACTGAAAAAATAAACTGTTCGTCGACACATGTGATATATATCATACAATGCAAATGCGGATCCAAATACATAGGAAGCACGACCTGTGCCCTAAAAAAAAGGATTTTGGAGCACATCAGAGCAGTCAAAAATAAAGACATGTCCTACGCAACTGCCAAACATATGGCTACCTGTCAAAAAAGTGACTGGAGGGCCATGTCATATTATGGTATACACATGATTGAGATGAACGAACGTGGAGGAAACAGAAAACGTAAATTACGACAAACTGAATCAAAGTTCATCATCAGACTGAAAACAAAAATGCCAAGAGGGATGAACTTTGACGTGGAACTTTACGTACACCTAAAATAACATCAGTGATTAACATAGAACATTGCGATGGTAACCCAAAAGGATGAAAAAAACATGTACTACTGAAGTGGGTACTATACCCAGTAAAATGTCATGAATACACGATGAAACAGTGGTAACATAAAGTACTATACCACAAATGCAAACAAAATATATATATAATTTTTGGACACTGTGACCCTCAGAAATTAGTTAAAACTGTGACTATAATTATAACAGTGTACATATAACTAACACAATGCATTAGTACCTAATGATAAGAATTAAGTGCTGTAATTGCTAATGTCATTATCATGTTAAAAAAACTGTTTTTTAATTTTCATGAACTACCTGTCCCACAATGCACCTTAATAGCCAGGTGGGATAAATAGTAGACATAGTAGTATGCTTACTTACCGTGAACAAAGCCTGTCTCTAGGCTGAAGCGCGTTGGTCTGAGTTTGGAGCAATAAATTACCTTTGAAACTGAACTGGAACTGTGTTGTGCCGCATCTTTCGTGTCAATATATATATATATATATATATATATATATATATATATATATATATATATATATATATATATATATATATATATATATATATATATACATACATATATATAAATATATATATATGCATATATGTATATATATATATATGGATATTTATATACACACACACACACACGCACACACACACACACACACACACACATATATACATATATTACCTACTGGCGATAGCCAGTAGGTATATATAGTTAGTATGAGCTACCATAGGAAATCTGCAACATTTTATTGGGAATAACTTTGGCGCCGGTTGAGGAATTTGCGTGTAATTTTCCAAAATTTTGGCCAGCTCCTATCCGCTCCTTCCCTGAAAGTTTCGGGGGGATTCGTGAAGTGGGGGCTGAGAAAAAAGGCGGGTCCCAAAACGTGTTTTCCCCATGTTAATTTCCATAGGACGGTCTGACAAGTCTACAGCCCGAACCGCTGAACGGAATAATGCCAAACTTTGCAAAATTGTAGGGACTGGTGCGCAGTTGTGCCTTTGCTATGTTTGGTGAAAATTGCTCCAGTGGTTTTTATAAAAATTAGGTTAAAAACACATATATATCTATATGAGCTTACGGGTCCGCGCACCGTACGCGTACCGTACGCGTACGTGCCCGTACCCTCACGTGCGCGAGCGCGATCCTGATTGGCTGGCAGTCGACTGTCAACATTCCAAACTGTCCAAACCAGGAAGAGTTGGCCACCATCTTGTTTCTCAGGAGAACTGAGGCACAAGAGAGCCCAAAACAAGAGTGGAAAACACAAAAAGGGGGCAGGGTAGAGACCCCCCAACCCCCTAGCCCTTCTCAGGGGGTCCCAGAAGGTATATATATATATATATATATATATATATATATATATATATATATATATATATATATATATATATATATATATATATATATATATATATATATATTACCTACTGGCTATCGCCAGTAGGTATATATAGTTAGAATTTTCAAAAATCCCATAGGGAAAAAATCCTATGTCTAATAACTTTGGCGTTTGTGGACGGAATCGGCTGAAATTTTCAGGAAAATGGCACATTTTGTTTCTGAGCAGCCCTTGAAAATTTGGGGGGGTTTTGTCGAGGGGGGGGCGAGAAAAAAGGGGGGTCCCAAAACGCGTTTTTCCCATGTTAATTTCCATAGGGCGGTTGGACTCACTTTTAGCTCGAACGGCTGAATGGATTTGCACGAAACTTGGCAAAATTGTAGGGACTGTTAGCCCGATGTGCCTTTGCTAGGTCTCAATATATGTGCTCCAGTAGTTTTTGAGAAATTAACGTTTAAAACAAGATATATATCTGTAACAGCGCTCCAGGCTGCGCTCCGGTTCGCTTACTTTTCGCGAAACGGAACTTTGAGCGCAGAAAGCTGATTGGCTCTCCGGTGTCTGTCAACATTCTAAACAGTCCGGAGCGGCCGCCATCTTATCTCTCGGTAGGATCGAGAGAGAAGAAGAGGTGAAAAACGAAGGGGGAATTTAATGAAAGGGGGCAAGGTATACCCCTCTTGACCCCCTAGGAATGTTGTTGGGGTTATTAAAGGGTCCCGTGGGGAAAATAAAAAAAAATGATTTTTCACGGTAGAAGCGCTTCACGGGCCGCGAACTGGGCCGCAAACTGGTAGCGAAACGGGAATTCGCCATTTTGTGCTTCGTTTTAATTAAATTACTAGGTATAAGGGGGTGCGGGAGACGTATCCTAATCCCCTATGTTTCATGAGGGTGGCTGAGGAGGCTCATATATGTTGATACATCTCTTCCAGCGGCTGTGCATGAGCTTTTTATTTTTTTTGCTGCGTGACGTCTGTTAACGTTCGATTCGATGGAAATCAGGAAGTGTTGACCGCCAATTTGTCACTGCGATAAAATATTTTGTTATAAATTAATCCTTATTGATAAACATTGTCTGCGCCATCTTGCCTTTTTTCCAATGCCACAATTTTGTCGTGCACGGCAGCCATTTTAGATGCCAGGCTGGTCCCAGGCTATCACCTACCCCTGCGGATGTAGTTTATGGCCCCAGCTGTAGAGAATCCAGACATGCCAACCCTCCCGATTCAGGCGTGAGACTACTGATTTCAGTGCTAGTCTCCCGCCTCCCGATTTCTGCAAGCAAAAACCCGGGGGCATATTACCAACAACTAGCGATAATTTTTGTCTCTAACTTGTTTAGAGACAAAAATTATCGCCGCACATCGGCGATTTTTATCGCAGATAAACCTTGCAATTAGCAAGGTTTATCGCAAATGCGATAAAAAACGGCCGCAATGCATGAATATCGCAGAAAAGTCAGCGATATTCATGTATTATCGAGCAAATGCTCTTAGCCATGTTATCCACCTCCCATTGGATAACATGGCTAAGAACTGCTCAGGGCACTATCACTGACATGCAAAGCGGGGCCCACGATGGTCGCTATCTCCTTTTAGCTGTCACTAACTGGTGTTAGCGACAGCTTGGTAATAGGGAGATAATTTTATCTCCGCTTTCTTGGCTTTTAAAGCCAAAAAAGCGGAGATAAACCCCCTTGATAATATGCCCCATGATTCCTCGGGGGTTTCAGCTGACAGGGCTTGGTATTGTGTTACGTGGTAATTCTTCCAGGAAACGTCAGAGGGTCGATGCAGGGGTTCTAGAAGGGGTGATAAACCATTTAAGCCTCATAAACAAGCGCATGGTCTTTTAAAGATCTGTGAAGTACTCGGGGCGGCGGTGTGTGTGTGTCCTCTTTCAGGAGCGGGCGCGGGGGGGGGGAGAATGCCAGCAACTTCCAGGCTAGGCAGTGTTCAACACTTGCATCACCCTTTCTCTGCCTGCTATTGCGCTCCATGCTTCGGAAAGGTAAGAAAAAGAACGGCCATTTGAGTTTGAAATGTCCGATCCTGTAGCAGTACACTTGCAAAGCCCACACATGACAATAACCCGATTCAAGGCCCCATTCACCCGTTTTTAAAAAAAT
This sequence comes from Lissotriton vulgaris, assembly GCF_964263255.1. Classification (NCBI taxonomy): domain Eukaryota; kingdom Metazoa; phylum Chordata; class Amphibia; order Caudata; family Salamandridae; genus Lissotriton; species Lissotriton vulgaris. The sequence continues at coordinate 1,451,018,228 of NC_141691.1, forward strand.
TTATAACACTCCAACAAAGTAAGATTATAAAACTTTATTAACTTTTAAATATAATGAACGGAACAAAAACTGTAAAAACTTTTAAACATTTTTCACCAAAAAAAGCAACAATTGTCAGAAGCTGTCTTTTGTGCGAATAGTCCCAAGGCAGCACAACGTGCTGAGTTCTGGACGGCACCCAGGTGATGTCGCCTGGGTGCCGCACTGGTTTTGGTATCCTACAATGCTGCTCCGAAAATTGGCGTGGGGCGTCCCGGGTGGTGCGGGGGGAGGCCTCGTCAGTAGCGGTCTGTTGTGCGAATAGTCCCAAGGCCAGTAGAACGCGCTGAGATGTTGATGGCACCCAGGTGATGTCCAGTAAACTGCCGCACTGGTTTTGGTATCCTACAATGCTGCTCCGAAAATTGGCGTGGGGCGGCCCGGGGGGGGGGGCGTGGGGGAGGCGGCGTGAACGGGCCTCCCCAGGTGGCGGCCATCCAGCTGAGTTGCGCCCGCTCTTGCGGCTACAGCGTCTCGCTCACCATGTTGTTGAGTTGCTCCCACTCTTGCAGTGCAGCGATAGGCGGCTGCCACATGACTCTTAAAATGGCGGACGGCTCTTCGGTTTTGGGCCTGGTCCACTAAAATGGCCCTGGGACACCTTGGAACTCGGACGCTTGCCTGCTAGGGCTTGGGCTCCATTCTCGAAAAGCGTCCCCTCAGCCGTGAAGATTCTACAAAAGTCTTGGGGGCCCCCGACTCCCGCAGGCTTCCGGTGGGGAGCGGCTGCCATGATTGCTCGCGGAATGACCACGACGGAGCTACGAGATGGTGGTGCTCTCATGCTGACGCCAGCTTTAGTCTGAAACATCCAGAAACAAGGTGGGGCTTTCATCGTTTGGGAAAAAAAAAATTTCTAAACCAATGAAAAGTGTTATTTTTAGGTCATATGACCAAGCCTTCCATCTTTAGGAAACCAAAAGTAAAATGAACCAATGAAAAGTTTTATAAACAAGTCACATGACCTGTTATGCGGCATAGGGCTACAAAAAGCGTAGAAAATCCGTTGGCACGTGAGGCGGCGTCAGTAGCGGACCGATGTGCGTATAGGCCGAAGGCAGCACAACGCGCTGAGATCCGGATGGCACCGAGGTGGTGTCCAGCAAATTGCCGCACTGGTGTGGCCATCCTACAATGCTGCGCCGAAAGACGGCGTGTCCAGCTGAGTTCCGGTCACTCTTGCGGTACAGTGACTCGAACGCGCCGAGATCCGGATGGCACCGAGGTTGTGTCCAGCAAGTTGCCGCACTGGTGTGGCCATCCTACAATGCTGTGCCGAAAGTCGGCGTGGGGTGCCCCGTTGGCTTATGAGGTGATGTCAGTAGTGGACCGATGTGTGAATAGGTCGGAACCAGCACAAGGCGCCAAGATCCGAATGGCAAGTCCTGGATGTTGAGTGCCATAGTTGAGAGTTCTGAGCAGTGCTTGTAAGACTATCTGAAGCTTATTTGCACCTGCTGCAGCTTCACTGTTGCCCAAGGTGGTGTCCAGCAAATTGCTGCACTGGTGTGGCCATCCTACAATGCTGCGCCGAAAGACGGCGTGTTCAGCTGAGTTCCGGTCACTCTTGCGGTACAGTGACTCGAACGCGCCGAGATCCGGATGGCACCGAGGTGGTGTCCAGCAAGTTGGCGCACTGGTATGGCCATCCTACAATGCTGCGCCGAAAGACGGCGTGACCAGCTGAGTTCCGGTCACTCTTGCGGTACAGTGACTCGAACGCTCCGAGATCCGGATGGCACCGAGGTGGTGTCCAGCAAGTTGCCGCACTGGTGTGGCCATCCTACAATGCTGCGCCGAAAGTCAGTATGGGGTGCCCCGTTGGCTTATGAGGTGATGTCAGTAGTGGACCGATGTGTGAATAGGTCGGAACCAGCACAAGGCGCCCTGCACTGTTGAGCTTTTTTCAATGCCTGTTTTTTGTTGTTTCCCCTCCATCAAAAACAAAAAAATATATAAAACTGTGCAAAAATACAAAAACATTTTTAGAAAAGCAGTGCTTGTAAGACTTTCTGAAGCTCTTTTGCACCTGCTGCAGCTTCACTATTGCCCTGGTGTGGCCAAAGATCGCCCATGACATAGGCGGACGGCTCCCGAGGTCCGGCGGAACTTTTTTCCTTTTCCTTTCTGCTTCTTGTCCCACAATCCGTTTCACCTGAAGACACGACCAGGTTCCTGAATGTGTGCAGGGGGACGCTATTGATTGAATGAAAATGGCGGCTTGACACAAAGCTGACTCAAGCGTTGCTGTTGATGCTATACAGACAAAAATTGGTTTTCAGTTTGTACATTCTTCAGGATTTTTTTTTCCATCCAAGGCTGATTGAGAGTTTGTAGAAAAATGGCTTCAGATTTTCCACATATTACTCTTCAACATTCTTCCTAAATGTAACAATGTGAGACTCACTAGGAGAATGGCTGTTTATCTTTCCTTTCAAAATGCTGCCAACAATATTTTCTGAATGGAAGACACCATCTTGTAGCATAAAGGGCCGAAAGGGGTTCTGGTCTGGCCGATTGTTGGTGGAGACATTTTGACTATATCTTGGACCTGCCCGGCCTCGCCCAAAATGGCGCCGGTATAAATGGGACTCGTAACTCCTTGCCCGCAAATGTATATCTAGAAAATTTTATTGTAAGTGGCCCTGTCTTATTTTAATTACAAAATGTACGTCCACCGATTCCGCAACTGTTAGACACCTTAGTTCTTGCAACCTAATGGCCCGCTCGTTACGTTCCTCTACAGTGTAAATGTCTCCTCAGCATATACGATTTCAGTTTGCTCCGTGGCCGGCCCACGTGGTTATAGGCCCGTATTTGTATACTGACATTTTCACAATAAAGGTTTTTAAAACAAAACACGGTAGTAGTATTTACATTGGTAAAGTTTTTACTTTTAGTCACTGTTTTCGAATCAGTAAAAGGCAAGTGAAATAAAGCAGTCCAATTACATGACGGATAAAAGGTATAATATGTAGGAACGTAGTAAAGATAAATGGTCAAGGGCAGTTGTGTTTTCCACTCCTGCAACATAAAGTGATCGATAAGAATCTGATAATCAGGCGTATCGGCGACTAAGACAGCAGGCCGAGTCTCTTTTACTCAACGGCTCCGTCATGGAACGAAGAAACGCCCTTTTTCTCGAAAAAGGAATATATTTTACTTGCAGGACAGTTGTAAATTTTCCGGGAAAGTACATTAGCCTGGAATATTATAACATATATGTTTAAAAAAAAATAATGTTCGAAAACAATAAAAAGCGTAATTTTTAGGTCATATGACCAAGCTTTTCATCATTAAAATAACAAAAGTAAAATGAACCAATGAAAAGTTTTATTAACAAGTCACATGACCTGTTATGCTTACGTTACGCGCTGCGTGCCGCGCCCCGGATCACTTCCGGGTGCGCTAACGCGGCGTGTCATATAACGCATTAAGCGACAACGTAGGTCAAGAATATAGTCAAAATGTCTCCACCAACCAGCGTTCGGAACACAACCCCTTTCAGCAGTCCAAAAAGTTCTGTTAAATGACAACAGAGGGGACAGGCAACAAGAACCATCAGTCAAAGAGGGGAGGGCAAGTTCTTCTCTTCCGGGTCATGTTGGGGCGCTACCGGAACTGATCGAATTGGTAGTCTACAGTGTTTCTGGATGTTTCAGACTAAAGCTGGCGTCAGCATGAGAGCACTACCATCTCGTAGCTCCGTCGTGGCCATTCCACGAGCAGACATGGCAGCCGCTCCCCACCAGAAGCCTGCGGGAGTCGGGGGCCCCCAAGACTTTTGTAGAATCTTCACGGCTGAGGGGACGCTTTCGAGAATGGGACCCAAGCCCTATCAGGGAAGCGTCCGAGTTCCAAGGTGTCCCAGGGCCATTTTAGTGGACCAGGCCCAAAACCGAAGAGCCGGCCGCCATTTTGAGAGTCCTGTGGCAGCCGCCTATCGCTGCACCGCAAGAGCGGGAGCAACTTAACTACATGGTGAGCGAGACGCTGTAGTCGCAAGAGCGGGCGGTAAACAGCTGAATGGCGGAAGAGGCACAGTGTAGCAAAAGCGGGCGGAATGGCAACTAAAACGATAAAGGGGCGCCCCACTACAGCGTGTCTTCAGGTCAAACGGATTGTGGGACAAAGTCCAGAATAGAAGAGTCATCAAAAGGCAAAAAGTTCCGCCGGACCCCGGGAGCCGGCCGCCTATGTCGGGGGCGATCTCAGGCTACACCAGTGCTATAAGACTTGGGGAGGGGGTCGGAGCCAAGCGTCTTCTCCGAGTCCGTGCCATCACACCGCCCCTCGGGGGCCTCCGTCAAGCGGTTTAGGGAGGTACCATATAACATTGTTTTCAAATGCAGTCAGGTCCACAAACGACCCTCACTTACTTTGAGAATAGTGAAGCTGCAGTAGGTGGAAATAAGCTTCAGACAATCTTACAAGCACTGCTTTTGTAAACATTTTTTGATTTTTTTGTATTTTTGCACAGTTTTATATATTTTTTTGTTTTTGATGGAGGGGAAACAACAAAGCACAGGCATTGAAAAAGGCTCAAACTCAGAACTCTGAACTATGGCACCCAACATCCAGGACTTGCCATCCGGATCTTGGCGCCTTGTGCTGCTTCCGACCTATTCACACATCGGTCCACTACTGACATCATCTTATAAACCAACGTTATGTAAATAGTTATTTAATAAAATGTTTTACCCTGTTTCTTTGCTGGTGTGTTGTCTATATTTTTAATATTTGCATAGGGTTTGTCGTTATTTTGGGCGGGATGGGTGACGGAGCCGAGCTGTCTTGCAGCCCTCATGGTGTGGAGCTCAGTTCATCTCACTATTTTCGTATTTCTCATGAAGGGTTGTTTATAATATTTCTATTTTAGCGAGGTCAAAAAGAGATCCAATTAGTGGCCTACTGATTTTGCTCGATTACTTTTATTTTTTTACACGATTTTTCACGATCTGCAAAGACTAAACAGAGTATTGCGACTTTGTGCTTGTTTGTAAATAGAGAATGAACCAAAGAGAATCAATTGTAAAACAGTAAATGCTTGGATAATAATCAATCAAATGGAGAGACAAGCAGGCAGGACGGATTACAACGGGGGTAAAGGCCTGCATTAACTACTCTTCACTATCTGCAAAGAGAGAGTACTACTAAGAGAAAAGAGGGGAGGGGGGCAGCGTTCAAAGCACATCAGCGTGCATAAATACGAAAATGTTTTTATCTATCACGTACTTGACATTTTAAAGCTTTTCATATTTGCTATTAAAAAACCATTGAAATTCACTGAAAAAACCATAGGTTATAGTCGATATATAGTTAGGAATTTGCATTTACAAAACCTTGAAAATTCAATGAAAAAACCATTGGTTTTAGGCCATATATAGTTAGGGATTTGCATTTACAAAACCTTATTTTACTCGCATAAAACCATTGAAATTCCATATATAGTTAGATGCGCTAACTATATATCGCGCACCCGCAATCCACTGCTGATGATGTCACATATTACATCATTCATGACATGGTCAGTGACATCACTGATGACATCACTGATGACATCTCAAATGACATCACAGATGACATCACTGATGACAACACCCAGTGACTGTATGTTTCTGTAAAGTTAAAATATGTCTCACATATTGAAGAATGAGTGGATGTATAAATGTCTGGATGAAGGATTTAGTAGGTGCATGACTGATTGTATGAGGGAGTGATTAAATGTGTCTCACTGAGTGCATGGGTTAGTGATTAAACTGTATTAATTTGTGCATCAATATATCTGTTGTTCTGTAAACTGCTGCATGTGTTGATCAGTAGCTATATGAGTAACTATATGGGTTATTGATTGGTTGCCCGAGTATTTGTATGGGAGACTGAGTATGTGTGTGAGTGGCTGGGAGGTGTGTGACTCTGTGCATAGATGTGTGAACAGCTGATTCACTAGATGTATGGGTTCAAAACTGCATGTGGAAACAACTGTATGGGTGGTTGACTGTGTGTATGAGTGTATTGGTGAGTGAATGGATATCTCAGTGCTACATGTCAAAGTAAGTACATATGTAAAAGACAGTACATGTGAGAGTTGACATATATAAATAACTGTGCATAAGAGCCAGTGAATGTGTGAGTGGCTGTATGGATCATTGTGAACTTGTATCAGGGATTGTATAAGAGAGAAAATATGTGTTAGTACATATTTGAATAAGTAAAGTTTGTATAACTGTATAGTTCAGGAAATGGAGGTGTGATTGATTGTTTGCATGACTGACTAGTTGTGTGAGTAACTCCATGGATGAGTGACAGTCTGTGAGTGTCTGTTTACACTGATTGTATCTAAGGTTATATTAGAGTCTGAAGAGGTTCATTGTATTATCACATGAATGATATCATGAGTGATGTCACCAGTGATGTCATTTGAGATGTCATCAGTGATGTCATCAGTGATGTCATTTGATATGTCATCAGTGATGTCATCAGTGATGTCATTTGAGATGTCATCAGTGATGTCATCAGTGATGTCACTGACCATGTCATGAATGATGTAATATGTGACATCATCAGCAGTGGATTGCGGGTGCGCGATATATAGTTAGCGCATCTAACTATATATGGAATTTCAATGGTTTTATGCGAGTAAAATAAGGTTTTGTAAATGCAAATCCCTAACTATATATGGCCTAAAACCAATGGTTTTTTCATTGAATATATATATATATATATATATATATATATATATATATATACATATATATATACATACATATATATACATATATGTGTTCACTGAAAGAACCAAAGGTTAAAGTAATGTTATGGTTAGGAATGATAAAAGGATTGGTTCTTTTGTTTAAAAAAAACTGCATATTCACTGAAAGAAACAAAGGTTTAAGTAACTTTATAGTTACATGAATGTGTCAGTGACAACATTAACGTTTTGAAAAATCCACAGAAATGCAACAAATATAGTTAGCAGCGATAATTATAACTTGCACCCCTGCATACACTGCTTACTTATGACCTCAAATATTGCATCACTCATGACAAAATATATGGCATCACTCATGACATCATTGATAAAAACGCTGATGACATCATCCAAACTTCGCCTTCCGGCATATTTGTCTGTAAATTAATATGATATCAGAGGCCTGGCAGTAAGTACAAAATTGCTAAGGAGAATATCAGCCATCAACATTAACCATATACCATACACTTTACAGGTAGCATAGTTCACATTAACAATAAACCACATATATATGGGAAACTCTCATTGAGTATGCAGAACTGTCTGTATACAACTGTTCATACAAAGCCGAAATAGAGAATGCTAATTCAAAAAAATTGCCCTAATTACGGACAGCTTTTATCTGTCTGAAACCCCTGACAAACTGAACCTATACCAAGAAATTAAGTTGATATCAGTAGCGAACTGAGTACTGTAAACAGTATTACTCTATGGAGAGAATTCATTCTATGTCATACTGTTTGCAAACACTGAACCTCTCATGGAAAATACACCACAGAGTATTCAGAAACATCTACTAAGAACAGTGTACATTCTGTGCAATAGTTGTAAAAAAAGACACTATTTGCTAAAAAATATCCGAGATCTGAAAGTTCTAAATATATACTACCTGCACCCTTCATACTGAGGTGAAAACTTTACAGATATCCCATCTTATGAAGCAAAACAAGCATGTGTACATAGGTTAGTACCTGGTGCACACATTCTTCTATTTTAAGTATAAATTATCATGATTACATCATTCTCTCTAATAACTCAAAGCTGCTTTCAAAAGTTAGTACCTACTACAAAGAATCTTTCTCCTGTTGGAAACTATTTCTGAGAATCAAAAAGTTGTGTGGAGCATACTGAATACAAGTCAACTGTTGCCTGCACACAGACTTACTCTTTAATGCAAATATGTATAATCTGTTCAGTACCTCTACACAGCTTTGGTGCACTCCACGGCCGATTCCTGACCCGGGTACCACATCCCAAAGGGCACGTCGACATATTGAAAGGGGAGGGGGGCATGTGCCCCCCCCCCCCCTCCACAGGCCAGTTTTGACCCTAGAATCCCATCCCCTTGGGCCCAGCAACATATTAAATGGGGAGGGAGCACACTTCTCCTCCTCGAGCAAATTTTAGGCCTGGGGACCCCATCCCAGAACTATTTTAAAGGGGGAGGGGCACACAGCCCACCCTCTCCTGACCAATTTTTGCCACAGACACCCATCCCCCGGGGCCTGCAACATATTAAAAGGGGAGTGGCGCATGAGACCCCTCTCCCTAGGCCAAGTTCATCAATGGGGACCCCATCCCGGGACCCCGGCAACATATTAAAGGGAGACGGGCCACGCGGCCTGTCTCCTTGGGGCGACTTGAGCCCCAGCAACCCCATCCCCCAGTGCTCTGCACAATAAAAAAGGTGGGTGCCCTAGTGCCCATCCAGGGCACCCACCACGTTGTCATTGGGAGCTGTAGGGGGACCCCCAAGGTCCCTGAAGGCCCATCCAGCTACTTGCATCCAAGATCTAGTTTTCTGCCGCATCTGGAATTATTCTGTTGAGCAGGGTTTGCTCTAGCCTTGTCTAAAGAAGTCTATTGAAAATGCATGAGGATTTTGTGTTTTGGGACCTTCGTTTTTTATCAGCCCCCTCTGGATGGATCACTCCGAAACTCTCCAGGAAGGAGCTGAGATGGATGGATGGACTTTATATTTTGGAAAGTTTGGTGAAGATTTGTCAAATGGAGCTAAGGTTATTAGCAAACCAAAATCGCTCTGTCTACGGAAAATCTGACCTAACTATAATTACTTCGTGTCGGCCACTACTAAGTAATATATATATGGAATTCATTACCCCCAAGCATAAGATCCCGCCCCATCTCGCTCCTCCTGTTTCCAGCCAAAGTCATCGAGAAGACAGTCAACAAGCAGCTGGCCGCCTTCCTCGAGATGAATGGATCCCTCGACCCCTCACAGTCGGGCTCGAGGGCCAACCACAGCACCGAGACCGCCCTCATCGCTGCCACCAATGACATCCATGCCCTGCTTGACAACGGAGAAACAGCAGCCCTCATCCTCCTAGACCTCTCCGCGGCATTCGACACTGTCTGCCACCGCACCCTAGTGTAACGCCTCAGGAACGTCGGAATCCAGGAGAAGGCACTGGAATGGATCATCTCCTTCCTCGCTGGAAGAACACAGAGAGTCCGCCTACCCCCGTTCAGGTCAGAGGCCACCGAAGTCATCTGCGGCATTCCTCAAGGCTCCTCGCTCAGCCCCACCCTCTTCAATTTCCACATGAGCACCCTTGCGGCCATCGCACGCCAACACAACCTCATCATCATCTCCTACGCCGACAACACACAGCTGATCCTCTCCCTGACCAACGACCCCGCCACCGCCAGAGCCGACCTACACGAAGGGATGAAACACGTAGCCTAATGGATGATGATCAGCCACCTGAAACTGAACTCAGACAAGATGGAAGTTCTCATCCTGGGCTCCTCGCCCTCCGCCTGGGACGACTCCTGGTGGCCACCCGCCCTGGGCTCCGCACCCAAACCAACAGACCACGCACGCAACCTGGGCTTCATCCTGGACTCCTCCCTCTCCATGACCAGACAAGTCAACGCCGTCTCCTCGTCTTGTTTCAACATCCTGCGCATGCTACGTAAGATCTTCCGGTGGATCCCCACCGAGACCAGGAAGACGGTCACCCAGGCCCTCGTCACCAGCCGTCTGGGCTACGGCAACGCCCTCTACGCCGGAACGACCGCCAAGCTCCAGAAGAGACTCCAGCGAATCCAGAACGCCTCAGCAAGACTCATCCTCGACATCCCCAGACGAAGCCACATCTCCAGACACCTGAGAGACCTGCACTGGCTCCCGGTCAACAAGAGAATCACCTTCCGCCTCCTCACCCACGCACACAAAGCCCTGCACAACCAAGGCCCGAGTTACCTCAACAGCCGCCTCAACTTCTACACTCCCACACGCCACCTTCGATCGACCAGCCACGCCCTCGCCGCCGTCCCCCGCATCCGAAGAGCCACAACAGGAGGAAGATCCTTCTCCCACCTGGCCGCCAAGACTTGGAACTCCCTCCCGACCCACCTCCGCCTGAACCAAGACCACCTCGCCTTCAGGAAGCAGCTCAAGACCTGGCTGTTCGAGCAGTAGCGGGCCCCCCCCCTCCCCAAGCGCCTTGAGACCCTCCGGTGAGTAGTGCGCTATATAAATGCTATGATTGATTGATTGATTGATTGCAGATCCACAGATACTATTGTATTTTCAGAAGACTACTCAACAGTTGGCTCTTTCCTACATAACCATTATACTCAAACACAAATGTACACCATATCCCTGTGTATATAAACATTTAACTTGATTATTTGTATTTATCTAGATATGTGTATTTCTTGATATAAATATGTATAATAATACGTACTTATGTCTCTACATATTTATTACTTTACTCCTAAGGTAAAAAAGGGGAAAAAAAACAGTGAATCTCACCCAATACACTACTCTTTATTTCACCCTATACTTCTCTCAATATATCCTCTACCTTCACTCTCTGACTCATACCAAACCTCATTCTTCTACTCTGATCTCCAAAATAACCCTTTCTAAACTCGTCCCTCCACTATCCCTCCTTGGATAACCCCAAACCTAATTTTAATACTATGATCTCCCAAACAACCCTTCTACGGGGCAGATTTACAATAAGTGGAGCATCCCTGCTGATATGTAGGGATGCGCCACTTATTGTGCGCCATGCCTCCGCCACCATTGATGCGCCGCATTTACAATGCGGCGCACCAATGGGCAAAAACTACACAGATGCGTGACGCATCTTTGTCGTAAAAGTGACGCATTGTTGGAGTTGCGTCGCTAGTGCGATGCAGCTACAGCAAAGCTCTGGGAGCCCTATCTTGTTAATGCTGCATCAATCCTTATGCCTGCTTCAAGCAGGCGCAGGGTTTTGATGCAGCATGGGCCCCAAAGTGACTGAGTGAAATCTTGTAGATTTCACTCAGCCACTTTTAGGAGGTGTTCCTGTGCCGGAACGCCCCCCCCCCCCCCCTGCGCAGGAACGCCTCCTTCTGACGCAGAGCTTTACAACGTGACGCATCTCCCAGATGCGTCACATTGTAAGTACCCCGCACCATGGCGCTTCTTTTGCGCCGCCGCTGCGTCACAAAAGTGATGCAACAGCGGCGTAAAAGGGGCGCAAGGGGCTTGTAAATCTGCCTCTAAATTCTTCCCTCACCTATCCCTCCTTTGACTCCTCCCAAAACTCATTTTACTACTATGACATCCCTAATCCATTTCTAGAGATTCTTCCCTCCTCCATCTCTCCTTATACTCATCCCAAACCTCATCTTACTGCTCTGATCTCCCAATAAACACTTTCTAAACTCTTCCCTCTTTTATCTCCCATTATCTTTTTCAATCCAACTACCAGACTCACATCTCCACTGTTGTCAACTGGGCCCAATTTATAATAAATGAAAGAGCATCAGGAGTATTTGGTGTCATGGGATTATTAGATTCTGCTCCTCTGGTTGTTTCTATTCTGGTTAAGAAAGGATTGTGTGAATTTGAATTTGGAGGCATCGTAGGTGCGTCTGGTACAATCCCTGTAAAGGAACTTGGCATGCCTTGAAAGTGACTCTCATTATATGGTCGAGGTCGACTTAGCAGCTGCGGCCCATGCAGGTAAAAGTGGTGGGGTTGGGGGTGGGGGGGTATTTCAACAACAACAAGGGAAATAATTTATTTATAAAATTTCCCCTTGTCGTCATCTGTCAAAGTACCCCACCCAGCCCCACCGCTCTTACCTGCATGGGCCGCAGCTGCGACTCAGTTGTAACTTAATTAAAACTTCCTCATCTATTTCATTCTCACTCTCATCAGTCAGTTGCCAATGTTTGACAGTTCTCAAGAAATGTTTTCTTCTACTTACAATTCCCTCCTTCACCTTTCTCGGCAACTAATGCAGGATGTATTTTTGTTCCCTCCGCTATGCTTATTCTCCATGCTTTCTGCTGGGCATCTCATCTAGCTTAACTCAAATTTCACTATAGTAATCCACCACTAATCCTTTTTTTGGGTTTTGGAGTAGCATGGTACATCGCCGAAAAACGCTTCGACACCTTGTTAGGGGTAGTAATCGCTGTATAAATACGATTGCAATTACAAACTCACAACCTGAAATCATACAAACTTATAAAGGCTAATCTTTTCTGAGAACTCACTATACATAATATGTTACACAAAAAAAACTATAAAACTACAGAAACGCATCCTTAAAAAAATCAAGTACTCTTGGAGAATTCAAGAGAAAGGTGAGGCATAACAGAGGGCTGGGACAATTAAAGACAGCAGGTCCAACAAACTGCACCCTGATCCCAGCAAAGACACTTTATATATAAGGCTTCCAGTTTCCCGTTTTTACTAATTTTTACAGATAAATACAGACAGAAAACAATCTTTTTCCAGTCTGTATTTATTTTTAAAAGCAGAAAAATACCGACAATTGTGCTTCTTGTAAGTGACTCTTCTTGTTGTCCTTCATGAATTCCACACCAACTTCTAAGACACCGTGGGGAATTACAAATTAGGTTAGATTCCCTTAAAGACAGGCATATGGTAACATATATTAGTATGTAATGCTAATATTTACCTGTTGGTGTATTGCTTTGTTATATTTTGCTGCTTAATTTGCTAAAACACAACAGGCATCAAAGTATGAGTTCATGTTCATTAGTTAAATAAATCTGGAAATATACAATTTTAAGGCTCCATTTATTCTCAAAACATAAGAGAAATATGAATAAATACAGACGGAACTGTTAAACAATATATATCATAAAACCGGGAGCCCTGTTTATAAACAATACATTACATTTTAAATTCCACTCTCCAGTTTCAACTGAACTGCAGGGCTTTTTCCAACTGAATCTTCATTATCTGGCAATATGGAATACCTAAATAAAGGGCATTCTACCCCACAGCCACCTAAAGGTATTCATTGTCTGTGCCTTACAACACAGTTTCAAATTGAAAAACCATCGATATCACAGAATTTGTCCCAGAGAGAATGAACAAAAGGGCAGGGGTCAGGGTCTGGTTTGACATTTTTGCAAGGGTTGTTTACGGTTCCCAGCCCGCCTAGAGGGGTTTCTAACTAAGACGGCCGAACCTCTCTGTGTATGTTTTCATCTTTCAGCAATTTATGATTGTCCTTGACAACTAGAAACAAATACACAAAGCAAAGGAGAAGGAAGGCGTGGCACGTGGATTTTTTCAGGTGAACGTGATACCTTTTAGGCGCGGCCTGCCCTAGGCTCTGAATCACGCACTGATGGGACGTCTGCTGACTAACAGGAACATGTGTCTGTTCTTTGTGTCTAGTCAGAGCGAAGGTAGAGGGCGAGGTCAGGAGAAAACATTTGACGAGTTTATACCAAAATGACTATTATAGGCGTTACTGGCGCTCGTTTCTGCTCAGGCTGAGCATACAATAAAAGATCACCTACTGGTGCGTGTTCTATTCACACGAAGTTTAAAAACGTAAATACTTCTAGTGAAGCATTTTAGGATCATATATGCGAAGAATCAGTGTGTGCTACGTTTACAACCGCAAAAGGCTGTTTTAAAACTGTTAAGATATCTAATATTCTGAGAGGTGATGGCCCGCTGTGTTAGCAGGTCACACGCGGGTTGCACAGCGTATGCACATTGGTATTTCCACATTAATACTCATCCACCATAGTAGTCCAATTTTTACATATTTATTTCCTTCCTTTTAAACATATTTTATCCATTTTGTAGAGACATCACGTCAAAAGATGACATTAGTGGCATTTTTGTTTTTTAAACACAATGTGCCCATCCAGGCCTATACGTGAATATGAATCGAATTTCCAAACATCCACCAAATTCGGTACATTTCCTTTACTCAATGCATTTCAGTTTTAGCAAAACCTTCCTCAGGAGTATCTATAAAGATGTATTTATTACCATCACGTAACACGCAAACTGCACAAAACAAATATTTGTTTAAATTATCTGTCTCCATGGCAAACAAATTACTAAACATTCCGATTAATTACCAATCCATAATCTCCCAACATAACTTCCAACTTCAACTAAAAAAGTGCAGTGCATTGCGTGTTACCTGCTGTGTTAATACCCGAATTCTCCCCATAATCATGATCTTGAAAACCAAGTGCTTTTTAACCCACACCCCCTTAATAAACCGCCCGTCAAAACAATCCCTCATCAACTTAGAACCTTCTGTGCCCGATTATCTAATATGTCATTCTTTAAGGCGCCCCTGAGACTTGAATTTACGGGTGAGCATAGTCCCTATTGCATGAAGATGAAATGGGTTTCAAGAAAGATTTGTGGTGACTGGTGTGATGGTGACCCTCACAATCTACTGCTAATCATCAGCTGGAGGAGGTGTTAAGCAGTCTGAAGACAAAACGGCTCAATTTCAGCCCACTCTCGCAGACTTGACAAAGTCATTCCCTAGGGCCCGACACCTTAGTTCATCTCATTGACTAGTGGCGCACTGTAGTAGTGGATGGTGTTTTCAGAACTTTTTCTCTAATTCAGATTAAGCTGGCCGAAGAGATTTCCACCTAGGAATGTCCGTAACAAAATGCCGCTATTCTAGTTCAGTGCCGCATGTGAAGATCTTCCCCATGCCAAGGAGTTTTCCCATGGCTCTATACATGATCCATGCATTTCTTTTTTTTATTTCTGTAAATTTTTATTGAAAAAGATTATATTTACATGGAACATTTACATGGGAAACAGCAAGATAAAAGACATAGAGGAAGAAGAAAACGCCCCGGGGGCGGGGGGTACTTAATATTTTCAGACTTGGCGTTGAGTCCTGTGATTCGTATACTCTTGTGGGTTGCTTCTTGGTTGGTTGCCCCTCCGTCCCCCAACCCTCCACGCAGTTGCAGTCCGGTTTATCATCTTTCCTATGTTTAGTCCTGTGGCCTGTGCGATTGTCCTTCAGCCTGCCTTTGTTATTCACCCCCTCCGTGGCTGGAAAGGAGAAAGAGAAAGAGGAAGAAGAAGCTCAGTATAGGAGGTGTGGGCAGAACGCAGTTTGGTTGTGATGTTGGCGGGTGATCTAGTCGGGGTTTTCCGCAGCGGCGTTGCTTGCAGCGGTGGCTACGGCGGCTTGTGATAGTTGTCCAGGGAGAGCCACATTTCGCACTGTTTGTGTGTCTTCGGTGTGTGTTTGGCCGTGATGGTGTCTGCTCCCCTTAGGAAGGTTACCCAGTTGAACCATGTTTGAAAAGAGGCCTTCCCTGTATCCTTCCAGTTGTTCAGCACTGTCTTGACCGCTGCTGATAGTAAAAGGTCAAACAGGTCTCTGTCTCCTCTGGATTTGATTGTGGGGTCCATGAACCCTGTGGTAAGGCTGTGGAATTCAAACTGGTGTGCAGTGCCTGTTATGTCATTTATCAGTGCGCCTATCTTGTGCCAGAAATTCTTAACCTTGGGGCAGTGGAAGATCAGGTGTGCTAGATCACCTCTCTGTTTGTTGCAGTTCCAGCAAGTGTCATTTTCGCGGAGTCCTATGGATGCTAGGCGGGCTGCGGTCCAATATGTTTTCTGTATCAGCCAGAATTTTGTTTGGTCTAGGGTGGTTGTCACTTTCTTCCTTGACGTGGATGTCCAGAGGTCGGACTTTTCTTCCTCCCTAAGCTCCCTGCCTATTAAAGATTCCCAGTAGGCTGTGACTTTGTTATTGAGTTTGGTGGACTTGGGACTTAGGGCTCTGTAGAGGTGTGCTACCTGGTGCCCCGTTCTGTTTAGGTTGGTTGTGTATTGCATGATTGAGGGTGTTTGTTTGTTCAGGCCTGCTTTGCTAATCGCAACCCTGATTTTCAGAAAGTTGTATAGTTCGATGCTATCTAGTTTGTGTTCGCCCTTGAGTGAGTCAAAAGTGGTGTATGTGCTTTGTGGTTGTAGTTGGACTACTGTAGAAATGCCGTACTTGTACCAGGAGTGCACGTCTAGTGTTCTGTCTCTGTACTTGATCCTGGGGTTGTGCCATATGGACTCCCACTGAGTGTTCATCTAGCTTGTGTCCAATAGTCAATCTATCTTGAGGAGTGCTGTTCTTGTGTTCCTCATTATGGGGTTGTGTTTAATTGCGGGGTGTTTGGATGCAGTGAGGAGGGCGATGGGCTCCATGCCCTCTATTAGATTTCTCTTTACCGAGAGCCATGCCGGGGGGTAGTCTTGCTTAGGGGTGAGCCAGTAGAGCCCTTGTTTCGCTATCCATGCAGTTTGGAACGTTTTGAAATTTGTTATGTTAAGGCCCCCCAGGTCCTTGGCTAATCTGAGTTTTTGTAGGCTGAGTCTAGGGTTTTTTCCTTTCCACAGGAAGGTATTGATCAGTTTATCCAATGTTTTGTGGAAGTCCACTGTATTAAGCGGGAGCATGTTGAGCATATAGTTCACTATTGGTGTGAGCATCATCTTAACCGTCTCCACCCTCCCCCACCATGTGGTGAATTTGGGCGACCATCCTTCTACTCTTTCCTTGATTTTGCGTAGCGTAGCTTGTTCGTTCTGGTCTAGCATGGATCTGAGATCTCTCTCAAAGAGGAGGCCCAGGTATTTTATGGATTTTTTTGGCATGTTAGTCCTGATTCGCCTAGTACAGTCTACGTGGTGTGTACATTCAGGGGCTTGCATTCAGATTTTTCTCTATTTAGTTTGTATCCTGATACGTGTGCATACTGTTCTATGGTGTCCATGAGGGCTTTTATTGACTTCTCTGGGTTCTCGGTTAAGATAAGGACGTCATCAGCATAGGCTGCTAGCTTGAAAGTTTCCCCTCCAATTGGAATTCCCTTTATGTCTTTGTTTGTTCTGATCATATTGAGCAGTGGCTCTTTCGCTAGGAGGAAGAGGGCTGGAGACAGCGGGCATTCCTGTCTTGTACCCCGTTCTAGGCAGAGTAGTTCTGATCTTCCGCCGTTGACTACAACGCGTGCCTTAGGTTCATTGTATAGTGCCAGGACCATTCTCCTGTAGTTAGGACCCAGTCCAAATTTCTGCATACACTGGTCTAGGAATGGCCAGGACACTGTGTCAAAAGCCTTCTCTGCGTCTAGGGCTATCATGACTGCAGCGTTGTCGCTTTTAGAGGCGTGGTTGATTATGTGGCAGAGCAATCTAGTGTTGTCATGGGACATTCTGTTTTTGAGGTAGCCTACCTGCGAGCAGTGTATGAGTTTGGGCAGGTGTGCATTGAGTCTGGTCGCCAAGATTTTCGCATATATCTTGCAGTCTATGTTTATGAGTGAGATTGGTCTATAGTTCTTGGGGTGATGTGTGTCCTTGCCTTCTTTGGGTATAACTATAATATTGGCTTCTGCCGTTGTTGGTGTCATGCGGCCGCTGTGGACGCAGTGTGTGAACACTTCTGTCAGCGTGGGTTTAAGTATTGGTAGGAATTGTTTGTAGAATCTAGCTGTGAATCCGTCTGGGCCTGGGGCTTTGTTGTCTTTGAAACTAGCCCTTTCTATCTCATCTCTTGTGATGCCTGATTCCAGTGTGTCCCGCTGGCATTGTGATTCGTTCTAGTAGTGCTTTGCCTCCATCATAGCCTAGGGCGGTGTCTTTTGTGTAGAGTTGCTCGTTGAAGTCTCTGAATGCATTGAGTATTTCCTTGTTTGCTGTCTGGGATTTGTTTTTGCTGTCTCTGACTGCTGCTATCGAGTGCTGTTTCTGCTTGCGCTTGAGGTAGGATGCTAGTGCCTTCCCTGCTCTGTTGGCAGTACATAGATTTATGGCTTTGTACTTGTTTATCCATGTTCCCGCCCTCTCACTAAGGATTCTGTTTAGCTCGTACTTCCTTTTTGTTAATGTTGTGAGGGTGTTCCTATCTTTTAGGTTGGCTATGTGCCCTGTTTCCAGGTTTTTGATCTCTTGTTCCAGATCCCTGATCTTTTTATTCCTTTCTCTGTTTAGTCTGTTTATAATGCTGAGAATTTTCCCTATGACTGTGGCCTTTAGGGCATCCCATAGGATGTTCCTGTCCGTGTCGGGGGTGTCATTGATCTCAAGGTATTCCTTTATTGCCATCTCTATTTCTGCCTTGGCTGTTGTGTTCTTGAGTAGGTCATCATCAAACCTCCACCTCCGTGTTGGCTTATCATTGTGTTTGCCTGTCATCCTCAGGCTGATGTGTGAATGATCGGAGAAGGTTCGTGGGCCTATCTCTGTTTGGTCTATGAGGTGAGTGTGTGTATCTGATATTAGGATGTAGTCTATTCTGCTGTAGGAGTTGTGTGGGTTTGAGTAGAACGTGTATTCCCTGCCATCTGGGTTCTGAAGTCGCCATGGATCTTTGAGTCTGAGTTTCGTGCATGGATTCTTTAAAATGTTCCCTCTTTGTGATACTTGGCTCGGTCTATGTGGGTGTCTGTCAATAGCTGGGTCTAGGACTTGGTTCATGTCGCCTGCCACTATTAGAAGTTCCTCTAGTGGGAGGGTGTCTAGTTGTTCTCCAACCCTATCCCAAAAGGGTCTGTCTTCCGTGTTGGGGCCGTAGATATTGGCTACGTGTATCCTTTCTTCCCCCCTTGACAGACTAGTTACTAACATTCTGCCCTCATCGTCCACCTGTGAGTTCTCCAGTACTAGTTTCGATTTCTTGCTGACTAGTGTGACAACCCCATTCTTTTTGTTTTGTGCGGGCGATCCTATGACCTCGCTTATCCAGCCCGCCTTAAGTTGGCCTATATCTTCCGCTTCTAATTTAGTTTCCTGTAGGACATATATATCGCTTTTGCCAGATATTCGAGGACTTTCCTTCTCTTCACTGGATGCTTGAGACCCTTCACGTTTAGGGACACTATCTTAATATCAGCGGTGAGGTGGTTGTGTTGGTTGTGTGTCATCCTATGTGGTGTGTATCTGGCGGTTCATCTAGTTTCGTCCCGTATGTGTCATTGTCTTGTGTAGTGCACTTTCTGCCGCTGTGTAGCCTGCCTGCTGGTGACTGCATGTTCACCCTCCTGTGCCTAAAGCTCCAGTGGAGAGGTAGAGGTAGAGGATAGAAAGAGAGAAAGAGAAACAAGAACAACCCATGTATGTGCACCTCACACCCCCCCTTCCCTGCCCCGCTCCGATCCTGCCCCCCTCCCCCCCTTACTTGCTGAGTGGGTGTGCGACGACAAAGTTCTCTTGCTCCGCATTTGTCCCTGAGGCTGTGTGCTCTGTCATTCAATGTTCATCCAGCTTGAGCAGTTCGTCGCTTCCTCGGTTTCGGAAGTCTTGAGGGATTCTGTCTTGCATAGCTTATTGTTCAAGATTTGGCATCCTCTCGCCTTCCAGCTTAGTCTCTTATTGAGAGGTAGTTGCTGTCTCTGAGGTAGATTGTCGTGGAGCATCCGAGTCTCCTACTTGCCTTGATCATCGGTTGAGGTAGATAGTAGTGAGGTAGTTGCGTTGCATATGTTCGTGCTTGGCTTTTATTCCGATTTTTCTGCATCGTCCGGTGATGCGCTCCTTTTTGCCGCACCGGGGCTTTTGGTCTCCATGTCTTTTGCTGGTGGCCCTTGTATGTATCTTCGTAGATCATCCGGGTCAGCGAATATCATGGTCCTCCAGTTGTCTGTGACCTTGAAACGTGCAGGGCCTGCGAAGCTGAAGTTGAGCTTCCTTCTGCGCAGGGCGTCTCTTAGTGCCAGAAACCCTTTCCTGGTTTCCACTGTTGGATTAGAGTAGTCCTGTGTTAGCACTATTTTGCTGCTCGCCCATGTAAGGTTTTGGTTTTTCCGGGCAAAGGCGAAAATGGCATCAGTGTGGTTTGATCTTAGTGGGCAGCAGATTATTGGTCTGGGGCCTTTCCCATGGGCTGGCTTCCCTGCTGGTACTCGGTATGCTCTATCTACTTCAAATTGTCTATCAAATTTCAGGCCGGTCAGCTGGGTAGCATATCTTCTAGCATGGCCGCACAGGTGCCTGCTGGGTCCTCTTCTGGGATGCCTAGAATTCGTATGTTGCCCTTTCTTGCTCTATCGTCTTGTTCAGCTATTTGCCTTTGTATGGCCTTTGTAGTTTTTGAACATTCCGCTAGGGCTTTGGTGTTTGTAATGGTTGCATCCTCAATGTCGCTTATGCGCCCTTCTGCGGCTTCTATTCTTGTGTTGGTATTGTGCAGGTCTGCTCTTATCGCTGCTAGTTCCAGCTGCATATTATCTATTGTGATCTTTGTTTCTTTTGCCACTGCGTTGCCTTCGGTGACCCTTTTAAGGATTGTCTCTAGGGTGATCGTCTCGTTTTTCGGCTTCATTGGCGACTCAGCGTTGTCTTTTCTGGGTTTTTTATGGTCATTGGGAGTTTTCCCCTCTTGTCCTGCCATCGTGTCAATGCCCCTCCTTGTCTGGAAGCTGCCCAATCTCCCTTCTTTCTGGGTTGATGTTAGGGCCTTGGCTGGGTCTATCCTTGGTGCCGGGTTTTGCGTTGTGCGTTCGGTACCTGCTGGGTTCTGTAATGCTTCTGGTTCTGGTTTTTGATTTTGCCCCTGCCAGCGCGTGCTTTGTCTCGTTCACTGCCGCGTTCTGGAGCTTTTTCTGCCTTTTGTGCTCTGTTCTTGCAGTATCTCCTTTTCTGCCGCCTCGCCGGTGTCTGCGTTGTGCTGCTTATCTGTGTTACAGCACTTGCTTATTTGTGCCTTAGATAGGTGTCTGGGCCTTGGCGCCCGCCTGGGCTGTTGTGGCGGTGCTCTGTTTCGCCCGCGCTCCCTAATGCCCCTGTTTGCCTTCTTTCCGTTTGGGCCTTTTCTGGAGTGGGACCAGCCCACTGTGTTTTGACTGTGGCGCTGTGCCCATGTGGCTTATTTGTTGCGGTCACCCTATCTTGCGCTGTGCTGGGCTGTAATACCCGGTATTTGGCTCTCGTCTGGCGCTCTCTCGTGCGCTCTCCCGTGTGTGGTAGCGCTTAGTCTGGAGCGTTCGTCTGATTTTCTCCGGCCGTTCCCACTGCTACTCGCTACTTCAGTTTTACTCCTCTTTCGTACCTGGGATGGCGATGCGTATGAGGGGAGTTGCCTCCTGCTGTTCTCCGCTGTGGACGCCCTGTTTCTCACGCGCCTTTCCCTTGCTCCTGTGCGATTGCTGAGACCCTAGTGGGCTTCGCGCAGCTCTCTCCTCCCTGCACCAGCTCTTCGGACTTGCCCTTTATTTGCGTTTCCTGCTTCTTTGTTTTCCCCCGATGGCTCTTTCCGGTTATGGCAGCGCCCTTACGTACAAAATGGTTTCGCTTTCGTTGCTGCCGCAAAATGGATCGCTTTTTAATGCTTTTTGCTGCTTGTGTGCCCTCTTGGAGGTTGCTTTTTGGTGGAGGCGCCTTGGTAATTTGCCGGGGTTCCCCTTGATGTCGCTTGCTCTCTTCTGCTCCTTTTTATCTCCCCTCGTCTTGTGCCGTACCGAGAGTAGCCTTCCCCTGCTCAGTTTGGGTATCGTTTGGGTATCGTTTGCCTTCTTGCTACTCGGGGCGTTGTTCCGCTGTTGCGGTGCAAGTGAGCATGCAGTGGGCTAGCAGGGGGGGGTCTTTTGGGGATCGTAGCGCGGGGTTTGGAGTCAGCTCACCTCCTTCCCTTTTCTGTCGCTTGTGGCTTTGGGCTGAGTCTCCCCGCTACAGGCAGTGGGGCGACATCTTGCCTCTCGTGTCTCCTTTCGTGGTCGAAGGGCAGAAAAGGTCTGTAACTCTGGAAATTGCTTCTTGCCTCGTGTTCTTCTCAGCTCTTCCCGTTGCCTGAATGTTCCGACACGGAATTTTTGCTTCCAATGCTAGATCGGTCAGGTTTGGCTGGTATGAATTCGCCGTAGTTGGCCTCAGGGCTGCGGAGCTGACGGACTCAGACGACCGCCCACATTGCCGTCCAAGCCACGCCCCTGATCCATGCATTTCTAACTAGAAAAAATGACCAGAAGCTGAATCAAAGCACACTGTCTGCAGTTGAAGATGCTCTTTAGCATAAATCTTACCTGCATATTTCGTTGAGCACAGCAGTTATATGGATGACATCCAAACCTAGCCCTTTCTTGCCTGACAAGAGTCCGTGTATACGTTTTCAGTTCCCAAATTCACAATCTGATGAACGGCTCCACCTTTGTCTTTGTTTTTCATTTTCCACATTTATCAAGTAAAACATAATAGGAGAAATGTTGCTCTGGCTAAATATTGGGTCCTGATGCTATGGAAATGGGTATATTGTTATGGACTATGATTGGCATTCGTAAAGCACCACATATGGCAAGTCCCTTATGGTGCCTGACCAAAAGGGGGAGAGTAGCTTGAAAGAAGGTAAGGGCAGGGGAGGGGTAGGGAGGGGAGGGAGGGAAAGGGATGCAGAAGGGGAAGAGGAAAAGAGAAAGGGGGAGGGGAAGGGAAAGGGAAAGGGGGAGGGGAAGGCAAATGGGAAGGGGGAAAGGGAAAGGGAGGGAACTGAAGGGATGTGAAGTGAAGGGAAGGGAAGTGAAGTGTAGTGAAGTCCTATAACAAGCACGGGTCACTCCGTGAAAGCAGCTCTACTTAATTGTAGATCTCTCCGCAAGCACGCCCTCGAAATATTTCATCTACTCGAGGATCAAAATCTTAACATTCTATTCTTGACGGAGACCTGGTTAGATGAGTACTCAGACCCTGACATTATCCAGGCCATGCCCCACGGCTACTCCCTCTCTAGATTAGATAGAAAAGACGGAAGGGGGGGAGGTATTGCCATAGCCACAAAAGCCCCTCTAGTCTGCTCCTTAGCTCCTATACAGATCGATCACAGTGAAGCTGGATCCTTCACAATTAATATCGGCCCTAACCACTCCGTATCGGGAATCCTGATTTATCGCCCACCTGGCAGAATGTATGATTTTACTTCTACTCTAATGGAAGCCATCACCCACTTAGCACTTAGAAAATCTAGACTTCTAGTGCTAGGTGATCTCAATGCTCATTTTGAAGATCCACTAGATAATGATGCCTCTGAGATTCAAACGGAGCTTCTTTCGGTTCAACTTGAAATGAAGAACAAAGAACCGTCTCATCAATTAGGTCACCTACTGGATCCTATCTTTAGTAACTGGCAGGGAGTTAACACCTTAGAGCCTATACCCATACCTTGGTCGGATCACTACATTATCCCGATCACGATTCAAGTGGACAGAAGAGAGCATTTCCAACACCAATCTCTGCGGTATAAACGTAGAAAATGGAAGAGCTTCTCTATAGAATCTTTTATTAAAATTACCCAGGAGGAGGGCCCTCCTAAAGGGGAAGACTGTGAAGCAGCTAGCAACAACCTAAACAATATCGTAATCAAGGCCCTCGATATTACTGCCCCCAGTCGTATCATGACCAAGGCCAGGAGACTAAAAAAAGCTGCTCCCTGGTTCAGCCAAGAACTGCAGACCATGAAAACAACCTGCAAAAATCTTGAGAGAGCCTGGCGCCAGAATTTCTGTGCAGAAATTAAAATGAAATATAAAAACTCTCAAAGAGTGTATTACAAATCTGTACGTTCGGCTAAGGCAGAGCACTATCATTCCCGTATCATGGAAGCAGGCAATTCCTCGAAGGAATTATTCCAGATTTATAAAGAAATATCAGTAGTGGATACTAACTCCTCCACTCAAAATGATTCTGTGGAATCATGTAATGAAGTTGCACAGTACTTCTCAGGGAAAATTAACAAAATATATAAAAGCTTCGCCAATCATGTAGAGTCGGCTTCTGACTTCATAGAAAATGACAGTCTTATTAAGACTCTAAAGTGCCTCAAATCTTTTGAAGTTCCCTTGTACGAAGTCCTGTCTAAATTATGTAATAAAATCAAATTGGGTTCTCCCCGAGACCCGGCGCCTCCAAAAATCTTAGCTGAAGCCTTCCCTGCTCTAGAACCTCATTATAGACATCTACTTCAGATATCATTCTCCACAGCCTGCCTGCCGGCAGACTGGAAACAGGCAGTTGTACTACCGATCAAGAAAAAGCCGAATGTCAGCCAAGACATTTTGGACAACCTCCGGCCAATCTCCCTGCTACCATACTTAGCTAAGCTAGCCGAGAAAATTGCCAACATCCAACTCATGGAACATCTAGAAGAACACGATGTCTTCCATAAATCCCAATCGGGCTTCAGATCCAACTTCTCAACGGAAACGGCTCTCCTCAGGGCCACTGAAACCCTACGAGAGGGAGCAGACAAGGGCAAGATCATGGCCCTCATCATGCTCGACCTCAGTGCCGCGTTTGACACTGTAGCACACTCCATCTTGCTACAGTGTCTAAACAAAGCCGGAGTAACCTACAGGGCACTGGGATGGCTGAAAGCCTTTCTGATCGATAGGAGCTTCCAAGTCCATAGAGGGACTTCCCTCTCAGACAGTGTACGGCTTGAACAGGGGGTGCCTCAGGGCTCGGCCCTGAGTCCCACCCTGTTTAATCTATACATGGCCCCCCTGGCTGAGGTGGTGCAATCGTTCGGCGTGGAGCTTGTCTCTTACGCCGACGATACGCAACTTTTAATATCTTTGACGCAAGCCCCATCCACGGAAGCTGCGAACTTCAACAACTGTATGAGCAAGCTGGCCTCTTGGATGACAGAGCACTGTTTAAAACTGAACGGAACCAAAACAGAGGTCATCATCATTGGAGGTAATGAGACCAACTGGACTAAAGAATGGTGGCCCACCTGTTTGGGTCCTTTGCCCCCTCCCAGTCGGGAGGCGAAGAACTTAGGAGTCTGGGTCGATAATAAGCTCTCTTTTGATAGCCATATAAAGAGAACTGTAGGCAAGTGCTTCGGAGTGATGAAGACTCTCAACCGTACCCTTGACTTGTTGCCTCTCAACCCCAGACGGACTATGACGCAGGCACTAATAACTTCCCGGATTGATTACGGGAATGTTTTACTTCTAGGCACTTCAGAGAAAAATATAAAGAAATTACAGGTCCTACAAAATTCGGCAGCACGCCTAGTATTAAGACTGCCCCGCAGAGCCCCTTCACGACCCTCTCTGGCAACTCTCCACTGGTTGCCTATCAAGAAGAGGATCATTTTCAAAGCTCTGCTATGGTGTCACAAGATCCTCCATAACAAGGCACCTGCCTATATGTCAGATCTGGCTTCGCCATATGAACCCAACAGAACCCTTAGATCCAAAGGTACAGGTCTGCTCAGAACTGCCCGTCCAAAAAAGGCCAGAATGGGAGGCAGATCCTTCCGCACAATGGCAGCGAAGCACTGGAACCTCTTGCCTATGGACATCCGAGTAGAGGTGAATGAGACCTCCTTTAGGAAGAAATTGAAAACTTGCCTCTTCAATCCGTGATAGTTTCCCCTTCTCCTCAAAACTCACTCTCTCTACAGCGCGGGGACACGCCGGGAGGCGTCACCAGGCGCTCTACAAGCTCCTTTAAACTAAACTAAACTAAACTAAACCTTTTGACAAGGGATCAATCAAACATTTTAGTAAAGAGCCAGGCTTTCAGCTTTCTGCTGAAGTTGTAGATAATGGGGATGTGTCAGGATTTGAAAAAGGGAATTAGGGATCGAAGGACCTCTTTTAGACCTGTCAGCCCTAGGGTTGTTTTCCTCCATACATTTATTTCATTTCTCTTCCACTTTTTGCTGATCTTGCTATTACTGGCATTAGGACTCTGTGCTCTTTACTACTGCTAACCAGTTCCAAAGTACATGTGCTCACTCCTTATAACTTGGTAACATTGGACTATCCCCAATTGGCACATTTAATTTACTTTTACATCTGTTGTAAAGAGGTACTACATGTACCAAGGGCCTATAAATTAAATGCTATAAGTGGGCCTGCACACTTATTGTGCCATCCCCTTAAGTACCCCTTTAAAAATGTCTCAGGCCTGCCACTGCAGCCTGTGTGTACAGTTTTAAACTGACAGACCTGGCAATATAAAACTTTTGCCAGGCCCAAACCTTCTTTTTGATACATACAAGTAACCCATAGGGTAGGCCCTGGACAGCCCAGAGGGCAGGTTGAAGTACTTTAAAAGATAGGACATGTAATGTTAAGTTTTCCATGTCCTGGTAATGAAAAACCCTCAAATGTGCTTTTCACTACTGCAAGGCCTACCTCTCCCATAGGATAACATTGGAGTTACCTTACTGAATTTAACAAGCTGTAATTTCCAAATGGGATGAGCTCATGTTGGTGTCTTTGAATTGTAATGAAAAATCCTCTTTCATGGTAAAGTTGGATTTCTAATTACAATTTTTTAAAATACCACCTTTAGCAAGTTGGCATTTTCTTGCCTTAGCCATTTAATACCTGTAGCCTGTCCATGGGCCACATGACTGGGTTTAGCTGACAGCTGGGCTTTGTGTATTTTTCCTAGATAGGAGCCAGGAACCAAAATGAAGCTGCCTCTCGTGTCTCCTTACAAGTGCAGGAGAGGACTGCAACACATGGGTCCCAATATCTAGGTTGAAATTACTGGAAAGACTTTAGGTAAACAGGTGAAAATAGAACTGGTAGCAGGAATCCAAACAGATCAAGTATACCTTGTCCCTTATATTGCAGGCAAATGTGGGCTCCGAGCGCATTCTTTATCCCTGCACTTGCGAGACCGTAGCGCGTCTAGTGTAATTTCCTGGGGGCAGGGGTCAACACGGAAGGCCACGGAAATGCTAGAATGTTTCCTCCATGACTGTCCATCCCCCTCTGGGCGCCATGTCAGCTGCGCAGTGCACCTAATATTGGGGCATGCAACAGCAGCCGCTAAACGTACACTTGAATAGGCTATGTTATGCCTTTTCACAAAGAGCTACATTCCACCTGTAGCTAGTCTGGAGCTGGGGCAAGGAAGGCACGATCCCTGAGGTCTTCAAGGGGAATTCTGGAAGCTTCTCCCACCTTCCAGAGAAATGGTACCAGATATGTTATGTTATGTTATGTTATGTCATGTTATAGAACTTTTATATAGCGTGCAGCTACTCACAGGGAGTGTCCCGACGCTTTCCACCCTCAACTCATATTGATATAACACAACACAGCTAAAAACAAGCAACAGAACGAAACAGAAAAGACGATGGGCAGTAAAACAGACTAAGAGTTAAAAAGCCAGGTTTTCAGGCCCCTCCTAAACTGGAGTAAATTAACAGTACTCCGAAGAGAAAATGGAAGCTGATTCCAAAGCTGGGGGGCTCTGCAGCCAAAAGACCGCCCTCCCGCACGGGCCTTCCTGCCCGTGGAACCACTGCTCTGCAAAGAGCTTCCGAACGGAGGGAACGAGCTGGACGATAAAAAGTCAGTCTCCTCTGCAGATATCCCGCTCCTGAACCATGCAGAGCTTTGTGCATCAGGGTCAAGGATTTAAACTGGATCCTCTTCCTAATGGGGAGCCAATGGAGCGACTGGAGCAACCCAGACGCTCGAGCTCGTCTCCCTAGACCAAAGATCGCCCGGGCAGCAGAGTTCTGCACCACCTGAAGGCGCTGGACCAGATAATCGGGAAGGCCAAGAAAAAGAGCATTGGCATAATCTAGCCTCGAACCGACTAGAGCCTGCACTGTAATCCTCCTATGCTCCTCAGATAACAAAGGCAAAAATTTGCGGAGCATTTTCAATAATCCGTAGCAAGTGCCGGCCAGGCCAAGGATGTGAGTGCGGAGCGACAGCTGATTGTCTAGCTTGACGCCCAGGTTTTTGGCCACCACTGAGGACTGTACAGGAGGACTCATGTCGGACGGCCACCAATGCTGCCACTCAGGATCGGCAACGCAACCAAAAAATAGAATCTCAGACTTACCCGAGTTGGCCCTCAGACCGTTCCGCTGGAACCAGTCAAAGACCAGCGCAAGGCAGTCCCGGATTCTCTCTCCCACAAACTCTTGATCTTTCCCGCATGTGAAGAGGAGTTGCGTGTCGTCGGCATAAGAGACGATCTGGGCCCCATACGCCTCTACCAAGGCCGCCAGAGGGGACATAAAGATGTTAAATAATGTGGGGCTCAACACAGAACCCTGTGGAACCCCAACTCCCAATGGCGGCATCTCGGCGGAGCTCTGGGAAACCCAGACCGTCTGGCGGCGGCCTTCCAGGAAAGAAGTAAACCACCTCAGCACCGTCCCCCTCAGGCCGATGTCATAAAGCCTGGTTAGAAGCGTCTTGTGGGGGACGGTGTCGGGGGGGACGGCGTCTTGTGGGGGACGGTGTCGGGGGGGACGGCGTCTTGTGGGGGACGGTGTCGAAAATATTGGACCTCAGACACCATCTCTTCAGTATACTTCTGGACCTGTGGATACTTTTCCAGGAAGAAGGACTGATGTGCTGCTGAAAGAAGAGCCACTCTGCTGGACTGCTGATCTGAAGGACTGCTGCCCCACTGTCCTGACCTGCTGCCTGCTGCTCTCTTTCCTGGATGAAAAGGACTGGGCCTGCATCTCTTTAACCCAGAACCCCAGAGTGACTTCAAGGACTAGTTGGCTGGCCTCCTTATCTGAAGCCTGAGGAACAGAACAGGCTACCAACAAAATTGCCACTGTACCTGGACTCTGCCATCTGAATTTACCCTGCTAAGTGGTGACACCCCAGCATGGAACCTTTGGAAGTGTGCTTAAGTGTGCTTAACGTGCTCTGCCAGCCTCTCGGGAACCAGTAGAATAGACGCATATCCTCTGCTGCGTAGAGCAACTCCAAGCATAAACAATGCATCGCCACCGCTGGGTCAGTCTCTTCCATCGCAAAGACCTGCATCACATTGCAGCCCTCCATCTCATCAGAACCACCTCTACATGACACATCCTTGGTGCAGGACCATGACACATCCTTGGTGCAGGACCTCGCATCCCTCATTGATGTCAGCCTTGACGATTACACCGGACTCTGCATCACAGCCTCGCAGGTCTATGGAACTGATGCAGTCCCCTGGCTGAATGATGCATCCTTGACAGCAGACTTCGCCTCACAAGCCCTTGTCAGCAGGATCCTCAATAACAATGCTGGACCCCTCATCACAGCCTCACTACTTCTTGGGTCCAACACATCGCCTAGGTTGTGCAGCACATCTTCGAAGTTAACCCTCGCAGGACTCCACAAACCGGGATTTAAGGTACTTTGTTCAGCAGGCCTAACTGGGTCCCTCTAGCGGGCCATGCTCCATCGAGGTCAGCCTGAACTAGTGACTTTGTCCCAGGCCAGCATGGCCAGATACCCACAGTTGGTGCTTTGTGCTTTTGTGGATTTTTTTCACTAAACAAATTTAAGTTACATACCTCTGGTTCTACTGATAGGATGTTTATCATTTTTGTCTTCTTTTACTTAATAAAAATAATAGTTTTTCTAACTTGGTCCAGGATCGTTTTTGTGTGGTGTTTTGTTCTTTTACTGTTTGAAGTATTGTACAAATCCTTTACAAATTGCCTCCGGATTAAGCTTGACTTCTCTGTGCCAAGCTACCAGAGGATAGAGCACAGGTTAATTTATGATTCGCTTGTGCCTCACCCTGACAAAGACTGTGGTTGCAGCTTGACCAGGACTCAAGCCCCAGTTACCCAACGATCCAATTTCTTACACCCAGTCCTTAATTTTCAGTAAGACCTATGTATTACTAGGTTTCATTGCAAAATATCAACTACAGCGTTCACAGAATGACATAGTGAATGAATATTAGTTAGAAAGGTTGTTTTTTGCAACCCTATGTATTTGGCTGAAAGCGCAGTGCTGATGGCCTTCAAGGAGTCCCTTGCTCACTTTGCCACTGGATTCAAGCAAGCCGGGCTGAAGATGGCTTAAATGCCAGAAACCAATCCTCGGAAGCTTCTTTCTGGTCCAGGGAAGGCATGGCTTGGCAGTTCGGGCTGGACTGTTCCCATGAGGCACAGGGTCAGGCTGATTTGCATATGGCCATGTCTGAACTGGGGTGGCAGAGTGGGCTAAAGAATGGTGATAGATTAAACCCAGATCTGTCGACTGGGTGTAAGTGTTTGATTGGTTCAGATGCTCCGTCCATCACCACCCCCTTTTGTACCGCTTTGTTCGCCATTAGTTGGCAGGGTATGCTCAGACGTGAGTCCCTTGCTCACTTTGCCACTGGATTCAAGCAAGCCGGGCTGAAGACGGCTGAAATGCCAGAAACCGGTCCTTGGAAGCTTGTTTCCGGTCCAGGGAAGGCATGACTTAGCAGTTCGGGCTGGACTGTTCCCATGAGGCACAGGGTCAGACTGATTTGCATATGGCCATGTCTGAACTGGGGTGGCAGAGTGGGCTAAAGAACGGTGATGGATTAAACCCAGATCTGTAGGCTGGGTGTGAGTGTTTGATTGGTTCAGATGCTCCGTCCATCACCACCCCCTTTTGTACCGCTTTGTTCGCCATAAGTTGGCAGGGTATGCTCAGACGTGAGTCCCTTGCTCACTTTGCCACTGGATTCAAGCAAGCCGGGCTGAAGATGGCTGAAATGCCAGAAACCGGTCCTCAGAAGCTTGTTTCTGGTCCAGGGAAGGCATGGCTTGGCAGTTCGGGCTGGACTGTTCCCATGAGGCACAGGGTCAGACTGATTTGCATTTGGCCATGTCTGCACTGGGGTGGCAGAGTGGGCTAAAGAACGGTGATGGATTAAACCCAGATCTGTTGACTGGGTGTGAGTGTTTGATTGGTTCAGATGCTCCATCCATCACCACCCCCTTTTGTACCGCTTTGTTCGCCATAAGTTGGCAGGGTATGCTCAGACGTGAGTCCCTTGCTCACTTTGCCACTGGATTCAAGCAAGCCGGGCTGAAGACGGCTGAAATGCCAGAAACCGGTCCTCGGAAGCTTGTTTCCGGTCCAGGGAAGGCATGGCTTGGCATTTCGGGCTGGACTGTTTCCATGATGCACAGGGTCAGACTGATTTGCATATGGCCATGTCTGATCTGGGGTGGCAGAATGGGCTAAAGAACGGTGATGGATTAAACCCAGATCTGTTGACTGGGTGTGAGTGTTTGATTGGTTCAGATGCTCCGACCATCACCACCCCCTTTTGTACGGCTTTCAAGGAACACCAGACCACCATGCCTGCATTGCACACCTAAACAGGATTCTTTTAAAACAGCCCATGATACTCCTTGGAAGAGCTGGTGTTACTTTAAAGAAAATTCATGATTGAGAAGACATTGGTGAAAGTATGCACTACCTCCATGGCCCACTGCCTGCCCCTCCCTCCACAGGTCAGGCAAAATGAATTCCAAAGGGAAGCTGTTGAAGAGGACAGCCACATCTTTGAGAATTAGTTACTACCTCCTTGGACGAGTCTGTAATTGTTCAATAGTTTGCAGCTATAATAGTGGTTGCAATCTACTGCTATGTATCTTACCAAATCACAGTTTAGAGGGTGTGTCCTTCCTAATTGTGCTTCGGTATAGGTTAATAACCCCATTTTGTGAGTCGGAAATTAATGTCTGGCCCAAACTAGGGGTTGAATAGCCCCGGGAAATGGGACAACCCGGAATGCAGGAGGCGGTCCCGAAAATAAAATTAGGATGCGCCCGCCACACTAGTGGGCGCATCCCGCATTTTTACCATTACGGCGGGCGGTGCTGCCAGCAGCCCCAAGGCAAGGTCAAAAATGCAAGTTGTGCATTTGAATGCACAACGTGACAGGCACCGCGCGGTGCCTGCCACGTTGTACATGTAAATGCAGGGGGGTACCATAGGTACCCCCCATGTGCACCCCCAAAATACCCGAGGGCCCACTAAGGGCTCCTAATGGCAAGGACCGCATGTCTTTCCGTGGCTGCAACGCCACCACAGAAAGGCAAATCCCCACATGTGTCCTAATATGGATGGTGGTGTCTACCAGACACCGTCACCATATTAAACCCCTTTAATAATAATAAATATGTGTTTAATACATACCAAAAAGTCAATTTGTGGTTGCAAGTCTTGTGATTTTGAAAAGTACAGGGTTTGCAATAGGAAAACAGCTTCGTACACCCGGCCCAAAGAGTCTATGTAAAGAACAAGTTGTGATGCAATCATTATGATTAGAATTCTTTATCAATAAAAAAATACAGCCAAAGCACCTTTGTGACAGCCATATCAGGTATTCCCATCAGGAAACATTATGACAGTAGAACAAGGATTACACATAAGGAAGCGGCATTACTTGCAGAATTGTACCATACCAAATCATGGTTTAAATATGCAGCTAATTGTACACAAGGATTCCTGGAAGGGAGTGCCCTACTTTTGGTTAAATAGTGTTAATAGCTAAGTCATGCTTGCTATGTTATGGGCAAATATTTATTTATAGAAAGCGGTGGCCGCCTTGCTGTGCCATACATGTAATTTTAATTAAGCAATATTGTCCAAGGTGGAAGGTGCTTCCAGGTGCTTCAAGGTAGGTATTGACTAGGGTGGAGTCGGAGGGACCTAAGGCTAAGCTGAGGACCCTACTCTACTCTGGTCAGTAACTACCTGGCTGTGCCCTTTCCCCCTGAATAATATTGCTAATGTAAATCAGACTCTTAAAAGTTGAGGCAATATTCACAAAACTGTCTGTTAGTAGGTGTGTTTTTCAACAGACTATTTACTTGGAATGTTACACGAAGCATCCATGTAGGATTTATTTTAGTAATTGTTGTTCCATTGAAATGCATTGTGGTAAATGCCTGGTTTTGAGTTTCAGGTTTTAGTTGCAATATAAATCATTAGTTGGTAGTTTCATACTAATTTTAGTAAGGTGTTCAGTTCCAATGTGATTTTATCCTGTGAAAATGCTGTTCCTCTGCAGGGATCTGAAAAAACATGTTTTAGAAAAAAAAATCCTCATGATTTTGTTTATAGAGTTTCCTTAAGATTCCTCAAAAAGAAATGAGAAAACATGTTCTCTAACTTTACAAATATCATCCTTATCCATGTGAGAAGTAAGCCTGAAATCTTAATAAAAACATGTACTTCCAGCAGCAGATACGGTCTGCCATTTGATTCCCTGTGTTCTATTACTTTTTCACCACAGAGTTCTAATTAACATCTACTACACTGATATTCGAAATTCATGACAAATATAAGGCACACCTGAATGGCCTATTGCAGGAATTATAGAGATTCCTAAACAGGAGACTGCAGTAAAATAACAAAATAAGAGGTTTCATTTTTTCATAACAATGGTCAATAGTGCTCTAGAATGCTAAAATGAGAACACATTTTCTTTAAATTCACAAACATCTTCCTCATCCACGTCAGAAAAAAAGTCTGGCATCCTGCACAAAATATATACTTGCAACATTCTGTCAGTTGACTCCCCAATAGTGTATGTACTTCAGCTTCACCACAGAGTTCTATTGAACAACAAGAGTGCTAACATATTATATTGAAGACAAAAGTGAGGCCTTCCTTAATATCATTTTGTTAGAATATGAGTTGTTGAGCTTAAAGCTTTAATGGGGAGTAAGCTGAAGTCATTTAGCAATGAAGAGTTAATGCAGATATGAAACAAATTGGTGAACATTTGAGGGTAGTTATTGTTTTTTAGTTATTATATGCGGAAGATAAATCTCAAAGTGGCTAAAATAGTTAAAGAGAGAGAACCCTATCCAAGTCCAGCATCCCCTTTCCAGTTTGTCTACTCAGGCTACCCAACTTCTCTGTCACTTAATATATTTCTAATTTTAAAATAGAAACATTTTGATAGATGTTGTGTTGGGAATCTCCCCTGCATGGTGTGCAGTAATGTCCCCTGACCTGAAAGCCCTACTGCGAGTATGTGATATGGGGTTGCCACCCGGACATTTTTTTATCAGCATCAGCAATGTAGGAAGGTGAGATCCTTCTGCATGGTTACCCCCACTTTGTGCCCGGTGCTAATCTGTATTTTGACTAGTCTGACTGGGATCCTGCTAATCAGGACCTGAGTCTCTCTCCTTTCTCCCTAAATTGGTTTGTTCAGTACTTAAGTACACTCCAGATTGGATACTGAGGTACCTTTATTAGTCCCTTGTATATGGTACTAAGGCACCCAGGGCATAGGTACTCCAGATGTCTCCAATGGGCTGAAGCATGTAGTATGCCACCCATGACAGACCATTCAAAATGTAACTACAGGCCTGCCTTTGCAGCCTGTGTAAGTTGGTGCATGCACCACATACTAAAGATATAGGTTTACTATATCTAAGGGTCACTGCACTTAAAACCTATAGCAGGCCTTTGCAATCCTGAAGGCAGGCTGCTTGGCTCTAAGTGAGAGGGTGACCCGCATGAGCAGGACACCCCTGCAGCCTACAGAGTCCATTCTCCCGGGTTGTCAGTGAAGCAGCCATATACTATATAGAGGGGCATCGCTTAAGTATGTGATGACCATCTTGAAAACAGCTGCAATGAATCCTATCATGTTTGGTATCACACATCAAACGGTGTGGAGGTATGATTCCAAGCACTGGCAGAGCTCTCCTTTAGGCTCTCAGTGTTCCCGGTGCCAACCTTCTTTTCCCGGACAGCACAAAATGGTTGCTGCTGACCAGACACACATTTCTGCCCTCCTGCTGCTGAGCCAAGCTCGAGCAGAGGACGTTGAAACAATAGACACCCTGTCCAGGATTTCGTGTATTAGGACCGGGTGGGTGCGCTTGCCAGTGCCTGAAAGTCTGCATGAGGGGTATATTTAGTGTCCCTGTGCATAGTCCAGTTCAAACCAGTTCTGGGAGCCATTGTCTCCTACTCTGGTGCGAAACTGGCCCCCTAAATCTTCCCAACCCTCTCCCTAGGGTACTTAAGGGCTTACTTGGGCGTAGGTCCCTGGATTCGTTGTGGGATAAGATTCAGAAATGAAACCACTGCACTTCTATCATCTGGGCACTCTGGACTTTGCTGGACATCGTTTGAGCATGAGTTCATCTCCCTTCCAGTCTGCTGCAACGTCTGTGCCTGTGCATCATACAGGAACCTCCAAGGCCTGTGAAGCATCAAGGACAACTAAAGTAATCTTCATTAGGGAGAAAGAGTCACTCCCCTGCATTCGCAGGCACCTCACCACTACTGACTGGTCTGCTGATCCCAAGCTCCTGCGGACTCCGAAGGGTTCAACAACACAGGTGGTGGTTATCTACGTCTCTCGAGGCCCACGCTGTCCTCTCACCAAGCTTGAGGTCAGAATCCCTCGTGGAGGCTGCATTAACCGAACCCCTGTGCTCCGTGTACTTTTGCAAGTGCATATGCTTGTTGGCAACTTTGTGACAAGTGCCTTGGACTCCAAGTAGTCCCAATCTCCAGCAAGTTCTTCCACCATGATCTTCAGCCACACCACCTCATGGGCACCGTGGCCTGCTCCTTTTGGTGAGCTGTTTGAGGTCTTCTAGTGACCCTTATGCCTCCGGCCTGTGGGTCCATTTGAGGGTCACCTATGTTTTCCTTGGGCTCCCCTGGTTGGCTTGGGGCCTTCCCTGACCCCCCTGCTTGTGGTGAGTCTACTGGACCTTGGTGATCCCAACTGTGCACCTTCTTGACTTCGTGTGTGGGTTGCCTTTCCCAAGGCTTGTTGGTGCTCGAGCCGGACACCAACCCCTCATCTCTCGCCATCCTTTGTGGGACAGCTCATATCCAGGTCTTGATCTTCCTCAGCGTCACCTGGTCCTCCCAGCTGCAGAGTCAAGGTCACTGTTATCTTTCCTGAAGCACCCAACATCAGAGGGCATTCGTCTTTCACATCTCCTGGTCACTCCTGAGTGACATAGACCCCATCCCCTCTGCTTTCATGTACTCCTCTCCAAGAATCCACATTTGGATTCCCACGGACACTCTCTCCTATTCCAGCAGCAGCACTTTCCTGAAGTCCTCCATTGGGTTTCTGACACCACTTCACATGTATGCATCCGGCTTCCCTGGTGTAGGTAATGTGGGTACTAAGGTATCCATGGTTGGGGTGGCTCTCCAACCTTCTGTCTTCCACCGGGTTTCTTCAGGGCCCACTGGTAATGGTCCTTAATCTTTAAAATTCCAACCACGACTTTCACATAGACTTGTACAGATCCTGAGGTCGTGTTCCCACACGCTCTCTGTGGAGTCCCTATCTACTTGTAATAACAAACGGGTGGGTTGAGGGTCCAAGGGAATATTTTAAGACCAAAGCACAGTTATAGCCCCCTACCAAAATATGATAAACACAAAAATAATAACTGTGGGTCTACAAAAAGTCTATGTGTGTCCTGATGGTTCTATGTGTCCCTAAAGTATGTTACCAAGGCACACAACAGAATATTGTACGGTGTGAGAGAATATCCATCAGTTACTCTTTCTATACCACCCTTTCATCATGTGGACCACTTCACAGAGTGGAAGAGTCCATGTTGTGGCCACCTCAATAGATATTGAAATGAGATGGCTAGCCCTATCTACTTACCATGGGTAGTTCTGTGGGTTGCATACTATAGCAAGCCTATCGACTTGAATGTCGTGTGCACTGTTCACTGCAGACTATTTAACATTTTATAGATCACAATATGCCAAAATACTCCATTTTATCTCATTTTTCATTCTTCATGCTCAACCTTTTTGTGATTTTTCACATTATTTTCAATGTTTCAAGCTTGTGATATACAAAAAACTTTCAAAAATATAAATTCACTTTCATTTTTGTTTAACATCAATATAGTACTGTGACATTATTCGTAATACATAAGATGCACATCCTGTTTCTTTTCATGTCCGAAGCATTTCGGGACAATTAAGTGCCTTCCTCAGGGGAATACACCTTTATAAATCAGTGTTTCAGAGTACATGGAGTCACCCAATCACCCAATCACCCAATGTCCATATACTGATGCACAATTGCTAACCTTAAGATGAATAAAAGCTCTGTATATTAGAATCTGTGTACATGTCCACCTGAAACCTGTGTGTAATAAACGTGCAATATATGAAAATAAGTGTTTTATAACAAAAATACACCACAATGCAAATGTGCTTAGCTTCCTAATGTTTATAATGGTGACCAGGTCTAAAAACATCCTGTCACCTTGGTGTTATACCCCAGTGCGCCTACCTCTCGTCCAACCAAATGCTTACTATATCCTTGTTAAATTCCAAACTAACCTCTGCTCAAAACCTGCTGAAACCAAAAACCAATAGTCAGTTTCACTACGCATGAAAAAATCACATATCAACCACCAGTCATACCACTCAGTGTGAGCTCGCCCTCAAATAATATCAGTGATCTTAGTATGACCAAATCTTTTTATCTGGGTCCCAAGAGTAGTGGCCTGTTTGCTCACTTGTATAAGTTAAACTGCTGCAGGTGCTCACGCAAATTTACAGGAGACCCCCCACACAGCTAGTATTCACAGCTGATGCCATTGCCAAATGAGCAGAACAGGGCTATTGAAAGTTAATTTTCTCTCTGTCACGTGTATTTCTCTGTCTCAACCTCTTCCCTGCTCTCTGCCTACCTATACCTCAGAACCTTTATCTGTGTACTCAGTGTCATCTTAAGAATTTTGGGGACCTTGCCAAGACATATTACAGCCGTTATTGTGAGATGTCATTTATTTTTTATAACGTATAATTGAATGGTGTTTGGCATTAAGCGAGCTTGAATTAGCAGAAGATGGATAATAATGTTAAAAGTTGTTCTGAAAAGTGGCCACCACTATGTGGAAATCAAAAATAATTGGCGTGAGCATGAGCTGAAGCCATCTTGATGGTGGCATCCATTTTTGTCAGCTATGTAATTCTTCCCTCTTCACTCTTGCTTGCCTTTCTATTCTGCTTGTGTCATCACCTTTAGTTAACTCCTTCTGTACTGAGCCAAAGCAATGTATGAGAAAAGATCTGTAGCTTCTAGAATGCACCTGGCTAAAGATGTAACTGTCGATCACTCTTTGCCACTGTAAATAGTTCTATTCCCCCTCCCACTTTGCTGACTAAGTGATCTCCATCTGCCCATGTTTGTCTGTAGTTATTCCTGTGTATGCGTGTACCTTCTATTTGTAACTACATGCCTACAGTGCAGAAAAAGTTGTATATAAGGGCTGTGTTCTGTGACTTCAGTGTACTACCTCAAGCAGCACTCGAGGGTGCTGTGTGGATGTAGTCCCAGTCATGAGTGATTAATAAACTTGTTCTTTGAATTCCACCGTCAGTGCCAATCTCTATTTTGTTGGTCTAAGGACCTGTGGACAAGATAAGGGTGAGCCCTGCACCGGTGTGCCCCTTAAAAGGGCACATTTCCACAACTATATGACTTGCCAGTGCCACAATATTCCTTAAGAGGACAGTGAGATAAGCAGTGGCCTATACAATCAGTTATCACTCTTTTGCATGTCTGTGGAGGACCTCTCTGTGAAGCCTGTGATTGTTAGCCATTACTACCGATGAAAGTCAAGTGCTGACAAGGTTGTACTTGGACTAGTTTCGCAGAGCCATTGTAGGATGTTCCCCAGGGAGTCAGAGGCAAATTACCTCTGACCCCATGGCTGTTGACCTATCAGCACTTGCTTGCCATGTGGCCCCCCAGAACATGGTCTGATAGAAGGCATCATTGACCTGATTACAAGTCTTACAGACTGGCAGGGGCGCAGTGGTGGCGGTCTGGCCACCGCTGCACCGGCGGTCTGTCCCCCCCCCCCATTATGAGTTGTGCAGTCGGACCGCCATTGCTGCCAGGGAACGGCCATTCCCTGGCGGTTTTGCTGTGGTCAGAGGCTGCAACATGCTAGGGGGGACTGGCGCAGTCCTGCAAGTATATGAAGAGTTTCCTATCCTCCTCGCACAGAGAAGAAACAAAGTGGGTCCTACAGGGGCCCCTGTGCCTCCTCCAAATATGGATGCACACCAGTTCCTGCAAGGCATGGGCTTTTGAGTCCATGCCGTGCAAGAACCTTGTTGTGTGGGGCCATTGCGGTACCTTTTTTAAAGGCACCGCCACACAATCTGTCGGGTCGCAGCAAGTCTCTGGGGTGCGGGCATGGCAATGGCATACAACCCGCTCTCTCATCGCCAAAATTCATAATTGTGCCCGAAGTGTTTTTCTTAATCTTCTATTTAACTGCATGCAAGTAGATTTTTAATTTTTATGTGTATGCTCTGTTTTCTGTATAGGAATCTGAATGATATTTAAGCTGCCTTCTACATCACCATATGTCCCAGTGCAGGCACATTATTTGAGCTTGATGAACTTTCTAGTTCTTTATTAGAACTCTGTGATCTTGATAGGCAGCTGTTCTTGGGAGAAGATACAGGAATATGTTGTTTAATACTGTAATGAAGCTCGGATCATGTACCAGCTATAAATCTCCTGAGTGGATCCCAGCTAAGAGCCAATTAAAATGCAGCATTTTTGGTAGTGTACAGCTGTCTGATTTACAATTCACACAGTTCCCCATCGCATCCTTTACTTTTTGAGTTCCATCCTTCCTTCCTTCTGTTATTTTAGTACAGCTAGCATGAATGTCCATCTTCTCACTACCAAATGTAGACCTTTAGCTTTTTGGTTCTGAACATCAAATGACATCTTCCTTTGTTCACTATGAATATGTTACGCTTTTAATAAATGTTGCTTGATTGTCAAAAGGTGTACAGATGGTATATTCTCTTTATATATGAGAATAAAAATCATTTAAACCAGTATCTAGCAGTTTCACAAACAAAATACTCATATGCAACTGATGCTGCAAGTAAATAAACTGGGGGGAATATTTTTTAGGGCATTGATACATGCTTGCACCACACATCGTGGTACATGCACGACGCAAACCTCTAAGTCATATTGATGAACACACACAAAGACACTTTGTGTGACTTTAAATGGCTTCAAAAATAAGGAGTAATGTAACGCAGCACAAATCTTTGTGTTGCATTACTCTGTGCAAGGGAGGGGTTCCATGGCCATTGCAGTGGGTGCTCCAACACAAATCCTATTGGCTTTTTATGCATTCTCAGAATTACCAAAGGTGGTAAACCTGGCAATGTGCCAAACACATACACCTCCTCATGTGAGGCATACCAAGGAGTAATATCTTTACTTCTACTTGTTTTTTCCACTTTCTGTGCATGCTACATTTTGAGGCACACACACAAAGAAAAAAATGCCACTATGGTTTGTTTTTGTGCAAGAATGTGCCCCTTACTGCGCAAAAACAATCCTGCCTACAAGACAGGCACCCTTGCACCATGGTGGATGGGTGCCTGCGTTGGTGCTAGGCTGCCGAAATGGTGCCGGTGCCGGTGCAGGAGGAAAGGACAGTAATGCACCGTATTGGATAAATACGATGCCTTCCTGCCCTTTCCCTGTAATTCAGGGCATTGCAGCCCGGTACCACAATTTTCGTAAATATGTCCTGAGGTCTCAGCAGGATTACAACTGTGTGTTACAGTCAAACAAAGAATGTGTGAATCAAGTTTAAGATCTAAAGATGATATTCATGGAACAAGATGTGATTATTGCACAGTGCAAGATGTAAATGGTGCAATAGGCCTGCTGTGTTACCTAAGTGGACTAATGCATTCATTACAAGGATATGTGTTTTACCTCGTTCTCATGTTCAGATCTAGTTGGGTCCACTGAACTTTGATCTCTCTGATCAATAAAATGAGCACCATTGAGTTGGGTAACAATAAACATCTAACATTTCAGCGCCCGGACACCCTTCTGAGTGAACAAGCGCTTTACAAATACAGACGTTGTGTAACAAGTCAAAACAAATTAGTTGACTTGTTTATGTAAATAGCCCATTATTTAAATCACTTCAAAAGCGCACAATTATATTTTACTTGTCACAATGGTTAATAGGGGATATCGAGAAAATATAGAATTATAGATGAGTAACAGTAACTAACAGTGGCCTTTCACCAAATGTTTCTGAGTGACATGAGATAGACCACAAGAGTGAAGCTCAGGTTGTCTATAATATCACTCAGAACCCCAAGTTGAAAAACATCTACGTTATTCAAATGTTGCCATCTACACTTTGAAACTTTGTTCGGAGCCTTTTGTTTCAATAGCTAAGCAGAACTCAAGGAGTAATGGAGAAGCCATACAGAATACCACCTCTCCTTCCCCTCCCAAATGTAACATAAGCCAACCATAGCCCTATATATTTAGCCCACTCTGTCCTCAGAGTTGGCAAAATCAGTGCTAAGATCACAAGGGTTTCTTGCATTATCAGAGTAAGTCTGTAATTTTGTTTTCTGCTCATTTTTATTACATTAATTGTGAATATTAGTTTATTATTCACTATTAGTGTAATAAAAAGTGGAACAGCAAGATCTGGACCTTCACTGGCATCTTAGGTGGGAAAAATAAAATGGCTTTAAGTGTATGTTATGTGCATGCATGTGGGTGGGAGTGAGTTTGTGTGAGAGCGTGCATATGTGTGAGCATGTATGTTTGTATATGAGATCGTGGTTGTGTGCGTGTGTCAAAACGAGTGAGCAATTATAAGTCAGTCAGAGTACGAGGGAGTGAGAGAATGTGAATGAGTGATTCAGGGTCAGAGTGAGTGCGAGAGACTAGGTGAAAATGAATGAGTGCAAGTGAGTGCTAATGAGAGAATGAATGTGAGTAGGTGAATGTAAGTGAGCCTGTGATTTCATGCTTGCACATCTGCTGTTTGAACTGGCATGCCTCTTGTCGTATATAAGCACCCTTGGAAAAATGTTGGCACTTGCTTACAGGAGAAAATACTGCCATCTGGAAACCCTCAGCAAAATACTAGTGCTGGCATACTGTAGGTAAATATTGGCAAAGGGCACACATGAAAAAACACCAGTGCCAGCCTACTGGAGGAAATTCTTGACATTGGTTGCACATGTGGCAAATTGCTGGTGATGGCACATTGGAGGGAATTCTTGGCATATGGGAAGACAACTGTGGCATTGTCAAGGGGCCATCCATGACAAAATGCAATCCACGACATATTAGACATAACCTTTGACATAAGGGACTTCCATAGTGAAAGAGAATCAATATTGGGAAAATTCTGGCATTGGCATATTGTAGCTAATGTTTGGGCAAAAGGGTCCACCATAGCAAAATGCTGGCCCTAGCAATGGAGGTAATTTTTTTGCACAAGGAGGCAACCAAATCACTTTTTAAAAACACAATTGCGTGAACTCATGGGGACTGTCAAGTTTCATCCGCTTAGCAATACACTTGCTATAAGTGCTAAGTGCCTCCTTAAGAGGAAAAAGCCACAAGGGCAAAAATCCTCATTGGCAATCAAAACTTTGCTAGC
The DNA here is from genome assembly GCF_964263255.1 of Lissotriton vulgaris. Classification (NCBI taxonomy): domain Eukaryota; kingdom Metazoa; phylum Chordata; class Amphibia; order Caudata; family Salamandridae; genus Lissotriton; species Lissotriton vulgaris. The sequence goes on from NC_141691.1 coordinate 1,451,060,516, forward strand.
ATTCCCGCCAAGAATTTTCAATTCTATTAAGGTCACAGAGGCTTCAGATTATGCTTCTCTTAACTTCATTGCAAATCACAGCAGCCAATAACAACATACAATTAGTTTAATGAAACTACATTGCCCATGATGCTTGCTCCAAGCCACGCTTCCATAACCCATAAGAGCCGTCTGTGCATCCTCTTTCTTTGCAGAGAACAAAGTCCAAGAAACAAGAACAAGTCGTAAACTTCCTCCAACGTGGTTGTATGGCATTACAATGAGGGCTTTTACCCCGCACGCCATTACAACGCGGGGATTACAACGAAAGTCGGTACAAAGACTTTCGCTGGAGGGTGCTGGATAGTGGAATAGTTTACATTTCTATTCCGACTCCAGCCCACTTTGACAGTAGGGAAGGTGTTGGATAGAATATTAAACTATTCCCTATCCAACAGCGCCCTCCAGCGAAAGTCGTCGTAATGACTTTCGTTGTAATCCCTGCGTTGTAATGGCAGTGCGGGGTAATCCCCGCGTTGTCATGGCTGTTCCCCCTCCAACGTGGAGTAACCAGGAACTTCAATCTTAACCATTCGTGAATAATCACCAGCTAGTCCGACTTCTTATCGGATCCTGAAACAAAGGGAAATGAAATACCCGTAATCACTGTATTACAATGCATGTCATAACAAGTCATGGGCGGGCAAGCTTTAATACAAACAGTAAAGCCGGGTGGGATAATCCTCGCCTCGGTGTCCTTAAAAGAATTGAAAATTCTTGGCGCGAATGCTAGCAATTTTTTTATTCTATTACAGGACCGGAGGCTTCAAATTATGCTAGTTTAACGCTTTCTAAATACCACAGATGTAATGTCACCCACCTGCATTTAATAAAATGTTTTAAAAGTTGATTCTGAGGACTAATCAGCGCAACACATGATGTCCTGAATGCTAGAACCCAACATGTAAGACTTAGAGGCCATAGCGCCCCTGACAGAATGAGCACCAAATCGTTGGAGATCAATACCAGCCTCCTGCATAATAAATCTAAGCCATCTGGCAATGGTGGCAGCCACCACTGGCTTGAACGGTTTCTGTAAAGAAATCAACAATTGCGAGCAACCCCTAGGTCTCAATGAGCACGTGCATTCTTCATACACCTTTAAACAATGCACTACACATAACTTCTCATTGTCTGGAAAAGCATTGTAATCAATGTGCCTTGAATATGTTTTGGTACGACCAGTAATATGAAAAGAAACTCCCTCCGGAGTAAATACTCTACCTGTAACGTCGAGAGCTCTTACATCCGATGAACGTCTGCATGCTGACAGGCAAAGCAACATAGCTAACTTAGCCTAGAAAGGAGATTGTTAACCGGCCAACGATTAAATAAGGAGATTACCAAGGAAACATCCCAGAGACCCGTATACTTGGGTTTAGGAGGATTAGCAACCCGAATACACTTAAGCAGCTTGCACACTACCGGGTGCATACCTACCGGTTTCCCGTCTACTAGCTCGTGACCTGCCGAAATGGATGATCTGAAGTTATTCACCGAGCGGTAAGCAAGTCCTCCGGAAGCCTTATCCGATAGGAAATTCAAAACGTAGGATAACTCAGCCCCCACGGGATCCAAACCCCGTTCCAGGCACCAATCCAGCCAGTTTTTCCAGGCTTAGGAATAACGCTTCCGTGTGGACGGGGCCCAGGCTTGTTTGAGAAACTCTGAAGCTTTGTCCGAAACTACTGGCAAGTGCCACTGTTGCCGGAAAGCCTCCATGCCATCAGTGTGAGGCGGCCCTGTAGGATCATCGGATGTTGTTCCATGAGCGGGCCCCGGACTAGCGATGTCGATTCTGGGAGCAACCTGGGAAGGTCGCAACTCCACTGCATCAACTTCGGAAACCAAGGTTGAGACATCCACCACGGACTTACCCTGAGGATCAACAGAAACAGCGGGTAAGCATACTGAACTGCGCTCGACCAATCCTGCAGGAATGCATCGGTCGCCATTGCCAACGGGTCCAGCTTCCAGCTGAAGAATCGATTGATCTGGTACGTAAGCCTGGAGGCAAAGAGGTCTATCTAAAAGGGACCCCAAATGTTCTGTAACCACTGAAAAACCACGGGAAGCAGCTTTCAATCGCTGAAATCCCTGAGATGTCTGGAATTCCAGTCTGCCACCTGATTGGACTGGCCTGGGATGTACTCCGCAATCACCGAGATCTGATGGTTGAGGCAATAGTGCCAAAAATCCTTGGCCATCTCGACCAGCAGAGACGACCTCGTGCCTCCCAACTTGTTTATATACCTCACCGCCGACACATTGTCCATGCGGAGGAGGATGCAACATGAGGTCTGCCTCGGGGATAATGTCTGAATTGCAAACGAACCCACCAGGAGTTCCAGGCAATTGCTATGCAGGGACAAATCCTGCTGAGACCATCTTCCACCTGTGGAGACTCCTCCGCAGCGCGCTCCCCAGCCCCACCGGCTGGCGTCTGACTCGATCACAATCTCTGGTTGTCATCCGAAAAATCGCTCTGCCATTCCACGTATCTACGTGGCCCAGCCACCACTGCAATTCGGTCCTCACCTCCTGAGTCAATGGAACGGCATCCACGTAGGATAAGCCTTTCCTGAAGATGCTGTATTTTCAGGCGCTGCAAGGCTCTGTAATGAATCGTGCCTGGGAAAATGGCCTGAATCGAGGAAGCCAGAATTCCCACCACTCTGGCAATGGCCCTCAACGAGACCGTCTGTTTGCTTAACAAAGCCATTATCTCCTTCTTGAGATCCTTCAGCTTTGATTTGGGAAGGCACAATTGTGCAGTCTGAGAGTTTATGGTGAATCTGAGGAATTCTATTGTTTGAGTCGGTGAAAGAACTGTTTTGGAAGGGTTGATGACAAAGCCCAAACTCTGCAGCAGCGCAGTCGTGAGCTGCAACTGCTGAAGAAGTATGTCCGGACTCTGGGCCATCAACAAGATGTCATCCAGATAGATAATGAGCCGCACACCCCGTTCCCGCAGGTGTGCTACAACTGGTTTCATCACCTTGGTGAAACACCATGGCACCGATGAAAGCCTGAAAGGAAGGGCCAAATATTCGAACCACTGATTTTTCCACCGGAACTGCAGGAATCGCCGGTGGGGGGGAAAATTGGGATAGAGAGATAGGCGTCCTTTATTTATTTATTTATTTAGGTTCTTGTATAGCGCAGGAATCGACCCAGAGGGTATCTCCGCGCTTATGGTCTTCCAAGATGCCAGATCAGAAACATAATCAGAGGGAGGCCAAGGTCTTATATGGCTGCAAACAGATGAGTTTTTAGAGCTTTCTTAAAGGTCTGTATGTTAGTAATTTGTCTTAAGGCAAGGGGCAAATTGTTCCACAGAATGGGGCCCTTATAGGACAGGGCACAGCCCCCTTGTCTTGCCTTCTTGATCCGGGGGACTTGTAACAATGATAGGTTACTAGAACGCAATGAGCGAGTAGGGATATACAGCTGAAATAGTTCAGCCAGATATTTAGGGCCGAGTCCCTGAAGGCATCTATGAATTATACAGCACACTTTAAACTCGATTTGCTGGCGGATGGGCAACCAGTGGAGTTTATACAAAAGAGGGCGTGAGGAGGACCTAGGAGGGGCATCAAGAATTAATCTGGCCGCAGTATTCTGGACTACCTGCAAACGACTCAACTGCTCCTCGTTGTCAGAGAGTAATAGTCCGTTGCAGTAGTCCAATCTACTGACGACAAGTGTCTGGACCAATGATTTCCTGTAGCAGTCGTCCAGGAGTGGGAATACGCATCTCAGGAGCCCAATGGTCCTGAAACAGGTACCCGCCACCAGACTCACATGTTCCTTTAGTAACAGCGCCTGATCTAGCCGTACCCCCAGATTTTTCACTGTCTGCTTAGGGAGAGGAGCAGATCATAGATCCGGGGGCCACCACTCAGGTGACCACAAGAGAGGGGCTTCTCCAAAAAGCACGACCTCCGTCTTGATTACATTGCATTGCAAGCAATTGGAGGCCATCCAGTCAGATACTGCTCTCATACCGGTGGCAAATGCCTGTTTAGTTGCCGGTGTCAGGGTATGGAAGGGAAACAAAAGCTGAGTATCGTCAGCATACGATATTGGAGTGAACCCATATTCTCTCACAATTTCCGCCAAGGGGGCCACATACACGTTGAAAAGTGTGGGGCTTAGGCATGAGCCCTGTGGAACCCCCTTGGTGAGCTCCCTAGAGATTGATTGATGGGAGCCCAGCCTGACGGTTTGTGACCGACCCGAGAGAAAGCTTTTTAGCCAGGCCAGAGCCGAACCGCCTATTCCCACCTTCCGCAGACGACCGAGAAGAATGTCATGCGAAACTGTATCAAAGGCAGCGGACAAATCCAACAACACCAAGATCATGGAGCCTCCTCTATCCTGTGCCATCCTGATGGTATTGGTCACGGAGAGAAGGGCCGACTCGGTGCTGTGGTTGGGTCTGAACCCAGATTGAGAATGGTCCAGACCACCCGCTGCCTCGATAAACTTGGATAGATGGATATTTACATGTTTCTCGGTCATCTTGCTGATATGAGGAAGTAGAGAATTAGGGCGAAGATTGGAAAGGTCGGACAAAGGCAGGGCTGCATTCTTTCGAATAGGGTTCACTACCGCTCTCTTCCATTCACCTGGTACATGACCTCTAAGGGACAGATTGATCACAGTTTGAATTCCAGGTAAGAGCAGATTCCCTATAGAGCCCACCATCTTTGCTGGCAGAAGATCTGATGGAGATCCTGTTTTAATTTGACTGGCCAGAGAAGTAACTTCAGAAAGATTAATCTCAGGAATTAAGGTAAGTGAGATGCTGGCACCCACAGAGGGCAGAGATGGGGTAGGTGAAATAGGTGATGTCGGGGAGGAACTGATGGTATTACACCCGACAATCCCTGACTTCTTAATCTTCTCGTAGATAAGCTCTATTTTGTTCTCGAAGAAAAGCGATAGTTCATCACACAGGATTTGAGAGAAGTCATCTGGACTCTCGCAGGCCACAGGTTTTGTAAAGGACTGTAGTATCTTATTGAGTTCTCTGGACGAGTTGCCTGCTTCAACCAATTGTGATGCAAGACAGTTCCTCCTGGCCATCTTTAAGTTTTTATGATAAGAGGCCAGGGCATAAGTATACTCTTTCTTACTATTATCCATGTGTGATTTCCTCCAAGCCTTTTTGAGCTTTCTACACTTCTGTTTCTCGCCTCTAAGTTTTTCAGTGTACCATACCTCTTGTTTGGATACTGGATGCTGTTTATGAAGCTTCAGTGGGGCCAATAGGTCCACTGCTTCTAAAAGAGCTTTATTGTACTTAGCTAGGGCGGACTCAACATCATCCATCTCTGTGAAGATGGGTTCCTTCCAGACCCTCAACAATTCATCTGGAGTTACCTTGTGCCATGACTTCCGCAAAATAGCAGGGAGAAACTTTTGATGTGAAGCGGCCAGACCACAAAAGAAGAATCAAACCATATGATGGTTAAACCAGCTCACTTGAGACATTGACCAGTATTTAATTTTAGAACAGTTGGTAAAGATTATATCCAGACTATGCCCACCTATATGTGTAGGACCCTCATTTTGGATCTCTAATCCTAAAATTGTAAGATCAGAAAGTAATAGTGCAGTATCAGGATGACTAGGGAGGTCTGCAGGAACATTAAAATCTCCAAGGAGGATAAAGTCTTCTTTGGCTTTCAGATGTGGAGCTAGGAATTCGACTAGGGAAAGTGAAAAGCCCGCGCTTGACCCTGGGGGGCGGTACACTAATGCCCCCTTCCAGTGAGTTTTGGGGGTAAGATTGATCTTAAAGACCATAATTTCCATCATGGGATAGCTTCTTTGTTTTAACAGGGATATCTTCAACCCCTCTTCTCTATACACTATAGCAATACCTCCCCCGGTTTTAACAGGACCATCTAATTTGAGGACCTTATATCCCTTCGGAACTCCTAACTTAATGGCAGGAACTGTGTGAGGCTTTAATCACGTTTCTGTGAGGAAACAGATGTCTGGTTTTACAGTAGTAACCAGATCCCAAAATTCAAGATAGTGCTTAGGTAAAGAGCGAATATTTAAAAGAAAACTTTTTAGACTGTTCGCTGGCGTAGTCTCCTCAGTATTGGGGCAGATGGGAAAAATAGGAGGAAATATTTGAGGATGGGGCCTAGTGGGTAGCTTGTATTCCTCAGCAATACAGGCAATTCCCAGACTAGTAGTAGATGCCTGAAAGCAGCAGTGTCGACATGAAAACGGACCTTCGGGGCATAATAAAGAGCGCGCAACACAACCTACCCGAGGGTCTGGCTGCAGATCTTTAAGCGCCTCGGAGGAATACCAAAAGCTATGACTCGTAGTTGCGTATGAGTCCTTTGGGGTAGAGCCCATGGCCCCTGGTCCCGTCCAGTCACGGACGGGCGCAGACGGGCTTCTCTCTGGCTTGTCTCAGGCGTGTCCTCAGGCGCTCCCCTGCGCGCGACCGCTGCGCGCTCAGATCGACGAGAGGGCTAAGTAGCCCCTCCTTGTCAAAGACTAGACCGCTACCCGCTGCGTGTTAGCGGAAATGGGGTGAGTGTCTCGCTCTTACCTGTCCGCCCTCCGCTCTACGGTGCTAATTGCCGAGTCGGACCGGGGCAGGCAGGCTACAACATCGAGCAGACTTCCTTGAGTGTGGGTTAGATTTTGATTACCCCAGTGACCCCAGCAGCGGGAAAGATAATATTTTAAAAACCACAATACAATTGTGCTTTTAAAACCATTTAAGCTGTGCAATTTAAAAACATAAGAGTTCTGAATTCAACAGAGAAATGTTAGATCTGCTATTAATATGCTTAAAATACCTATATGGCATCTGGCGTCAAGCGGATCGGGGAGACACTGCCACTGTCCTCCCTAGCCGCGGCCAGCCGGCAGCTCCTCGCTGCCTAAGTAGCCTCTCCTTGTCAAAGACTAGACCGCTACCCGCTGCGTGTTAGCGGAAATGGGGTGATTGTCTCGCTCTTACCTGTCCGCCCTCCGCTCTACGGCGCTAATTGCCGAGTCGGACCGGGGCGGGCAGGCTACAACATCGTCCTTGAGATCTAACCGGACTAGCCAATCTCCGTCTTACAACAAATCCGCCAGAAGATGAATACCTTCCATCTTGAAATGGTTGTAAGTCAGAAAATAGTTGAAACCTCGCAGATTCAACACTAATCTGTTGCCACCTCCTTTCTTCTGCAATAAGAATATGTTGCTGAAAAAACTGTGAGGGCCCTCGTTGCATCGAGCTATCGCATGTTTGTGAAGCAGCTACGCAATTTCTGTGTCTATAAAACTGCTTTCTTGTTGGGAAAAATGGAGTTGAGCGGGGAGCTCCTGCTGAAAAGGGGGAGAAGAAAACTCTAGGCAAAACCCCATGATCGTCTGTAACACCCACGCGTTCTGCGTCAGTTTCCACCAATTGTGAAGAAAATGACAAGTGCGACCCCCCAAAGGTAGAACAGAACTGTCTATAACACTCACCTGAGGACTGTTGGGCTTTAAAGCCTGCCCTGTTGCCATTGTTCTGGAAGCGTCCTCGATTGAATCTCCTGTGTGAGGGGTAGAAGGTGCCTCCACGCGTGGAATCCCACTCCCCTCTGCCGTGCCCAAAGTCGCCTCTTTGGGGGCCTTGATTGAAATTTCAGCCTGACGAGCGACCCCTGCCTGGTCCGGCCAGAATAAAAACACCCTGATGGAAAACTCATTTTATTCCTGTTTGGGCTTTGTCCAGGGACGTAAATGTCCCCACGTATTTTGAAACGACCTTAACTAACCTCTCACCGAAGAGATGTCCGTCGGCCAAAGGTCCTGGCTCTGCGTCAGCCAATTGGGTCAAGTTGCTGTCCATCCGAATTAGGAGGGACTTGCGCCTCTCCGCCGAGATCACGCAATTTTCATTGCCTAGGAGGCAAATAGCCCTTTGGGTCCAGCCCGCTAGGATACCAGGATCCACAGGAGTAGACTGCTCCTTGGCCGCCAGGGCCATCTCTAATATTTTCGCGAAGGGTCCGATAACATCTAACAGTTTATCTTGGCACCCGCGCCAAGCGCGGTCAATGCCTCTCTTCGGGTCATTCAAAAAAATTTCAGGAAAATGAGCAAGCTTGCATCAATTGCCAGCGTTTCTGCCACCTTATCCGGTATCTCTGGTCTAGGACATTTCGACCGAAGCCGGCTTTCCACCTCTCGAGAAAAACCTCTACGCAGGTAATCATGAATGTAGTCTGAAACCTCGGGCGGCGGAACCCAGTCCGAAGACCGGGGGTGCATAATGTCTGAAGGATCGAAGGTAAACGGGGTGTTTGCCGCTGCCAAACCAGAAGGGGTAGACATTTTGTCCCTCTTTTGCGGAGGAGGTTCCTCTGAAGTGTCCGTATCAGTGTCCGTGCCTGTAGTTGTGGTGTCCATATCTATGTGGACTATCTGCTTGGTCTTGGCGCCAGCGTAAGAATGGTCAGCAGAATCAGTGCCAGGTAGCTCCGATAGTGCTTGGGTGTGAGGCCACTTACGACCAGATTCTGCACCTGCAGAGGAAGCGGAAGCTTCTGATTTTTTCTTTGCAGCGTCTTTGCCATAGCCTTGACGTTTAGCGAAACTCTCCACCTGTCTTTTTATAGGGCGCAGTGCCGCCGCTAAAGCCTGCTGGACGGTCTGGGGGACCGTATTCTCAATAGCCTTGTTCACAGATGACTGCACAGATGCATCCAAGGCATCAACCAGGTTGTCCTCAATGACAGTATTAGACTGTCCTTCATATTCATCCTCCTCGTCAGGGTACTGCACCCAATCCTCCATGGCGTGCAAATGACTGACACTAGTATCACCAAAGTCCTAGAAAACACTGAAAGTGTATAGGGAGGAGTAGGGGGGGCGGGGGGTCAGCCCACTTGCACACTGGTCAAATCACACAACCAACACACGACCCCCTCAGCAAAGCTGTAATCTGCAGGCCAGTGGCCTATGCCTGTAATCCCAGGAGCGTTCGCCCACTCCGTTAGGCAAGTTTATACAGCCAATAAGGCGATTAATGAAAATAATCAGTGCTCCAAAGTTCCCGATGCGTGCAGGCAAAGCAGGGATTTCGAGTAACCCTGGGCGGAGTTCGCGGAGTGGGGCTTCGCGGAGCTACGCGAAGTGGGCGAGAAACTACGCCCACCTCCGCACTCCGCGTAGCCCCACTCCGCAAAACCACTGGCCGCCAGCCCCGCCACCCGCCTCCCTCCCGCCCTCCCTAAATACTTTAAAATAAAGGAATGCTATAATTTAAAAAGCACTTACCTTGCCGCCGCTGGCCGCCGCGTTCCCCGGGGCTCGTTATCTTCCGACTTCCGTCTTTATCAGTAATGCGCATGCGCGGGCGGCCGCGCATGCGCATTTTCTCGTGAAAATGCGCATGCGCGGCCGCCCGCGCATGCGCATTACTGATAAAGACGGAAGACGGAAGATAACGAGCCCCGGGGAACGCGGCGGCCAGCGGCGGCAAGGTAAGTGCTTTTTAACTTATAGCATTCCTTTATTTTAAAGTATTTAGGGAGGGCGGGAGGGAGGCGGGTGGCGGCCAGCTACGCTCCGTCTGCGGAGCGTGCGTAGTGCCGCCTGGCTCCGCCAGCTCCGCAAAATGCGGAGTGGGCGGCACTACGCACACTCCGTGCACGGAGCGTAGCTGGCCGCCCACCCCTAATTTCGAGCCGGTGTGCGCAGCCCAAATCGCACCCAAATCCTCCCAAAAGAAGCCCAATTGCGCACGATTTGGGCGCGCACACCAGCCGTGAGCCGCTCGTCAAAAATGGCGTGACCGGGCTATTAGGGACGCCCTGGCGCTCGCGCTTAAGCGCTACTATGGGGGACAATGATGCCGGCATTCCGAGACACACCGCAGTGCGCGCCGCTCGCCGCCCCGCCCCAAGGCTATTTGTTACCGGGCGCGAGCAGCCAGAACAAAGCATGAAACGAAAGGACACTGAGGCACAGATCGCGTCAAAGACACCGAGGCGCGAGTAACAAACTCAATTATCAGCAATGCGACAGCAATAATAAGCCCAATACAATTCCCAGGGAAGGGAAATATCGTAAAGAACACACAACTAAGGTAAATAAGCACAATTACATCACCATTAATCGTTTATATATATAATACATAAGCGATAAAGCATGGTGCACTTAACTCTTGCTGTGAGCAGCAAAGAAAGAGGATGATGGGACTGCACAGATGGCTCTTATGGGCTATGGAGGCGTGGCTTAGAGGAAGCATCATAGGCAATTTAGTTTCATTAAACTAATTGTATGTTGTTATTGGCTGCTGTGATTTGCAGTAAAGTTAAGAGAAGCATAATCTGAAGCCTCCGGTCCTGTAATAGAATCTTGGTCTTTCTTGGTTGTGGTTGAAAGATTACACTAAGGTTGATGAACTAGGCCCCTCTGGGATTCTTACTTGCAAAGTACAGGTGAAATACAGAAGTCACCAGCAAGGGTTAAACTCATGAAGCTACCTGTGAAGGCTATTTGATAGAGCGCCTGCCTATCTTCAAGCTGTACTGCTACTAATTTTTTTAAATAAACATAGAGTGGCCTTTGGGTCCACCCAGAGGAGCGTTATCCTCTACTGTCGTGCTATTGGCTGTTTAGTGCATCTTTCTGCATTCCAGGCGTCCACTGGAATGCCTGAGGGTATGTTTTGCATCTGAAGAGTGTACTCAGTCAGGGTGCTTTTTTTTAATCTTCTCTGTGCATTCTATGTAGAAAGCTGTTTCTCCCCAACAGGACATTCTTCAATGTGTGAATGTCTTCATTTGCATGCATGCCACATGTAAGCCAAGCCTCTTGGCTTTGCCAATGCTTCTTTATAGTTAGAACGGGGCTGCGCTGCTTACTGTTTGCTTCAAACAAGTCGGGCCCGTTCATTCCTTTGGGATGTTCAAAGCCATGGTATTTTTCGAACATCATGCTGTTGACTGTGACCAATTATGTGGCTGTTTTAATCATTCCAAACAAAAGTAAGCTAATGCACATAAACAGAGTGACTATGCAGGTGTGTATGCACAATTCAGATGTTTCATATGCACTACAGCTTGCTCCTCGCACGCACACGTGACGCTTAGGAAGTTCTCCATCCGAGCCCGACAAACACTGGTCTGTCAACACGACACCTAAATAAGAGCACTTGAGGATACGTTCAGAGCCTCCCACGCAAAGGCGGAACCCATGACAAGTGGAGCAATGGCGCGCGCCCTGGGGGATGTTCAAGAGCGGCTGAGAGCCGGCCTTCATTTACGCGATTAATCTTCTTAGTCACGTTATGGACAAACATGGCTCTGCAGTGTGAGAACAAATACTCCACTGTACAGCGATTGTTGTAAAGATGGGGAAACATCGTTAGGTGATAGAAAACTGCAGACTTCATTTACAATATCCTGCGGTGATAAAAACATTAATATCGGCGTCGGCACTTCCTGTGATTTTGAGCAAATCACTTAATCTCCCCGTGTCTAACTAAAAACATTGTGTTTTTATTTATTTATGCAATTTTATATAGCGCGAACTTTACCCAAAGATGTCAGAGCGCTTTACACTTGAACCAAGTATGTTACATGAGGAGATTTACAAATGTACACGTTACAGATACACTCGGGATAGTTCAAGAAGTAATAAAATAAAAGAGGTGGCACTGACAAAAAAAACACTAGGCATAAAATACATATTTACAGCATTGTAAGAACTCGTGGAACGTAATTGGTGTTCATGTAAAGTGGTCCAATACATTCTGGTCGCGTTCGCGCTGTATAAACCCGCAAAAGACCAAACAAAAGAAAAAGTAAACAACAATCTAACCGAGAAGGCGACCACAAAGCACCACAAAGCACCACCAACTAACCAAGGAGAATGCGACCAGAGCACAACACCAGGAAAACATCATCAAAAGCGGAAGAGGATCTGACCTGCGGAGAAGACACCGGAACCATGTGGAAATCCATCAGATTGCTTAAAGTGCTAGAATATGAGCTATACGAATGCCATTAACATACCAAAGGATATTAAAACAGCAAAAGGCTTCACACTGGACTCTAATTTCCAAAATGTAAAAAGTCGTGTATTGAAATTCACGGTGTATTAAACAGTTTGCATGTTTTTGTAAAACTATGCTCTTAAAAACTTGTTGTAAAACTATGCTCTTAAAAACTTGTAATGAATATGAAAAAATAAAAATGAATGCTTGAAATTCGATCAGAAGAAAATTTCCATGTTAAGTCATTAAGAACCATACGCAGTGTGTGGTACGAGTGGAAAACGTTCCAAATATTTGAAGCATACTGAAGTAGAAAGTGTTCTTTCTTAGCAGGGCGGTCCCCTGAAAGTGCAAAGTGCACCATTGCCGTCTGGTTGCAAGTCTTTAATTTATGGCAGCGCAGAGAACAAACCTGTCCCCGGAGGATACGAAGGGGTCAGACAGTGGTGAAAGAGACAGGTCAATTACTTTTGAGAAGACCGGTTTCAAGACAAAAAAAAATGTGTTGACATCTGAGAGGGTTTAACTGCAAGGGTGTAAGAGCGGGGAACACGAGAATGTGGGTCGGAGTTAGGGGCGCATGCAGCTGAAGACGAAGTGCAGGTAATAAAATGAGTTTTTGAGAACGTCAGCGGCACTGGTGAATAAATAATACATTAAAAAGAATGTTCCGAAAATTCTACCTGCGTCATTTATAAAGCGACTCAGAAGAAAGGAGACGACATAGTCAATCTGTTTTTTTTCTTTTTCACTGTTGCGATGTTGCACCATTTGTATAATTTAAGTATATGTAGTGGAAAATATTAGTTTTCCGCAGTGACATCATAAGATTGTCATTGGCCCTGATGCAAGTAAAGGCAATGGCCTCACTTCATCTTTCAGGACGTCAGCCCTTATGAAAGTTACTGTTCAAACTCACACACACACTGAACCTAACACCAATCAACACCCAAGTAAATCAACCTTGGGTATTTGGAAACGCATTTGCCTACCGAAGGTCAAATCCTAAAGTTCAGCCTTAGGCAGTTGACCCTCATCAAGTCTGTGACTTTTGTCAGGGTGTTGCAGAAATTGGTTCTGGTGGTCTTCCGTGAGTGAGGGGATGAGCTGGTGTCGCCCACGTAGGAGATCAGTTGGATTCAGGAGCGGTAACAATTAAAAATTTGATAACATTCGTGCCAAGATTTTTCAATTCTATTAAGGACTGGAGGCGAGGATTATGCTTTCTCTATTTCTTTACTGAGAAAAAACAGCAGCCAATCAGTACACAGTGAAGAAGAAAACTACAATACCCATGAGTACTCAGATAGCATAAATAGGGTCACAGAGGTCATAACTTCCTCTTTCTTTGTCAATAACAGGTAAGTAATAAAGTCAAAAACGTAGAAGAAAAACCAAGGATCCATAAAGAACATCCGGCCGCAGGACTTCCACAAGGCAAGCAAACAGGCAAATCCAAGGACCTGAGGGACAAACCACAGCAGCAGCCGCAGACGCCGGATCCAAAGCTCATTTGAGGTCGGAACCTGAAATAGTAAACAAAGTCGTAATATCTACACCCAACCTCAATGAAGGCAAAAATCATGAGCAGGCGGGACATATTGCATAAAACATTTCATAATAAAGACATAAGCAAGTCAGATCATAACAGTAGGATAATGCAATATCAATTAGAATAGCAAGGGTGGGATAATCCTCGCCTCCTGTCCTTAATAGAATTGAAAATTCTTGGCACGAATGTTAGCAAATGTTTAATTCTATGGCAGGACGAAGGCTCCGATTCTGCTTGTTCAAAGCTTATCCACCAGAGGACCAGAGGGACAAACCACAGCAGCAGCCGCAGACGCCGGATCCAAAGCTCATTTGAGGTCGGAACCTGAAATAGTAAACAAAGTCATAATATCTACACCCAAACTCAATGAAGGCAAAAATCATGAGCGGGCGGGACATATTGCATAAAACATTTCATAATAAAGACATAAGCAAGTCAGATCATAACAGTAGGATAATGCAATATCAATTAGAATAGCAAGGGTGGGATAATCCTCGCCTCCTGTCCTTAATAGAATTGAAAATTCTTGGCACGAATGTTAGCAAATTTTTAATTCTATGGCAGGACGAAGGCTCAGATTCTGCTTGTTCAAAGCTTATCCACCACAACAGATGCAACATCAACAATTGGTTTAAAATAAAAAGTCTTGAACACTGATTCAGAGGACCAATCCGCAGCCCTCATGATGCCATGAAGGCTAGCACCCATTGAAAAAGCCTTTGAAGCCATCGCTCCCCTAGCAGAGTTAGCACCAAACATGGCAATATCTATGCCCGCCTCCTGCATGAGCCAACGTAGCCAACGTGCCAGAGTTGGAGGAGTTGAATAATGTGGGTGGGTCTGCACACCGTCTCATTCAAACTTATATGATATGTGAATGCAATTTCAATTTTATATGCGTGCAGGGCTATGGGAGAGGGTACCTGTCTCCTAAGTATAACAGTCAAAAAATGAGTCCAAGGAAACCCAGGACTGAGCTCTGCACAGCTACAATGGCACTAGGGCCTAAAATTTATAAACGTAATCAACAAACCTTTTACTGATCGTAAACATAAACTTTACTCAAATGGTTACACAAAACATCATCATATAATAATGAATCATGGAATGGAAGTTGAAAAATAAAGCATTTCTAGTGATTTCCACAGTAAAGACATATGAAATAATTTCAGTTTAGATAACAAAAAGAAAAAGAAAAAGAAAACATTCGTCAACAACCCAATGCATTTCGGGTTCACTTTGAACCCTTCGTCAGGGGTATAATTATATCTAACAATCGATGTGAATTCAATATTAAGTCTTCGGAGTCAGTCAGGTAGCGAATCTACAAGAGATATGTAAAGTTACCTCAGTTATAGCATTTCAAACAATGCAGTACAGATTGTAATCAGCAGTTACTATTAAGCTGTGGGTATTTACATTCCAAAAAACTACACCTCCAGAAAAAAACCACCAATAGAGTGATCGTGAAAAGAGTAGTGAATGATGGCTGAAAGTCATCATAGAAAAGATGATGAAATAAAGTCAGGAAACAACCAACTGCCTCAGAACCATATGTGATGTAATGAATATAATTTCAGAAAATGAAACCAAGTGAAAGGCAAATGGTGACGTGAGTAAAGTTTCCTTACGCCCACATGGATGATAACATAATACCTCCTGCAATCCACTCTAGGGCCAGAAATGAGTATATCCTGTGTTCTCAAAATGAGGTGATGAAAACAAGTGGACGCTACAAGAAAATTTAAATTTATCAATATAAGGTAATCTCAAGAGACTAAAGGAACATGTATCAACCATAGTGGCAGCATACCCCTATTCCTGGAAAAGCATCAAGAGCGGGCTCAAGGTGTAGCTCGTGTGTCTCAACCAAGTTCCTAGATTCACTAGAATGAAAGATACGTGACATAGTGAAATCTATAAATCAAACAGGCCACTCTTTCAAATTTGAAAATGGGAACGAAGTCTCCATCTTACCTAGATATAAATATGTAGAAAGGGCACCCCTCTCTCTCGTACTGTGCTCTCGTTGCTTGCGTCTGAAGCAAAATCTAAAGTAAACATAAGAGGAGTGCTCGGGGTTAGTGTATGGGCAAACCCATGCACCGGAGGGCATGGCCTAGCCAAAGTTGATCCATACCTCTTCCAACAGAACGTCGTCCGTAAACGGGTTATTCTTACTGGCGTAAGGTGTGTGGTGCGCGGTTGGAATCCGCCGTGAATAATACCCGATGCTTCCGCGTAGACGCGGCGCACCGCCTCTATGCCATAATCATAAGAGAACGGACTGCAGGAGTAACAGGACTGAAAGGCTTCTGCAAAGCAATAAGAAGTTGACCCTGTAAATCATGTCTTAAAGATGCAGTGCTTACCTCGTAATCCTTGATACACTGAACCACACACAATTGAGGATTGTGAGGAAACGAGGGATAAGAAACGGGTGAGGTATTACATTTCGTCCGTCTAGAAATAACAAAAGTGACACCCTCCGGTGAAAAAGTGCGACCGACCATAGAGAAAGCATAATCAGAGCCTCCGTCCTGCCATAGAATTACTATACCCGCTCGAGTCTGCGCAACAATACGGACAATACGGAAAGCGTTGGAATCAGAAAGTGTATAATGTACTATTCCCTGCTGAGTCTGTGCAACAGTAGGGAAAGTACTTCACTTCAAAAAAATACCTTATTTTAATACAAGCATTAATTTAATACAATTATAAAACTATTAACTTAAAATTAAATATATGCATTAAAAAAAAACAATTAAACAATTAAAAGAATTATCTGTTTCTAAACAATCAATATAAGAAAAAAAGTATTTAATAATTATTTTATTACATTCCCCGACTACAGCCACGCACACCTAGCAATGCACACTTAATATATATATATAAACAAATATATAATAATTACGCAATTTACTTAATGTATTACCAATTATTTAATTAATAATAAATAAATAATGTATAATTAGTCACTTATTATTTAATTAACTTCCCATCTTAAACCCCCTCCAACCCAATCACCTGCACCTAAAATATAAATAGAAAAATTACAATAATTACAAAATTTACATAACTAATGCACCATTAATGAATTAATAATTTATCAATAATTAATTGCAAATCAATTATTATTTATGTAATTTTCCATCCTATACCCCTACAAACCCAATAAACTACACCTAAAATATAACTTAAAAAACATATTTACACAAATTATATATTATACTTAATAACCAAATAAAGAATTAATATTAGTTAAAAAAATACAAATGTTTTATACATTTTTTTTTACAGTTATGTATAGCGCAAACTTGACCCGAAGGTATCGGGTATCAGAGCGCTTTACACAAGCACCAGTTGCATTGCATGAGGACTAATTCATTTTTGTTAGGCACAGGTAGATTAGGTGATATCACAGGATGTTGCGTATCCCTGCTGAGACTCAAACCTGGTTCCCCAGCTCCGAGGTCGGCCACCCTAGCCATTAGGCCAACTCCTCTCCCCTATACATAATTAACTTCCTACCCTGTACCCCTACAAACCTCACAACCTGCTTTGACACCATAAATTACTGTTCTACAATTAAATTAAAAATATAAATAACTCAAAATTATAAACTATATTTAAAAACATTAACATTTACAGAAACAATATAAAACACAATCAATTAAAATATAATTTAAACACATAAGGAAACTTAAAAAATATATTTCTTACCTTATCGCTATTTTTGTCAACGATACTTTTAGCACAATATTTCTGTGTCAGGATATTAAAAACTCAATATTTCTGCAACTCGATATTTTAATTTGATATTTTGTACAAATACCTCCCAAATTTAAAGGCTGGTACATCATAATTTCAACAGGGTGGCAATCGGACACTAATCCCTACAATGGAGCAGTGCTTGCCCATACACCCGCTGTAGGGATTAGAATGCCCATTTCCCATAGCCTTTTCATGGCAATCCCACCCATATGAAAAGGCTGTTGGAAAGGGACCATGGGGGCCCCAATAAGGATCCCGTCCCCTGTGGGCCACTGCCAAGTGGCCAGGGGGGACATGTGGTACCCCAAACATCCATGCACCATGTTTCAGCCACCACGCGGTGCCTGGCACACGGTGTATGGATGTTTGAAAACATGCCTTTTTTACTGCAGATTTTGCTGCAGCCCTTTCCTGGGCTGCAGCACAAGCCGCAGTAGAAAAGTGCTTTTTCCGACTGCCTACAAGGTGGTCTTATCAAAATATGGCGGGTGGGACCACCGACTACTGGTCGGGCAGTCTCAATCCCGCTTCGATGGTTGTAGGACTCCCATCATAATGAGGCTCTTAGGACTAGATGTACAAGACTTTTTGCAGTTGCTAATGGGTTGATTTGCAAAATCTGCCCATTTGTGAACTGAAAAAAGCATTTTATTATGTCTGATTCCCAAATTGTGATTTGGTAGCGCGTTACGGAGTCACAATTTGGAATTGCCAATGCATACCGATTTGGTATTTAGAAGGTGCATGATTAGAGCCTTCCCTCGAAATACCGAATGTTAAAATAGATATTTCTTAAGAGCAGGCAGTGGTCCAATGGACCTCAATGGGTCATCCACTGGTCGGATTGGGGGATGGAGCTAACCACAGCCCAATTGCACCTGTGAATAGGCTGTGTACTGTCTCCTCACAATAGGCCTAACAAACCTTTATTGTCACTGCAGCCATCTTGAAGCCCTGGCAGGGGAGTCAGGTAATTCCAATAACTTCCAAGAACCTTTCTAGAAACTTCTCTGACCTTCCAGGAGCGGGGCACCAAGGTATAAAAACAAGACCTTCAGACCCACTTTTAAGTACACTTCTGAACCTGTATATACTCTGCCATGTTCCTAAGAAGGCTTTAGCAACCAGGCAGCTGCACTGTCTGCTAGGCTTCAAACTAAATTGAGCTACAGGAAGTGATGCATTAAGGTGGAGTTGCAAGCAGTATTCCTTTAATCACTGATTGCATCACTGAATATGTGAGTGTAGAGTCCAATGAGACTTTGGGGCCCAACGGGGGAAGGGGGGGAGGCAACAGCAACGACCAGAGACACAAAATTTTGGTGTGATAAAGGCCGCTTTATTGGAAGCAAGTGCACCTTACACAATGAAAACCCTTGGCCTGCGCCGTACAAAACTAGGCCTCACTAAATATGTAATTTCCTGACAAACCCCCCACCCCCTCCCCTAAACTGGTTCCCCCAATCCACAAACAGTAAACAATTAGCAAAACGTCAATTTGCCTCTCCACCTGGCTAAATACTTTATTGTGCTTGACCTACCCCCGATAATCCAAAACGGGATCTCCTACACTTCCCCCATATATTAGGAAGAACCGCCCGCAAAGGCAGAAATCACACCCACACCTGCTCCAGCGACACGGCAAGCCCCACAACCCTCAAACAAACCCCAATGCACCAGCTCCCAAGAAAACTTTTTCCAAAAAAACACCACCGCATACCACAAAAACCCCACTCCACGCGGAAAACATAATCGACCCACCCATTGTCCCCCCAGGATAAAAACTTGAAACCCCCTTATCAACTGCAACAAAACCCAGGGAGGGAGGGAGGGAAAATAATTTTATCAGCCACTCTCCGCCCGGCTGCTGTGTCACAAGTCACGTCCTATGACTCAAGATGGCCGGTTTTAAAGGCAACCAGCCCAAAAGCAGCCCAAAATTAGCCCACCCCAGCCCAAGGCTACCAAGCCAGCCCAAACCAGCCCACGTACAGTGCTGGCTCTACCCCCCCCCCCTTCCCCCGCCCCAAAACCCCCCCGGGGTTGGCAGGCCTCCCGCTGGTCGGCTGCCTCCCCCAAAGCCCTATTGGGGCCCAACGGGGGAGGGGGGAGACAGCAGCACCGACCATAGACACAACATGTTGGTGTGATAAAGGCCGCTTTATTGGAAGCAGGTGCACCTTACACAATGAAAACCCTTGGCCTGCGCAGTACAAAACTAGGCCTCACTAAATATGTAATTTCCTGACAAACCCCCCACCCCCTCCCCTAAACTGGTTCCCCCAATCCACAAACAGTAAACAATTGGCAAAACGTCAATTTGCCTCTCCACCTGGCTAAATACTTTATTGTGCCTGACCTACCCCCGATAATCCAAAACAGATCTCCTACACTTCCCCCATATATTAGGAAGAACCACCACTCGAAAGCGGTGCTAACGGCTTTCGACCCCACCCCCCTTGGACTCCTGCACCTTCGCGTATCTGCGCCCACCAAGCCAGAGCCTCCTTCAAGTGTACCACCTACCACTCCATTCCGTACTGCCAGGTGGACCCCCTCCTCCCTGAAAATCCACTGCCCCGTACCTAATCTCCGGGTGCTCCATCCTTTCCAAAACCTTCTTTCTCCTCAAAAAGCCTTCATGTCCCTATAAACTTCCTCCGGGCCTATCTATGGCCACTGGCCTCTCAACCCCCCTCCCATCCCGCCTGTGACCTAAAATCCGACCAAGTGACAAAGCCCCTGCCTACCTGCGCCGAATCGCTAACAGGTCCCTCTTCACTTGTTTAACCAACGCTAACCCTTTGCACGTTACCAAGGCCACGTCTGGCACACTCTCCCCTTTACCAATTCACACAAAGCAGGCAATAACGCATGCCAGCGCCTGCCCCTCTTCCTTGCCACTGACCATGAAACAACCTGCCATCCAATTCCAACTACCGATTCTGGCACTTGACCCAGTCCCCTTTCTGCTTGTTTTATAAATGAGTGTTCACCAATATAGCTCTCCAGCGCCTCCGCAGTCGGCCCCGCCCCTGCACCTGAAAGGACACACCTGAGGAGGCGAGAAATGTTTCCTTCATGCCCTAGTGTCACTTACCTCCCCCCGCTGCCTGACAGATGCCCGCTAACAGTCTGACCTCCAGGGCCCGAGGCCTTCCCTAACCCTGACGCGCAGCCTCCATTGCCGCCCCACTCCGAAAGAATGCCTCCGTAACGCCTTCAGGTCCTCACCCATAAACCATAGGGCATGCCGCAGGACCCCCAATCCCTTGTCTCGTACACTGTGTCACCTCCTCCTCGACCAAACCCCCCGCCCAACCTTCCAACAGCTACGTCCCTCATTCCCCCACCGACGGCGAATCGTCACCTCGAAAAAACCACCCGTCCATCAAATTCAACCTGAACCGCACCACCTGCTCCTGCTGAAGCCACCGGTACCCTGCCTCTCTGCTCTCTACCGCCGCAACTCCTCCCCTGTCCGCTCATAGGCACACAATGGAAATGCCCCATGAACGCCTGTCCCAACAAATCCTCCCTATTCCCCGCCAACAACATAGTCGATGATGCGGCAGCGTCAAACCGGACAGCGTCAGACCCAAACGACGACGTTACCATCCACTTGTCCTCCGGCAGGCGTGCTTCCATGCCACGGAGTCGAGCTCTCTACCAAGCAATGACCGCACCGAACTGGGACCGTGCTTCATCTCTGGCGCCCGGGGCACCCCCAGGTAAACCACAAGGCGTGTAAACCCGTCCAGCTCCGCTGGCAGTCTGTCGAAACCCGGCCGTCCCACCAGAAAGAAGTCATCCAGATAGTGCGGCACCAACCCAGAGACTGTCCACAAGGAAAAAGCCCACTGCAAGAAGAACTGAATGTCTCACACAGCGCACACGAAATCGAACATCCCATGAGCAGTGCTGTCGCCCCCTTGCCAATATTGCAGCCCCCTCGTCCTCTGGAAGGGGAGCTTCCATGGCCCGGAGTCGAGCTCTATACCAAGCAAGGACAGCGCTGTCTGGGACCATACATCTTCTCTGGCGCCAGGGGCACCCCCAGGCAACCCACGAGGCCTGTAAAACAGACCAGCTGCCGCTGGCAGTCCGTCGAACCCGGCTGTCCCACCAGAAAGAAGTCAACCAGGTAGTGCGTCACCGACCGGAGCCTGTCTACCAGGAAAAAAACCCCCACTGCCAACCGAACTGAATGGCTCACACAGCGCACACGACATTGAACATCCCATGGGCAGAGCTGTCGCCCCCCATGCCAACATTGACGCCCCCTCCTCTGGCAGGTGTGCTTCCATGACCCAGAGTCGAGCTCTATACCAAGCCAGTACAGCACTGTCTGAGACCGTACGTCTTCTCTGGCGCCAGGGGCACCCCCCAGGCAAACCACAAGGCCTGTACAACTGACCAGCTGCCGCTGGCAGTCCGTCGAACCCGGCCGTCCCACCAGAAAGAAGTCCTCCAGATCGTGTGTCACCGCCTCAGAGCCTGTCCGCCAGGAAAAAGCCAACTGCAACAAAGAACTGAATCGCCCCAACAGCGCACGCGAGATCGAACATCCCATGGGCAATGCCTTGAACCCACCTTGCAACACCTCAGTACTGCCCCCTGCCCCTCACCTTCTCTCCTCACTGGTTGATTCCATATCAACGCTGCTTGTCCTTCCCCTGCATCACTGCTTTCCCATTGACGCCTTCCCTGCCACCCACCCTCCTTGAAATTTTGTCCTTTTTAACTACCCTGTCCCCCAGTCCCAGGCTTCACTTCTCCTGCGATAGCTTACCGGGCACTGCACCCAGGATAACGTGTTGCATAGCTAAACACCCCGGCCGCGTCCCTACCGCACCGCCCTCTCCCCAGGCCCTGCGATGCCCCCTCCCACCACATCTCCTACCTGGGTCATGCACGCGGTGGCACCACTGCTCATCCGGCCGCCGCAGCATTGCCAGCGGCCCGCCGCAGCGGCCTCACCACACCGGCCCTCCAGGACCCGCGGTTTGTTGTTGCGTGCCGTCCGCTTCCGCTCCTCACTACACGGACAACCACGACTCCCAGCACCAAACCGCCCCCCCACCCCGTGGACAACCAAAAGACGACCATGCCCCCCACGTGACGCGACCACCATTAAAATAATTTTATCCGCCACCCCCCGCCCAGCTGCTGTGTCACAAGTCCCGGAAATGGTGGCCTATGACACAAGATGGCCGGTTTTAAAGGCAACCAGCCCAAAAGCAGCCCAAAATTAGCCCACCCCAGCCCAAGGCTACCAAGCCAGCCCAAACCAGCCCACGTACGGTGCTGGCTCTACCCCCCCCTTCCCCGGCCCCATAACCCCCCAGGGGTGGCAGGCCTCCCGCTGGTCGGCCGCACCCCCCAAAGCCATATAGGCCAGCTTTGGGAAAGAAATCACTACCAGCATTCTCATTCGAATGTCAACAGGGCATTTAGCTGCTTCAGAAGCAGATACAGACAGATTCGAATTAAAGAGCCAGAATATATACCTCTGACACCACAGTCAATGAGGAACTGTTAACTATTTCCACAGTCAATCCCTGACAAGCTCTGGCAACCAACCCAAATACCCTACTCTTTCTCACCACTAATGGAATATGTTCTCAGCTACCTAATTGGCATTGAGCATAAGATGACCAGATGCTATTGTCCTGATTACTTAAAATATGGGGTAAAAGAAATCTGGTTAAATAATTATTTTTCATTTGCAATGTGCCTTAGCATTTTCTACTACTTTTACAATGTTTTATGGCAAGATTTTAAAAGTTTGTGATTATGCAAACTGAGAAAAACTACGGGTCATAGGTGCAAAAAATAAGAATTGCAAATTCCTAATTGCAAAACTTACAGAATCGCCGTTAGGAAATTAAAATTCCTAATGTACAAAATAAAGATTTACAAAATAGCGATTTCTACTGGGTTTTCAAATAGACCTACCACATGAATATTAATAAGGTAGGCTGCAATTTATGACCCATTAGGATTCTCCACCATCACACGGATGGTGGCCTAATGAGGTCAGCAAATCACCATCTCTGTGATTGCTTTTTAATAATACAATACTTTTTTTACTGCAACCCATTTACCTTAAAGGAAAATGGAATGTGTTAAAAAAAATAAAATTAACTATATAAGTTAAAAAAAAATCCAAGAGGGCTGTAGTGCAATGCTGGGAGTCTAAAACTACCCCAACATTAAGAAACTGGATCCGGGACTTACTCTACTGTAAAGAAGAACTGGGAGTTTACGCTGAGGAGCTGCCCGAGCCCTCACGCATTAAGGATTTCTGGGCTCCTCCATCTGTGTATTTCTTGAGTAACCCTTTTGTGCAATAGATGATGTCTGTTGTAGATGTTCTTGCTGTATTTAACCTTGGGACTATTCAACAGTTGAGAATTGCCTTCATTTGATGATATGCAGCTATGGGGTCACAATACAATCTACAGAGCCGTGGTGGGGAAGAGGGTGGTGGGAAGTTTTGAGGGGTGCTGTTTTATTGATTCTTGAAAATGATTGTACTACTCATGTATACCAATATTTGCCTTGGTCCTCACCAGGGGGGTTTGTCTTTGTATGTTACAAGCTGTTCAATAAACAATAAAAAAAAAAAAGATAAGAGTAGGCAGTGAGACCACTGCTTGCTCTTGAAAAATATTTGTTTCAACATTAACAAAGAAGCAGAGGTTTGCAAATGGCTACCACCATCTTTGAGGTGTTGGTAAAAAAAATGAATGTTTTGCAGCCGTAATTCGGTCGCAAAACATTTACACATACCACTGTGATTCTGTTTTTGGAGAGGACGCTCCTAACAGGTCCCTTCCAAATACCGACTTGCTTAACACAAATTGCGATTTGGTCACATGGTCGGTAACTGGGGGGCATATTATCAAGGGGGTTTATCTCCGCTTTTTGGCTTTAAAAGCCAAGAAAGCGGAGATAAAATTATCTCCCTATTACCTAGCTGTCGCTAACACCAGTTAGAGACAGCTAGTAGGAGATAGCGACCATATTGGGCCCCGCTTTGCATGTCAGTGAAATTTTTCACTAATGACATGCAAAGTGGGCGTGCCAAGATGTTAGCGACTGGAAACAGTCGCTAACATCGCTATCTCCTATTACCAACTTTAGGAGATATTCGCGCTAAGCGCGAATATCTCCAAAAGCTAACACCTGCCCCTGAGCAGTTCTTAGCCATGTTATCCAATGGTAGGTGGATAACATGGCTAAGAGCATTAGCTCGGTAATGCATGAATATCGCTGACTTTTCAGTGATATTCATGCATTTCGCCCGATTTTTATTGCTTAGGAGATAAACCTTGATAATAGCAAGGTTCCTAAGCGATAAAAATCGCCGCAGCTCGGCGATAAAAATATTGCCGCTAAGCCAACATAGCGAAAATGATCGCTAGTTGTTGGTAATATGCCCCAGAGTTCTTCACAGATTTAGCATTAATAAAGTGACTGAATAAAGGTACATCAGCGCTACTTTTAATAGAGTCATACTTACTGTCCTGTTGAGTATTGATTGAAGCCACACAATCTCCCTGGTTGAGATAACACTATGGGCCCAAATAAATGTTGATACTTTTGGCGTTGAAGAAAAAGTCATCAACAGAATGTGTGCCCTTCATATTTAACTCACTCTGTCAGAATGAAGTTACAGTTATTTCCAGTCTCATAAATTCCCAATTTCTTTCCAGAAGAACTGCCAAGCTGAACATGATACATAAGGTGCTCGCTTGCCTGCATGTGACAGGAATCTGTGGTGAAAGTAATGGAACGGAAATGATTCAGCACCACTGGCTATTGGTTGTTGTGACAAACAATTTGGAGTCTATTGTCAACCGCAACCCTGCCTTTCTATTGGATGTCACAATGCATAAACAGGCCATAAAGCTAATCCAGCCATTCAGAACACCAGATGGCACAGAATCAATGGGGGGTTGGTGGGGTGATTGTATTTCTTAACAAAGGCGAGCCATGGTACAAGAGTCAGTCACCCCTTCACTGGTTTTATGTTGCAGGGTCATGGTTCATCACTACCCCAAAATGACAGCAGAGGAACTGAGCGCGGAGCTCTACGCATTTGCCTGTGTTCACTCTCCTGTGTCGGTGCTTGAAGAGGACGCATGCTTTATGAGGTTCAATTGATCTTATTGCATGCGCCCCTGTGATGCTGCATAGCTGGTCCCTGTGCTGGCAGTCTTAGAGCTGTGGTCGAGGATAGGGAAACACTGCCATCCATACTCCACCAGAGGCGCCCTCCTGAAGAAACCCACCGCGGACCCCAGAGACCTCAAGAACTTCCGCCCCATCTCGCTCCTCCCCTTTCCAGCCAAGGTCATCGAGAAGACCGTCAACAGACAACTCTCCGCCTTCCTCGAGACCAATGGATCCCTCGAACCTCACAGTCCAGCTTCAGATCTAACCACAGCACCGAGACCGCCCTCATCGCAGCCACCAATGACATCAGGTCCCTGCTCGACAATGGGGAAACGGCTGCCCTCATCCTCCTGGACCTCTCAGCAGCCTTCGACACCGTATGTCACCGCACCCTAATACAGCGCCTCAGCAACACCGGAATCCAAGGAGCGGCACTGGAGTGGATCACCCCGTTCCTCGCCGTAAGAACCCAGAGAGTCCGCCCCCCGTTCCGATCCGCGGCCACCGAAGTCATCTGCGGCGTTCCGCAAGGATCCTCACTCAGCCCCCACCCTCTTCAACGTCTACATGAGCCCTCTCGCAGCCATCGCTCGCCAACACAACCTCAACATCATCTCCTACGCCGACAACACCCAGCTGATCCTCTCCCTCACCAACGGCCCGCCACCGCCAAAGCCAAACTCCAGGAAGGAATGAAAGACGTCACAGAATGGATGAAGACCAGTCGTCTGAAACTGAACTCAGACAAGACGGAAGTCCTCATCCTCGGACCATCTCCCTCCACCTGGGATGACTCCTGGTGGCCCCCTGCCCTGGGCACCGCACCCAAGCCAACGGAAAACGCACGCAACCTGGGCTCCATCCTGGACTCCTCCCTCACGATGACCAAGCAAGTGAACGCCGTCCCGTCATCCTGCTTCAACACCATGCGCATGCTCCGAAAGATCTTCCAATAGATCCCCACCGAAACCAGGAAGACGGTCACCCAGGCCCTCGTCACCAGCCATCTGGACTACGGAAACACCCTATACACAGGAACCACAGCCAAACTCCAGAAAAGACTTCAGCACATTCAGAACGCCTCAGCACGACTCATCCTGGACATCCCTCGCCACAGCCACATCTCCGCCCACCTGAAAGATCTGCACTTGTTCCCTGTCAACAAGAGGATCACATTCAGACTCCTCACTCACGCACACAAGGCTCTCCACGACACGGGCCCGAAGTACCTCAACTGCCACCTCACATTCCAGACATCCACCTGCCAGCTCTGTTCCGCCAGCCTAGCACTCGCCTCCGTCCCACAAATCTGGAAATCCACCATCGGAGGAAGATCCTTCTCCTACCTGCCAGCCAAGACATGGAACTCCCTCCCCACTCACCTACGGCTGACCCTGGACCATCTCTCCTTTAGAAAACAACTCAAGACCTGGCTGTTCGAGCAGTAGCGACCCCCCCTCCCCTCAACGCCTTGAGACCCCTACGGGTGAGTAGCGCGCTATACAAATTTTACTGATTGATTGATTGATTGATAAGGTACAGTTTAGCAAGGGGTATACAGTGATGGGAGCCCTGATTTGCTGTGCGACCATTCTCCCTTTTGTCGACACCAGGCACAATCCTTCAGCTGTTTCCCGAACTTAGTTGAGTGTGATTTTGTGCCTTGTTTGTTCTGTAGAACGAGTAACTACCTCACCTAACGTCGTCTCTGGACTTGGCTCTCTGGTTGGAAGTCACAACTTAAGGTGAACACACTTGGCATCTGGAGACCAGCTCTGATTATGAGTGACACCCTTTGCACTTGATATCTAGTGGCCATTCCTGTTAAATAGTGGACATTGTTATTACCTGGGAACCACTCTGACATAAGGTTGGTATCACAACCCAGATCAGCTGTTTGATTATTTAGACATTATGTCATGTGTGTAAGACCTACTGGCTAGTGGCTTCAATTGTTTGGCAGATTGTAGCACTGAAGCACAGGGAAAATAAGTAATACCCAAGAACACACAATATGGTCATCCTCAAGTCCTCAGTAGAAAATTGGATAAATTAGAGAAAACAAAAGTCCCACAGTGTAAAACATGTCAAATGGTGGCTGGTTGTCTCTCTCGCTTTCTTCTTATCCCATCAGGTATGCTAAAGAGTGTGGGCAGGAGGGGCATTCATCACTCCTTTAGAGTTCTGGTTACACATGTTAGAATGAGGTATCTGACACTGTGGGGCCGATTATGAATTGGTTGGTTTTCTCTGACCCCTCCGTAACAGCCTGATTGGAATTCCAAGTTGCGTAGCATTTACCGCATCCGATAATTACCGGGTGCATTACATATCTCACCCCCATGTCAATTTCAGCAGCTGATTCCCACCAGAATTTAACTGGAGACAAGTGTACAGTATTTACCATACCAGGAGGATTTTAGTGTGGTAAACACCAGTATCTGAATGTTAGTACCCAAAAACTCGAAAAGGTGTTAGGATGTCATTATTTAGAAGGTGAAATAAACAGCACCGTAATTGCGATAAACTTGGAATCGGGCACTGTGCTATTTTTACTGTGGGGAAATGCCATTTGTTGATGTGGAGGACATCAATGGGAGGGGACCTCTTTGTTTTTACTAAAACTAAAAAGCTAGTGTTTGCTTGAAAATAGAGTGAGATTCGGGAAAATTATCGATTAATGATTTGGAAGTAAATACTAGGCACTTTTCCAAAATCTATTTAAAGGTCACAATGAGTGATAATTTATGCTGAGGTTAGGATACTTATTGCTAATGGCATGGTAATATTTGGGATATTGTCTTTGGTATCAGAAAGATAGAATTAGAAATAGATGCTATTGTGTCTTTTTCTAGGGGTGGGCAGTACTAAATACTTTAACTGTGAAGTTGGACAAGGTTGGAAAACATAGCCTTTTGTCAAGGTGGGCAGATTCTGAACTTTGCCAGTCTTCACCCAATGCAAAAGTTAACTCACCCAGCAAAACACAGAAGCTGATTTCCTGGCATTGGATATCCCACACACAGCTGGATATCATCATCTGCCGTGGTGCCAACACCTTTCCGACAGACCACAATCCTATTACTGCAGTCAGGAAACTGCTGGCAGGCATGCGGGCAACTCGAATGCCGCATTTCGATGCAACGCCGGGTTGGTGGTCAGAAAGGTGTTGGTACCATGGCGGGTGCATGGTGTGGCCATTGAAAATGCACCAGCCATGCAGTGACTCCTGCATGTCTGTGCACCGTGTGCCTTGCACCATGTTGTGCATGGCACCCGGTGCATGGAGTTGAATGGGGGCACTACATGTTCCCCAGAACCACTTCCCAGTGGCCCACAATGGCAGGGGGACCTCTTTAGTGCCCCCCATATCTTTTTCCAACAGCCTGTCAGAAAGGGATATTGTAATTCCGGGGGCGGTGCATACCTGGCACCGCTGCCATTCAGGGACGCTGCTCCGACCACTTTCCCATCGGGTTCTATGATCCTGGTGGAGCTGGTGGTTTTGTACCCAACAGAATAGGGCCTGACTACCAGTATCAAAACACAGCGGTTGGGCTGAAAAGATGTTGACGGTCGGATCACCACCAACCGCCTGTCAGTGATCGAACTGCCCAACATCCTAATCAGCCCCTTAGTCTTTTGTGACACTGGATAAAAGCAGATGCCAAAATTCTAAAATCCCATTTTTATTTTGGGTGGTGGGTAAAAGCAGAACACAAGTGCTGAGCAAGGATGCCATTCAGCATGCTGCTTCAAGCAGCCCAGAAGTCAGGAGGAATGGTTTCTTACTCCTGGAAATGATCACTTAATGTTCTCTTTAATATTTTTTAAAACATTTCAATGCAGAGATAACAATGAAGGGGCAGGCACTTCCGAAGGAGAAAGGAGGTATGTAAGAATAGAGAGAAACTGGAATGAGCACCTCTCCACTAGTTGGTTTGACCTACAGAATAAAATCAAGGTGCAACACTTGTATTGTATTGTATTGTATTTATTATTGGTAACACGCAACTGTCACCCTACGGGTATCCTGGCGCCCAAACAGGAAGTAGTCAGATGGTACAACAATACACTAGCTGTCATGACAAATAAAACAGCTGCCGGAACTATTAGATAGAGTCACGGGGATTAGACTTTGGCGAACAGCCATGTTTTCAGGCTCTTTCTGAATCCCAGGTCACTTACTGTGGACGGAGGGTCCAGGCTCTGAGAAAGAGGCATCCTACAGCACCAGCGCACTTTGGCACTAGCACACGAGGCTCCCAGTCAACATCTCGCCGCACCCGCTCCGCGGGTGCCGCTTCGCTGGTGAGCCCCGGTGTGTGCAGCTTCGTGGGAGTACACGCAAGGTTCTTGGCGGCAAGGCGGTAAGGGGCGCGAGGCACCAGCGGGGCTGCGAGCGTGCAGGGACTTCATTTCCCAGAAGTCCCTGCGAGACCAAGGAAGAGCTTCAGGTCCGCTCTCCCTGCTGGCCCGCCCCCCGCCCACCGAAGGATTTTAAAAGTGTACCAGCAATCCCCAATCCGTGGGTCACTTACTGTGGACGGAGGGTCCAGGCTCTGAGAAAGAGGCATCCTACAGCACCAGCGCACTTTGGCACTAGCACACGAGGCTCCCAGTCAACATCTCGCCGCACCCGCTCCGCGGGTGCCGCTTTGCTGGTGAGCCCCGGTGTGTGCAGCTTCGTGGGAGTACACGCAAGGTTCTTGGCGGCAAGGCGGTAAGGGGCGCGAGGCACCAGCGGGGCTGCGAGCGTGCAGGGACTTCATTTCCCAGAAGTCCCTGCGAGACCAAGGAAGAGCTTCCGGTCCGCTCTCCCTGCTGGCCCGCCCCCTACCCAAATCGCCGCCTACAAAACGCCATCTCACTCCCGCAGCGCGGGACGCAGCCCGGGCTAAGACTGGGCAAAGACAGGGCCGTTTTAGGCCGTTAGAGGCAGTTAGAGCCTGGGCTGGGCCACCCCATTTGATGTTCAAGTTTACCTCTGAACTAGAACCCAGCATGGCAACCCGTGAGTTTAGAGACAGAGCTGCCAAATCAAAATTAAAAAATGGCACCCTGGACGATTTCATCACCAGGACCCACACTGCCATTGACAACGAAATAACCAAGATGCAACACAGGGTGTCATTAGAACTTGAAGCTGCTAGAAGATTGTCAGTCGAGTTAACTGCCGCCAAAAAATCCTCTCTTGGCCCTATTGCCTGGGCGAAAACTCCAGAACGGACGTTAGGCTCCACACCCACCCTGATTGTTACTAACGCCGACATTCACGCTACACAAGTAGTAAGTTCACCCTCCCCACAGGGGAAACTTTTACAAAACCCTACCCCCCCCCCAAATTCCCATCTGGGTGCGAATGTAGACCAAAATAAGGGTTGTGACGAGGGCTTATTCTCGACAGTTGAACCCACCCCTGCTTCACATGAAAAAGGTGGTAGCCTACCCATAGCACAAAAGCATCCACACAACAAAAGGAAGCGTAACCCTACCTCGGCATACTCAAGAAAAAAGGCAAAGTGGCGAAGGCGCAGCTACCAACCAAGGCACCTCCCTTTGATAATTTGCCAACACCGCAATCTTCTACCCTAGTAACATGCACAGAAAACATCCCCCCTCACACAGTAGTCATTCAAGAAAACAACGATCTTACTATAGAAAGCGACACTGCAGGAACCCCTCTATGCTCTATTAAAGGGAAGGATGTTGAATTTCTCACTATTGTTTGGGAAACATTAAAAAAACTACTCTCCCCAATAGAAAAGAGATTCACACATATAGAGACTCAGTTACTAGAAATAGAAAAAAGTATATTAAACCTGGCAACCATTACTATGCAGAATTCCAATCCTACATGCACAAATGGACCCTTGCTCCCAGCCGCACTCTCGGATCCTACCACCCAAGCAGCAGCGAATTCGCGGCCTCCCCCTAAGGCCAAGAAACCAGGATCTATCAACACACTTGCTCCTGCTGCATGCTCTTCCCTCACCACTTCCAATGTTACACCCAAGGTCAAACCAACACCCAAACCCCGAACCAAGGTAGATGTCCACAATCCTCCCAGTGGGGTAATGCCATCCCCCCTAGCTGTACCCGCCCAAAGAACACCTGTCCCGACCGAACTCCCTAATGTGAGGCATAATGGCCAGAACACAAATCCTCCAACATCACAGAGAGCCAGCACCA
The DNA here is from genome assembly GCF_964263255.1 of Lissotriton vulgaris. Classification (NCBI taxonomy): domain Eukaryota; kingdom Metazoa; phylum Chordata; class Amphibia; order Caudata; family Salamandridae; genus Lissotriton; species Lissotriton vulgaris. The sequence goes on from NC_141691.1 coordinate 1,451,092,279, forward strand.
GTTTTATACGATCAAGGGGATTTGTAGATCTTCCCCCTGAGGTTAGCCCCTATGTCGTGGTGCTGACTGGGGTAACCGAACTGATATACAATCAGCATGAAAACTTTGCCTCTCTTAAGAACAAGGTGATCCACTGGTTGGAAACCAATAAACCTATCCCGAACCACTTAAGGAGCAAAATCCTTATGGTACGGAGGGTACCTTGGGTAGGGACCACACAAAAGTCCACCTCTGGAGACTGTGTGATAATCTCCTTTGAGGATTCTAACACTGCTCACGCCATTTACTCATGGATCAACCACAGCTCAGCTGCAACAATAATAGCAAGACCACTCACCTTCTTCTACCCACCACGTGCCCCTCTAGTTCAGGGGGGGAACTGGAGCAGGATGCAGGCGAGGAAACACACTTGGGGAGCACAAAGTAACTGGTGGGCAGACACACCTGGAGGATGGAACGGGGTGCCGACTTCCAATAGATATGGTTGTCTCGAGGAAGTGGACTTACTTCCACACCCATTAAATACAGTACCCCCCCCACCCATCCTAATTTGTGACCGCATCCAGTCTTCGGGCATTGCACCAATAACCAGTATCTCAAACACACATACGGTTGGTACATCTCTCCCAGCAACACCAGCACACACAGTGCCAAATGATCCTAGAGCAGGGGCAGATAGACAAATCACATGCTCTCCCAAGGGTGCAACTGCTGATTCTAACCAGAGGCTGAAACATAAACTCCTTATCCCACAGAGCCTCACACCAAACAGTGCTCCATTGGACACCCCCCCACCTAATCAGTGTGGGAAATCTGTAGCTCTAGGGCGCCTCGGAACATTAGACACCAGAAGCACAACAGAGGCTCATGGCACACTCTCCATTTTATCCTGGAATGTGGCTGGGTTAGCAAACAAATTAGATACCCCTGATTGGATAGACTTAGTAGAGGGCTATGACATCTGTCTCTTACAAGAGACTTGGGCCAGAGAACAACTTAGCCGCCAGGGATTCGCGACCTTTAGTACTGAAGCGAAATGGGGGGGAAAGGGCCGCCCTTCAGGAGGCCTTTCGACCTGGGTGGGGTCCCACCTGGCCTGCAGGGCCACACCTATGGAAACCAATTCTTGTGATTTCCAATGTGTCTCCCTAGAATGGCCATGTGGAGGGAAGCTTGTAGTGATTAACTTTTATTCAAGGCCAGTTGGGGTTGCTGCAACATCGGGCCCAGTGGAAGATCTAGCACACTTTCTTGATACACACAATTTTTCTTCCCCTTTAATCATAGGTGGCGACTTTAACCAACAATTTGAACCACTCCCTGCCTACATGGAAGGTATATCGGCCGAGGAGGATGACCTATGGGATATTCCTTCCTTGACAGATGCAGTCACCAAGGCATGTTCCCCCCTCGCCATTCAGATAATGTCCCTCACACTCAGTCACTCTTTGAGGGCGTGTAACGGCCGGATGGAGGGTGATATCCCGCCTAAAAACACCTTTAATAGGCCGGGTCACGAGTCAAGGATCGACTATATAATGGTATCAACCAGGGATTGGAAGAGGGCGAAAGACTTTAAAGTCATCACCAGATATGACAGTGACCACAATCTGCTCTCACTAAAGTTTGAGATCCCTTATCGACAACTAGAGAAGGTAGATCCCAATGCACCATCTCAGTCCGACTTAGTGTTAACCAGCAATAGGCGTAGAATAAAATGAACCAAATTGCTCGAAAATCAAATTAACATCGAAAGACTCTATGCACTAACCGCCCCTGCCCTGGAAAAAGTAGAGTGCTGCGTGAACTATCTAGCTAGCGAATCAGAGACTAACACCACGGGTAGCCTGGACTCTCAGGTACATCTGGCTGCCCTCGTTAACATCCACTCGGAGCTATGCACCAACCTTGCAGAAATATTGAACCCAGTTGCCAGGCTTCGCAAGCCCAAAAAGAGAAGAGTGACCTGGTTTAACGCCTCTTGCAGGGAAGCAAAAACCCTTCTGTTGGAATCATTGAAAGCCCGAGATACCCCAATCATAATCAGGGAGAGACGAGTAGCCTATAAATCTGCCCTCCACACTGCAAAAATAGAATGGGACGAGGAGAATTGGACAAAAATAACAGCCGCCCTCGCTTGCCAAGATTCACGGACCTTTTGGCAAATTGTCAGGCACGGCTCGTCTGAACCACTTGCAGCAGTCGAGGCTTGTATAGCACCATCTGTTTGGGAGGAACACTTTAAAAACTTATACCTTCCACATAGCAGTGATAATGGAAGCAGTGAACATGGTGGAGAGTCCCCCAACATCAAAAACAGGCCAACTGACATCGAGGGCTTCACCTTAGAAGAAATCACCCTGGCAATTTCCTCCCTGTCTGCTGGTAATGCGCCGGGCCTAGACAGGCTCCCAGGCGATCTTTACAAGCATGAACCTAATGTCTGGGCTCCCTACCTAGGGGTACTATTTAATTCTATTCTGAAGGGTTTGCCAATCCCTCCCACTTGGCCAGGGGCAGAATTTGTGCCAATTTTCAAAAAGGGATCTCCCCTCCTTCCTGCAAACTATAGGCCTATAAGCCTAATCGATGTTTCCCAGAAACTCTTTTCCAAGCTCTTGCTAAACCGCCTACATGAGTGGATTAGGGACTTTAACATCTTGAGCCCTTTTCAAGCAGGCTTTAGGGAGAAGGTCTCCACAGTGGACCAGGTCTTTCGTCTCGCCATGATACATTGGAAAACAGTACAACTGGAGGGTGGCAGCCTCTACACCGTATTTGTGGACCTTAGGGCAGCGTTCGACCTGGTACCAAGGAATAAGCTGTGGGAGGTTCTCGATAATCTGGGGGTCCCTGAAGGTCTCTTGAAAATGATAATACACCTCCACACTAGTAATTACGCCCAGGTTAGATGCGGTAGGATGGGAGAACTGTCTGAGAAGTTCCCCGTTGGCAGGGGGGTAAGGCAGGGTTGTGTGCTTGCACCAACCCTGTTTTGCCTCTATGTCAACGGGGTAATCGCCCACTTAGCGGGCGTAACCAACTCCGATGCACCGAAACTGGCCTCCGAGAGGGTATCGTGTTCGCCGACGACACACTGCTTTTATCCAAGTCGGCAAAAGGTATCCAGTGCACCCTTGATGGCTTTGTGGACTTCTGTGAGACCCATGGATTAGAAATTAACGCCACAAAGACTATTTTCATGGTCTTCAACCCTCCACAGAAATTCCACTTCCATCCAAGCATCTCACACATCAAGCTGGAAAGGGTAAATACCTTCGAATACCTGGGGATTGTTTTGAACGATAAATTCACCTGGAGCACTCACCTGGAAAAAGCGGCACTGAAACTGACCCAGCAGTCGGGAGGCGTAATGAAGCTCGTGGCAAACAACAAATCCTCGGTTAGGCCGATCGGCCCCCCACTACAGATCTATAAATCCCAGGCCAAGGGGGCTGTCATCTATGGATCAGAACTCTGGGGCCACGAAAATACATCTAAATTGTTGAAGGTGGAAAATAGATTTATCCGTAACCTTGTAGGGCTACCACCGAGCACCCCCCTTGTCCCGTTGAGGATGGACCTTGGCTTACGCCCGCTTGATGAGGACCTGGCTCTACGCCCACTGGCCTTCTGGCGTAGATTATGGACAACCCCTGAATTGGCCAGTTACAGGGAAGGACTACGGGAGATTCTAGCCACTCCTGGCGCCGGAAAAATCAAATGGCTCTACCATATTAAGCTTGAACTGGTGGCTGTAGGCCTCTCAAGTATGTGGTCTGACCCCCAGAACGTGTGCAACACCCTCTCTAAAAAGGATCTAGCCAGGTCTTACCGAGAATCTAAACTTTCCCTGATTCTCAACCATCAACATCCCGGGTCCCTGACAGCGTCCTTTTTCTCTCACAAGGTGAACTACAACATGGAACCTACTCTAGACAAAATTTATCCCAATGTACTGAGAAAATTATATCTTCAGTGGAGACATGGCTCTCTCCCCATCAAAACTTTTACAACCAAATGGAACCATGATCCTAGCAGTACATGTCCTGCTTGTAGAAACTCGGATGAAAGTGAGCTCCACATCCTTTTTTTCTGCCCAGCTTACCATGGGATCCGTAGGCACTGGATTCTCCCTCTATGCAGAAACCTGGGATTTAAGAAGTGTCTGCACGCTTACAGAGTCCTAAAAACTGACTTGTCAGACCATATTGTTTTTACAATGGCCAAGTACCTGGGCGCCCTTTGGTCCATCAGAAGGCAATGCCTCAAAACATAGACTGAGTATGGATCTGTTTTTATTATATGAGGATTCCTCTCCAGTATTGTTTTTATGTATTTTACATCTCATTGTACAAATCATTTAAATGTACTGTTTTATATGACTGTCTTTTATGGTAAATTTTTACCGAAATAAAGGTTTTTCAAGTCGAATCCCAGTAGGGTGTCAATTTGCCTGATGTTTTGGGGAAGCTCGTTCCACAGCCTGGATGCAGAAGTGAAGAAGGCTCTGCCTCCCATCCTCGATCTCCTGATCCTGGTAGTTGCTGCCAAACCCAGGCTAGAGGAGCGCAGGGACCTGGTGGGCCTATACCAGGTGAGCCTTTCCTGTAGAGGAATAGGTCCCGTGTTGTGCAGGGCTCTATACACAATACATAGGGACTTAAAAGCGACTCTACTCCCGATTGGCAGCCAGTACTTGTAACTTCTAGAATGAGCTCTCAGACAGAGGGAATGGCATATATGATGAATACTAGGTGAAATGAATGGATGTTGGAGCATAGAATATACATACTAGTGGTGTAACGCAAAATGATGGGGCTCGTCTGCAAAATGTGATGATGGACCCTTGTTTCGTTTGCACATCTGGCTGCTTATTTAATCAAGTTTCTCATTTCATCAGCATTGAAAGTCAATAATCTATTTAAATCAATATTTCCCTGCAGCATTTAACCAAATTAAATCTTCAAATTGCCAATATTCATTTGTTTAGGAATATCGTCAACACAATTGGTCTTACTGGTGTGGCAGCTTGAACCTATAATCCACATTGTGTATCGCTACTGGTGCTAGGGATAGAAAGCATTCCTATTTCTGTTGTTGCACTCAGTACCACCAGGGTAGTAGTAGAACTCTGTACAACCGTACCACCATCTCCGTAGCCACCGTATCAGGTCCAAAGCCAGTCTCACTTGTCCCTGCTAATCTTGCTGTGTACGGAGGAAGTCTAGAAAGTTAATTTCATACATTTATCCTCCTCATCAGAATCATTATCCTACTTTTCTTTCTTATTCGTCTTGTCCTTGTCATCATTTTCACTAATTATAGCAAGGAATGTTTTCACAGTCAATCATATCTTCTTTCCAAATTTTTTCCAGCCAAACCATTTTACTCTCAAGCCAATGTCTAAATGAACTCTTCACTTGCTGACCCGCTTTATTTCTCTCCTTTTCTGTCGCCATGCTATCCCATTTATTACTGCCTCAAACTGTGTAGGTCTAGGCACCAGACTCATTTCATACATGGTGTGTCTAAAAAAATCGAGTTTCTAGCATTAAAGGTATATTCCAATGAAAATTCTAAAAAGATGTATCACCAGTCCTAGAATGGCTTCATCAATGGCTTCATCAAGTAGGATAATTCAACAAAAACCAAGATACTTCAGAAACAAGAAAAACATTCAAAGTAAAGAAATGGAAAACCAGAAAACAATATACAGAGTACTACGATTCACTAGGCAAACTCCTGTCTAAAGGTAATGCACCCAAGTCAGTGTGCTTGCTCCTGTTCACTCAGGAACAAGATTCATCAACCCAAATTAAGCACGCAACCTAGAAAAGAAACCTTGTTAGCTCACAATCCCTATCAGTGTGTAAGCTGCTCCTTGCTCTACACCATAGGTCTTCAATCTGTGGTGCGTGACCCCAGGGTGGAATGGAGTCCTGGGAAGGAGGCACACATTTCCCAGCCTCACTTCTGACTGAAACCCACAACATTTGCTCTTGTTTTGGAAAGAGACAACTCTCATACTCTCATACTTACTAAAAATCTAAATTTTGGAAGCACCATTTAATTAAAACTATTTGCACATTTTGCAGCATTCTATCTTATACAGTGTGTAATGCAAGTATAAAATAATGACTTACATATTCACAGTGCTTTTAGTCACAGGCTGTGTCCTGGTAGCACTAAAAATACACAAGTCACTATTCTCCACTGCACCAACCAGGATTTAAGTCTGTGGCTCTCTCGCTACACTCAGACTTCTGTAGTGTAACTAGTAGAGGTTTCATAATGTACTACAGTGCATTTCCCACAGAGTAACAACTTTCAAAATGTATTTTTCATTTAAGCTGCCTATTATTTTATATGTAGCTACCTAGATATAGAGTAAGACAAAGCAGTGCAAGTAATTACATTGCCTTACTCTGCATCAAGGAGGCGACCCATGGGCTGCACATAGAAAGAGGAAAATGCCTCTTGTGATTGTTTTTGTGCAGGAAGGTGCCCCTTCCTGCACAAAAACAATCCTGCCTGTGTTGGGACTATTGATCCAACACAACATGCCAATACTGTCAGATATTTCCAAATACACTTAATTTATACCATGCATATGGATTAGACTGTATGCAAGAAGGAGTTTATCACATCAGAATAAATCAATTCAAATCTGCATTTTATTTGCACAAGACCGGAGGACGGGACCCGACTGGAGAACCCCGCGATTTAAAAGACGCTACTGACTCAGCGCTCGAACTAACACAGATGCCGACACCTCGCGTTGAGAAGAACCGACGCCCCGTGTTCATTGATTAAAACAAAGGAGATTTTTTCCGGTGTGGACATTGATTTACCCGGACTAAAGGACAAACAACACTCCATACTGAGTGGTCCCGCTCCGCGAGCACTGTGGATTATATGAGGCACATTTTGCAACATTAAGAGAGCTATTGGTCCTGACGAGAACTCCTTAAACCTGGAGTTCGAAACGCGTAGACCCCCCTTTCTTTGCTAACACGTTTACTTCGTGGAAACCATAAGAGAATTAAACTAATTTGTACACCAAAGTGATTCATATGAAATTGTACATCTATGGTTTCTCTTCCATATATTGCTTATATTTGTATATAAATTGTGTTTCTTTACCTTTTAGAGTGTTAGGTGTTTGAATGAGTTCACAGTATGACTGCAATGTCCTTTTGGTGTGAATGGTGTATATAGGTGATTTTTTGACATGATTTTTTGTATTATGTATTTGTAATGTGCTTCATAAAGCTTTCTTAAAAAGAAAAAATATTTTGAAAAAACAAGAAAACTAATGAATTGTGCAAATAAAATGCAGATTTGAATTGATTTATTCTGATGTGATAAACTCCTTCTTGCATACAGTCTAATCCATATGCATGGTATAAATTAAGTGTATTTGGAAATATCTGACAGTATTGGCATGTTGTGTTGGATCAATAGTTAAGGCAGGGTTTGGCCTTACTGTCTGGAAACCCATACCCAGTTTTGGTTTATCAATTGTGTTGGGACTAGGCAGCAATTTGTGCACCAACAAAGGGGGAAAGGACAGGAATGCATAGTATTTCATAAATACTGTGCATTCCTGTCCTTTTACATTGACGGGGGGCAGTGCAGCAAGAAGACTTGCATTGCTGCCCTATGCCAATTCCTCATAAATGAGGCCCTTTACTTTTAGATACACCTTTGACCACACCCCAACGCTCATTAACCTCTGGGTTGCTAAACACTGTTTAATATTATTTCCCCAATATAAAAATAATTTGCTGTGGGAATTGGGGGTGTTTATTGTTGTTGATAGTTGTCGATGATGAGGATCACCATGTTCTAGAAATGTTTATCAGGTGGGGGGTCCTTACACCTAAAGAACTTTGACGGGGCAGGGGTTTGGCATCAAAAAGTTTGAAGACCTACTCGACATATTAACAATTGCAGACAATTAAATTACCTATATCTAATAAATAAATAAAGTAATATATTTTGAGATCTGATATCCAAGCCACCCAATAAAAACTTCAAATGATCTTTAAATACTTTTATAAATATGAATAATACATCAGTAATCAATCCACCAATTGAACCCACAATCATCATCGCATATCCAAACATCACTCAATAAAAAACAAACTCCATTCTTCAAACACATATTTTAATATTCATCATAAGTGAACACACCAAACACAAATCAATTCACCCTATTGATACTTACACTCCAAATCATTCAGGAATGCTCAGCAAATCACTTCTGGAGAGTCTCCGGTGCCTCAAACGTTTGGATAACCGCTACTAAAGAGGAGATGCACTTATGCAACCATCCTCTGCTACCATTTTTGTGGCATCTGAATCCCAATATGTTACTGCACCCCAATATTTTGAACATCACAAAATTAACCCTCGGCAGCTTCAAATCCACATAATCAACTTATCAGAGTAATAAAATGGTGACTGGGACCACTCATTAACTGAGTTCTAGATTGATGAAAAGTTAAATCGTTTTGTTATTGAAGCTCCAGCATAGGCAATATAGAGAATTGCAAAATATATGTCATGAAGGTTAAGACACAGGATACACAGTCAGAAATCAAAATATTCTAAGTCCTAATAAGAAACAAAAATCATAAGTGGAAGGAACAGACAGCACCCCTAGAGGAAAAAGGAAAGGCCCTGGTACACCCCCAAAACCAGGGGATTTTCTCCATGGGTAATAAGCAAAAAACTGTAAATTCAGCATGGCATGACAAGTGATAACACATATTGGACAAATCAGAATGAAGATCATCACACAAATAACTATGACACTAACGTATTTCTAAAGTAGAGGAAATCTTCCATAGGCTTCCACAGAAACACAATATGAAGAATTTTCAAACAAAAACACTTACACCAGTGTGCTAGCGAGCTTGCATCAGAACTTGCAGCGGAAGGACCTTCAGACAGTGGCATTAGGAACATGAAGAAAGTTTAATTCACAATCATAAGGAATAAAAACCAACTACGTCAAAGTGTCCTGTGGTCCGTGAAAATTGTGAGGGGACAAGACATGCAGGGGGACATTGATTGTGAGATGCAATAAGCACAAGCAAAGTGAACTGAACAACAAAACAGCATACATTTTAATGAAATAGTGTATCTAAGAAATGTGGTATGACAAAGCTCTGTTAATAAATACATTTCTAAACCAAACTTCTAAATAAGGGGCCCATTACGATGACGGATGAAAGCCCATCCGTGCTGGTGGCGGAAAACGTTAATTTTCCTGCACCAGGTGTGGGTCATTGCGACCACCAAATTGCAATGGTCCAACACAGGCCATTTTTCGTCCCCCGTTGTTTTTCAGGCTCAGGCACAGTTTTTTGAGTATGCAAGGGTGGTGGACGGAGCCAATAGAGCAAGACTGGCTTGCGGAAACTCATTCCGCCAACCAGATTACGATGATGCAAACAGCCCTTCCCACTGCTGCGTAAAAACCACCATGTCGAGGATGGTGAAAACACAACAACGCAGAGGAAATCCAATACAGTACCGATCTAAACCATAGGAGACGCCATTGATCCTGCGCTACAGGCCTTCCTACTGCTCTACCTGATGCCCCTCTGGCAGAGAAGACTCAGCCACACTCAACAGCAAAAGGCCATACCAAACATCTCCATGCATGCAACCCCTGAACAACTACAACTCCCAGCAAGTGTGGTGTGACCATGATGAATGTGGCAACCTGCCGAATGCAAAGTATGAGGCCCACCCAATTCTCATGAGTGACCCTCGGTGCCCCTGAAGGCAATTTGGGCCAATGCCGAGCCCCACAGCTGCAGAGCGTGCACCCCCAATATAAAAAAATGTAGGGCGCTGAAGGCTCGCATTGTCTGATGGCTCATTTGCATAGTGTGTGCCGCACCGCGGCAGCCTGGAAGCTACGACCACAATCCTGCAACATTCAATTGGGGCCAATGTGTGCCATCACTGTGGATGCCAGCTACCACGCATGCAAACACATTCTACTTTTGCATTGTCGACAAGCGAATTGCAATACACATCACAACCCATTCACCTAATGTGATTGGTGCACCCCATGTGTAATGTTGTGAGGCACGAGGCCCTCATGCATATAAAATAACCACACAGACACTGTACTTGTATGGGAATTGTGGTCCAGGGCACGTGCCCTTTTGTTGGCAGGGTCACATATCCAGTGACACCTGTGCTGGGTGGCTGTGGGGTGGGGGTGGGGGTTAGCCAGGCCACCGGGAGAGGCTTGTACATCAGAACAATGACCAGCTGGTCACCGTACTGTGTAGGTATGAGAGAGTATGACCTTTGAGTCAAGTCTTCACACACATGGTATGTCCAAGAAAGGAGAGTGACATTTCATACATTGTCAAGCCTCGTGGCCAGCATGGACTGAAATGAGGGAAGGAGTAAAAAAGACAAAGGTCTCTCGCACTGTACCAATGTTGTGTAATGAAACCTCCAACCTGTGAACATCTCTCGTATATCCCTCGACATCTGACTGGCGTCTCTTGTCCAGGGGTTGTCTTGCGAAAGGCCAGTGATGTAGGCAGACAATTAGAGGTGTCCATTGTCTGCAAATCAGATATACTTGTAATCCCTAGCACTTCCAACACAAGTACTGGTGTGGCGTGCAGTGTGCGTAAGTGCCATTACCTGTAAATGTTCTCACACACGTCATAGGAGTGCATATGTGGAACAAACAAACATAGCTCTGACCGAACTCATTGGTCATTAGCAGCCAAGTGGGCATGTATACACAATCCATGTGCATTTGTGCCACATTTAGGTGAACATTGCAATGTTTATTATGCAAAATCCCCACACACTCACGCGGGACTGACCCCATAATGTCCACATATGTCTGTCCCCCGTGCTGTATATCCATGTTGCGTTGTCCAGATGACACTCACTGCCCTCATTCCGTAATATTGTTGTGAATAGGGGGACTAAAGCTTGCAGTCGTGCAGTGACAGCAGCTACATGCAACTCAGCACTGATGTGGGAATCACAAGTGCTGTGCCATCTAACCAAAGGGTAGCTCATCCTTGATGTAGCAGTGTACTATATAAATAAACAGAAGAGGGGAGGTAGAGTAACACAGAAGGATTCTTACTCCACAAACTTACTTGCATAAACAAAATGAATCCTACTAAAGGTGTTTGGGAAGTGTTCACCACAGTGGTATGGGAGCACTTAGTGTTTTCTAAAATACCCCTCACACACCAAAAGGCCCCTTGGTATCATGCTTCATCATAGGGGTCTTCGCACCCCTCTAACGGGATGTGGCGTGCTACGACCTACGACTACACGGGAGCACTTTCCGTTTTGACTATATGTGGTGCATGTGACTGGGGATATTTTATGTAAGTGGTGGGACTAGGTGACAAAATTAAAAAGCACCTGGCTCGTGGGTATAAAAACGATTTTTATTCATGACCCCAGGCTGGTACTAATAAAAGAAGTGAAGTGCGAGGTAAACCTGTCGTGATTATGGACAGTACCTCATGTGTGCGCCAACATGTTTCGAAGGCAGAGCTCCTTCTTCAGAACGGGGGCACAACTTCCCCACCTTACTCACGTTTCACTAAATTGTCAAAAAAAGATATTTATGTTATTAACAAAAGTGAAAAAAAATATATATATATGTGTGTTTAACTACAGGCTACTATGTGCCTACAGCGGTGTGGCTCAAGTTAATGCAATTTGCATGACCTGAGAAAAAGAAAAAGAAACAATGGGTAATTCTGACAGGAGCAATCACCTGGAACAAACCATGCGCTTATTAGCCCTGTGGAAAAAGACACTTACATAACAGACAACATAGAAACATAAAACACACTCTAGTTAAGTTATAGAAGCTAGGTTCATACTTGTCAAGTGTTGCTTTCTTGCTTCATGAGCATTCAGAAACGACTGGGGGGTGATTGCTGTTCTGCAATTTAAATAAGCGACAATGTAGGTTTAAGTGTGGTCCTTAACTTACTTTGTTAGCCTAGATATGCATTTAGCAAAATTCTATACTCACGAACTCGGGATTAGTTGTCCTCCGTCTTACCCCACACGCTGCTCCACTGGACTGAAGTGAAAGCCCAGGGAGTGTGGTATTTATACCCAAGTTGCGTGATAATTGCTTTGCATCAGTAACACCCAGGCGGATGTAAATTTGTGCCCATACATGGATAATCCGGTGTTAATCAGGTGTTTGGCATGCAAATTGAATAATTGCAAGCCCTTTTAAGGCGGATCCGGTAAGCTTCAGTGAATTTCCTGGCCTCGTATCCAAGTGTGCAGTATTAGCACATGCGTAAGAAGCGCCGTCTGAGCGACGCAGGACGTGTCGTCTGTAACGCGCATCAGCCAAGGAGAAGGGTCTCACTCGAGCATGCGCATTCGAAGGCTATTGTATTTCGAGGATTGCACCATCTCCATTTATGGGAAAGTGGTAATAAAGGATCATAAAGGATCGGAAACTTGTCCTTTTTTTCAATGATGTATATAGCTACAATATAACCGGCTGTGAAAAGCTATATTGATATACAGTTAAACACATTGTTTCAAATGATACACACTAAGGTTGGGGATCATTGCTAAACCATGGGGGACCATTTTTGACAGCGTGGCAGGTTAGGCGGACAGCTGTCCCCAAGGAACCTCATCATTAAGTCCAATGTTTAGGGGGCACAGCCGGAACACCCATCTCTGTTCCTTCTGGAAAAGGCCTGCTTCTGATGGCAACTGTTCAATCACTGTCCACCTTAGATCATTTACACAGTGTTGAGCGTTAAGGTAGTGTGTCGCCATATTTGTTGTGCTCTTTCTGCAACGGACATTACTTTTATGCTCGTTCATGCGTGTTTTAATGGCCCTAGTGGTCATGCCCACATATTCCAGGCCACACGGGCACGTAATCAGGTAGACCACGTTTTTGCTATTTCAGTTCGTCATTTTGCACTGCTCCCAGGTGGTGCCATTCCTGAATGTTAATTTGGTGCTTTTCTGTGTCAAATGGCAACTGCTGCAGTTCCCACAGGGGAAATGACCCTGTATTCCTAAGGCCGGTTGCCTTGGTTCATGGGTTGGTTTGGGACGTGTGTGTACCAGTATGTCTTTCAAGTTCCGGCCCCGGCGGTGTGCGAACATTGGTTTCTCTAGTTCTAGGGTACCACATGTGAGATTGCCCCAGTGCTTATTAATTATTTTTGAAACCTCATTTGACATGGTATTGTAGGTTGTGACACATATTGGTCGTCTGACCTCTGGTGTTACATGTTGTCTGTCGTCAAGTAGAGCCTCTCTGTTGTTGTTCTTAGCCCTTTTCATGGCTTTGTTAATTATCTTCATAGGGTATTGTCTCAGTTTCAACTTCTCTATCAGATCACAGGCCTGTGTGCTGAAATCTGATACCTCCGTGCAGTTGCGCCTGAGTCGTAAAAATTGGCCATATGGTAAGTTTTCTCTGAGGTGTCGTAGGTGGAAGCTATCAAACCTTAACAAACAGTTCCTTGCTGTTGGTTTGAAATGTGTTGTCGTTTTTAGCCTGCCACCTTCAGCATAAATGTTCAAGTCCAGAAATACTAGCGACTGATTGGATACTGAGCTTGTGAATTTTAGAAAAGCGTTCTGGTTATTTAACCATGTCATGAAATCCTCCACTGACTGCAGATCGCCCTCCCAGATGACTAGGACGTCATCAATGTACCTTTTCCAGGTCTAGATGTTATGTCGGTATGGGTTCTGTGTATGAAGAATTTTGATTGACTCTAACTGGTGTACATATAACCCAGCCAGACTTGGAGCAAAGGTGCTGCCCATGCTGGTACCATGGCTTTGTGGGTAGATGGTTGACTTGTACTGGAAGAAATTCTTCTGTAGTGCCAGTGAAATGCACTCCAGAACGAGGCCTCGCGGTGTTTGGTATTGCCATGGTATTGTGAAAAGTACCTCTTCAATAATTAAGAGCGTTTCATCATGTGGCAAACTTGTGTATAAGCTTTCCACATCCAAACCCAACATGAGTTGGGTCCTGGGGTCAAAAGTCTGGTCCTGGAGGAGTTGTAGGACTGATTTAGTGTCTTTTAGATAGGTGTCAGTAGACTGTACCAGGGGGCACAGGAATGCGTCTGCGAACTTGGATAAGGGCTCCAAAATCGAACCAATGCCCGATACTATGGGTCTCCCTGGGGGGTTTGTGATGTTTTTATGAATTTTAGGAATGCAATAGAAATAGGGAATATGTGGTGCCTTCTGTGCCAGAAACTCGGCTTCTTTTTTACTCAGCCAGTTATGCGCCAAACCCTCTTCTATCATACCTCCTATTCTGATGCGGAGGGTCTCAGTAGGATCTTCCTGTAGAATGGTATAGTTCAGTCTGTCTGCCAAAAGTCTCATGCATTCTGTGTCGTATGCCTCCTCGGTTTGCAGAACTATGGAGCCACCTTTGTCTGCTGGTTTTATTATTATGTCTTTGTTTTCAGCCAGTTCTTTTATGGCTTGTTGTTCCAGTTTACTGGTATTGTGGAAGGTGTTAGTATCAGTCGGGACTAGGTTATTCACTTCTGTCATGATGGCCTTCTCAAATGTTAGTAATTCAATAGGTAACACTGAATCTGGAGGAATAAAAGTAGATTTTGGTCGGAGACCTGTATCTGTGGGTTCCATGGTAGCTGTTTTGTCTTTGAAAAAGACTTGTAATTTCAATTTCCTAATGAAGTCTTGTATCTCCATGTTAAGTTTAAATATGTCAGGTCTGTGTGTTGGTATGAAACCCATGCTCTTGTTTAACAAACTCTTCTGTATGTCAGTCAGGGGCAAAGGGTTCAGATTAACCACTAGGTCCCTCTCTTGCTTTTTGAGGGTTGGTTTGGGAGGGATCCCGTCATGCTCCTGGTCATTCGGGAGTTGCCCTGCTTTTGATCATCCCATGCAACATTTTTGCCCTTTTTGTTCCTCCCCCTCGATCCAGGGCGGGTACCTAAAAAATGTTGAGGGTCATAGAATCCGCCATCATATTCTGGATTCTATTGTGCATAGCCATGTCCAGTGGCTGGAGGGCCATACAGGAAATGGGTGAATAGTGGAGGTCCCATGTACTGTGGGGACTGGGGTAGGGCCTGGTATCCTCTCCACCCTCGTTGTCGGGGGAACTGCTGCCTCTTTTGTCTCCAACCACCCCTTGAAGGTCTGTATCTCTGGTTACCGCTCGAGTTTGAGCCTGATGAGCCATTATCAGAGCCATCACTGTCAATATCACTGTTCGTGTTCTTAGAAACATAGTCGGTCTTGGTGTATGGGTATGCCCCCTCTGGTGTAAACCTGTATTTGTCTTTTCGCAGTTTGTTGAACTTGCTTTGTTTCAACGTAAACTCAAATTCGGTCATCTGTTGATTAAGCTCGTCCAATCTTAATTTCAAATCAGCCGGGGTTATGTAAGTACTGAGTTGCACCTCTATTTTTTGGATTTCTCTCTTAAGTTCTTGGGTGATCCTTGCTGCTGTCTTTACTATCAGGACTAACCAATCCCTTGTGCAGTGCCAAAAGATCAGAGACCATTCTCTTTAGAACTGCATGTCCGCCTGAAATATAAAATGTTCGTTCTTAACGATTAGACCTAGTGGTGCCATCTTATTCCTTAAGTATTCAGTCATGAGCAGTCCATGAAGAGCTGCTTTTATCTGATTGCGTCTCAGGTTCACTATTTCATTCCAGTCTACGATATTCGGACCAGTCTCTGGGTTGCTCAGGCCTTCAAAAGGGTTGATGGCCTTGAGAATTTTGTCTATCTCATCTACCCCAAACGCGAGGCCGTGTTCGTCCTCCATCATAAAGAGACCGCTGGCTTCTTTTGTATAGAGAGTGTGTTCCTATGTGTATGTGTAAGTGTCAAGAGAAACTCCTGCAACTGTGCGCTGCCTAGAACATATAAATAAACAGAAGAGGGGAGGTAGAGTAACACAGAAGGATTCTTACTCCACACACTTACTTGCATAAACAAAAGGAATCCTACTAAAGGTGTCTGGGAAGTGTTCACCACAGTGGTATGGGAGCATTTAGTGTTGTGTAAAATACCCCTCACACACCAAAAGGCCCCTTGGTGTCATGCTTCATCATAGGGTTCTTCGCACCCCTCTAACGGGATGCGGCGTGCTACGACCTACGACTACGCGGGAGCACTCTCAGTTTTGACTATATGTGGTGCATGTGACTGGGGATATTTTATGTGAGTGGTGGGACTAGGTGAAAAAATTAAAAAGCACCTGGCTCGTGGGTATAAAAATGATTTTTATTCATGACCCCGGCTGGTACTATTAAAAGAAGTGAAGTGCGAGGTAAACCTGTCGTGATTATAGACAGTACCTCATGTGTGCGTCGACATGTTTCGGAGGCATAGCTCCTTCTTCAGGACGGGGGCACAACTTCCCCACCTTACTCACGTTTCACTAAATTGTCAAAAAAATGTATTTATGTTATTAACAAAAGTGAAAATATATATATATATATGTGTGTGTAACTGCAGGCTACTATGTGCCTACAGCGGTTTGGCTCAAGTAAATGCAATTTGCATGACCTGAGAAAAAGAAAAAGAAACAATGGTCGCCCTAGTAGTGGGTAGTTCTGACAGGTGCAATCACCTAGAACAAACCATGCACTTATTAGCCCTGTGGAAAAAGACACTTACATGACAGACAACATAGAAACATAAAACACACTCTAGTTAAGTTATAGAAGCTAGGTTCATACTTGTCAAGTGTTGCTTAGTGTGCTTCATGAGCATTCAGAAACGTCTGGGGGTGATTGCTGTTCTGCAATCTAAATAAGGGACAATGTAGGTTTAAGTGTGGTCCTTAACTTACTTTGTTAGCCTGGATATGCATTTAGCAAAACTCTATACTCACGAACTCGGGATTAGTTGTCCTCCGTCTTACCTCACACTCTGCTCCGCTGGACTGAAGTGAAATCCCAGGGCGTGTGGTATTTATACCTGAGTTGCGTGATAATTGCTTTGCATCGGTAACACCCAGGCGGATGTAAATTTGTGCCCATACATGGGTAATCCGGCGTTAATCAGATGTTTGGCGTGCAAATTGAATAATTGCAATCCCTTTTTAGGCGGATCCGGTAAGCTTCGGTGAATTTCATGGCCTCGTATCCAAGTGTGCAGTATTAGCGCATGCGTAAGAAGCGCCGTCTGAGCGACGCAGGACGTGTCATCTGTAACGCAGATCTTCCAAGGAGAAGGGTCTTACTCGAGCATGCTCATTCGAAGGCTATTGTATTTCGAGGATTGCACCATCTCCGTTTATGGGAAAGTGGTAATAAAGGATCATAAAGGATCGGAAACTTGTCCTTTTTTTCAATGATGTATATAGCTACAATATAACTGGCTGTGAAAAGCTATATTGATATACAGTTAAACATTGTTTCAAAGGGTACACACTAAGGTTGGGGATAATTGCTAAACCATGGGGTACCATTTTTGTCAGCGTGGCAGGTTAGGCGGACAGCTATCCCCAAGGAACTTCATCATTAAGTCCAATGTTTTGGGTGCCCAGCCGGAACACCCATCTTTGTTCCTTCTGGAAAAGGCCTGCTTCTGATGGCAACTGTTCAATCACTGTCCACCTTAGATCATTTACACAGTGTTATTGTTATTGTTATTGTTATTTTTGATTTATAGCGCGCCCAATCACCTACAGGCCTCTAGGCGCTTGAGAATCGATGATGCAAACAACAACTTGACAATACAGAGAGCGGCATCCACTAAACTAGATAGTATTCATGGACCTCCTGAACAAGAGCGTTTTTAAACCCTTCCTAAAGCGTAGGAGGTTCTCTTCCCTGCGCAGCGACTCAGGTAGTGTATTCCATAGCTGAGGAACTAGCACAGAGAAGGCTCTCCCTCCCTTGGTAACAAGTTTGTACCGGGGGCAAACCAATAATTGAGAGTCTGAAGATCTTAGGGTTCTTATTGGGCTGTACACCTCCATGCGGTCTTTGATATAGGCAGGCGCCAGCCCGTGGATTGCTTTGTGAGCTATACACAGATTTTTGAATTCCACTCGCTCCTTAATAGGGAGCCAGTGGAGGCTCTGTAGCAGGGGAGATGCTTTGGATCGTCTTGGCAATCTAAAGATAAGACGAGCAGCGTCATTCATAATGACCTGTAACCTGTTAGTCAGGGTGTTTGGCAGGCCAAGGTAAAGAGCATTACCGTATTCTATCCTCGAGATCACGGTAGCTGCGACAATGGAACGTAGCATGGATTGGGAGATGACAGGTACTAGCTTACGTAGCTGTCGAATAATATTGGTACAGCTACCCACCACGTAGGAAATCTGATTGACCATTGATAGGTCACAATAAAGTTTGATCCCCAGGCTCTTTACATTTGGGCTTGGTTTAGGGGCCGGGCCTAGCTCTGCTGGCCAGTAGAGGTCAGACCACGGTGAGGTGGCAGATGGAATCACCAATACCTCGGTCTTATCTGGGTTAATTTTTAAAAGATTTTCAGTCATCCATTGGACCGTGTACCTCAAGATGTTCTGGGTGTGAAGTTGTGCGGCACTTGTGTTATCGACACTCAGCAACAGCTGAGTGTCGTCCGCATAGTTAAATACTGTGCAGCCCATGCGCGCCAGGGAAGCAATCAAAGGTTGCAGGTATAGGTTAAATAGAAGTGGGGATAGGGCCGAGCCCTGAGGTACCCCACATTCTAACGTCCCCACTACAGATGTTTCTTCCCCAAGTTGTATTCTTTGGGTCCTACCCGACAGGAAGGATTGCAACCACTTGAAGGCCAGGCCATTGATACCAAAATCACTCAATCTTTCTAGGAGCAGAGCATGGCTGACGGTATCGAACGCCGCTGACAGATCTAACAAAATCAGGGCGCTCGGTCTCTTACCGTCAGCCAGGCTTCTCAATTCATCCAGCGTTGAGCGTTAAGGTAGTGTGTCGCCATCTTTGTTGTGCTCTTTCTGCAATGGATATTACTTTTATGCTTGTTCATGCGGTTTTAATGGTCCTAGTGGTCATGCCCACATATTCCAGGCCACACGGGCACGTAATCAGGTAGACCACGTTTTTGCTATTGCAGTTCGTCATTTTGCGCTGCTCCCAGGTGGTGCCATTCCTGAATGTTAATTTGGTGCTTTTCTGTGTCAAATGGCAACTGCTGCAATTCCCTCAGGGGAAATGACCCTGTATTCCTAAGGCCGGTTGCCTTGGTTCATGGGTTGGTTTGGGACGTGTGTGTACCAGTATGTCTTTCAAGTTCCTGCCCAGGTGGTGTGCAAACATTGGTTTCTCTAGCTCTAGAGTACATGATGGGATCCCTCCCAAACCAACCCTCAACGAGCAAGAGAGGGACCTAGTGGTTAATCTAACCCCTTGGCCCCTGACTGACATACAGAATAATGTGTTAAACAAGGGCTTGGGTTTCGTACCAACACACAGACCTGACATATTTAAACTTAACATGGAGATACAGGACTTCATTAGGAAATTGAAATTACAAGTCTTCTTCGAAGACAAAACAGCTACCATGGAACCCACAGATACAGGTCTCTGACCAAAATCTACTTTATTCCTCCAGATTCAGTGTTACCTATTGAATTACTAACATTTGAGAAGGCCATCATGACAGAAGTGGATAAACTAGTCCCGACTGATACTAACACCTTCCTCAATACCAGTAAACTGGAACAACAAGTCATAAAAGAACTGGCTGAAAACAAAGACATAATAATAAAACCACCAGACAAAGGTGACGCCATAGTTCTGCAAACCGAGGAGGCATACGACACAGAATGCATGAGACTTTTGGCAGACAGACGGAACTCATACCATTCTACAGGAAGATCCGACTGAGACCCTCCGCATCAGAATAGGAGGTATGATAGAAGAGGGTTTGGCGCATGACTGGCTGTGTAAAAAAGAAGCCGAGTTTCCGGCACAGAAGGCGCCATGTATTCCCTATGTCTATTGCATCCCTAAAATTCATAAAAACATCACAAACCCCCCAGGGAGACCCATAGTATAGGGCATTGGCTCGATTTTGGAGCCCTTATCCAAGTTCGCAGACGCATTCCTGCACCCCCTGGTACAGTCTACTGACACCTATCTGAAGGACACTAAATCAGTCCTACAACTCCTCCAGGACCAGACATTTGACCCCACGACCCAACTCCTGTTGGTAGGACGTGGAAAGCTTATACACAAGTTTGCCACATTATGAAACGCTGTTAATTATTGACGAGGTACTTTTCACAACACCATGGCAATACCAAACACCGCGAGGCATTGTTCTGGAGTGCATTTCACTGGCACTACAGAAGAATTTCTTCCAGTACAAGTCAACCATCTACCTACAAAGCCATGGTACCAGCATGGGCAGCACCTTTGCTCCAAGCCTGGCTGGGTTATATGTACACCACTTAGAGTCAAACAGAATACTTCATACACAGAACCCATACAGACATAACATCAAGACCTGGAAAAGGTACATTGACGATGTCCTAGTCATCTGGGAGGGCGATCTGCAGTCAGTGGAGGATTTCATGACATGGTTAAATAACCAGAACGCTTTTCTAAAGTTCACAAGCTCAGTCTCCAATCAGTCGCTAGTATTTCTGGACTTGAACATTTATGCTGAAGGTGGCAGGCTAAAAACGACAACACATTTCAAACCAACAGCAAAGAACTGTTTGTTAAGGTTTGATAGCTTCCACCCCAGACACCTCAGAGAAAACTTACCGTATGGCCAATTTTTACGCCTCAGGCACAACTGCACGGAGGTATCAGATTTAAGAACACAGGCCTGTGATCTGAAAGAGAAGTTGAAACCCTATGAAGATAATTAACAAAGCCATGAAAAGGGCTTAGAACAACAACAGAGAGGCTCTACTTGAGGACAGACAACATGTAACACCAGAGGTCAGACGACCAATATGTGTCACAACCTACAATACCATGTCAAATGAGGTTTCAAAAATAAATAATAAGCACTGGGGCATTCTCACATGTGGTACCCTAGAACTAGAGAAACCAATGTTCGCACACCACCAGGGCAGGAACTTGAAATACATACTGGTACACACACGTCCCAAACCAACCCATGAACCAAGGCAACCGGCCTTAGGAATACAGGGTCATTTCCCCTGTGGGAACTGCAGCAGTTGCCATTTGACAAAGAAAAGCACCAAATCAACATTCAGGAATGGCACCACCTGGGAGCAGCGCTAAATGACGAACTGCAATAGCAAATACGTGGTCTACCTGATTATGTGCCCGTGTGGCCTGGAATATGTGGGCATGACCACTAGGGCCATTAAAACACGCATGAACGAGCATAAAAGTAATGTCCGTGGCAGAAAGAGCACAACAAAGATGGCGACACACTACCTTAAAGCTCAACACTGTGTAAATGATCTAAGGTGGACAGTGATTGAACAGTTGCCATCAGAAGCAGGCCTTTTCTAGAAGGAACAAAGATGGGTGTTCCGGCTGGGCACCCAAAACATTGGACTTAATGATGAGGTTCCTTGGGGACAGCCGTCCGCCTAACCTGCCACACTGTCAAAAATGGTCCCCCATGGTTTAGCAATGATCCCCAACCTTAGTGTGTACCCTTTGAAACAATGAGTTTAACTGTATATCAATACAGCTTTTCACAGCCAGTTATATTGTAGCTATATACATCATTGAAAAAAAGACAAGTTTCCGATCCTTTATGATCCTTTATTACCACTTTCCCATAAACGGAGATGGTGCAATCCTCGAAATACAATAGCCTTCGAACGCACTTGCGCGAGTGAGACCCTTCTCCTTGGCAGATGCGCGTTACAGACGACACGTCCTGCGTCGCTCAGACGGTGCTTCTTACGCATGCGCTAATACTGCACACTTGGATACAAGGCCATGAAATTCACCGAAGCTTACCGGATCCGCCTTAAAAGAGCTTGCAATTATTTATTTTGCACGCCAAACACCTGATTAACGCTGGATTACCCATGTATGGGCACGAATTTACATCTGCCTGGGTGTTACCGATGCAAAGCAATTATCACGCAACTCGGGTATAAATACCACACACCCTGGGCTATCACTTCAGTCCAGCGGAGCAGCGTGTGGGGTAATACGGAGGACAACAAATCCTGATTTCGTGAGTATAGAGTTTTGCTAAATGCATATCCAGGCTAACAAAGTAAGTTGGGGACCACACTTAAACCTACATTGTCCCTTATTTAGATTGCAGAACAGCAATCACCCCCCAGACGTTTCTGAATGCTCATGAAGCAAGAAAGCAGCACTTGACACGTATGAACCTAGCTTCTATAACTTAACTAGAGTGTGTTTTATGTTTCTATGCTGTCTGTCATGTAAGTGTCTTTTTCCACAGGGCTAATGTAGTGTAGTTCCTATTTTCCCAATATGCTCTGCGCATTGGAATAACATAAACAGCAGTGTAGACGTAGGACTGAGGTCATCTAGGTCTCTACTGACTATGTTAAACTTAATTTAGGTTTGCGCCAGCTAGCTCAGAGGTCACTGGAAACTTTCTTGAATGAATAGGGAGAGATCAGCTTCCCTGGCTCAGACAAGAAGGGATTCAGCTTCCGACAACCATATAACATGACAACTTTGCTCCCTCAGAATAAGAGTAAATCTCTAGAGTCGTGTGAAAACAATAAACAGCTATTTCACTCAGTCAAATGTGCGTTCTTAGTTTCACCAGAGTGCAGAGAAGAGAGAGACGGGCGTTTTCAATAAAAGATATTATTTATTGAGCAGTCTTCCTTCTAATGCAAGAGAAATGAATTGCCACAATTGCAATACTTAATATAAAGTAAAGTACGTACAGTAAAAGGAGTATTATGAAATAATACTGTAAAAGCATTGATATGGTTTCTTAGCCATAAGACACTTTAAAATGGATAAAATATATACATACATATATACATTGACTAACGTGCTCAACTGATGCTTCTAAAATACGCCTACTCCGGTGTACCTGACCGAAGCCTAATACGTGGGAAGGAGTAAGTAAGTAGCAGTTTAAGTTAAGTTGGTTTTGCCAAGAATCTGATTCAAGAATTCTCTCTAAGGGTTTAGTCAGCACTGTACCTTGGGAGTAGAATGTAGGAGGTCTGGTATCTCTCTCTCAGGACTCGATATCCCAGTCACCTGCAAGGGTAGGCTAGAAACGCCGGAGCTGGATTTTCTCGGCAGCAGAAAAGACAGCGCCTTTCTCAGCGCGTCACAGAGGAGGGGCAGCGTCCGTGGGCTTTTTGCATCAGCTGGGCTCTCGTAAAGTAGATAGCTGCTCTGCTCCAAAACCACCACCGTGTGTTTGCTTAAGGCAACGTTGCTATATTTATGCCTGAAAGGTGCCGAGTTTGACGTAAGGTTTGGACAGAAGACGCCAATAAAGATGTCACTAAGAACTGGCCGTTCTTACAGTGCTTGCAGGAGTTCTATTACAAATCAAAACAAGGCAAGTGGGGATTTCCCAGGTTGCTGGAGGTTTGGTGTGTCAAAAGAACTTGTTGTGCTTTCTAGTAATCCAAGGAAGCAGCTTTTGCCGTGCCTTGGACTGCAAGGGCGATTTACTGAAATATGGGTTTGATTCTTATGCCATTATAGGGATATTATTGATTATAGCCGTACAAGGGCATAGAATAGCAATATTGATTCAGGTTCCTAGATAAAAACACAATACTAATAAGCGCATGGTTTCCTCCAGGTGATTGCACCTGCCAGAACTACCCACTACTAGGGTGACCATTGTTTCTTTTTCTTTTTCTCAGGTCATGCAAATTGTATTAACTTGAGCCAAACCGCTGTAGGCACATAGTAGCCTGTAGTTACACACACATATATATATATATTTTTTCACTTTTGTTAATAACATAAATACATTTTTTTGACAATTTAGTGAAACGTGAGTAAGGTGGGGACGTTTTGCCCCTGTCCTGAAGAAGGAGCTCTGCCTCTGAAACATGTCGACGCACACATGAGGTACAGTCCATAATCACGACAGGTTTACCTCGCACTTCACTTCTTTTAATAGTACCAGCCCGGGGTCATGAATAAAAATCGTTTTTATACCCACGAGCCAGGGGCTTTTTAATTTTTTCACCTAGTCCCACCACTCACATAAAATATCCCAGTCACATGCACCACATATAGTCAAAACTGAAAGTGCTCCCGCGTAGTCATAGGTCGTAGCACGCCGCATCCCGTTAGAGGGGTGCGAAGACCCCTATGATGAAGCATGACACCAAGGGGCCTTTTGGTGTGTGAGGGGTATTTTACAAAACACTAAGTGCTCCCATACCACTGTGGTGAACACTTCCCAGACACCTTTAATAGGATTCCTTTTGTTTATGCAAGTAAGTTTGTGGAGTAAGAATAATTCTGTGTTACTCTACCACCCCTCTTCTGTTTATTTATATTTTCTAGGCAGCGCACATCTGCGGGAGTTTCTCTTGACACTTACACATACACATAGGAACACACACTCTATACAAAAGAAGCCAGCGGTCTCTTTATGATGGAGGACGAACAAGGCCTCACGTTTGGGGAAGATGAGATAGACAAAATTCTCACGGCCATCAACCCTTTTGAAGGCCTGAGCAACCCAGAGACTGGTCCGAATATCGTAGACTGGAATGAAATAGTGAACCTGAGACGCAATCAGATAAAAGCAGCTCTTCATGGACTGCTCATGACTGAATACTTAAGGAATAAGATGGCACCACCAGGTCTAATCGTTAAGAACTAACCATTTACATTTCAGGCGGACATGCAGTTCAAAAGAGAATGGTCTCTGATTTTTGGCACTGCACAAGGGATTGGTTAGTCCTGATAGTAAAGACAGCAGCAAGGATCACCCAAGAACTTAAGATAGAAATCCAAAAAATAGAGGTGCAACTCAGTACCTGCATAACCCCGGCTGATTTGAAATTAAGATTGGACGAGCTTAATCAACAGATGACCGAATTCGAGTTAACGTTGAAACAAAGCAAGTTCAACAAACTGCAAAAAGACAAAGACAGGTGTACACCAGAGGGGGGATACCCATACACCAAGACCAACTATGTTTCTAAGAGCACGAACAGTGATATTGACAGTGATGGCTAAGTATGGGCGAATTTTGCGAATCTCGCGTTCGCGAATTTTGCGGATTTGCGAACTCGCAATCCGCAAAATCCGCAAATTCCCGCGAATTAGCGGATTTTATTTTTTTATGTTCGCACGGGTTTCTGCAAGTTCGCGAGGGTTTTGTACAATTCCGCAAATTGCGAAATTGTACAAAACGCGTGCGAACTTGCAGAAACCCGTGCGAACACAATGTGCCCAGTAGGGTATGTGCCTCTTGTGTAAATAAAAGGTCAGAGAAAGATCAGTTCAGCAGATGAAGAGAAAGAAGCTCCTGGTCACAGGAACAGCACGGGTATTGCGCTCGTGAAAGTCAAGGATGCAAAGCCTATCCAGCATCACAGCTGATTTTCCACGGTAGATTTGGGAAGAAGGCACACCTGTCCAGCCTCGACGACGCTCGATTGTTTTTGGGCTAATGAATGAGTCACTGAATTTGAGCATCAACTAGTTCGAGCGACCATGTGTGTGTTACTATGCAATCGCCCTGAAGGGCGCAGGGGTCCCTTGAGTGAGCTGCAGACCTGTGCCCAGCCATGCAACTATTTTACAATGGTGCCAGCAAGCTGCCAGCGCCGTTGTAAAATAGTTACAAAGTTAGCTTGCACAGGAAGCACTTAGATAAAATAAAGCAGCACCTGCTTCGTTTTATCTAGTGGTTCCTGTGCAAGCTAACTTTGTAACTATTTTACAACGGCGCTGGCAGCTTGCTGGCGCCATTGTAAAATAGTTGCATGAGTGGGGGTTCAACTTTTGAACCCGTTACGTTCGCGGATTTTTTTTTCCGGATTTTGCGGGAAATCCGCGAAATTCGCGGATTTCCCAAAAATCCGCAAAATCCGCGAGCGTAACGGATTTCCCGCTCACACTTAGTGATGGCTCTGATAATGGCTCATCAGGCTCAAACTCGAGCGGTAACCAGAGATACAGGCCTTCAAGGGGTGGTTGGAGACACAAGAGGCAGCAGTTCCCCTGACAACGAGGGTGGACAGGATACCAGGCCCCACCCCAGTACCCACAGTACATGGGACCTCCACCATTCACCCCTTTCCAGTATGGCCCTCCAGCCACTGGACATGGCTATCCACAATGGAATCCAGAATATGATGATGGATTCTATGGCCCTCAACCTTTTTTAGGTACCCACCCTGGATCGAGGGGGAGGAACAGAAAGGGCAACAATGTTGCCTGGGAAGACCAAGAGCAGGGCAACTCCCGAATCACCAGGAGCATGACAGGATCCCTCCCAAACCAACCCTCAACGAGCAAGAGAGGGACCTAGTGGTTAATCTGACCCCTTGGCTCCTGACTGACATAAAGAAGAATGTGTTAAACAAAGGCTTGGGTTTCGTACCATCACACAGACCTGACATATTTAAAATTAACATGGAGATACAAGACTTCATTAGGAAATTGAAATTACAAGTCTTTTTCAAAGACAAAACAGCTACCATGGAACCCACAGATACAGGTCTCCGACCAAAATCTACTTTTATTCCTCCAGATTCAGTGTTACCTATTGAATTACTAACATTTGAGAAGGCCATCATGACAGAAGGGAATAAACTAGTCCCGACTGATACTAACACCTTCCACAATACCAGTAAACTGGAGCAACAAGTCATAAAAGAACTGGTTGAAAACAAAGACATAATAATAAAACCAGCAGACAAAGGTGGCGCCATAGTTCTGCAAACCGAGGAGGCATACGACACAGAATGCATGGGACTTTTGGCAGACAGACGGAACTATACCATTCCACAGGAAGATCCCACTGAGACCCTCCGCATCAGAATAGGAGGTATGATAGAAGAGGGTTTGACGCATGACTGGCTGAGTAAAAAAGAAGCTGAGTTTCTGGCACAGAAGGCGCCACATATTCCCTATTTCTATTGCATCCCTAAAATTCATAAAAACATCACAAACCCCCCAGGGAGACCCTTAGTATTGGGCATTAGCTCGATTTTGGAGCCCTTATCCAAGTTCGCAGACGCATTCCTGCGCCCCCTGGTACAGTCTACTGACACCTATCTGATGGGCACTAAATCAGTCCTACAACTCCTCCAGGACCAGACTTTTGACCCCACGGCCCAACTCCTGTTGGGTTTGGACGTGGAAAGCTTATACACAAGTTTGCCACATGATGAAACGCTCTTATTTATTGAAGAGGTACTTTTCACAACACCATGGCAATACCAAACACCGCGAGGCCTCGTTCTGGAGTGCATTTCACTGGCACTACAGAAGAATTTTTTCCAGTACAAGTCAACAATCTACCTACAAAGCCATGGTACCAGCATGGGCAGCACCTTTGCTCCAAGCCTGGCTGGGTTATATGTACACCACTTAGGGTCAAACAGAATTCTTTATACACAGAACCCATACAGCCATAACATCAAGACCTGGAAAAGGTACATTGATGACGTCCTAGTCATCTGGGAGGGCGATCTGCAGTCAGTGGAGAATTTCATGACATGGTTAAATAACCAGAAAGCTTTTCTAAAGTTCACAAGCTCAGTCTCCAATCAGTCGCTAGCATTTCTGGACTTGAACATTTATGCTGAAGGTGGCAGGCTAAAAACGACAACACATTTCAAACCAACAGCAAGGAACTGTTTGTTAAGGTTTGATAGCTTCCACCCCAGACACCTCAGAGAAAACTTACCGTATGGCCAATTTTTACGCCTCAGGCGCAACTGCACGGAGGTATCAGATTTCAGAACACAGGCCTGTGATCTGAAAGAGAAGTTGAAACTGAGACAATACCCTATGAAGATAATTAACAAAGCCATGAAAAGGGCTAAGAACAACAACAGAGAGGCTCTACTTGAGGACAGTTAACATGTAACACCAGAGGTCAGACGACCAATATGTGTCACAACCTACAAAACCATGTCAAACGAGGTTTCAAAAATAATTAATAAGCACTGGGGCATTCTCACATGTGGTACCCTAGAACTAGAGAAACCAATGTTCGCATACCGCCGGGGCAGGAACTTGAAAAACATACTGGTACACAAACGTCCCAAACCAACCCATGAACCAAGGCAACCGGCCTTAGGAATACAGGGTCATTTCCCCTGTGGGAACTGCAGCAGTTGCCATTTTACACAGAAAAGCACCAAATTAACATTCAGGAATGGCACCACCTGGGAGCAGCTCAAAATGACGGACTGCAATAACAAAAACATGGTCTACCTGATTACGTGCCCGTGTGTCCTGGAATATGTGGGCATGACCACTAGGGCCATTAAAACACGCATGAACGAGCATAAAAGTAATGCCCGTTGCAGAAAGAGCACAACAAAGATGGCGACACACTACCTTAACGCTCAACACTGTGTAAATGATCTAAGGTGGACAGTGATTGAACAGTTGCCATCAGAAGCAGGCCTTTTCCAGAAGGAACAAAGATGGGTGTTCCTGCTGGGCACCCAAAACATTGGACTTAATTGTGAGGTGCCTTGGGGACAGCTGTCCGCCTAACCTGCCACGCTGTCAAAAATGGTCCTCCTTGGTTTAGCAATGATCCCCAACCTTAGTGTGTACCCTTTGAAACAATGTGTTTAACTGTATATCAATATAGCTTTTCACAGCCAGTTATATTGTAGCTGTATACATCATTGAAAAAAAGGACAAGTTTCCGATCCTTTATGATCCTTTATTACCACTTTCCCATAAACGGAGATGGTGCAATCCTCGAAATACAATAGCCTTCGAACGCACATGCTCGAGTAAGACCCATCTCCTTGGCAGATGCGCGTTACAGAAGACACGTCCTGCGTCGCTCAGACGGCACTTCTTATGCATGCGCTAATACTGCACACTTGGATACGAGGCCATGAAATTCACCGAAGCTTACCGGATCTGCCTTAAAAGGGCTTGCAATTATTCAATTTGCACGCCAAACACCTGATTAACACCGGATTACCCATGTATGGGCACAAATTTACATTTGCCTGGGTGTTACCGATGCAAAGCAATTATCACGCATGTCGGGTATAAATACCACACGCCCTGGGTTTTCACTTCAGTCCAGCGGAGCAGCGTGTGGGGTAAGACGGAGGACAACTAATCCAGAGTTCGTGAGTATAGAGTTTTGCTAAATGCATATCCAGGCTAACAAAGTAAGTTAAGGACCACACTTAAACCTACATTGTCCCTTATTTAGATTGCAGAACAGCAATCACCCCCCAGATGTTTCTGAATGCTCATGAGGCAAGAAAGCAACACTTGACAAGTATGAACCTAGCTTCTATAACTTAACTAGAGTGTGTTTTATGTTTCTATGTTGTCTGCATTGTAAGTGTCTTTTTCCACAGGGCTAATAAGCGCATTTTTTGTTCCAGGTGATTGCACCTGTCAGAACAACCCACTACTAGGGTGACCATTGTTTATTTTTCTTTTTCTCAGGTCATGCAAACTGCATTAACTTGAGCCAAACCGCTGTAGGCACATAGTTGCCTGTAGTTACACACACACATATATATATATTTTTTTCACTTTTGTTAATAACATAAATATATTTTTTTGACAATTTAGTGAAACGTGAGTAAGGTGGGGAAGTTTTGCCCCCGTCCTGAAGAAGGAGCTCTGCCTCCGAAACATGTCGACGCACACATGAGGTACTGTCCAGAATCACGACAGGTTTACCTCGCACTTCACTTCTTTTAATAGTACCAGCCCGGGGTCATGAATAAAAATTGTTTTTATACCCACGAGCCAGGTGCTTTTTTACTTTTTTCACCTAGTCCCACCACTCACATAAAATATCCCCAGTCACATGCACCACTTATAGTCAAAACTGAAAGTGCTCCCGCGTAGTCATAGGTCGTAGCACGCCGCATCCCGTTAGAGGGGTGCGAAGACCCCTATGATGAAGCATGACACCAAGGGGCCTTTTGGTGTGTGAGGGGTATTTTACAAAACACTAAGTGCTCCCATACCACTGCAGTGTACTATATGCCATAAACATCGCCTTCTTTGGATGTTGTAGTGTCAGTATGTCGAGTGAGTGAAGAAAATCAATGTCTGAATGCAGGTCACTTGTGTATTTTACGTGACCATGAGTCCTGTCAATGTTGTGGTTGTGAGAGTCTCTGAGTAAGCTGTCCACCACATCTCATCTATAACTCATCTCATGCTTATGTACCCTGATATACATAGGAGGAGACCACCCATCTTTCAACCTGGCCCTGACCTGGTGACGATGGAGGACTTTGAAATCATCTGGATATTCCGTTTGCACACTAAGAAACCTATGTGTCCTGTTGGGGCCCCATTTGAAGCCTAAAACAATATATCCGGCTGCATTGTCTGCCACAGTGAAAGTGATGGCTGTAATGTATTTCTTCACTACTGGGTCTTTCCAGTAGACTGCGGCCAGCGCCGGTGGCATGTCACAGCCCATGTTCAGCATGGTGTTGTGTGACATCCTTTCAGTATTGATGCTTTACAAGGACAGACATGTCCACTTCCCGAGGAGGGATGAATTGGCAGCTGTGAAGGGGGATTTCTATGACCTGGGAGGCATTCCAAATGTTGTGGGAGGCATTGATGGTACCCACATTGTCCTCGTTCCACCACAGGCTAGTGAACACATCTATAGGAACCGCAAACATTACCACTCCATCATCGTGCAAGTGGTATGCTTGGCGGATCAGATCATCTCACACTTGTGTGCAAAGTATCTTGGGTCGGCACATGACTTCTACATCTTCACGGATCTGCACCATACCCCAGTTGATGGCCAATCTGCACCCGAGCTGGCATGTCTTGTTGGTGAGTGGGCTGTGTCAATGACTGTGATGTATGTGTGACATGCTGCTCTCCTCACATATTCAGATTACACTGTATGCCTGTTTGTCTCACAACTAGGTGTCTCTGATTATCCCAATCGTCCGTGGTTGCTTACCCCACTGCGGAATCCAACAACGCCGGGAGAAGTCCAATACAATGATGCACATGGAAGGACACGTTGTCTGGTGGAGCGCACTTTTGGACTGCTGAAGTCAAGATTTAGGTGCCTAGACAAGACTGGTGGTGCACTTATGTACTCACCACAGAAGGTATTCCAGATGATAGTCGCCTGCTGCTTGCTACACAACTCGGCCATGCGCAAAAGGATCCCCCTGATTCTGGATGATGATGAACAGCAACAACCCCCCACTCCCAACCCACACATGCCCAGTGACTATGACAGTGGTGAGGAAGAAGGCCTTGACCAGCATCAACAGCTCATCGTCAACTACTTCCGTTGAGTGTAAGTTAACAATGAGTGACTATGACTGTGTCTGTGTGCCTTGCTGTTGTCTCACAAACTTTGAGAATTGTTGAACAGATTTTTTACACATACAGGACTATACGCAGGATTAGCAACCTTGGGCATGCAGGGACTGAGCACCCCAAAGCACTTGAAGCACAAGACACAATTGCTATACTGCCTCACTAGCTCTCCTACTCACTCAGAGGTATTAACAAGTGCCTGTACACAAGTAGATAAGTTGAAGACAAGAAACGGTTTGAAATGTGCACTTTTTACTACAGTGTCAAAACATACAACATATACGTGCCACAACAAGTTGAGAATGCATGAGTACCAAACCAGTTACCATAGTGACATATCCATTTGACATGAAGCAAGATGCCACATCAATAATCCCTCTGGATAAAGACCCACAAGCATATCCCCCCACCCCTTGCAGGAAGGAGTTGTAAAGGATGTCAATGGTTTATGAGCTTTGTCAGCAGCCCCCATTCCTCAGCCTATACATAGTGAAATGTACTTCACATGTGCTGTGTCGCTCTCATCACTGGATGGATCTCTCTCCAAGTGTGGGGCATCTCGCCCGCCTTCCCATGACATCTAAAAGGCACCCTTGTCCTCTAGCAGCTGTGAGACTTTGTTGAGTCGGGATGCTAGGGCCAGAACAGAATGACAAGGGACAATTTTCTCCGAGCACGGACAGAATGTTCAGACAGTACTCTTGGACCGATCAAGGAACAAGCTCTGCAGACACTTCTCATGTGACAGACATATACTAAGGTACTTGCAAAACAACTACGCCATGTAAATTTTGTGCGCTACAGCTGCATAATGGAAGCCGGGCTCATGCCAGTTGACAATGTCCATGACGGTCAGATGACAGCCTCACCTTGCTCAAGTCTGTGATACCAAGCGAAACAGACCGCAGAGGTCAGCATAGTCAAAGCCAATGCAAACAATGCTAAAGTCAGAGAGCTGAATGACAATTCATGTCAGGAGGCGTGAAAAAGGCAAAAGAACATTGAATTAGTCACCAACAGTTCCTGTTGCTGTTAAGTAGTTACGATTCCAAGAAGTTACAGGCAGCATAGAAGGTAATCGGTTCCAAATGACGATCCAAGTAATCTTCAGTAAAAAGGACCGCCATCCTATCCAGCAGTATGAAGGGACAGATGTGCTCCTCGCACCACGAGGTTGAAAGGAGCATCCCATGGCAACCTGGGAGAGGTTTGATGTAGGCATGGCTTAGGAAGAGCTACAGCCGCTAGAGAGAGGAACAAATGCTTTTAAACAGTTCAGCGCAGTGACCCCTGAAGAAGTGCATATAATGCACGAAATGCATTGGGTTTTTTACAAATAAACACTGCCCTGAACGAAGAATGCTTCATTCGTGTTTTTACAAAGAGGTCCGGATGGACACAGTGGTAACATGAGAAACCTGGAAAATGGCATGAACACTCCGTTTGAGAAATAAGCAAAGATATGTTAAGCAGGATGAATGGATCAATTGTCAATGAGGAATAGCTGAGAAAAAATATTGGTATACTTGTTGGAAATATTGCCAGAAGAGGCAGGAGAATGCTGTGCGACGGATAGGCGCATACAAGCGCTTAAATATGGTGGCATGGCATAGGAACCATTGCACAAACGCACAGGTGCAGCTGGCAGCCTGTCCGACATATTGAAAGGCATCCCATGAATGTGTATCACCAAAGCAGTCCTGGTCATGGACCAACAAAGGACTCACCCACAGCTCATTATCCAGGGCACCAAGGGATGTGCTGGAAAGGCAGCAGTAGAACACAGGTTGCACACAGGTGAACTAGGCATAGCAGAAGGTTAGCCTATAACTGATGCATAGCACAAATAATGGGACACATCCAAAGAGAAGCTGCATGCGGTCACGGTACAGTTGCAACTGACCGGGGTTGGCCTGGACCACAGAACAGTCATACATGGCGTGAGAGCAATCTCAGAACCAGCGCTCAGCTATATAGCCAAATTAATGATCTGAACCGCTAAATCCAGTTAATAATTGGAGGAATGACACCCAGTAGTACTCCAGAAATAGCATTAAACTAAGGGACAAGTCCAGAGCCCACAAGTTTGAAAAAAGTGTGCAACGGCCTTCAGTATCAGACGCTATCAATAAAAGTGGGAGTGCCGTGTTCAGCAGTGACTGAATCGTGCGGCATGGTCAAGGCACCTGGAATTCGAAGGTCTCCGGGCTGATGTGAGAGCGACTACTTGTCTAAACAGAAGCCCATTGTGCCTGCACACTTATTGAAGTATGGTTTCGATGTGGGAATGTGAGGCCACAAATGACTATCCACAATCACATATGGTGGAGTAAGGAGAACATTGCTACAGCAAGGAACACGTTGTGCAACAGTTCCTATATATGTGATGCCTGCCCTGTGACTGCAGCAGTTGTGATCATTCAGGAGAAGAAAACTTTGGTTGTAAAATAGATTTAGCATGGGTATGTTGTCAGGGGCTGGTGTCCATGTAGGTAAAACATGCATAAATCGCACATGTCACATGAAAAGTCCTGTGCAACAGTACTTGAGTGCGTGAATGCGACAATGTCACCATCGTCCACATGACAGGATGTGTTGTGATGCTGGCTCTTTTGGGCACACTGCTAAGGATTTCATTGTTCTGCGCTATGTGATCTGTGACAACTTCTGTCATGTCCATGTTGATGTAATTAGGTGGATTGGAGCACATTGCTTCACCTCCCAGCACAGTTCATCCCTTAGCATTCTGGTAAATGCATTTCAGTCATAATGCTTACTTGTCATGGGACTGAAGTGTTTCACCTGAGTTGGGCAGGGAGAGGTGCAGAGTCCCACGTGGATTAGGGCAGCTTCCTCAGCAGACATCGATCACAATGTACCTTACCTCTATTGATGTGCGATGATAACGCAACACACATGTGTCTAGAGAATCACAACACTGACCTACACCAACCTTGGTGACACACGTCAACAGTGATACAAGTAGGCATTTCAGCTGAACTGCATTTACCAGGAGGCTAAGAGGTGAACTGTGTTGGGAGGTGTAGTTGTGTGCTCCACTCCCTCTACTTTCCATGTTGATGGTGTTGACAGGTGTTATCTGGAAGGCATATTGTACAGTGTTGCCTAGTGGTTTGCTTTTGTGGTTATTCCATAATATGTCAACACACTGCTATTTCCTTGTGTCTTTCCAGGTTCCTCCACTCTCTCAATGGATTTTCGCTTTTATATATTCGGATACATTGCAATGTGAGCTAACATGCTAGTTACTGTAATGAAAATGCTCTTGACACAAAGGGATACTGTTGTGAGTTGTGTTTATTTAACAGTGAGTGACAGGTGAGAGGTCAATTTGAAAGGGATGGTACAGAATAGTTAGGGTAGAACACACAATGGTAGAGTTCCAAAGTCCAACAAAACACTCCCATCCTTGTGGCAATGTGGGTTCTGATTTACAACAAAGTCAATGCTTGGTGTTACAGTGGTGACATCAGCAGTTGCTCCAGGAACTGGTAACACACTGTGCTGTGCCACGTGATCATCCTAGGGTATTTTTCAGACGCTCCCCCTGTCGATTACAGGGGGGAACCTGCTGCATGCTCAGAGGTGTCTGCGGATTCGCTGTAGTGTGACTCACCTCTCCCTGTGGCTGCTGCTGAGGGGGTGTGACTATCATCCGGCCGGGAGGGGGGTGCAGCCATGTCCCTCAGAACACCCAAAAGCTGGCCCATGTACTCAGCAATTTGTCCCAAGCGAGTGTCCATGGACCTCTGCAGCAGGTGGAGTTCCAGCAGTTCCTCATGGACCAGGCCCATCTGTCCCTGATTCTGCTGGTATGTACCAAGGACAGTTTGCATGGTGTCCAGGGCCTCTGTCTCGTTGTTCTAGTGTGACTGTCCCCCAGTTGGCCTCCCACCTGCCCTAAAGCCACAGACTTGTGGCGTTGCCTGGTGCCGCCGCCACACACTGCCCCCAGCATCCCCGTGTGTCTGGTGGTATTCACAACTGCTAGCACAGGGACAGTGTTGGAGGCAGCGGTGGTGATGGTGGAGGTGGCTGCCACACAGGTAGTTGCTTCAGGGGGTGTGACTATCATCCGGCCGGGAGGGGGGTGCAGCTATTAGAGCAGCAGGCACGTCCCTCAGAACACCCAAAAGCTGGCCCATGTACTCAGCAATTTGTCCCAAGCGAGTGTCCATGGACCTCTGCAGCAGGTGGAGTTCCAGCAGTTCCTCAAGGACCAGGCCCATCTGTCCCTGATTCTGCTGGTATGTACCAAGGACAGTTTGCATGGTGTCCAGGGCCTCTGTCTCGTTGTTCTAGTGTGACTGTCCCCCAGTTGGCCTCCCACCTGCCCTAAAGCCACAGACTTGTGGCGTTGCCTGGTGCCGCCGCCACACACTGTCCCCAGCATCCCCGTGTGTCTGGTGGTATTCACAACTGCTAGCACAGGGACAGTGTTGGAGGCAGCGGTGGTGATGGTGGAGGTGGCTGCCACACAGGTAGTTGCTTCAGGGGCCTGTGTTGGCAGTGCAGCTGTTATGGGAGTCGTGGTGGTGGTGGTGGGAACAGTGAGGGCCTGAGACTAGGCTGTCCTGGGCACGTCGGAGGGGCCAGGTCAGTCCTCATCACCTGACTGTCTGTTTTTTTTCTGAACTGCAGTGACAGCAGGCACATCGATATGCACATGATCACACTCCTCACTTCTCACTAGTGGAGAAGTTACGGCATCACATCATGCCAGATGAGCATTGTAGGGGAAGGGAACTCCTTTAAAGAGTCATTTTCTCTCTGGATTTCCCTTCTCTTTTTGAAACTCAGGAGCTGCAACATAATTGTGGTGTCACCAGGGCTTTAAGTGGAAGCTTGTTCAATATTATATACAAGCCATAGTTGCTGTTTATTTATCTTATGCAACTAACAACCATCGACAAAGCCAATAGTCCTGACTTGTAGGTATCATGTTACTTGTTGTGTCACATATCTAGGTGCAATGACAGAAACAGAAAGATACAAGTCGGGCGGAAAATTATGCTGAG
Organism: Lissotriton vulgaris; assembly: GCF_964263255.1. Taxonomy (NCBI): domain Eukaryota; kingdom Metazoa; phylum Chordata; class Amphibia; order Caudata; family Salamandridae; genus Lissotriton; species Lissotriton vulgaris. Next base: position 1,451,128,794 of record NC_141691.1, read on the forward strand.
CACAGATTTTTAGTTTGCATTTTTCAGCCACATCCTTAATTACATTGGCCACGCCCCTTTGAGAGACCCCCCAGTTTTTTCATCCCACTTAAAGCCCTGGGTACATACATTGCTCGTTAGCGATGTGACATGGCTACAGGAACAATTTCATATGCACAGATATTGTATTTCCAAGGACATGTCCTCTGGTATAAAATTGTTGCTCATCCAATTCAGTTCATGCATGGACATTTGGGACTTTTCTTTGTTTATCTGACTACTATGCCGCAACTTCATGATTTGTGCTTTGCTTTTTGTACTTACCTCCTGTGGTTTGCGAGGGTTGACAGAGTTTCCATGCATGTGTTGTGTTGATCTGAGTCTTTCTGCTTTGAGGCAATGGGACTTGCACATTGGCTTTTTGTGGTTGCGTTCTTGTGTTTTGCTTTGCAGTTACATGTGACTTCATCAATGACACTGTGAATCATGTGGCCTCTCGATGGTATTAGCTGTATGTGCACTGCCTACAGCTTGTGGCAGTTTCCAGAGTTGGCTATCAAGTATGGAATGTGGGGGTCATTTGGCTCCATGCTGTTTGTGTGGGAAGACAGAGGGCCTTGTGGAAGTTGTGGTCCTGCTGTTAGGTCTCAACAATCCCTCCCCAGTAAGATGGCTACTTACCTGTTAGGAGGCACTTTCGACTGTGTTAGCTGCCACATGGTTGTGGGGTGGGGAGGGTGAGCCATGCTGTTTGGGAGGGAGGCCAGGGTGCATGAGCTGACCACCTACCTGTGAGGTGAAGCTGAGAAAGGAAATGCTATCCTTGTGATCCATTCATATTGAGCATTCCACATGAGTTTGATGTGGACTGGTGATTGAGGCTCACTTGTTATGCACAACAGTACATTGCGGTGTGAGGTGATTATTTGGTTAGTACTTAACAGACTCAAGTCCCCCCTCAATTCCTGTGAGACTCTCTGGATGCATTATGGCAAGTACCTTCTCCTCCCATTCAGTGAAGATTAGTGGTGGAATGGGAGGGCCGCAACCAGTTCTCTGGGCTGCCGCGTGGTTCCTCTGGACCCGACGCTTGACCCGGGCCTTGAGTTTGACCCACCGCCTCCTGATGTCATGCACTGTGCGTAGGGTGGTCCCTATGGCATTGACTTTGCTGTGGATCCTTGCCCACATCTGATTCTTCCGCGAAAGTGGGGTGTGTTGGACTAGGTTCCCAAACAAATGTGGTTCTACCCTGATTATCTCGTCTACCATCACTTTCAACCCCGAGTCGGTGAATTTGGGCATTTTCTTGGGGGGCATGGTGCAAATGAATGAGGGGTGCAGGGTGCAAGTGGAGATATGTGAAGTGTGTGGGTGAGAGTGGTGTTGTGTGGAGCTAGGTGGGTGTGATGTTGTGCTTTGTGAGTCAAGGGTGTCCTGTCTCTCTGTCTCGGCTTGTGGTGCGCAAAGGATGTTGGTCCCGGAAGGGGTTAGTTTTATACTGTTGTACGTGGGTGTGTCCACATATATGATGATGAAATCCAGATGTCTCTCCCATCCCAAGAGCAAGTTGTGGTGTATCATTGTGGCATGTGTGTTGTGATTGAGGGCAGCAGGGAGGTCAGGCACACTTCGAGCTTTGTTGTGCAGTTGGTTCCGTCTGCCATTCTTTTGGCCTATGTGCACGCACGGTGGTCGGACGTAGTGCTCGATCTGCCAGCTCCGCATTCTCATCGTAATTAGCTGTGTGGTCATACCGCGGCAGGAGCAGCCTTTCCAGTCCGTTGAACCAGATTTCCTGACCCCCGCGGTCGTATTTGCAGCCTATCGGACCGCGGTGGATGGTGTTTTGTGACATCCAGCCGCTGTGGTCTGATTTTGAGTACATTGCAACGTAATTTGACCGATGGAAATGCAGCGGGTCATGTGGGGGATGTTTTCCGAACCATTGCAGACGGAAGGCTTTTCCGTCCGGCATCGTTATTGCGCCCTAAAATCTTTTCAAGGGCAACATTAATTAACTATATTCATTATAAAAATCATTTGTTTTTTTAGAAAAAGCTGTAACACCAGTGCATTCACTGAAGTAGCAATCAGAGTGGGAACTTGTTTCACAACTCATAGTAATGCCACTGTCATATGTCCCATGCAGGCCTATTTTCGTTTTCCCTGTATTAGCATAAGTACGTTACAGGATGCTCTCCGCTTTGTGCACATTACCATACAATTGTATTTTACTTTGTGCCACGCTGTATCTTGGACTTGCCAAGACTTAGTGCCCCAAATTCTCTTCAAGTCAATATTGTCTTTTCAATCATCATAACCTTTCAGGGCTAGTTCCTCAATGAAGAACATTGTTTAGATTAGCTTAGTTTGAGTAATCATATATTTCTTTGAAGTAGTAGGAACCAATTTAAATTAGTATAATTTCTGGTCTGAAGCATTATAATTACTGAAATGTGTGTACTTCATTTTTTGTGTTATAGAGCCAACCTGATGTGGAGTTGGGCAATGCTCATTGAGTATAATTATTCTGGGGATGCTGTCCATTAGTTCTATGCAAAACATAATGTCCATAATGTTGATAACAGAACAAATCGGCATAGTTTGTGGAATTTGAATATCAAGGTGCAGAGACAGAATATCGAGTACAAAATAAAGTCGCACAAAAATCGAGTCAATAATATCGTGGGTTAGAAATATCGACAGCAAGAATATCGTGGTCAAGAATATCGACTTAAGGTAAGCAATTTCGATTTTAAAAATATCGAAGTGTTTAATATCGCTTGCAAAAATATCATTGTTAAAAATATCTTTTTTATTATTGCTATGTATTTTAGTATATATTTTATAGGTATGTGATTTATTTTTTGTATAATAATTGTTTGCATTTTTGATATATGTGTAAAATTTCTAGTAGTTATAAAAAAAAATAGAATTTTGCACTTTTAGTTCCGTAGCGGGTTGTGGGTTTATAGGGGAATAGGCTCGGAAGTATTTTAATTATATTACATTTCTTACATTTTTTATATGAATTTAGCATTTTTAGTTCCGTAGCTGGTTGTTGGTTTATTGGGGAATAGATTGGGTATTAATTTAATTATATTTAATGTATTTATTCAGTTTTATCTATTAATATATATTTAATTGAGGTGGTATAGTGTTAAATATGTAAAGTAAATTATTATTATTTAATTAATGATTCGTTGATAAATAATTTTAATTAATTAATTGGTAATTAATTATGGTAGTTGTGTAATTAATTTTAGGTGTGTGTTGTGGTGTTTCTATGTGCATAGGGTTGGCAGTAATTGATTTTTAATTGATGTATTAATAGTTGGTTGCTAATTAATTTTAATTAATTAATTGGTTATTCATTTTGGTAATTTTGTAATTGATTTTAGGTGTGCCATGTGGTGTTTATAGGTGTTAAGGGTGGGAAGTAATATATTTTTACTTTATGAATTAATAATTGTTTGTTATTGATTTTAAGTAATTAATTTGAAATTAATGTTGGTGATTGTGTAATTAATGTTAGGTGTGTGTTGTGGTTTTATAGGTGTAAAGGGTGGGAAGGTTGAGAAGTAATTTATCTTTAATTGATGAATTATTAATTGGTTGTTAATTAATTTTAATGAATTAATTTTAATTAATTTGGGTAATTATTAATCTTGAGGGCGTGTTGTGGTATTTATAGGTGTAAAATGTGGAAAGAATGGGACGTAATTTATTTTCAATTGATGGATTAATACTTGGTTGTTTATTATTTGGTAATTAATTATCTTCATTGTGTAATTATTTTTAGGCATGTGGTGTGGTGTTTATAGAAGTAAAGAGTGGCAAGTAATTTGTCTTTAATTAATTAATATATAGTTGTTAATGTTAAATATTTGATATTTATTTTGGGTACTTGTTTATTTTTGTGTGAGTTGTTTTTACTTTTAAAGGCGTAAAGTGTTATTAGTAATTATTTTTAATTTAAAAATAAGTTTTAATTGTGTTTTATTATTCCATAGTTTAATTTAGGTGTTTATTGTGGATATTATAATGTTGAAGTGTGTGTAGTCAATTCATTTTTATTAGTTTTTTTATTAATAATTTTTTTAATGTATTATTAATTATGTTAATTATATAAATACATGTAATTAAAAATGTTGAAGTGTTTTGTTATTGGTGTTATGTTATAGTGTAGGAAATAAAATAAATAAATGTATATTTAAATACATTTTAATGTTTGTAAATATTTTCTAGTTTAAAAGAATACTTTTATTGAAAATGCATTTATTATTTTATTTGATATAATATTTGTAGGTTTTTGTTATATGTAATTAATATTATAATATGTGTTCTTTTTATATGTTTTATATATATATATATATATATATATATATATATATATATATATATATATATATATATATATATTTATATATATATATATATATATATATATATATATATTTTGAACAATGGCGGTTAGAGCTGGAGCGCTGGAGCGCTCTACAGCGGGTGCATGCAAGGGACCAACCACAGGTCCGAAAATCTTTTTTCCGCAAAGCAAAATGCCGCACTCAGGAACACCGACGCTTTCTCACGGTGAGAAAGGGCGTGTGCCCGAAACTCGTTGGTGTGACAGACTGATGGTGGTGGAGTTTGCTGAATAAACAAGCCAACTTAATTACAATTCCTGAGTGCGGCATTTTGCTTTGCGGAAAAAAAAAAAATATATATATATATATATATATATATATATATATATATATATATATATATATATATATATATATATATATATATATATATATATATATATATATATATTTTATTACTTATTTTTATTTTTATTCTTTATATATATATATGGAGAGCAAGGCGACAGGATCGCCGAAACGCGTCAGATCGTGGCACCCCTGATTCACTGAAAACTAAAAAATAAAAAAACTCTGCTGCATTCTTTACCGGATTTCAGTGTCCGTTCTTCTCTTGGAGAGTGCTGGTATGTGCGGTGCGCTGTGGGAGCGTTAACGTATAGATATAATAATATCCTGAATCAAAGAAATTCTAAAAGACCTAGATGCAAGGGAAAATAAAGAAGAAATCGCCACTGCGCTTAAAGAAATAAAGAATAGACTGTCTAAACTGGAAGAAGAAATAAAAGAACGGAAGGCAATAAAATTCCAGCGAGACCTTAACGACTATATGAACGGTCGAATCTATACGTTTGCTAGGAAGTTCGACAACATAAAGAGGCAACAATTATCAGCAACGGCTAGCGGGTTAGAAATAACACCCGCCACAAGTGGTACAGACCTTAGCACCTCGGTGGAATCAGATCAAGAAAGTAACAGCTCTCTGGGAGCGACAGGCCCAATTCCAAATCCAGCACAGGAATTGGCTTATTTTCGTTTACAGCGCCTTAAATCCATAAGGCCTCGGATAAACTCACGCCCGGAGTGGAACAAAGGCAAATCCAATCAAGACAAAAAACAAAAAGCAGAAGAAGAAAGGACAGACGCTGGGGGTGGCGGTGCCACAAAACAAACCAAGCCAAAATACAGAAAGAACAAGAAACGATAATGGATGACGAATTTAAGAGTAATCTGGACAATACGGTTATCAATCTAACCGACCTTGACTTAACACCGAGTGAAACAAAAATACTTTCATTAGGACTAACATACTGTACAGCTACCAGTTTTGACTAAGCCCAAACCAGAATAGACCTGTTCCAATTTACACGAACACTAAAATTACAAAAATATTTTATAAACTGGACAAACAAAAAAACTTACACTTTGGAACCTGGTTAAGAAATTGATAATATCTTATGTATTGCGGACATGGCAACCCTAGGAGATCTAAATGCCCTAGAATATGAGGAATCACTAAGCCAACTGACACCTGGTGAAATAGCAAATCAAGCCAACTTGAATACATATCAAACAACACAAACACATTTCAAACCGAAATCTGTGTTTATGCCAGTTTTATTAAAAGATGGTCTAGATCTTTTCTCTGAAAATGTTATAAAGGATTTAAAAGAACTGTCATTTCTAAGTACAAGACAATTTTGCACCAAAAACCGTAACCAGAGACTGGAATATAATGCACTGAATGCAAAAATACAAGCCAGGTCTGATATTGTGGTACGTTGGTCGGAGAAAGGTGGGAATATAATACTGTGGCTACCTAAAATGTACAATGAGGAAGCAAGGTTACAACTGCAGGATCAGGAATGCTATTGCAGAGTGAGCCCTAATCTAATCGTTGGAATACAAGAAAGGTATCATGCGGAACTATACAGGTGGAGGAATATGGGCCTAAACAGTAAGCTTGAATTTAACTTTTTGAAAAATGATTATCCCACCACACCACAACTATACCTGATACCAAAGATACATAAAGACCCAACCCGACCACCAGGAAAACCAATCATATCCGCCATTGGCGGCCTGTTCGAAAATACCAGCACCTATGTGGACCATTTCCTGCAGCCTTTTGTAAAAGACCTACCAGCTTACATACAGGACAGTGGGGATTTTCTTAAACAATTGTATGACCTTGATTGGGATGATGAGTATGTGTTTATGACGTTAGATGTTCAATCACTATACACGAGCATCCGCCATAGAGACGGTCTAAGAGCATTAGAATACTATCTAAATAAGAGACCAATAGCGTTATACCAACACTCAATAATGATATTACAAATGGTAGAATGGTGTTTGAACAATAACACATTCCTGCTCAACAAACTGCATTACAAACAATTACAGGGTTCGGCTATGGGTACTTGCTTTTCCCCCAGCTATGCAAATCTGCATATGGGCTGGCGGGAGGAGCAAGTACTAGCAACCGCCCATGCTGAAATTTTGTCTGAAAATGTAGTATTATATAAACGCTACATAGATGATATTTTCATTCTATGGAGAGGGTCAACAGCGAGTGCCGAGTCTTTTGCTAAAGATCTAAATGAGAATGCTCTAAACCTGAAATTCACGTGCTCCACAAGTAAAGAAAGGCTCCAATTCTTAGACATAGAACTCTATGTAGAGCACAACAAAATACAGACAAGGACCTACAGAAAAGAGGCAGCTGGTAACACAGTGCTTCATGCACTCAGCTTTCACCCAGCAAAACTGAAAGAGTCTATCCCCTATGCAGAATGCCTACGCATGACCCGCAATTGCAGCACAGAAGTAGGTGCAGATAAGGCTAAAACTGACCTATTTGAGAGACTGAGTAAGAGGGGTTACAAACCACGAATATTAGCTAAGGCAGAACAAAAATGCAAAACTAAAAACAGGAAGGATCTGTTATTCTCCAAAGAATTGGAAAATAAAGAGAAACAATCCAAGTCCACACTGAATATTCCTAGGATGATAACGGGATACAATATGTACCATAATCACGTGAGGAGAATCTTACAAAAACACTGGCCACTAATAAGAAATGACCCAGTGATAGGACACCTGAATGGCAACAAACCTTTGATAACCTTTAGGAAGGCGAAGTCAATGCGCAGCCAATTAGTCTGTAATGCACTAACATTGGTAAAACCTGCTACATGGCCCCCACCCCAAAAAGGGTTTAGAAAATGCACGAAGTGCAAAGCCTGTAAACAGGATATAAACATGAAAGAGGTCATAGTACCATTCAGGAATAAACCCTATATCATCAGGAGCGGATACTCGTGCAAGACCGAGAATGCCGTATATGTCCTGGTTTGTAGTTGTGGAAAGCGCTATGTGGGCAGCACAATCCATCAAGCTCACATTAGGATTCTTCAACATCTGCGCGCCATCACTAATAATGACCCAACATATCCAGTGGCCGGGCATATCAACACACAACATGAAGGCAATATCAAACATATCTCCTATTATGTGATAGACAGTGTCCCCAAGAATCCTAGAGGAGGGAATCGTAGACTGGCCCTAAGACGCCTTGAATCAAGATATATTATCTTGTTAAATTCAAAGATTCCCAATGGTCTTAACTCGGACGAAGCTTTAACAGTACATTTATAATCCAGTGGTAGGCTTCTCCCGCTTAATAACTTCACAGAGTGTAATAGCGCCAATTAAGCGTTCCTACATATACGGCTATGGTTCACTTACTCCACTGGGAGACGATGGTTGTATGTGCATAGGTGATGAAAAACTATAATATAGTTGCTTCTATATCCAGGGAGAGTTTGTACTATTTATGAGACCGTAGCAAACACAATTTAAATATGAAGCCATAATTCCCGAGATATTTATTTTAGAATGGGCTAGCCACCTATAGCAATCTATGAGAATGTCTATTTGCCAGGTACAAGGACTCGCCAACACAGGAAATGGCATAATTATTTCTTTGACTCACGATATGATAATGTCTCGAAGAAGTGCCGACCATGTTTACGTTTGTGAATGTTATCGGCTGTTTAATGAGCGCTATTGTGTAATTGGTTGCGAGACATTGCTATGTTCATTAACATATACAATGTTGAAACACAGTTAACCAGATGTAAAATTTTTCGCAACCTTTCTTTACACCAAGGATACAAAGATTAATAATCAACATTCTCTTTTCTTTTCGTGTTGGTTATACTTTAACATGGTGTTTGAAGCATGTCGTAGAGGCAAACATTCTTCTATGTTTATCACTGCTATATGCATGACTCATGGTAACTATAGCAATTGACAATCAATCAAGCCATAGATTCTGTTTTTGATGTGTCAGCATTTTATGTGTTATATAAACTGACTATCAGCAGAGTAAGTGAGCAAGGCGGAGGCTCCCGCTGAAACGCGTCTGTGCAGCATGTTGGAATAAAAACTTTTTCTTTAGTTCAATTCATGGAGTCAGTGCCTTCCTTACATCGTTTGGGAATTTGGATTGGTAAACAATATATATATATATATATATATATATATATATATATATATATATATATATATATATATATATATATATATATATATATATATATATATATATATATATATATATATATATATATATATATATATATTACCTACTGGCGATAGCCAGTAGGTATATATAGTTAGGATTTTTTCTCTATGGGACTTTTGAAAATTCTATGCCTAATAACTTTGGCGTTTGTGGACGGAATCGGCTGAAATTTTCAGGAAAATGGCACATTTTGTTTCTGAGCAGCTCCTGGAAATTTGGGGGGGGTTCGTCAAGGGGGGGCTGAGAAAAAAGGGGGGTCCCAAAACGCGATTTTCCCATGTTAATTTCCATAGGGCGGTTGGACTCACTTTTAGCCCGAACGGCTGAATGGATTTACACGAAACTTGGCAAAATTGTAGGGACTGTTAGCCCGATGTGCCTTTGCTAGGTCTCAATATATGTGCTTCAGTGGATTTTGAGAAATTAACGTTTAAATCAAGATATATATCTGTAACAGCGCTCCGGGCAGCGATCCGGTTCGCGAACTTTTCGCGTATCGGAACTTTGCGATGCGAAGCTGATTGGCTCTCCGGTGTCTGTCAACATTCTAAACAGTCCGTAGCGGCCGCCATCTTGTCTCTCGGTAGGATCGAGAGACAAGAGGAGGCCAAAACAAAGGGGGAAATGTAGGAAAGGGGGCAATGTAGACCCCTTCTGATCCCCTAGGATTGATGAGGGGGATATTATAGAGCCACGCGGGGCAAAAAAAAAAAATCCGATTTTTTCGCCGTAAAGACGCGTCTTGGTTCGCGAACCGGGCAGCTAACCGGGCAGCTAACCGGGCAGCTAACCGGCAGCGTAACGTGAGTCGGAGGAGTAGCTGATTGGCTGTCAACATTGTAAACAGTCCGGAGCGGCTGCCATCTTGTCTCTCGAGAGACAAGATGTGGTGAAAAACGAAGGGGGAAATGAAGGAAAGGGGGCAAGGTAGACCCCTCCTGACCCCCTAGGATTGATGAGGGGGATATTATAGAGCCACGCGGGGCAAAAAAAAAAAATCCGATTTTTTCGCCGTAAAGACGCGTCTTGGTTCGCGAACCGGGCAGCTAACCGGGCAGCTAACCGGGCAGCTAACCGGCAGCGTAACGTGAGTCGGAGGAGTAGCTGATTGGCTGTCAACATTGTAAACAGTCCGGAGCGGCTGCCATCTTGTCTCTCGAGAGACAAGATGTGGTGAAAAACGAAGGGGGAAATGAAGGAAAGGGGGCAAGGTAGACCCCTCCTGACCCCCTAGGATTGATGAGGGGGATATTATAGAGCCACGCGGGGCAAAAAAAAAAAAATCGATTTTTTTTCGCCGTAGAGACGCGTCTTGGTACGCGAACCGGGCAGCTAACCGGGCAGCTAACCGGGCAGCTAACCGGGCAGCTAACCAGGCAGCTAACCGGCAGCTAAGCTAAAAAAAAAAAAAAAAAAGATTCGATTTTTTCGCCGTAGAGACGCGTCTTGGTACGCGAACCGGGCAGCTAACCGGGCAGCTAACCAGGCAGCTAACCGGCAGCTAACCGGGCAGCTATATCTGTAACAGCGCTCCGGGTAGCGCTCCGGTTCGCGAACTTTTCGCGTATCGGAACTTTGCGAAGCGGAGCTGATTGGCTCTCCGGTGTCTGTCAACATTCTAAACAGTCCAGAGCGGTAGGGATTGTTTGTTTGATGTGCCTTTGCAAGGCCTCAAGATATGTGCATGTGTGGATTTTGTCTAATTAAGGTTAAAAAAATATATATATCTGTAAGCGTGCTCCGGCGCGCTTACGTTACGGGTTTGGTTTGCGCAAAAGATTCGATTTTTTCGCCGTAGAGACGCGTCTTGGTACGCGAACCGGGCAGCTAACCGGGCAGCTAACCAGGCAGCTAACCGGCAGCTAACCGGGCAGCTATATCTGTAACAGCGCTCCGGGTAGCGCTCCGGTTCGCGAACTTTTCGCGTATCGGAACTTTGCGAAGCGGAGCTGATTGGCTCTCCGGTGTCTGTCAACATTCTAAACAGTCCAGAGCGGTAGGGATTGTTTGTTTGATGTGCCTTTGCAAGGCCTCAAGATATGTGCATGTGTGGATTTTGTCTAATTAAGGTTAAAAAAATATATATATCTGTAAGCGTGCTCCGGCGCGCTTACGTTACGGGTTTGGTTTGCGCTGCAGAGGCGACGCGTCATGAGGCGTCTCACGTGGCTACGTGATACGTCACGTAATAAAGAGTATATTTTACAGCTACAGATATTAGCTTTTAAAAAACCAATGAAATTCAATGAAAAAACCACAGGTTATAGACTATATATAGTTAGGAATTAGCATTTACAAAACCTTGAAAATTCACTGAAAAAACCATAGGTTATAGACCATATATAGTTAGGAATTAGCATTTACAAAACCTTATTTTACTCGCACAAAACCATTGAAATTCCATATATAGTTAGTTGCACTAACTATATATCGCGCACCCGCAATCCACTGCTGATGATGTCACATATTACATCATTCATGACATGGTCAGTGACATCACTGATGACATCACTGATGACATCTCAAATGACATCACTGATGACATCACTGATGACAACATCCAGTGACTGTATGTTTCTGTAAAGTTAAAATATGTCTTATATTTTGAAGAATGAGTGGATGTATAAGTGTCTGGATGAAGGATTTAGTAGGTGCATGACTGACTGATTGAGTGAGTGATTAAATGTGTCTCACTGAGTGCATGGGTTAGTGACTAAACTGTTTTAATTTGTGCATCATTATATCTGTTGTTCTACAAACTGCTGCATATGTTGATCAGTAGCTATATGAGTAACTGTATGGGTTGATTGGTTGTCCAAGTATTTGTATGGGAAACTGAGTGTGTGTGTATGGGTGGCTGGAAGGTGTGTGACTCTGTACATAGATGTGTGAGTAGTTGATTCACTATATGTATAGATTCAAAAGTGCATGTGCAAACAGCTGTATGGGCGGTTGACTGTGCATGAGTGTATTAGTGAGTGAATGGATATCTCAGTGCTACATGTCAAAATAAGTACATATGTAAAACACAGTACATGTGAGAGTTGACATCTATAAATAACTGTGCATAAGAGCCAGTGAATGTGTGAGTGGCTGTATGGATCATTGTGAACATGTATCAGAGATTGTATAAGAGAGTAAAGTAAATATGTGTTAGTATATGTTTGAATAAGTAAGGTGTGTATAACTGTATAGTTGAGAAAATGGAGGTGTGATTGATTTTTGGCATAACTGACTAGGTGTGTGAGTAACTCCATGGATGAGTGACAGTCTGTGACTGTCTGTTTACACTGATTGTATCTAAGGTTATATTAGAGTCTGAAGAGGTTCATGGTATTATCACATGAATGATATCATCAGTGATGTTATCAGTCATGTCAAATGAGATGTTTTCAGTGATGTCATCAGTGATGTCATTTGAGATGTCATCAGTGATGTCATCAGTGATGTCACTGACCATGTCATGAATGATGTAATATGTGACATCATCAGCAGTGGATTGCGGGTGCGCGATATATAGTTAGTGCAACTAACTATATATGGAATTTCAATGGTTTTGTGCGAGTAAAATAAGGTTTTGTAAATGCTAATTCCTAACTATATATGGTCTATAACCTATGGTTTTTTCAGTGAATATATATATAGTTAGGATTTTTTCCCTATGGGATTTTTGAAAATTCTATGTCTAATAACTTTGGCGTTTGTGGACGGAATTGCCTGAAATTTTCAGGAGAATGGCACATTTTGTTTCTGAGCAGCCCCTGAAAATTTGGGGGGGGGGGGTCGTCAAGGGGGGGCCGAGAAAAAAGGGGGGTCCCAAAACGCGTTTTTCCAATGTTAATTTCCATAGGGTGGTTGGCCTCATTTTTAGCTCGAACGGCTGAATGGATTTGCACGAAACTTGGCAAAATTGTAGGGACTGTTAGCCCGATGTGCCTTTGCTAGGTCTCAATATATGTGCTCCAGTGGATTTTGAGAAATTAACGTTCAAAAAAAGATATATATCTGTAAGCGCGCTCTGGGCAGCGCTCCGGTTCGCGTACTTGACGCGTAACGGAACTTCGTGAAGCGAAGCTGATTGGCTCTTCGGTGTCTGTCAACATTCTAAACAGTCCGGAGCGGCCGCCATCTTGTCTCTCGGTAGGATCGAGAGACAAGAGGAGGCCAAAACAAAGGGGGAAATGACCATAAGGGGGCATAGTAGATCCTCCCTGACCCCCTAGGTTTTATGTGGAGGTTTTAAAAGGGCCCCGCAGGGCAAAAAAAAAAGATTTTTCTTTTTTTTTTTTAGCGTGGGGAGCGTCCGGTTCGCGAACCGGAAAGCGTTCTGGGGAGCGTACTATAATGAAAAAAGAATGATAGACTTTTCAAATACTGTATGTTAATTGATTGTTGGTTTTAATAATAATAATAATAATACTGGATTTTATACAGCGCGAACAGCTACCTCACGAAGGAGGTGTCCCGGCGCTAGTAGAACACAAATGACCTGGGCTAAAGAGTAGGAAAGCTAGCGTGGCTGGGTGAATAGCCAGGTCTTTAGTAGTTTCTTAAAGCAGGGTTCGGAAGGGGCCTGTTGGATTGCTTGAGGCAGTGAGTTCCACAGAGCGGAGACGTTTGCTGAAAAGGTCCGACCGCCTAGTCGGGCCTTTTTTGCGCGCGGGACGGCCAGCTGGACACGGTCGTTGGACCGTAGTGCGCAACTTTGGAGATATCTTGGGAAGCGGTTTTTCAGGTATTGTGGGCAGGAGCCATGCAGAGATCTGAACGCCAGCGTCAGAGCTTTGAATTTTATTCTGTTGGCTACTGGCAGCCAATGCAGGGTTCGGAGATGCCGAGAGACTGACTGCTTGAACGGGATTCGCAGTAGTAGTCTCGCAGCCGCATTTTGAACTACCTGAAGCTTGTGAGTCAGGTATTTTGGGAGGCCAAGGTATAAACCATTGGCATAATCCAGTCGGGAGGTGACAGTCGCGTGGACAACCGTTTTTCTGCAGCTCTCTGGTAGGAATCTTAGGATTTTTCGGAGGTTTCTCAGCTTGCTCAGGCAGCATCCGGCGACTTGTTGGATATGGGATGAAAAGGACATGTTATCATCCCATCTCACACCAAGATTTTTTGCCGAGTGACTGGGTGAAGGGGGCGGGCCCATCTCCGTTGGCCACCAGAGTTCTGGGGGGGGGGGGAGGGACCCTTGCCGAAGAAGATGACTTCGGTTTTATTGGCATTAAGTTTTAATTTATTAGTGTTCATCCAGTGTGCTATATCCTGGAGACAGCCTTTGAAATTAGAGAAAGACTCCTGCGTCATCTCAGAGTAAGGAAATACCAACTGGGTGTCGTCGGCATATGAGATTGCCTTGACGCCCCAGTTGGCAATTAGCGTAAAGAGAGGAGCCAGGTAGATGTTGAACAAAAGGGGGCTGAGGGCCGACCCCTGCGGGACTCCACAGCTGAGGGTTTTGGGTGTAGAAGAAATCGTTCCAAGTGCCACCTTCTGCGTTCTCTGAGATAGGTAGGAGTTTATCCACCCCAGCGCTCTGTCCTGAATACCTATCTCAGCCAGCCGGCTGAGTAGTCTGGCGTGGTCCACCGTATCGAAGGCGGCCGACAGATCCAGGAGTACCAGCATTGCTGAGTTTCCTGCATCCATCGACCACCTCACAGACTCGGCCACTTCAATGAGCGCTGTTTCTGTGCTAAAGCCGGGGCGGAAGCCAGATTGAGTTTCATGCAAAATGTTGTTGGTTTCTACAAATTTGCTCAGTTGGCGCTGTATAACTTTTTCCAGCATTTTTCCCGGGGCAGCTAATAGGGATATTGGGCGGAGATTCGTAAGGTCATCTGGGTCCCCATTAGGTTTTTTCTTTAGGGGTAGGAGAGTAGCGTGCTTCCAGACGTCCGGGAATATGCCCGACATGATGGAGGAGTTCCAGATACCTTGAAGTGTGGGGGCGACCGAGTCCGCTATGGCACTCCATAGTTTAGCTGGGCAGGGGTCGTCAGGGGAGCCGGATTTGCAGCGGATAAGTTCCTGCCTTACCTCAATCAGGGGGATATGCATAAACTGGGTGAGGATCTCGCCTTTTGTTGATTATTTTTTAATTTCTTTATTTTTTAAGCAATTATTTATTATTGTGATTGTGTTTCAAAATGTAATAAACTTTCTAACATTTCACCGTCTGAAATGTCATTATTTTCATTGAACATAGTTTGTAATCTCTGAGGGTGTAAAATGTCCTCATTTTGAAGGAGGTCATCTACTGCTTGCACACATTGCAGTAGTTCTTGGTCCCAAGTTTCATCCATAAATTCTATATAATTTGGATCAATTATTTCTTGGCTGCTCTCTTGCAGGACAATTTGAAATTCAACTTTGTGTTCGCCTTCCATTTTGCCTGAAATTTGGATAAAAAAAATATATATTAGTAGAGATAGGGCACTGTTGGGATTAATTTTAGATAGGCAGTTTTTATCAGTGAATTTATCTTTGGGCAGTGTATAGTATCAGAGTGGAAGTAGGAATATAAAAAATTGTATGTGATTTAACGTAAGTAAATTCATAATTATACAAGAGAAGCCTAACTCCATCCATAACTATAACAGAGAAGTCTATCTAAATCTATAACTACTACAGAGGGATAGTATATAACTATCAGAAAAAGTTTACCATATTAACTTATAGTGCACAATATACTTCAGTTTTTAAAATAACAACTTACCTTTACAAAGAAGTTGAAGTGATTAGTGAAAATCCAATTGAAATGTACAACAAGAAGTAGTAGTCAAAATGGCTGTATTTCCTTCTCTTACTTTATATATATTCAGGTATATAACCAATCAAATGTCAGGTAATAAAAGTAGAAAATGAAAGTAACATTTTCATTGGTTGTCAATTCCAATACTTCAGATGTGTTTTGTGAAGTAATTTACCTCACGGTATTTAGAGAGGTCTACAGGCTAAATGGCTAAATGGAATTTCAATCAAATTTGTGAAAATGAAAGGGATTGGTATGTAGTATGAGCTAATCTATATTTGGTGAGAGTGTCTCCAGTCGTTTTTCTGTAAATTACTTTCCCACCTTTTTTATTGGACCGCTTCCCGGGAAGCGTCCCGGTTCGCGAACCAGCAGCGTTACGGGAGTCCACCATTTTGTGTTTCGGTCGAATTAAGAGACAAGATGGAGGGCAAATAATGTTCAGAATGGGTAGAAGGGGGCACGGTAGACTTATCTTGACCCCCTAGGTTTTCTGAGGGTGGCTGAGGAGGCTTATATGTGCGAAAAAAAAATTTTTTAATGAAATTCCGCGAGGTT
Source organism: Lissotriton vulgaris (assembly GCF_964263255.1). Taxonomy (NCBI): domain Eukaryota; kingdom Metazoa; phylum Chordata; class Amphibia; order Caudata; family Salamandridae; genus Lissotriton; species Lissotriton vulgaris. The sequence goes on from NC_141691.1 coordinate 1,451,145,049, forward strand.
AGCTTTCGGTTCGCGTACCGGATAGCGCCCCGGGGAGCGTACTTTGTTGAAAATTAGTGAAAAAAGTTAGAAAAAAATAATAATTGTGAGTGATCATATGTAGGGTAGCTCTGAGAAGAGCTTTTAGGATTATGGTACATTTAGGTACTTATAAGTAGGTACCAATGCACAGTCTTAAATTCAGAATGAAAATTCTGTTGCCCTCATCTGAGAAGTGAACTCCATCTCCTCTGTAGATATCTTGCATGTAGTAACGCAAGTTATTGTTGTACATGGAGCCCATTCCATGGTCTCTCATGTAAGCTGAAACAGATTTGTTTACATGCTTCCTCGACTTCTCAATTTGTGGGCAAAATTGGTTGGACCACCTCCATTTCTGTCTTTGGCATATATTTGAATATACCAAGGCAGTTTGAGGAAAAAGTGCCATTAATTGCTCAAAGGTGTCCTTTAAAAGCATTTCCAGACCTACTCCAGTCAAAGTGCCCAAATCATTACCTCCACAGTGCACAATTAACAGGTCAGGTTTTGGCAAATGCATAAAGGTTTTCACCAATGGTATCAATTGGGGACATTTTAATCCTCTGTGGCCAAACCACTTAATTTCCACATCTTGTAAATTGAGGTTAGGCAAATTTCTGTTCTCAGCATACCTTTGAGCCCAGTAGATGTAACTATGTCCAACAATCCAGACAGTAAACATGGTGAGAGAAGTTTCTGCTGCAGTCAGATGAAGTGTGGTAATGAAATGGCAGATGAAACAGTAGGAGTTTGTAAAGAAAAAAAAACTGTGGAGTTTCAGTGCTAATGATTCACTAGCAGTGATTGGTGGATTTCCATTTCTGAAAACAGAAAGTTAGGGTGCATGGATGTGTTCTTTGAAAGATGTAATTTGAATGGTCAAGGAAAAAAACATTTAATAAAAGATTGCACTGGATACGCAGGTGCACTGAGAGTTCAGAGTTCAATTGAAACATTGTTGTGTGAACTTGCAAACATCAGAGGTCTTTCACGAGGTGGTTGCTATGGAAAAAAGGCAGAGAGGGCAGAGGGGGGAAGGGTTTTGATTTGAAAAAAGTGAGGGAAGAGTTTTGATTGGCTAACATGAGAGATATGTGTAATGAATATCAGCATTTGTGTGCTTTCTATAGCTGCATCCTCTGGAGTGCATACTCTTTGTTCTGCTGAAGACAATTTGGTGTATTTCTGAGACTGTTTTGAAACTCAAAAAGTATTTGCTAAGGTGAGAAAAGATGTATTTAATTTAGATAGAGAATAGTATGATTTAAGGAGAAAATTATGAAGAAAGCTGTGTTTTTAAAATGTTGCTTTGTCTCAAATGATATACAAATAGATTTTGTTTCTTTGAGAAATTGTAAATGCACATTTTGTGTAGATATCATGCATGCAGTAACGCAAGTTATTGTTGTACATGGAGCCCATTCCATGGTGTCTCATGTAAGCTGAAACAGATATGTTGTGTTTAAAAACGTTTTTTGAAATCAATTACATTTCTGGATATGTACTGCTAGAGCTTCATAGGTTGTTTGGGCCATATTTATAAGTAATTTGAGTGTCTATGATGTTATTTTTCCCATTTAAATTGAAGAGCTTTCTCCATGGGGCAAGTTTCTTGTAAATATGCTCCCACCTGTGCTTGGCAAATTTAGATTTTGATTCTTGGAGTTACATAGCCATGTAAAAAATGACCCAAAAATGGTGCAAGGGCAATCAAAAAACGCTTTCATGTGTCTTAAGGACATTTTAAGTCATTTCCTCTTGAATGTAGGTATACAATTGATTTATATGTTGTGTTTAAAAACGTTTTTTGAAATCAATTACATTTCTGGATATGTACTGCTAGAGCTTCATAGGTTGTTTGGGGCATATTTATAAGGCATTTGAGTGTCTATGATGTTATTTTTTTCCATTTAAATTGAAGAGCTTTCTCCGTGGGGCAAGTTTCTTGTAAATATGCTCCCACCTGTGCTTGGCAAATTTAGATTTTGATTCTTGGAGTTACATAGCCATGTTAAAAATGACCCAAAAATGGTGCAAGGGCAATCAAAAAACGCTTTCATGTGTCTTAAGGACATTTTAAGTCATTTCCTCTTGAATGTAGGTATACAATTGATTTATATGTTGTGTTTAAAAACGTTTTTTGAAATCAATTACATTTCTGGATATGTACTGCTAGAGCTTCATAGGTTGTTTGGGGCATATTTATAAGGCATTTGAGTGTCTATGATGTTATTTTTCCCATTTAAATTGAAGAGCTTTCTCCATGGGGCAAGTTTCTTGTAAATATGCTCCCACCTGTGCTTGGCAAATTTAGATTTTGATTCTTGGAGTTACATAGCCATGTAAAAAATGACCCAAAAATGGTGCAAGGGCAATCAAAAAACGCTTTCATGTGTCTTAAGGACATTTTAAGTCATTTCCTCTTGAATGTAGGTATACAATTGATTTATATGTTGTGTTTAAAAACGTTTTTTGAAATCAATTACATTTCTGGATATGTACTGCTAGAGCTTCATAGGTTGTTTGGGGCATATTTATAAGGCATTTGAGTGTCTATGATGTTATTTTTCCTATTTTAATTGAAGAGCTTTCTCCGTGGGGCAAGTTTCTTGTAAATATGCCCCCACCTGTGCTTGGCAAATTTAGATTTTGATTCTTGGAGTTACATAGCCATGTTACAAATGACCCAAAAATGGTGCAAGGGCAATCAAAAAACGCTTTCATGAGTCTTAAGGACATTTTAAGTCACTGAGGAAACACAGGTGATGTAATTGTGAATTGAGGAAAAGAAACTCCACATTTTTCAATTACATCACCTGTGTTTCCTAAGTTTATGAATAACATTGTGCAGATGAAGTTTAGGTCTGTCCACGGACACAAAAGAGATCTGGCCTTTGTTCAAGAGTGAAGTGGACATGACTTACTTCATTGGTAGGCCTTCACATGTATTATCTCCTCTGTATTCTTCAACAAGCGTAAATCTCATCTGCAACCGTGAGTAGGCCTCACCTCAAACAAACCTCTGGATTGGCCACACCTTATCGTTATCCTGAATCAATCATTTAAAATGTTAGGGACAGATTTATGATAGGTGTATGCCTGTTTTGTACCACTGTGCGTCACTTTTGTGACGCAGTGGTGGTGCAAAAGATTTGCTATGTGGCGACATATTTACAACTTGATGCATCTAGGCAGATGTGTCATGCTGTAAAATAACAAGCAGGGTGTTAAGTTTTTGATGACTGTTATTGATTTACTGTTTGGTAATAGTGGTTAATAACATTTTTTATTACATTTTACCACAGATTCAACTGCAGATCATTTCAAAATTTGAAAATGCCAAATAAGAATCGAATTAGAAAGGCTACAAAACGTCAAAGACAGCAGGTTCATCTATTATTGCAGCAGTCCTCTACAAAAAAAACTTGTCAAGTCACCAAGAAAGCTCCGGGTAAGACCACAAAATCATTCATAAGAAATATTTGTAGTAAAAAATGTATTTCTACAGAAAATGTTTCAGTCCAGAAAAAGAGAAGCAATTTAAACGGAAAGGAAAGACCAATCAAAAATGTTACTGCTAGAGCAAGAGATAACTCTGTGCATGATAGTAGAAGGAAACAACCGTTTAGGGACATTCGAAAACGAATGATCCGCAACAGGATAATAGTCAATTTGTTAAAAAATATTAAGAAAGGCCAACAGAAAGTGGCATTTTATAAGAAAAAGAAAAATGTAGAGATAATTATTGATCAGGCTTTCGAAATTAAGCGAAAGTTATTTATTTTGGTAATCAATAGAATTAGGAAACTAAACAAGGTAATTTCTGATTTCAAATCAAATAGTAGATGGAAGAGAGTAGTTAATCGTAGTAATTTTTGTGAAGTTTTTTCCGGAGAATGGATGCATAGTTCAAGTTGTGAGGCATTTTTTAATGAGGAGAGTTATTTCCAGGATAATGATTTGGTGCTTGCAGTTGACACCAGTGGTCGAGCTTATGAAGTGAAAGATGGTTGTCCAGTTGAAAAAGAAAAACTTGTGACAACAGAGACAGAAGAGGTGTTAGGTAATGAGGTTTTAGGAAGACGTCCTAAGGGTCCTGTGTACACCTGGAAGTGTAGTAGTATTTGCAGTGTGCGACAGGATTCCATAAATTTGCTTTGTGATTTTGTACGGACATTTAATAAGAAAAGTTTGAAGCAGAAAATGAAGTTGTTGCAAGAATTAGATCCTTGCAGAGTGAGAGAAGTGACAGGTTTGCATGGTCATTCACTGGCTTGTCTTTCCAGGAGAGTATGCCAGAGTGTTTTTCATCATTTCAGGATGCTAGCAGTGCATCATAATAAAGTGAGGAAATTAGTGAGAATGTTGTATTATGCTAAGAGTCCAGCAATTATGCTTAAACAATTATGTGATGCTCTTTTCCATGGTTCTGAAATAGATGTGAAGAATATTTGTGAAGAAATTGAGTTTTGTTACTTTGGAAGTAAAGATGAGAATGTTCAAATTGACCCAGAAGTAGAGGGTAATGTTGAAGATAATGTACAGGTTTCTAGTACAGATAATTTTCAGAAGGAAATTGCTACGTTTCAGCTGAAATCAAGTAAGAGGCCTAATTTCACTTGTGTGTGTTGTCGACGCACTTATTATAAGAACCAGATTAAGTTAGTGGATTTATATGCAAAAAGTGAAAGGGAAAATAATAGTGAATGGAAGGATTTTGCAACATACTTGATGGTAGAAAATCGTTTTGATTTGGGATCGGATCAACGTGTGTGTACTTATTGTAGTAACAAATTAAACCAAAACCAGATGCCAGCTAGGGCGGTTCATAATAATCTGGAATTGGTTGAGATTCCTTCTGAATTGAAGGATTTAAATACTTATGAATCTATTTTGATTCAAAGTATCCATTCCTTTCAGGCTATTGTAAGAATGGAGCCAAAGACAGGGAAGTTGCCTCCATCAGATTTACAGAGAGGATTAAAGGGAAGAGTTGTTTATTTGCCTCTAGATTTGAACAAAAACATTAACACAATTGGAGTAGAAAAAGTGGAAGAGGAACCTCTGGTTATCTTAGTTAATGGGGTTCCGACAAAGAATAAGAAAATATGGCAAGATTTAGTGGATGTTAGGAAAGTCAAAAAGGCAACATTGTATTTGAAAAAAAATAATAAGTACTATAAGAATGTATATGTTGCAGAAGAGGAAGTAAGTGATGAAGAGGATAGCGACTTATGTGCTGGCCAAATTGAGAAAGTAGAAGCCTCTAAAAGTGAAGAAATATATGAACATTATAGTGTTCATCCTTTGCATTCCAAGGAAGTCATGGGGAATGCTATTGAGTTGTTTCAAATGAAACAAGCCAAAGGGAGTCCCATTAGTGTTTGGGAGGAAAGTTTGGAAGCTCGGTGTTTCCCACAGCTATTTCCAACAGGTCAAGGAGGAAGATATGATGAGCGACCTCATCAAATTCCTGCTTCTGAATACCGAACTTTACGATTGTATGCAGAAGATGCTAGGTTTCGACAATGCATTCCCTATTTGTTTCATCTCCTGTTTGAAAGCGATCTGTCTGTACTGTCATATGCAGTGAACCACATCTTGAAAAGTGGTATACAGATGCGAAACATCTCAGCAAGTGACTTTATGGATAAAGTCAATGTCCAAGACAGTATTTTGGATTCTCACCTAATTAATCTTATGGCGTGTCAGCGTGGTACTAATGAGTACTGGTACCGTTGTCATGGTGATTTAAAATGTATGCTGAGGAACTTAGGAACTCCGATATGGTTCCTCACTCTGAGCTGTGCCGAGTATGGCTGGGAAGACTTACTTGAATTTCTACGAGAGGCAAATGGAAACATTGAAAACATCGAATTCAAGACACCCGGAGAACTGTGCTCTTTGGATCCGGTCAATGTATGCAGGTACTTCAATCATAGATTTGAAGCTATGATGTCTTTCATCATGAATAAGAAGAATCCACCTCTTGGAAAGGTGTTGGATTTCTTCTGGAGAAAGGAGTACCAAGCAAGAGGTGCTCCTCATATACATATGCTGCTGTGGATCAAGGATGCACCTAAATTTGGAACAGATCCGGATGACTTAGTGATGAGTTTCATAGAACAGTATTCTACGTGTGCTGTTTCAAACGCAAAGGAGAAGAAAAGCCTAAGAGAACAAGTTCTACGTTTCCAAAGCCATCGTTGTGGAAAGTACTGTCGTCGTAAATTCAGAAACAAGGACAAGTTCTACACCAAATGTCGTTTCAACTTTCCACGACCGGTGATTTCTAAAGGAAGAGTAAACAGTTTGATGTCTTCTCTGCGACATAATGTGACGAGGAAATCACCCAAAAATACATACAATTTGAAAAGGAACGAAGAGTCCAAGTATATCAATGACTACAACCCAGTGATTTTGTCCATGTGGAATGCTAACATGGATATACAGTTTGTGGCTGATAACTGTATGGCTGTGGCTCGGTATGTGACATCTTACATCACCAAAAAAGAAAAGACAGAATTGAAGGATATGTGGGAGGACATTTCCCATGAAAAGAGCCTCAGCAAGAAGTTGTACAGTTTCAGTCTGAAGATGTTGTCGCATCGAGAAATCGGAGCTTACGAATGTTCTGACCGGTTGTCTTCAGCAAGTCTCTATGCCAAATCCAGGAGTATCGTTTGGGCGAGTCTTGGTCTTGCTGCAACGCGTAATCGAGTTCTGAAACCTGTGCGGGAAATTGAGTATTTGGCGGAAAAGGAGCCAAACAGTACAGACATTTTGAAGACCAACATGTTGGATACATATTATCCAAATCGAAGCAGTCACCTCGAGAATGTTTGTCTGTATGAGGTTCTACAAAATTACATATTCAAGAGGAACATCAAAGAAGATATTGAGAAAGGAGTGTATGCTGTAATTGGAAGTGAAGGATGTCTGGTCAAGCAAAGAAAATACCACTTGGTAAACCATCGAAAATTGAGTGGCGAATCTCCAGAAAAAAAGGAGTTTTTCTATTTAGCACTCTTGCAACTTTTCAAGCCTTGGCGTGCAGAAGAGGAACTGCTTGGAGATTTCCTCTGTTACGAAGACTCTTTCACTGCCGCCACCATAGAATGTCTTGCTTTTCCCAAATATCAAGAAATGTTGACTTTGGAAATTGAGCAGGAAGCAACGATTGCAGCCGAGATTGCCAGAGACAGTTCTCAGGACAGTCAGAGTTCTGTTTCATTGAGTCAAGATCCACTAGGAGGACCTGTTATCGAAAATGAAGCTGCCACTGCTATGAATGAAGTGGAAAGAGCCATGGCACATGCTCAGGAGGATGCGGTTAACTTAGAAGTCTTGGAAAAACAACTCAACGTTGAGCAGAGGAAAATATATGACGAAGTTACCAAGCAAATTGATCATGGATTAAGTCATGAGAAGAAAGAGTGCTCATGTACGTCGTTGAAGCCTGTCCGACTGTACGTGAGTGGAGAAGCGGGAACTGGAAAAAGTTTCCTCATTAAAGCAATTTCATGTTATCTGCAGGAAAGGACTGAGTCATCGCTGTCTTGTGTTGTCACCGCTCCAACTGGACTGGCAGCACATAACATTAAAGGTATTACTTTGCATCGTCTACTGATGCTGCCAGTGGAGCATGACAACAAATTACAATACCACAAGTTATCTGGAGATGCTTGTTGTGAAGTTTGAGGAAAATGAAACTTCTTATCATTGACGAAGTAATCATGGTTTCCAATGTCATGCTTGCCTTTGTGCCTTTGAGAATGCAAGAAGTTCTTAAAACTGAGTATGATGTGTTATTTGGTGGCAAACACATCATTGTTTTTGGAGATCTTCTGCAGCTTACACCAGTGAAAGGACAACCTGTGTTCAAAATGCTCACACATGAAGATACCAGGAAGTGCCTAAGGAGTATTGGCAACGTCAATATATGGTTAAACTTCAATTATGCTGAACTGCATGAAAATATGCGTCAGGCGAAGGATGAAGATTACAAGAATATTCTACAAGATGTTAGAATTGGAAAAGTGACTGAGCGTGGGAAAGAAGCTTTACATGCACGATTACTGTCAAATTTATATCCAGAACAAGACGTTGTGCCTGAGAATATTTTTCAGAAAATTACTGAGAAGAAATCTGGAATATGTTTGATGCCAACTCTTGCAGAATGTGCCATCTTCAACAACAAAATGTTGAATTTAGAAAAGCAAGAGATTGTGAAACTGGAAGCTATTGACAGAGTAGAGCATATGGGATCAACAATTGCTTTGTCTGAGAATTTGAAATCTAAATTGGATTCATTAGAGAAGTCTATATCTAAAACTGCGGGTTTTGAAAAGACTTTGAATGTGTGCTTAAATTGCCGAATCATTTTGAGAAGGAATTTACATGTTGAAAGAGGTCTGGTAAATGGATCAATGGGTAATGTTGTTGATTTTGAGAAATACAGAAGTAGAGATGGAATTGAATTTTTAAAAATTAAATTTGATGGCATTGAGGAAGTACAGCTAATTGGTCGTTGCTCTGCTAGGTTTTTGCTTGTTAAAGACTTATATGTTCGCCGTAAGCAGTTTCCTGTTTGCTTGGCATATGCGGTGACAATCCATAAATCGCAAGGTTTAAGTGTAGACAGTGCATTGGTGAATATTGGCAGTTCTGTGTTCAAGGAGGGTATGGCATATGTGGCATTGTCACGAGTTAGAACTTTTTCAGGATTGTACTTGATTGACTGTGATGTCACAAACATTTGTGCGGATGTCGATTGTGTTAAGGAATACAATAGGTTAAGAAGAGAGTATGCGCCACATTTGCCTCAATATCCTTTGTTTGAGAAACGTGTGGTAGGCCGGAAACGAAGAAATATCAGTAATAGTAGGGAGGTTGTAGGAAAAAGACCAAAAGTCGATGAACCAAAAATTGTAAGCAGAAAGAAAACGGATTCTGTTGAAGATGTTGTTGGTTTTCAATTTGAAAACAGTTCTGGTGTCAACTGCTATGCTAATGTAGTTGTTAATGTTGTCTTTTCACTAGAGACTTTAAAAGAACAGATTGTGATCAATTCGGAACAAAGTTTATGCTGTTTGTTGAATTCTGTGTTAGAGAAATGTAGCGGTGATAGAACAAAAGTAGAAAGTGTGTCTGAAGTTCGTTATCTGTTAGACGAATGTTCAGGTCAAACAGACTTCTCTGAAAATATTCAGCAGGATTGTCAGGAGTTTTTAATGTATATGCTTGATGTATTGCAAGATGAGGGTGTAGATGTAGATCACCGGTTTGGGCTTTCTTATCAATGGCAGCATGACTGCGAGAACTGTAGGGTATCAAGTACTACTAGTGTAGACTCAGAAAGATTTATTTATTTAACTTTGCCAGACAGTAAATCAGTGTCCTTTAATAAGCTAGTAAAAGCAGCTGATCACAACATGGAGTGTAGCCAATGTAAATCTGAAATGATGTCAACATTATTTATACGAAGATATGGCCTGTATGTCATTTTAATGTTCCAACGATGTAGGCCTGATGGAACAAAATTGACAACTTTAATAAAAAATTGTGTTGCTTCGCAGTTGTCAATATCAGGAAGGACTTTTGTAACTGCAGCAATTATATATCATGACGGTCCTTCAACAACATCAGGACATTACACAGCATATTTAAAGTCTAGAAACGGCCGGTCATTCTGCAACGATTCTGTTATAACTTTCAAAAAAAAATTGCCGTATGACCTTAAAAATTCTTACCTGGTGTTTTTAAAACCAAAATTTTAGGGAAAGAATCTCGGGATGTGCTCTGAGGAATTTCAAGAGGTTCATGGAGTAGAGGGAATGTAAGTCTGCAATGCTGTCTAGATTATTGGTCCAAACTTTTGATTATAATGTCATTTTAAAAATCCAACTATATAAACCTGATGCAAGTAAGTCTGCTTCATAGTAAGCAGTATCAGTGTGATAGGAAAAGTAGAACATGAGTGAGCAAGAAGGGTAAGATATTAGTAGTCCAGGATTGTGAAAGTAATCTTAAACGTTTTCTTTGTGAAAGTTGCGAAAATAGAAAATGACAGGATTTGCGTACAAGAATTCCAAGAGTTGTAAATCGCTCTAACATGATTTGGCCGTGTGGAAACATGTGGTAGAATGTGAGAAGTCTTTTATCGTATGTAACATATTTTTCAAAACGATGGAGGTTTTCTTTCAGAAAGTGGCGGGCTGAAAATATTAACAGCACAACAGAGTGTAAGCTGTTCATAGGACATCCTTCGACGTCATGGAAAGTAAGTTAATTTTAAGGAGTTTTGAATTCTGATTTCTTATGTTGTATGGGTTTTTTAAACACAATCATTTTGATTGTGTTTTTTTCCCCGCTGTTACATGATGAATACCTTCAAGTCACTGATTTTAGTGAATTTTGATTCATTCTGAGAACAGCAAAAATAAACCATTTAACATGTATAATTAATTTTCTACTTTTTGTACTTATGATATACATTTAGAAATGTGAGGTAGACATGGAGAAACTGAGACTTCTGTAAGTGTCAAAGTTAATGCATACACTGCTGCACTTCTGGGTACTGTTTCATATGCTGGACTACATCTGCACTATGAGATACCTAAGCAAAGGCAACACAGGTGATGTGATTGTGAAATGAGCAAAAGAAACTCCACGTTTTTCAATTACATCACCTGTGTTTCCTAAGTTTACGAATGACATTGTGCAGATGAAGTTTAGGTCTGTCCACGGACACAGAAGAGGTCTGGCCATTGTTCAAGACTGAAGTGGACATGATTTACTTCATTGGTAGGCCTTCACATGTATTATCTCCTCTGTATTCTTCAACAAGCATAAATTTGATATGCAACCCTGAGTAGGCCTCACCTTATACAAACCTTTGGAGAGGCCACACCTTATCGTCATCCTGAATCAATCATTTAACATGTTAGGGACAGATTTATGATAGGTGTATGCCTCTTTTGCGTCAATGTGCGTCACTTTTGTGACGCAGTGGCGGTGGAAAAGTTTTGCTATAAGGCGACAAAATTACAAATTGATGCATCTAGGCAGATGTGTCGTGCTGTAAAAAAACCGTGCCACATGAAACCGATGCAGCAGTGATGCAAAAGATGCACCATGTTGCAAGATAGGACTCACTTCATCTGCATCAAGATACTGTTAGTTTAAAATGTATATTTTTAGGACTGTGTAGGGGCATGGAGAAGCAGAGGCTTCTGTAAGTGTCAAAGTTGTTGAAAAACTGTTTGTCTTTCAATTTTTTCCCTTGTCTTTTCTAATTTTTAAAAACATGTTTTAATATTTTTCAAATGTTTGTTCTCTCTTTCACAGATTGAAAGTATAAAAATAAGAAATGATTAACTTATCGACAATTATAAGGTAAATGTTTTGTACTCTTTTCGTTATATTTCTATCACATTTAACTTCTTTTAGTTCCACTGCTTCATTTCTTTAACCCTTACTTTCCTGCATTTGCTACTTCCCTCATTCCTTTCTCTATTACTTAATTACTCTACTCCTTCCACTATTTTTCTCAGTCCCTCTCTTCTCATACTTCTTCACTCTTGTTCACTCACTCTGTGTCTATTATTGTCACTGTTTCTGACTGATCAAAAAAATTTTTTTAAAAAAAGAACAGTAAGTATAAGGGAAGGAAACAGACAGTTATGTTAAAAGAAAGACAGCTATAGGGAGTAAACTAGGGATACTGTTACCCGCAATCCACTGCTGATGATGTCACTGACCATGTCATGAATGATGTAATATGTGACATCATCAGCAGTGGATTGCGGATAACAGTATCTCTAGTTTACTCCCTATAGGTGTCTTTCTTTTAACATAACTGTCTGTTTCCTTTCCTTATACTTACTGTTCTTTTTAAAAAAAAAAAATGTTTGGTTCGCTCCCGGTTCGCGTACCGGACAGCGAACCCGGAAGCGAACTAAGAGAAATAGAGGTTGGCAGAGTTCCAAATATTCTACCAATTTTTTTATAACGGGGAGGTAGTTCTGAAAAGAACTTTTTTTTATTGTTCTTGTTGTTTTATATTTTTTTATTATTTTTCTGAACATTTTTTTAGTTTTTTTGTATTTTCTGAACGTTTTTATATTTTTTGGGGGGTTTTTTGGGGGGGAACGAAAACGATTCATTGCAAAGGGCTCAACAGGAGCAACAAAAAAAAAAGAATTTATTCTCTGGGGCGTTTCGGGCACTCATGATTGTCAATAGCTCTGTTGATTAGAGTGATGCTACTTTCTCTGAAGCAAATCAACTGATTGCAAGGCACGCACACTTGTTTGATTTCCCCAAACCTCATTTGTATATTTGGGACCATCTCCCTCGCCTCTGGTCCCGTCACTTCCTGTACTACTGATCTTCTGGGGATTATCTTGCTCGTCACGTAACTGTGCAGCACTGTAGTTGATAGGATGCCACCTACTCATGTGCCTATGCATTGTGTAGTTGCCGTAACTGTACTTTTTCTCGGTCCCTCTGGACAGTCTATCTTTACATATAAGCCAAGTTACGTATCGTGCATTGACTTTCTTTTGGCCCCGGGGAAATTTAAAAAATTGCCAAATATAGTTTTCTTTCCGATGAGACCTCCCGGGCTCCTCAGTCAAAAACTGCCTCTCTTCCTGCTCTTCCTCCTCTTCTTCTTCTTCCTCTTCTTGCTGAATTATAACTTCAGCAGGTGGTCCTCTCTTCCTTGGATGTGGTGGAGGTGGTGGGGAAGAACCAGCTGAAGCTACTAATGAAGCCATTGCTCACTAATAACAAAGGGTCTTTCTCTCACAAAGATGAAAGTCAGAGTGAGGAAAGAAGGAGGGGTTTTCATCATTTGGGAAAAACAATAGTTCTAAACCAATGAAAAGTGTTAATTTTAGATCACATGACCTAGTCTTACATCATTAGGAAACCAAAAGTGAAATGAACCAATGAAAAGTGTTATAAACAAGTTACATGACCTGTTCCGCTTACGTTACGCGCTGCGCGCCGCGCCCCGGATCGCTTCCGGTTCGCGGCCCGGAGCACTTCCGGGAGCGCTAACGCGGCGCGTCATAAGACGCATTACGCGACAACGTGATATGTGGCGCTTCCGCGACGTGTCACGATGTTGATTTCTAATGCGGCAGTTGCGCAAACGGAACGTTTACCGGTTAGCGGACCGGGTCGCGGCATCAAATTGAGCTAACGGAAAGCTTACCGGTTCGCAAACCGGCAGCGAAACAAAAAAAAATAATTAAAACAAATATATAATTAAAAACATTAAATTACAAAAATTTTAAATATATTTTTGAATTATAAATAAAAATACATTTTACAGCTACAGATATTAGCTTTTAAAAAACCATTGAAATTCACTGAAAAAATCATAGGTTATAGACCATATATAGTTAGGAATTAGCATTTGCAAAACCTTGAAAATTCACTGAAAAAACCATAGGTTATAGACCATATATAGTTAGGAATTAGCATTTACAAAACCATATTTTACTCACACAAAACCATTGAAATTTGATATATAGTTAGTTGCCCTAACTATATATCGCGCACCCGCAATCCACTGCTGATGATGTCACATATTACATCATTCATGACATGGTCAGTGACATCACTGATGACATCACTGATGACATCTCAAATGACATCACTGATGACATCACTGATGACATCTCATTTGACATTACTGATCACATCACTGATGACATCATTCATGTGATAATACGATGAACCTCTTCAGACTCTAATATAACCTTAGATGCACTCAGTGTAAACAGACACTCACAGATTGTCACTCATCCATGGAGTTACTCATACACCTAGTCAGTCATGCAAAGAATCAATCACATCTCCATTTCCTCAAGTATACAGTTATACACACCTTACTTATTCAAACATATACTAACACATATTTACTCTCTTATACAATCCCTGATGCAAGCTCACAATGATCCATACAGCCACTCACACATTCACTGGCTCTTATGCACAGTTATTTATATATGTCAACTCTCACATGTACTGTGTTTTACATATGTACTTACTTTGACATGTAGCACTGAGATATCCATTCACTCACCAATACACTCATGCACACAGTCAACCGCCCATACAGCTGTTTCCACATGCACTTTTGAACCCATACATCTAGTGAATCAACTGCTCACACATCTATGCACAGAGTCACACACCTCCCAGCCACCCACACACACATTCAGTCTCCCATACAAATACTTGGGCAACCAACCAATAACCCATATAGTTACTCATATAGCTCCTGATCAACACATGCAGCAGTTTACAGAACAACAGACATAATGATGTACAAATTAAGACAGTTTAGTCACTAACTCATGCCCTCAGTGAGACACATTTAATCATTCTCTCATACAGTCAGTCATGCACCTACTAAATCCTTCATCCAGACACTTATACATCCACTCATTCTTCAATATGTAAGACATATTTTAACTTTACAGAAACACACAGTCACTGGATGTTGTCATCAGTGATGTCATCAGGGATGTCATTTGAGATGTCATCAGTGATGTCATCAGTGATGTCACTGACCATGTCATGAATGATGTAATATGTGACATCATCAGCAGTGGATTGCGGGTGCGCGATATATAGTTATTGCAACTAACTATATATGCGAATTTCTATGGTTTTGTGCGAGTAAATTAAGGTTTTGTAAATGCTAATCCCTAACTATATATGGTCTATAACCAATGGTTTTTTCAGTGAATTTTCAAGGTTTTGTAAATGCAAATCCCTAACTATATATGGTCTATAACCTATGGTTTTTTCGGTGAATATATATATATGTTCCTAAGTGTTTGAATGTTAATAGTAATTTTGTTTTCTCTGGTATGCAACACTTTACCTACTGTTTCATTCACTTGAGTGGGAACAGTAATTTTTACCCCTCTGCTATCTAGCACTTTCCCTACTGGTACACTCACTGGGGTTGGAATAGTCATTTTAACCCCTCCGTTATCCAGCACTTTCCCTACTGTTGCACACACTGGAGTGGGAACAGTAATTTTTATCTCTCCGCTAACCTAAACTTTCCCTACTGTTGCACTCACTGGAGTAGGAATAGTCATTTTAACCTCTCCGCTATCCAACACTTTCCCTACTGTTGCACTCTCTGGAGTGGGAATAGTAATTTTTACCCCTCCGCTATCCAACAATTTCCCTACTGTTGCACTCACTGGGGTGGGAATACATTTTTTTACCCCACCCCTATCCAACACTTATCCTGTTGCATTCAGTGGAGTGGGAATAGTAATTTGTACCCCTCCGCTATCCAACATTTTCCCTATTGTTGCACTCTTTGGAGTGGGAATAGTAATTTTACCCCTCCACTGTCCAACTCTTTCCCTACTGTTGCTCTCACTGGAGTGGGAATAGTAAATGTTACCGTTCTGCTATCCAACACTTTCCCTACTGTTGCACTCGCAGGAGGTGGAATCCTAATTCGTACCCCTTCTCTATCCAGCACTTTCCCTACTGTTGCACTCACAGCAGTGGGAATATTAATTTGTTCCCCTTTGCTATCCAACGCTTTCCCTACTGTTGCTCTCACTGGAGTAGGAATAGTAATTTGTACCCCTTCGCTATCCAACACTTTCCCTACTGTTGCACTCTTTGGTGTGGGAATAATAATTTGTACCCCACCGTATCCAATACTTTCCCTACTGTTGCACTCACTGGATTTGGAATAGAAAATTTAATTATTTTGCTATCTAACACTTTTCCTACTGTTGCACTGATTGTTTCGGGCATTTTAAGTTTAATTTTTTTCTCCATAGTTTAATGTTTTAATTTATTCTAAAATATTGTTTATATTTTAAATTATTTATATATATATATATATATATTTTATTTGTATTTAATTTTAAAGTTTCAAAATAAATTAAAGATATTTTATGAACTATTTTGAAGTAACTATATACATATATATATGTATAAATGATTATGTTTGTGTGTTTAGTTTTTTTAAATTAAGTTTATTTGTATTATTTTGTAAAAACGTATATTCAATTTAAATAATTCTGTTAAAAATAATATTTATATTTAATATATTTAATATATATTATTTTATTTAATATATATGTAAATCGATACCTGTGTAGGCATGGGAGTCGATATTTTTGTAGTCTATATAATATTTTTGATATTTGAACACTGCTACACGTACATTTGATGTACATAACGCACACAACACAGCACTACTGAGCAATAAAGTGCGTACAAAATGTAAAGAAACACTAGATTTCTTTAAATTCTTTAAAGGATATGTCTGCCAAAAACAAGGCACCGGAAAGCAGGTATTTGACAGCATTCAGCACTCTCGGTTCTGAAAAGCAGTTCTGTCAATTGCCACCAGAGTATAAGAATAGCCCAAGGCTGGTTTTGGCAGTTACAGAATTTTTACAAGAATGTGATCACCAGGCATAGTCCTATGTCGATGAAATATACTTGACTCAGGGGAAACAAATTATTGTCATTACTCCGGTTCTAGCCTTAGAGGCTGTGACAAAGGCCAACTTTCCCAATGTATAAACCTTACATCCGCAATGGATACAATGGGCCAACTGACTCACTGCAACAAATGTAGATTACATTTTTGACTGTACACTACAAAGACAGGCGTATCTACAATATGAACATGAAATATCCTCTGCCTAATGAAGTCATGCCTCTTGATCTGTATGATTACATCATCTACACTGATGGTTCTGCCTGGCCTGCCATTGGAACAAAGCACCAATACTCTTCAGCATGCACCACTGTAAAGGGTAGAATGCAGCATGGCGAATTCCACCCTGAAAAATCCTACATGCAGACAGTTTGTGATTCGTATTAATGTGTCCAGTCTTTCAACGACTGCTTACATTATTCGAGCCAGAATGAATTCAGAGATTGCAAGGGGTGTACAATAAATAACATGTTCTTTTGGGGACAAATGTCCATGCCACAGACTCATGTGATTCACACTTTAAGTCATCAGCGTCTAGGAATGTATATTGCAGGGAGTTCCATGGCTGATGAAGCCACAAAAGTAACAGTGGAAACTGCTGCAGTTACTCCAAATACTTGTTCTAGTATGAAGATAGAAGGAAGCATCATGATGGCTGTCAACTATTTATTAATTGATTAATTGATAATTATGTGAATTAAATTAATTTATTTACTGTAGCGGGTTGTGGGTTTATAGAGGAATAGGGTGGGAAGTAATTTAACTATAATTAATTAAATAAGTATTTATTTTGAATAAATTGTTAATTAATTTTTAATTGATAATTCATTCATTCTTAATTGATCATTAATTCTTATTAATTGATTTATTGATAATTATGTGAATTATATTAATTTATTTTCCCTAGAGTAGGAATAGTAAAATTTACCCCTATGCAATCCAACGCTTTCCCTACTGTTGCACTCTCTGGAGTGGGAATGGTCATTTTTACCCCTATGCTATCCAACGCTTTCCCTACTGTTGCACTCTCTGGAGTGGGAATAGTAATTTTTACCCCTACGCTATCCAACGCTTTCCCTACTGTTGCACTCTCTGGAGTGGTAATAGTAATTTTTACCCCTATGCTATCCAACGCTTTCCCTACTGTTGCACTCTCTGGAGTGGGAATAGTAATTTTTACCCCTACGCTATCCAACGCTTTCCTTACTGTTGCACTCTATGGAGTAGGAATGGTCATTTTTACCCTTTTACTATCCTTCGGTAATAATATTGTGTATTTTTTATTAATATATGTTAATATATTCATCAAAGAAGAACGGACCCAGCCAGTTTGCAGCCAGAAGGTCAGAAGCACCACAGCACAAACAGGGTCCAACACTCGATTTCAGGTAAGTTTTTTTATTGTTCTTTCAACACCATGGTGCAGACAAGGAGGACGGTCAACGTGTTTCGGCGATTGCCTTCGACTGGACCATAGAGTCCCACAGTCCAAACAGTCCATTTAAAGTGGAAAGTGCTTAAAGTCCCTTCTTAATTTCCTTTAAAAACAGACTAGACTGTTAACCATGCTAATCACTTATTTTTCAGTGGCCGTTTTGAACTTTCATTTATATTCACAGTTTTATGAACAAAGAAACATATTGGTGAAGTACCCTATGACAAAAAAGGCAAATCAAATCTCATTTGAGCAACATCACTCCCATCATGACTTCATAATTAAGATACAAATTTTCAAGAATTGCATAAAATAAGGGAAGTGTAGGTATGAGGTATAATGTATTCCAAATAACTATCTCAAACAGTTTCAATAATTCATAGCAAGATTAGGAAAAGTAATAATTAATAGCAAAATTAGGGAAAGTGAAGGAGAAGGGTAGACGAAGTGAGGGGAAAGGTAACAGTTATCTATCGGGTCAGTCAATCAATGATACTACCAATAAAGTGCCAAGTGCAATGTGCAAATGTCATATGTAAACATATTATGTGCAAATAGCATTTATGTGCAAAGACGCATTCCTATCCTTGACCTTTCCCATATCCTTTCTCGACAAGGTCTATCCTATCTGTCTGTATGCATTGAAGAACTGAGGAAGTGCAAAGCAACCCACTCTCTGTGTTTTGATCAAGCTGAAGTAGACTTACACAAACAGAGCATAGTGAGCAACAAAATAAATCCACCTCGTTCAATCATTCAATATACTTTACCCTAACATTATGTCATTAAATATAAATGCCTATATAGTACTCATATGATCATTTTCATTATTTGCTTGATGAGTTTTTGGATAGTTATATAAAACTTTTTTTCATTTCTCCTCTTAAACCTTGGATTGTTTTCTCTCTCTTCCCATTCGATCAACAATATCTACATGTGTTATCCAGAAATTTTGTTTTTCTATAAATGTACATATAGTTCTGCATCCAGGTTATGTCCAAAAGGATTCTCTGTCCCTAGTGCCAAGATGAACCTTGATTCTGCTCTTTTAGGTCTAAGGTTCTGTCTCCTCCTCTTTCATTTTGCTTCACCAATTTTGCACCAAAAAAGGGAGTTCTTGGTTATTGCTAGAGTGTTTCTCCTGAAAGTGTTTGGCCATTGGATAAGCGAGATCCTGATTCTTGATCGCCCAGAGGTGTTGTAAAATGCGTAGCTTCAATTTATTTATTGTACTTCCTACGTATAGTTTTTGACATGGACATTGTAGGACATAAACTACAAATTTGGATTCACACGTTATGTGATCGGTGATTTTTTCTGTATTTCCATTTTATAGTTCATATGAGAGTGTGTTTTTGTCGTGCTCACAGGCTTTGCATTTAGAGCATATCCAGAAGCCAGGTGTTGTTAGCCAGGATTTGTTTGTGAAACAAAGAAGGGGGACCAAGGAGCTATAAAGGTCCAGTATCCATGCTCCTAATATAAATCTATTTATCAAAAAGAGGACAAAGTTCCTAGATCAGGGTGCAAAAGTCACCCATAGTTCAAGGTGCAAACAGTCACAAACAAGGGTGCAAAAGTCACCCATGTATCAAGGTGCAAAAAGTCACTAACAAAGGTGCAAAAGTCACCCATGAATCAGGGTGCTAACAGTCACCCATATTTAAAAACACTGAGAGATTAAGAAAAAAGGTAGACTAAAGTAATCCTAGGTTTGGAAATGTCCTAATGTGAGAGGGAAAATAATTCTACATCCTCTGCTGCCCTCACACACCCTGGGGGTGTCATGCTTCATCATCGGGCGTTTGCTCCTCGTATGGCCGGCGCTGCAATTCCCTATGGGTCCCCCGAAGGGTCACTTTATCGGCGATCTTTTTTGAGGATTGCCGGATGTTGCATGCGGGTGTAAGGGGATTTGTTGCCTTTCTCATTCTGTGGATTGATGGTGGATAGATGACTTTGTGTGAGGATATCACCCAGAGAAGCTGTCTTTCTGTAAGTTATTTGGGGAGTTGGTGGGAGTGTTTTTTTCAATGAATTATCTAACATCAGGATTTTCCAATTTTTCTTTATGATTGTTTTAAAGACTTTGGTTTTCTACGTTAAAATCCATGATGATACGGGTTGTTTCTTCATTTTCCATCTTCTCCATTGTTTCCAGTAATGTGGATCGTGGTCTTTCCTGAATTTTTGTTTTTGCCTTCTCAACGATCTCCATAGGATATACCCTTGCCAAAAATCTGAGGCCAGTGTCTTCAATGGTTTGTTCTATGCCCTCATCTTCTGAGCAGTTTCTTTTTACGCGGAGCATCTCTCCATACAGGATGCTCCACTTTAGATGGTCCGGGTGTCTGCTGCTAGCCTGAAGAACACTGTTAGTGGCAGTGGGTTTCCTATGTTTCTTTGTGCAGAACCGTTGGTTTTTGACAAACACTTCCACATCTAGGTAGAACACTCTGGTTTTGCTACTGGATGATGTAAATGTTAAGTTCAGGTCGTTGTGGTCTAGATCCTCTAAGAATTCTGATAGATGGTTTTGATCTCCTTCCCACAAAAGGAATAAGTTATCAATTGTAGAGATCGCCAACGTGGTCAGAGTTCTGGTACTCAAGTGCGCCGACAAAGAGCCTGCGTGGTCAGAGTTCCTGTGGTGCCATTGTTACAAGCCGTATCTTGCCGCGCAAGTATACCTGAGGAGTGTGGGCTCGCCTCCTAAGCTTTTCTCTTATTATTTCAAATACTCGTTTATTACTGGTGCGGGATGCACATCCATTTGGTTATGTACCTTGGGGTTAAACAATATACCTTGATCAGTGTTAACTGCCATGAATAGTATTCTGTGCTATTCCTGTCCACAAGGAGTATTGTGGTCTTTACAAGGTGTGTTATATAACGCCTGGTACGAAAAGCCCCACAGAACCTCTCCTAGGCAAACTGGTGTGTGTATAGTTCGAGAAGTGAAGATAACTTCTCAGTACATTTGGCAAGACCCCCATTACCTTGAGAAGTACATGTTCTAGATTCATTCTAGGAGCCACGGTGTGGAGGAGTTGGTGAGTCTAGTAACAGAGGGGAAGGGAGTTCAGGCAGTAGCAGCTTGTGATACTAAGTTTCTGCTCTCTGTCTTCTCCTCCATCTGCAGTGTCACAGTACCGGTGACTACGTGGGTATATTGATCAGAAGATACCGGAAGCACCAGACCCCCTCTTGCCAAACCACCTCACGGCCCCTTTCTGTACATGCTCGAATAGTGGTGATATTTCCATTGTTGGGTTTTGTGCAGTGAGGAGTTGGGAGGACTGTCGCCTATCGTCTCTGCTGGCCATCGGAGTCAGGTTAGTGGCGCGTGCGTGTTCTTGCGCTGCTTTCAATCCCGACATCAATATACCTTATCCAGGTTCGTATATTGGACTTGTGCTTGCCTCTTAGTATGTTTTCCTCCCATGCTGCCATAAAGAGATTTGCGTATGTTGGGGCTACAGATGTTCCCATGGCAGTGCACTGCCTTTGGAGGTAAATGTCCCCATTGAAGAGAAAAACATTGTGGGTTAAGCAGTAGTTCAGCATATCCAGTAGCATATCTGAGTGTTCGAGGAAGCTTAGTGACCATGAATCCAAGAATTTCCTCACAGCTGACAGTCCATTTTGATGTTGGATGGACGTGTACAATGAATTTACATCTATTGTTACCATGGTAAGATCCTCATTCCAAGTAAGATTTTTTAGTTTGTTCAGGAAGGCTGTTGTGTCCTTTAAATAGGACGGAAGAGATTTCACGTACTCCATCAAGAACACATCTATAAAATGTGAGGTTTTCTCAAGTAGCGAACCCATAGAACTGACTATGGGTTTGCCTGGTGGATTGCTGAGAGACTTATGTACTTTCGGTAGAAAGTATATTGTTGCTGTTATGGGGTTCTCTACCTTCAAGTACATAAATTCCTCAAAGTTTATGAGTCCTCTATCTTTCCAATTCAGAAGTAGCGAATGATACTCTTTAGCCATCGTTCTGTTGGATTAATCTCTAACTTAGTGTAGTGATCTTGGTTGTTCAGTTGGCGGTAGGCCTCTGTGATATATTGCTCTCGATCTTGCATAACAATATTTTCGCCTTTATCTGCGGCCTTTATGATGACTTTTTGATTGTCTCTCAATTCTTTCAAGGCCCTTTGTTCTCCTTTTGTGAGATCCCATGATGGTTTTTCATATTTTTTCTTTTGTTTGGTAAGTTGGTTCATTTCCTCTACAACGATTTCATGGAATAGATCTATTTTATTACCAGGTGGCAATTGTGGGCAAAATTTTGATTGCGATTTAAGTCCACTCTCTCCACCCTTGTTGTTCAAAATGCCTTCCTGTCTGCAGATGTCGAGATCAGTTTCATTAGTTGTAGACTCAAGGGAGTTATTTCCTATGGCGTAAGTATCTAGATTTGACATTACCCTCAGGGCAGGTAATTCCTTTTGTGTCAACAGAGATGTTTCATTTGGTAACAAACGTGAGTTGGGTTTATTGGGCGGTCTCTCTTCAAAATGTTTCTTTAGTTTCGCCTTGCGACAAAATTTATATAGGTCGAGGATGTCCATTTTAGTGTTGGGGCAAAAGGAAAGTCCTTTATTAAGGAGACTGATGTGGTCTTTATTCAAGATCATGCATGACAAATGTATAACCAAGTCTTTGTTCTGTGCCATCTTTTTTATTTTTGTTTTTTCTTTTCTTCTCCTCTTTTGGGCCTTGTTTCTTCTTTTGCCACGTCTGGTTGTGGGGGATTTGATCCCCTCCCTCTTCCCCATGTGGTCCCTCGTGCTCTTCCTCGTTGTCGCGTCTCCATTTGGGCTAGCCTCATTTCCCCACGAAAATCCAACTTCGCTAGGTCTGATTCTTCATCTGTTGAGCTCGGGTCAGAGCTATCATAGACACCCTGATTGTCATGACTAATGCATCTATCCATAGATGCTCTATTTCTTAATGAGTCATACTTCCTGGCGAAGGTGTATATCCTGCCATTTGCATAGTCTATGCGATCTCGGTTGAATTTACTCGCTTTTCTTTTTTTCACATCAGCTTCATGTTTGAGAATTTTTTTCTCCATGGTCTCCAATAGTAATTTTTTCTCCTCATTCTCAGGATGTTTGTCCAACTCTTTTTCAAGTTCATGAATTTTCTCCAAGATATGTTCATATATATATATATATGTTTTAACAGATATGATTGTACATTTTTTTTATATGTTAAATTAGTTATTCAATAATTTTAAGGCAATTTAAGTATTTCTAAGTATATTTTAGCTATTCACTTTTAATATTTATTTAATTTTACATTATTTTTAAGAAATTCAATATTTTTACAAAGTATATATATATATATATATATATATATATATATATATATATATATATATATATATATATATATATATATATATATATATATATATATATATATATATATATACGATATTTGGGTTTGATATTTTGGTACTTACCTGTTTGTAGATAGGAATTCGATATTTTCTCTGTTGATATTTTGGAATCTATACTTTGGGTAGTCTATATTTTGTCCCTCGATATTTAGTCAGTGATCCCTAGTTAAGTGCGCCCAGCATTCCATTTGTTCAAATTCCCGGTGTGGGGGTGTGAGAAAGTGGCTCTATATATACTGGACCAGAATAAGGTACAGTGTGTATAGAGTCCACAAACCCCAGAGGTAAAACAGAGATTAAAGCCAGGTGTGACCTTACTCTCTAAAGTGGTAGCTTGGTCGAGCAGTAAGGCAGTACCAGAGGACAGTGTAAAGCATTTGTTGTACACACTCAGTCAGCAAAAGGTTTCACACACTCAAAGACTGAACTCCAGGCCAATTGTTTTTATATCAAAGATATAGATGTTTTATTTCTAGAACCAACAGGTATCAAAATATATTGTTCTCGATATGAGAGGTCTCAGATGAGTACTTTGCAGAAAGGCAATAAACTTTGTAAACACAATAGATACAGGGGTTGCAGTAGGCAACACAATTCTACACACAATTTAGCATTGAGCTCAATGGATTTTCTTACATAAACACAGTTGATCACTTTGTAGATTACTTTGGTAGTTCCAGGACTGGCTCCTAGATTCAGTCCTGGGGTCTACGCTGTAAACAGTTTAGTGGAAACGTTTTAGGTATTGCAGTGATTTTCAGGAATATAAAGTTATTTTAAAAGTTCACAATTAGAAACTTCTCAACAGAAATCTGGCAATGTTATCCAATGGGAGAAAATTCAGGTTGCAGGTAAAGTACGATCTTGTTACTTTGGTAATCCAGTACTGGGCTCCCGGGTCCAGCACTGGGGTCTCAACTTAAAACAGGTAAGCAATTTCGTTTCTGTATTTCGTATGATTTCTAAAGAATATTTCAAGATTTCAAAAATAGAAAAAAGAAATTTCATAGAAAAGCAGACAATGGATTCCTAAGGAGAAAATTTAGATTACTAGTAAACCCGGTAAGGATTACTTTTGCGGTTCAGTACTGGGCTACAAGGTACAGTACTAGCTTCTCTTTTGATCACAGGTGAGTACTTCAGAATTTGGAATTCGGTTGATTTTATATGAATATTTTAAGTTTCCAAAACGTCACACTTAGAAGATTTTTCGAGTCAAGCCAGTCAATGTTATCCAATGGCCAGTAAGTGAGGTACCGGTTTCCAGGTGAGTACTCAACTGGTGAAGTTGTGGTTCTGGGCATAGACTCAGGGGTCCCCCAGGGTCAGGTAGGCACAGTTGGTTCACCCTCAGCAGCGCAGGGGCAGCCGGGTGCAGAGGTAATTGAGCCCACTGTTATCCAATGAGGGACAGGGGGCCTCCGGTTGGTGGCTGCTGGCTAGCAGGCCACGCAGCTGTCGGAGCTGGGCTCCTGGTCACAAGCTCAGGGCAAAGAGGGAAGCAGGATAGGCCAAAGGTGGCACAGCCAGTGGTACTCGGGCGGCAAGGTGCAGGGTGCTTTTGAGCCATCGGGCGTTCAATGTTATCCAATGGAAAGGTAAAAAGGGAACAAAGGCTGCAGGCTCGGGGGGGGGGGGACTCTCCAGGGGCGACCAGCACGTCGAGAGGTAAGTTGGGATCTTGGAGCACAGGTAGGTACCCCAAAGGAGGCACAGGGGGCTGTAGGGTGCGGTGTGCAGGGGTGTCTTTGGATGTCGGAAAAGTTTACCCTCAGCAGGTCACGGTTGGGGTGGCCCCTGGTTCTGAGTCTGCAGGCGTCGTCTGGTTCATTGAGGAGGGTCTTTGGGCACTGGACTTTGGGTCCCAGTCGCCGGGGGGATGCACTTGTGGTCTTGCATCACTCGGGCACGGCCCGGGCTCGGCGGGTGCAAAGTGGGCTGGTCCGGAGCTTCCTGGCTGGCACCAGGGGGGCTGTTGATGCAGAACCTCTGCTGATGGGAGTCCCAGTCTTTAAGAGGGTCAAGGCAGGCAGGTCCTCTGGGTGTCCCAAGGTTGCTGTCCACAGGAGTCGCCTGTATTCAGGCAGGAGCAGGTTCCTGGATCGAAAGGCCGGTAGGGCTGGGGCCAAGTCAGTTGTTGTCGTCCTGTTGTTAGCAGCTGTGTGGCAGTTCTTCTTCCTCTTGGTCTTCTTTTCCTATCGGGATCTGAGGAAGGGAGTGTGGTAGTAGGCCACATCTATTTCTTTTATTTCCATGATTTTCTGTCTTGCCAACCTGTATATTGTGAGATCATCTGTAGAACATGCTTTTGTCATACCTAGAATTGTTTGATGTAATTTAGAATTGTGGGGGTTTGGTTGCTGGGGAGAAGACGGTTGGATCTGGAGGAGTTGGGATGTTGGTCTAGCTGTTCCTGTGGGTTTTGTGGTATATGAATTAAAATATACTTTTCACAAACCTTTTCTACGCCTGATGCTCATCTTTATATTGGCGACGAGGGAAACTTGAACAAGACCCACTGAACATGCCGGCTAATTGAAATTTCTGGACTTCGTTTTCTTCACGATCCAGAGATCAAGCCCAAAGACTTCTCCTCGATTTTTTTTCATTTATTCTAGCCTTCGGGTGAAATTTCTACTACAAACAAGGTATTTTTGCTGTAATTGTACCTGTTTTAAGCTTTCTGGCACTCTTGATCTGTCCGTTAATTCAACTGTGCCTCGGAGTTCCAGCGCGCTCTGCCAAGCCTGCTCTTCGTCATTGTGCGCTTCAACACTGCGCTCCAGTGACATCATCACGCATCTACGTGGGGCGGCCATCTTATCTTCTATCACTTTCGTGCGTGTCAGCGCTGCGCTCCAGTGATTTCACCACGCACGCTTCGTCGCTTCAGCCTTCATAGCGGTATTGTGTGTCGGCGTGTTTTCGCTACGCTTACTGGAACTGTGGTGAGATTCCTTTATTTATACTTGTGTACAGCGCTACATCAGTGACGCGCACACTTACTCCTTTCATTATTTCTTCAAGCCGTTTTGCGCAAACATATTTTTTTTAACCGTCAGTGATGCGCACACTTTTACAATCCTTTTGATGACTGCAAGCGCATTTTCAGTGGTGCGCACACTTTAACCATTTCGTGGATAGCTCACCTCATCTTTACTATTCATAGACTATTATATTATTGCAGTTCTGTGTTACATATTTAGCGCATTTTCAGTGGTGCGCACACTTTAAATTTGGTTGCATTTAAGACATCATTTTTCTTCATGAGGTACATTTCCTTGTCCACGTGAGCTCATATTTAATTCTCTGTTTGGAAAGGCGATTTCTTATCAGATATTTTGAACTTGGCTCCTGATTGTTTTACAATTCCCTATTTGCGCATTTGTATTTATACCATATTCTCTTAACTTTGTCAATATCTCCCTTGACTTTGTTTCATTTCTCCATTCATTCAGAATATGGCTAATGCGCAAATCTGTAATCAACCCACAATTTTTCTACAAATTCCAGGTAAGCCTAAATTGGAATGGAAGAAGTGGTTTGAAAGCTTTGAGAACTACATTGTAGCTATTGATGGTTCTAAATTTTCTCCAGAAAGACTTAAAGCCATCTTATTCAGTTATTTGGGCTCTGCTGCCATTGAAATTTTTAAAAACTTAATTCCCATTCCACCACCTACTGGCGGTGGTGAAGGATGGAACCCTTATAAAGAAGCCGTAGCCAGACTGGAGAAACAATTTCAAGATGAGCCTAATGTCCTTATTGAAAGACATGCTTTTCACAAAAGGAAGCAATTTCCTGATGAGACTATTGAAGAGTATGTCGCTGCTTTAAGTGTTCTAGCTGCTAATTGCGCCTATGGTGCTACTGTTGATTACTGTATTAGAGATCAGTTAATTTTTGAATGCGAATTCAAAAAGGTTCAGGAAAGACTTTTAGCGTGTCGCAATCCGACACTTAGTGAAGCTATTGATTTAGCCAAAGGTGTTGAGAGATCCATTTTGTCCTCTAAAGTCATTTCTGCTGAAAGTTCCAAAACTATTTCACCTGTTTGTACTGTGCAATTTTCCAACAAAGGAAAGATGGGTTTGAAACAAGTTTCTAATAATAAGTTTTCTTGCTATAGGTGTGGTTCCAAAACACATTTAGCCAATAATGCCAACTGTCCTGCTATCAAAAAGAAATGTGTTACTTGTGGTAAAGTTGGCCATTTTTCTTCTGTTTGCCATGCACCCAAAATTTTTTCCAATTCTTCTAATTCAGTGGTTAGTAATATTGATGTTGTTGAAGAGGATTTGCAGAATATGATGTTAGCTATCTATGACAATATTTTTGAGTATTCTGTGAACAACATCAATCTACCGTTTAAGGCACCTTTAGGTATTGTGTTAATTGGTGACGTTTCGCTCCAAGCCATGGCTGATTCAGGTTCACCGATTACCATTTTATCTGATGTGTTTTTCAAGGAGAATTGGAAAAACGTGAATCTCCATAAATCTGACATCAACCCCAAGGCTTTCGGCAACTTTGATATTACCATGTTAGGTTACTTTGAAAGTTCACTAGAATTTGAATCCAGGAAAATTTTTACTAAGATTTACGTTGCCATTGATGGTAAGAACATAGTTGGGTGGTTTGATTTAGGCAGACTAGGTGTAATTTTGTGTCCTGGTTCTGAACGTCCTCTGCAACTCAGAGATTTTGATGTTAACAATGTCTACATGGACAAGTATAGTCTTGATATTATTCTCAAAAGACATTCTAATGTTTTTAAAAATGTTGTTGGCCAAGTCAAAGGCTACATGCATAAAATTAAGTTAAAGAAAAATGCAGTTCCTGTTCAACATAAGGTACGCATAGTTCCGCTCGGCATGCGTGAGAAATTGAAGGTCCACCTTGATACCTTATGTTCTGAAGGCATTATTGAGTCTACGGATAGTTCTGAATGGGTGTCAGCTATTGTTTTGGCACTTAAAAAGAACCAAGATTTGAGGCTGTGTGTTGATTTGAGGTCTCTCAATAAGAATATTGTTGTTGACACACATCCTTTACCCCGCATTCAGGACATGTTGTCAGCTGTGAATGGTGCCAAATTTTTTTCTATTATAGACCTCAAATCTGCCTATCATCAGGTTCTCCTTGATGATTCTTCCAAGGATCTTACTACTTTTACTACACCCTTTGGTTTGTACAGATTTTTAAGGATGCCATTTGGTTTGGCATCCGCCGCTAGCGTGTTCCAGAAGCTTATTGAGAATTTATTTCATGGCATTTCTGGTGTTCAATCATTCCAGGATGATATTTTGATTTTTGCAGAAACAGGTGATCAGCACAATGTTATTCTTAATAAGGTTCTTGGAATTCTTGGCTCTAAAGGTATGACTGTCAGCAAAGAGAAGTGCAAATTTTTGGTTGAAGAGCTAAATTACTTAGGACATCGTATCACGGCTGATGGCATTTTTCCCAAAGAGGATTTAGTCAATACCTTGGATAAAATTAGCACTCCCAAAGACAAAGATTCCTTACGTTCTTTCTTAGGTTTGGGAGAGTACTATTCTAGGTTCGTTAAAGGTTATGCGCTAGTGGTAGAACCCCTCAGACAGCTACTTAGAAAAGGTGTTCAATTTACTTGGAGCGAAGTTCATGATGAGGCTTTTGCCAGTGTCAAAAAACTCATTTCCAAAGCACCTGGTCTTAAGACTTTTGATCCCCAGGGCAAATCTTTCGTCACTGTGGATGCAAGCACAGTGGGCCTTGGTGCTGTGTTTACTCAAGTGGTGGATGGTAGAGAAAGAGTGATTTCTTTTATTTCAAGGGCTATTCGTGGTGCTGAGAAGCACTATAGTACTATTGAAAAGGAGGCCTTAGCTTGTGTTTGGGCTGTCGAAAAGTTCAAGAGTTTTTTGTGGGGCAGGCCTTTTATCCTTGTCACCGATCACAAACCCCTTGTTTTCATGATGGATGGTGTCAGGAGTGGTAAGGCGTCATCCAGACTCGTCAGACTGATTGCTAGACTACAGGAGTACAACTTCGAGACACAACATATTCCTGGTGGTAAAAATTTTACTGCTGATTGTCTGTCTAGACTTCCTCCTTTTGAAGAAGACAATAATGACATTTTAGATCAGCATGAATGTGTTGTAGCTCTAGTTGATGCTGTGAGTTCCTTTGAATCTAGTGTTTCTGAGAAGGATTGGCTTGAAGCTATGGACAGGGATGTGCTGCTTAGTAAAGTCAAGAAATTTGTTGGTGAGGGTTGGCCACCCATTAGGAATTTGGAGGATAAGTTGAGGAGTTTTGCTCAGATTGCCGATGAGCTAAGCATTGAGGGTAATATTTTGTTACGTCAAGATCTGTTTATTCCTCCTGAAGATTTAAGAAACAAGCTTATCAAGCTTGCTCATGCTGGTCATCCCGGAATTTCTGGCACCAAGAGGATCCTCAAGAACTTTTACTGGTGGCCTGACATGGATTCTGGTATTGAGAAGGTTATTGATGATTGTTCTGTTTGCGTTAGAGCTGATAAACATTGGAAAGTTTCGACTCAACCATTATCCCTCAGAGAGGGTGCTGTTGGTCCTTGGGATAAAATTTCCATTGACTTTTCCGGTCCCTTTGAATGTTTAGGTAGGGAGAAAAGGTTTTCTATTGTGGTCATAGATAATTTTTCAAAGTGGATTTATCTCACTTTTGTGGAACATCCCAATACTGATGCTGTCATTGACTTTTTGAGTTTTATTTTCAGTTTGGAAGGAGCTCCCAATCTCATCTTGTCTGATAATGGGGTGCAATTTGTTTCCAAGAAAATGAAAGATTTCTTGGAAAAGTTTGGTGTAAAATCTGAAACCACTCCTTTGTATTGTCCCAGGGCCAATGGTCAAGTTGAAAGGGCCAATAGGTTTGTTAAAGAGGGCATTCAGGCTGCTCTAGAGAGCAAATTGGATGTTCTACCATTTTTGAAAGAGAAACTGTGGAGTTACCATGTTACTCCTAATTCTTCTACGGGGTTTTCCCCTTATTTACTGATGAGAGGTAGACATGCTAAATCTGTTTTAAGACCTAACTTTGTCAAGGGTGTCAGGGCTGATGTCAATATGCGTAGCATCATTGGTGAGGTCAAACAGAACATTTGTGAGTCGCGTATGGCTGGCAAAATCTATCATGATGCCTCTCTCAAGTCTAAAGATAAGATTATCAAGGTTGGTGACTGGGTTCGTGTGGTGAAACCTTCTTTATCTAGTAAAGGTTCTTCTAAATTTTCCAACCCGTTTCAGGTGGAGAAGGTTACTGATTCTGCTGTTTTTCTTTCTGAGAAGGGTTGGTGGAGCAAGGGTTCAGTTATTCTTCTCAAACCTGGGCAAGAACGTTTTTTTGCTGTAGATGAGGATGGTGGTTGTGTGTGGAATGATCTTTTGCAAAGTAAGGTGTCTCGTGCTGCAGATGTATCTACTGATGGATCTGCCCATGATGCTTGCTCTGATGCTGCTGTTTCTCCTGAAATTGTTGTTTCAGGAGAGGGTCCAGGAACTTCTTCTGTTCCTGTCTCTGTTCCTGTCCCTAACATGCAGGAGTCCTCAGGGTCCTCCTCTCTATTGGATTCCTCCTCTCATAAAAGGATTTCTAAAATTCCTAAGAAGTTTGATGATTATGTTTTGGATGTTTAATTTATTTTGTTGTTCTTTTGTTTGTAAAAAGATACATGTGGTAGTAGGCCACATCTATTTCTTTTATTTCCATGATTTTCTGTCTTGCCAACCTGTATATTGTGAGATCATCTGTAGAACATGCTTTTGTCATACCTAGAATTGTTTGATGTAATTTAGAATTGTGGGGGTTTGGTTGCTGGGGAGAAGACGGTTGGATCTGGAGGAGTTGGGATGTTGGTCTAGCTGTTCCTGTGGGTTTTGTGGTATATGAATTAAAATATACTTTTCACAAACCTTTTCTACGCCTGATGCTCATCTTTATAGGGAGGTTCAGGGAGCCCCTAAATACTGAATTTAGGGGCATTACAGGTAGGGCAAGAGCAGGGACCAATAGGTCACTCTCCTGGGGTGGGTACACCCCATAGCCTGCTCCTCTCCTGTGGTAGGGGGGCAGGAGCGTGGCTGTGATTGGGCAGAGCTCCCCATCTTCAAGATGGCCGGAGCCCGGGGTCGTGCTTCACCTTGTCTCCCCCACATGAGTGGTGGGGTTGGCACTGGCTGGCACACCTGCCAGTCTTCCCACCAGAGTGGGGGTCAGAACTGGTGGGGGCCAGTTGCTGGGTACAACAAATGATATGGAGAAGCTCACAGAGGCGGCATGCCTTTGAAGCTAGCACCTTGCCCAGTATGTGCATTGTTGCAGGCACAGGAGAGCGAGAGGCTCTCCCCCCAGGGGTCCAGCAGCATGTCTGCTGTATGGTAGCCTCTGCAGCCACTCAAGGTAGACATGGATTGTAGGTTGGGTTTTCAGGGGGCATCTCTAAGATGCCCTCTGATGCATTTACATTAAATCCCACACTGGCATCAGTGCGGGTTTCATGTGCTGAGAAGTTTGGTACCAAACATGTCAGTCTTCAGTGTAGCCATTATGGTGCTGTGTAGTTCGTAATGACAACCTCCCAGTGCCATATACTCTTAATGGCATCACTGCACTTACAGGGCCCAGGAATGGCCCTGGGTACTGTAGGGGCACAGGGCTCATGCACCTGTGCCCACACCTCTGGCATAGGGCACCCAACTAGAGGGGTGACTGAAGTATTCCAGAGCAGTGGGTTCTGTGGGTATGGCACACAGGGGTGTGTGCCATGTTGACTCTTTGTTTAGTTCTGTACTTAGACACTCAGCCTGCAAAGCCAGTGTGTGGGTGTCAGGGTACAGGGCCCCTGAGGGTGGCACAATAAGTGCTGCAGTCCTCAGGGGTCACCATGCCCTGAGTACCTAGGGTACCATTTACTAGGGGCTGACAGGTGGCCAGAGATGCCAATTGGGTTTTAGTTTTAACACACTTTTAGGAAAGGAACACAGGCCCTGGGTACCAGGTTGGCAGGAACCCAGGGCGCACTCAGTCAAAGCACATCAGCAGTTCAGAAAAAAGTGGGGGCATACCAATGCAAGAAAGATGGCACTTTCTCACAGGGGGATAGAATAATACCAAACTCAGATCGCAGGTTAGGGTTAATCCTAGCAGCACATGAGAGCCGGGCATCTGCTCACAAAGGTGTGGCTGCTTCAATTTTATTATTGCACCAGCACTATTGGTGGCCAGGTCTATACAAACAGACTAGGGATTTTGGCCTTAAATGAGACATCTGCCAGCAGATTAAGTTTTTTTCTATGGCTCCTCCACCAAAGACACCTCTACTGATCTCAGACTAGTCTCTCTCTTGTGTTATCTGGAAAACTGCTGCCCTGTACTATCAGGTGGGGCTACAAATACATATTTATAGCAGTGGATTCCTGCTCTGATTACCATTGGTATGGCCACTGTGATTGGCTGATGCCCAAACTTTTACAAAAGACCAGCAAGTCTTTTTTGGGACATACTCAGAAGCCACATTCCATTTGAACCAGGGTCCCGTGTTTGCCTCCAGGGCTCACAGAGACACAATGGGAAAACTGGGTGAGAGAAACTCAGTGGTGGAGAGGAAGACCAGGGACTTAAAGCAGTCTTCAACAGCAAAGGTATTAGGTTCAGGTCGCAGTTGGGTCCATCACCTGGATGGGGTCCAGAGAGCTCTTAATATTCTGCCTAGAAAATCCCTTGGTGGTCATACTCCAGTTGAGAAACTGTTCAGCGTTAAGATGTGGGTTCCAGACTTCGACATCCCCAGTACAGTGGCGGCAGATACACAATTTGACATCAATGAACTTTTGGATGTTTTACAGGATCTGAACAACTTTTGAGAAGTTCAGAGCAACATCCAGCAGAAATGTTATGCCACTGATGAAGAGAAGGACGTGTCAACAACTCTTGATTGAATTCCAAAGATTGGGAATCTCGTGTGGGAGAAGACTGTAAACAAGAAATAATTTGGGCCATCCTACAGAGACCCTATACCTGTCCTGGCAGTTGAAGGAACTGTACATTTAGCACAATTTCTTGGCTAAAGTAACTAGAGATTTGTATCAATAGATCTCATTAAACCATATTATGTGTCTGGATCTACACAGCAGGCCAAGAGGGCTTCTAGTAGTTACCTGTCTCCTCTCAGTAGCCTACAGGAAGTCCAGACCGAAGCTCTGATCAGCAATGAAGCTTCATTTCCCCCTCTGGGGACTGCTGACTAAAACATCACTTCTTCATGTTGAATGAACAACTTGCTTACAAACAACATGTATGAAAGCAATTCTGCAAGCAAACAAAGATGATGTCTACAGAAATGTACCACCAGACGAGTCAACTCCCAGTTCGACATAGCCTCCAAGACAGCCTAAAATAGTTTGAACCGTCTCTAGCTACTTCGTCAAATTTGGTTACTTCTTTTCAGATTTGTCTGAGCCACCTCGAGGTAGGCTGCGTGTATTTTCCATTTGGCTATAAAACAACATACATTCCCTCCATATTTATATTTGGATTACAATTGCATCACTTATCCTCTTCATTTGGATTGTTTTTTGACATTGTTTTGCTTGATTCTGAATGGGCAACTTGGTTTTAACACCCCATTCTTCATCACACAAAGTGCGAAGAGACCTTTTCCTGTTGAACATTTCTGTTGTTCCAGTTCCTGATGAATTTGTTTGGGCTAAGGTATTCTATGATATATATGGACCTACAGAATGAATTCAAATTCCATATGTACTAAGAATATCTCTGCATGATTTTATCACTCCTAGTACTATCTCTGATGATTGGAACATTGATACAGTGCATGAAATGCTAGATGATCTGCAACATTCAACTATTTTTATCAATGAAGAAATGTAGGATAGCACGGCTAAAGATGATGAAATGTTCTTTTTCCACCATTATGCTCACCACTTTCTGCATTAAGTACTTCACATGCAGTATTTAATTACACACAATGGAGACACTGCCCAATACCACGACGGGGTAGTTCAGAAGCATTTCCACAGATGTTTGCGGATTTTCATGTCATAATACAGATGACTCAAAGTCCTATTATTATAAATTGACAACCTCAAGGGCTAAGAAAGCTATGCTCATTGACACCAAGAAGATTTATTCTGCATCTTTCATTTCCCAGCTGTCTGTACAATGGTTTGCTTTTGAAAAGACAATGTTGATTTGAAATCCATTTAGAGAACTAAATATGGCAGGTTCAGGGAAACAAGGCTTTATTTATAGCATGCCTTATACTACAACAAATTATATTGCTGAAGAAAACTGTGTGCAGCAAACATTTTGTCTTGGCCTGGCCAAGATAAAAGATTGAGCTCGCTAAGCATTCCCACCTATGAGTGGTTTGCAAACTAGCAACAACTCACAATTTACAGGAAGGAAACATTAGACAACATGCTTCGAAATGGCTCATACAATTCATCAAGTGCCAATCAAGGGGGTAGTAAGTGTGGCTGTCAGATACTAACCGATGTTAGCCACGTTTTCTTGATAACATCAAAGGGTTTAGGATCAATAGACCTATCCCATGTTACGTACAGAACGCAACTCTCGGGGGTGGTAACAACTGTGTTGGGAAGTTGTGCCTTAATTGGCTTAAACAATCCACACTGTCTCAGGTGAAATAACACTTGTCCCTGATTTTTTTTTTTTTTTGTAAGACGTTTATTAGTGTTCAATAGAGCAGTACATATAGCGAAGCCTACCACCCTGCGGGCCGGCTGCAACTGTGCGAGGTATCACGAGGGTAAGGGAGCATAGAGAAAGGTATTCCATTCCTTCAATCTTAACCTCAGTGAGCGAGTCTTTAAGTACAACTTTCGCATCTCGTGCTCTCTTTATTCGGTTATGCCTGCATATGACGTCTTGTTTTTTCTTTTTTATTATAAGTAAACATTTTAACTCTGCAAACAAAACAGATCTCATCGGCATGTCAGTAGCTGTGCCATCGCGTATCCCATCGGCATCCACAACACTGTAACCCATAGGTCGGGACGTCAGACCTTGGAGGCATGTCGATGGGGTATGGGTTAGCAGCGCATGTGTGCGATCTATTTATGTTGCGGTGTGCGACAGCCGTGCAGGGCGGTGGGGCCCCACATGTGGTCAATGGAGTGTGCGATGTGCCTTATGGATAAATGGCGTAGTCCTGCTGTGAATTTGGGATACGCCACCTGCGTCCGGGTCCATGGCTGGACATGTGTCCAGGTGCACCTTCCGGGCACGACGTGTGAGGAAGACGTGACTACGTTTGGGAAACAATAATCCGGGACAAGGAACATAGGGATGTGTGTGGGATAGGGGGCGGGGGGGAGTGTACTTGCGGGGGCGATGCCACGGGAAGGGGCCGATAGGATATTTCAATCCGTTGTGTATTAGTGGTTCTTCGTGTGGGTGGCCGTCCGTGTCCATAGCCAGCGTGTTGGATGTGTGGTGCAGCTGTTGCTCAGGGCGTCTGGGGGAGAGGCAGGCTTCCTACGGGTGTCAAATACCGCGTCTCGAGTGCTTCCAGCGAGCAAGTGCCGTGAGGGGGGGGATTCAACCTGCGTCCCTGTCTTCGCCACCGCAACCCCAGCAGTGCTTTCCTGTTTGTGGCGGTCCCTATGTGAGCCCCCTGCCCGTGCCCTCCCCCTGGAGGGAACTCAGTATGTCGTCCCAGAGTTGTGCTATCGGAAACTGCCTTAGGCCCGCTATCTCCTCCTGGTGTAGTGCCGTGCTTTCTGCTCTAGCCAGTTGGTAAAGGATGCATACCAGTATTTGGGGATTGGCGGTTCTCTCCGTTTCCAATGTTTGGTGAGCAGCCTTTTGGCTGTGATAAGGCCTAGATCCCAGAACCTAGCTTGCGTCTTATTGAGTTTGGTCCTTTTGTATAGCCCAAGAATACAAGCCTCCCATGTGTGTGGCAGCCCCGGGCCTGTACTGTGCGTCAGGAGAGATGTCACCTCCCCCCAGTATGTGGCGAGAGATGGGCAGTGCCAAAGCATGTGTAGGATGTCCGTGCCTAACAGGTCGCATCTGGGACAAGTGGCAGTGGTGATCATGAAGTATCTGTTGATTCTGTCAGGTGATAAATATGCCTGGTGCAGTATGTATAACTGAATGGTCCGGAAGCGGGAGTTGCGCGGGATATTCACGGGGCTGGCCAGAACCAGGTTCCATTCCTTATCCGTCCAATCCCTCCCTCGGTGGGCCGCCCACTTGTCCCGAATCGGTTGTGTGGATCTTTGCGTGTGCATGAGGAGGGCCTGCGCCAGCCAGCGAATGATGTGGGAGCCGTTGCCCATGACGTGCAGGTATTGCATTAGGTGGTGTATCGGCGGCTCTCCCTGGATATCACCCCAGGACTCCGTGTATGCTCGCAGTATATTCCGTGGAGTAGGAATTGCCCCGCCGGAAGGTCGGTGCCCTCCGACAGTTCCTCAAATGGAAGCATGGCCCCATCCGCGTAGAGATCGCCCATGGTCTCCACCCCAGCCACGGTCAAGCTCTCCAGAATGCGTGGTGTCACCGTTCCACCCCTCCGGGGGGTGCCCATCAGGGGGAGCGCAGGGGCATATGGCCTGACTTCCTGGGTCAGTTTTGAGCTACGGAGGAAGCATTTACGGGCCACGGCCACGTGTAGGGGTAGAGGGCGCTGTCCCTTAGTCAGGGGATGAAACAAGGCGCATACCTGCGCATGTGTCCATTGGCGGGCAGCGGTGGCCGTGTCGTCGAGGTGCGAGCCGCTGAGCCAGTGTGTCACCCACTGCAGCTGCGCGGCCAGGTAATACAGCTCCATATTAGGGACCGCCTGCCCTCCCTCAGCAGTCGGGGAGTACAGTTTTGCCAGGGCCACACGGGGGCGCCCAGTGTTCCAAATCAGGTTACGGAGCATGGATTCCAGGTCACGGAATATCTTTGTGGGGACATACAGCGGAATATTTGCAAAATGATATAGTATCCTGGGCAGAGCTATCATCTTGGATAGTGCAATCCTGCTGGGCACATTCAGTGGCAGAGTCTTCCAGAAGGCCATCTGGGCTCGCAACGAGGAGATAGCACGCACCAGGTTGCCCTCCAGTATGTTTGGCGTGTCCCTGTATATATACATCCCAAGGTACTTAAAGGTGGTAGGATACCATGTGAGCCGAGCGCCTCCGAGGTGCACGTCACACTCCTGCAGGTCTGGACTGAACGAATACACTCCGGACTTCGTCCAATTGACCTTAAGACCCGATACTTCACTGAACGTCAGGAAAATGTCCGACAGAGCGCCCGGCACTGCGGTGAGGTCCCGTACATACAGCAACAGGTCATCCGCATAAAGCGAAACTATATGTACCCCGTCGGCCAGCGGGATCCCCCATTCTGCTCCCCTAGCCCGCAGCAGCGCCGCCAAGGGCTCAATAGCCAGAGAGAGGAGAAGGGGTGACAGGGGGCAGCCCTGTCGGGTGCCTCTACGCACCCGCACCGCCTCCGAGAGCAGCCTGCCCGTCCGCACTCGCACGCTGGGCCGCTGGTAAAGTAATCCGACCATGTCCGCGAAGGCATCGCCCACGCCAAATCTGTCCAGCACCGCCCCCAGATAGGGCCACTCTACGGAGTCAAAGGCCTTCTCAAGGTCTAAGACTAGGCACCCCGATCTCGGCCACTGCAACGTGGCGGCTTCCTGTACTCGGAAGAGGCGGCATATGTTGCGGGAAGTGCTCCTTGCTGGCATAAAACCATTCTGGTCATCATGTACTAAGTCTGAGACCTCCGAGGCTAAGCGTCGGGCCAACAAGGAGGTGAAAATTTTATAGTCAGTGTTCAACATGGCTAATGGTCTGTAGGACTCCATGCTTGTTCCCTCCCTGCCGGGCTTCAAAAGCGAGACCAGATTGGCCTCATTAAGCGTGTCCGGGAGTGCCGAGTCCTCAATTGCGGTGTTATAAACCTTGAGCAACTCCGGGACCAGAGCGTCTGAACATGCTTTAAAAAATTCGGCAGGTAGGCCATCCGGGCCAGGGGATTTGCCATTGGAGAGGGCAAAAATGGTCTCGCGCATTTCCTCCTGGGTGAATGGTGCCCCTAGGTCCCCCTGCTGCCCGTCCGTAAGGGAGGGCAGTTGTATGTCCGCTAGGTAGTCCGTTATGGATGCCAAGGAGACCCTAAACTGGGACCTATATAGGGCCTGGTAGTGACGCACAAAGGCTTGGTGTATCTTACTCTGTGTGTACACTATCTCTCCCTCAGCTGTTCGGATGGGGGACACTGGCTCCGAGCGGTTCTCCTGCCGGACTAGCCAGGCCAGCAGCCTCCCGGGCTTGTCGCTGTGTTGGTGTACGAGCGCCGAGTGAGCCGCATAATTAATGTGTCGCAGTCGTTCCAGTAATGTCGTGTGCTCCACTCGGGCCTCGTTCAATTGGTCGGCCGACCCTGCCACCGCTTCCTGCTCCCGGCAGAGCAGGTCCGCCTCCACCCTTCACAGGTCAGCTTCTAGTGTTTTCGGCATGTTCCCCTGCGTGCCCAGACAGTGTCCCCGTATTACCACCTTGAAGGCGTCCCATTCGGCCTGTATGGAGGACGCTGTGCCCGAGTTGTCTGCAAAGTATTGTGCTACGCAAGCCTGCAGGGAGTCTCGAAAGGGGGCATCTAGCAATAGGGCGGGTTGTAAACGCCATGTGGGGCTGGGCGGGTGAGGGCGTTCCAAGGCCATTTGCAGCGTGTGTGGGTTATGATCTGAGTGAGTTCGGCCTAGGTATTGGGAATCTGTGATGTGTGGCAGCAGGTCCGAGGACACCATGTACCTGTCGAGGCGGACATGTAACGCGTGCGCCCCTGAGTAATAAGAGTATATTCTGGTGTTAGGGTTGTGCGCGCGCCAAGCATCCTTCAAATCCCACTGTGCCGCCCACTGTGTGAGTGCTCTCGTGGCTCCTAGTGATGTTGCATCTAGCCTGGGCGGGACCGAGCGGTCCAGCACTGGGTCCAGCACTGTATTGTAATCCCCCCCCAGTATCCAGGGGACACCATGCCAGGGTGCCAGTTTCTCCGAAATTCGTGACAGAAAGCTCCCCTGGTCCGTATTCGGAGAGTAAACGGATGCCAGAACTACTGGTTGCCCATCCA
This sequence comes from Lissotriton vulgaris, assembly GCF_964263255.1. Taxonomy (NCBI): domain Eukaryota; kingdom Metazoa; phylum Chordata; class Amphibia; order Caudata; family Salamandridae; genus Lissotriton; species Lissotriton vulgaris. The sequence continues at coordinate 1,451,184,598 of NC_141691.1, forward strand.
TGCGGCCTCTCACCAACACGTACCTCCCCTCCGGGTCTGTGAGGACATCTGTCATTGTGAAGGGGGTGCCCGGTTTCACCCACAGTAGCGCCCCACGGGCAAACCAGGAGTACTCCGTGGCATACAGTTGTCCCCTCCATCTACGACGCAGCGCGGCCACCTCCGCCCCATTCAAATGTGTTTCCTGCAGGAGTGCGACGTGCACCCGCTGCCTTTACAAGTAGGAATATATTTGATAACGGCGCGCTGGTGTGTGCATGCCTCTAATATTCCAGGTGCATATCGTTATCGCAGACATTCTAGCAGTGTGAACTCCCCCCCACCATGTCTACGAACAGCAGCCCAACGAAGGTCCATTGCAACCCCTATTCCAACTCTCCCACGACCACCCCCTCAGTACACTCGGCAATGTTCAGGAAGACATTAGGGAGGGGAAAAACAAAAAACAACAGTAACCAACTGTGGGTGAACCCCACCAAAATACCAAAAGGGCAGTGGTGAAACGGGCCACCGTCCATACTCTCGATCGAGAGGGACAACCGTTCAAGTCTAGGGGGTAACGTGCGCTAAGCACAGTCTTGGCAGTTCAGATGAACAGTCAAGGAGGGAGATCAAGATCCTTACCCGAGCCATATGGAATGGGCAACTGGCAGCCAATATCAGTGTTCCGGAACTCGCGCCATTTAGCACAAGGGGGGCCCGCTCCAGCCGGCCCCGGCAGTGGAAGAGCATAAGGAGGTGTGGTGTATTTCCCGGGCCCCTGGCAGGAAGGGCTCCCCACTGACCGTGGCTCACGGTCAGAGGTGGGATAGGAGGAGTAGGAGCCTAGTAACAACCCCACCGCCACCACACCCTGTTTCCAACAGCACCATTGGTGCAGTACTCACTGTTCCAGCTTTCCACTGTCCATTCGGCTGGCAGGGGGGGAGAAGAAGTCCCCAGCGGCGCCGGGCGTCAGCCGCGCCTCAGCGTCCAGTCGGCTCCTGCCGCCATCCCCCCCACCATGGAGGAAACCTCATAGACGACTCGTACGGAGTCAATGAAACAGGTCAGCAGTTTGTGGCGTGATGTCTGGCAGATCCACCGAAATCTGAGAGTTCGGAATTCCATATATAGCTTCATCTTCATCGCTAGGGACTGTTTGTTGGCCCTCCTCCAGAGCCGCCTCCTGGGACGGCGAATTACTCAACTGGGAGACTCTCCGGAGTGCATCCTGTTGTTCCTGAAGCATTTGGTCCATCGGAGGAGAGTGTCGTGTCCCCTCCTCCGGGCGCTGGGACTGCTGCGCTTTGTTCCTGCGGTGGCGCCGGGGCCCGCGTGATCGCTGCCTCGCCTCGCCACCCCTTGCCTGTCTGGGTGTCGTGTCCGTGCCCTCGTCCAGCCACTCACTGACCTCCTCGGGGGTGTTAAAGAAATGGGTTTTGTCTCCTGCCACCACTCTCAGTTTCGCTGGGAAAAGCAGGGAATATTTAAGGCCTGCGGTGCGGAGTCTCCGCTTCACCTCCATGAAGTTGTGCCTTTGGCGTTGCACTTGGACAGTGTAGTCCGGGAAGAACATTATCGTCGGGTTGTCTATGCGGATTTCGCCGAGGCGTCTGGTTTCCCGCAGCACCGTGTCCCGGTCCCTATAATTCAGTATCCTGAAGAGCAGCGGCCTAGGATTAGCGCCGGTGGTGTGGGGCTTCGTCGGCACTCGGTGTGCCCGCTCCACTACGAAGTAGGGTGAGAGCGTGCCTTCGGGTAGCAGGTCCCTGAGCCAGTCTTCAACATGTTGGGCTGGGTGGTTCCCTTCCCATTTTTCCGGGACCCCCACAAGTCTGATGTTGTTGCGTCTCGCCCTCCCTTCTGCGTCCTCGGCCCGGTCCTCCAGGAACTCCACCCTGTTCAGGAGATCTTGCACTTGCTTGTCCGTCTGGGTGACCTTGGGCTCGATCTCCTTCACCGCGCCCTCCAGGGTCTTGGTCCGATCGGACAGTTTCCTGTGATCATCCCGCAGGTGTGTCAGGTCCACAGCGACGCTATCTATTTTGGACTCTAAGGAAGTTCTGGTCAGTTGTAGCGACTGTTCCATGCGCTCCATAGCCGCTAGCACGCTGTCTAGCCTCGCAGTCACTTGGTCGGCGGCCATTTTATTGAGCAACTTATCTGTTTTTCCCTTCGATGGGGCCCCTCCAGTCCCAGTGCGGGTCCGCACCCCTCCAGACATGGGCAAGATCGCCCGGCCAGCAGCTCCCCCACCTGGGTCACTCCAGCAGCTCCTCTGGGGTCACACCACTGCCAGGCGAAGGGTCCGTTGGCCAACAACCGCCTCCCCGGTCGGGGCCGTCGCCGTCTTGGCAGGGGGGGGGCCCTCAGGCGGGTCCTCGCCTTCCCCCAACGCGGCTTCACCGCACCGTCCCAGAGGCAGCGTCGGGCCGGGTGGCGCCTGGGTCCGCTGTGTCCGATATCTGTGGGCAGATCCGGTCTCCAGGCTCAGGTCGCGGCCCCTCGTGTGTCATCCCGCCCTTCAGGCGGCCGCTATCCCCGCGGGGGGGCTGCAAGCAAGGCTGGCGCGCCACTATGGGCCTCCGTCCCAAGAAGGCGGCCAGGCCGTCGCAGATCTCGGTGTGGCGGTCAAGAGGAGGGGCCAGGCAACTTCTCCACCAGCAGTGTGTGCACCGCAAGCCCCAGGCGGCGTTCCAGCTATGCTATGCAGGCAGGCGCGGGAGGGACTCACCGGGTGGCTCCAGTCTCAGCGCAGCTTCCCGGAGGGGGGGCCTCGTCAGCCAGGTCTGTCTGTGCGCCAGCGTCCCGCCGGCTGTGCCCTTCTTGTCGTGTCCACTCCGAGCACACCTCCAGAAAGCCAGGCGAGTCCGCGCCACACACAAGGCACCGGATGCGCGGCGGCCGCGATGCGGGGGCCGGATGTCTGCTCCTCTCTCCGTCCGGGCCCCCCGCAGGTGGCCAGCAACAAGGTGGGGCAAAGTCGAGGCCGCCGGAGGGCGCCCCCCGTCTGGCGGTAGACGGCCAGGGGGCTGTAGTCGGTGGGCGGGGATCGCCGGCCGGGGCCTGTTCGCTGGGCCCGAGCCGCGCCCTCTCCTGATTTCCCCGCCGGCCGGGAAGCAGCAGGTCACGCAGGAGGGCCGTAGGACAGGCCGGTGCTGACCTCGTCGGGGCTCCAATTTGAAAGTCAGCCAGAATTCCGAGAAGGGTTCGGGGGGGTCCACCTGCAGGTTTCGGGCGGCTACGGTGTATTTTGGCAGAGAATCGGCTCAGGGAAGGGGAGCTTATCACGGAGCTCTACCCTAGTGCGACCTCCGCCATTGCGTGCTTAGCCATGCCCCCCATAACACTTGTCCCTGATGGCATTGGATTACAGCTTTTAACTAGGACCTCCAAGACCATGTCAAAAGTGCTTTTTGCATGCAATGAACTGTGGAAGATTTCACAGCAGAAAGCAGTTTAGAGACTGCATGAAATGTACAGGGCAAATTTAGAAAGTGCTTTTGCAGTAGTACATAAAGCAGTGACCACTCTATCCACCGAGATTTACTCTGTGGGTAATACTGTGTCATCTGCAATCAGTGTTATACAGAGTGACACGTCTTCTTTACAACATGAGCAGTCGCAGCTTAGGGCTATCACGTTACTGAGTTTGATTCTAAAAGCAATTTGTGCTGGTCGTGCACCATGGAAACACCTTAATACCATTAGTATGTTTTTACCATACAATCTCACAAACAACAGATCATGATGGTAACAAAGGTGCAACATATACCATGTTACATATAGAGACATTACACAAACTACCATTCACTGTATGCTGAAATAGGGCTTATTCCTCTGCCTATTCTGAAATTCTACTTCCAATACTGCTCACAACATCTTCAAGTGGGCAGTCATGATGCACTAGGAGAGGGGTATGTAAACGAGTAATGGATCTTACCTTTCAAATTCTGATATAGGAATGGTGAGACTTAGGTTTTATTTAGCAGGACTGACTGCAAGAGTGCAATGGGCAATTCCTTAGTTTGCATGGAAGTTTCACTGCATGGCGCATGTAAAGCAACTAAGGCAAACTTAGCATGTTATTTGAAAGGTTCTGTGGCTGCTGTGATCCATCCAATGTTCAGATTACTCTCTAATGGGATTTACTTGATGCTGAATGATGAAGAGTGCTGTGAGATGAGACCAGACATTGTGTATCGGGTAACGGTCTCTGCGGTCTTGACCTGTTGTACACAAGTATTGTCTTTACTTGCCTGTACAGTTAGAGATGCAATGCTCTGGCCTTCAATAGAGCTCATGCATGTGCGCTTTGATGCTTAAAGCAGACTGAAAACCTTATTCTACCATAAGAATGTGGCTTTAACATCTGCAAGGGAGGCGTTTGATCTTCAAGTTGCAAGGTCCTCTTCTGAGTTACAGTTGTTACTCCGCAGTAATCTCACACACCATTTTGGGAAGCTTGTGCACCGTATGTTTAACATGTCTGGTACTGCGGGGGTAGTGCATTTTTAAAACGATTGGCTCCAGGTTGATTACACTTTCCAGACGGTTTTCAGAGTTATTCTATCATTCATGCACCATGTGCTTGGAAGCATTTTTGGAGGCTTACTGTTTGTCCTGTTCTTAGTTGTCGAGAACGTACTATTATTTTTTCTGCATCGCAACGGATGTCCCATCACGAGGCCAAATGGGGAAAGCACTACCACACGTGCTCATGTGTTGTGAGAGCATAATACAGTGCTTCGGTGACTCTTACAGCAGAAACTGAATAACCACTGGTTCTTGCCCTTTCTGCCTGTTTGGCTACACTTCGTGCAGCCTGTTTTCTGCTGTCCGCTGTGCTCTTTAGTGGATGCCCTGGACATGTGCTCGGGCACACAACTGGTTCAAACTCCGGACATTGACCTAATGATGAGTGCTTTAACGGCTTACCGGAAAAATTATCCTCCTGGGATGCTTTGGCTCCTGGTCATCTGGATCATGGCTCTTCTTCTGCAGACTCAGCACTGGCTGACCCAACCTTGGTTGACACTGAGGGGGATGGACTGGAGCATGTTTGCTTTGTGGACCTGATGCGTTGGGTGCCTCTGGGAACATTTTCTGATGTGCTGGGAACAGCAAAGTTTTGACTACCTTTTGAAACACATACACAATCTGGCAGTTTCAAGTTGTGGGAACTTTTAATTCAGTCATGTTTTTAACATCCTAAATGGTTTTCAATTGCACTGCTTTTCACTTGCTTAAAAAAGAAATTGGCTTTCTGAATGCTTTTTCCTTTAAAATAGCACAATGCTTTTATCATGATTTTAGGGTTTTATGCTTTTACTTATAGAGTTAGCATTGTTTTGGAGAAGCATTTTTCAGTCATCTCCCGTCCAAGGAGTGGGTGTCACATGGTTACATTAGGCCTGGATAGAAACGCCATTTTACTTACTCACGTTTTTAAGTTGCCTTCTCTACTTAAATACGATGACATTTGGTTGCGTGCAAATACCATATAATATTCTTGAACTCAGCTTTGGCTAAACTTCCATTTCATAGATACACTATCAAATAGTTTGAACATTCTGTACAAGTTCAGCACGCAAACTGTTGTTACTTGTGTTGGTCGTTCGGCAACAGAGCTTTCACAGTATCAAAAACAATAGCGGCCTGACTGGGACTTCAGCATTGTGACATGGATGATGTTTATTTTATAAACAACATCAATCCTTTGTTAAGGAAGGAGAGCATTTCGCTCTCACTGAGAGGTCTCACCCATTCCTGAATTCCAGCCCAGCTGATTTCTTTTTAGGTCGGGCATGGAATTAGCATCCGAAGGATGCGTCCAGGTGGAGACTTTTAGCTGTCTGACTTGGGGGAATGAAGGACAAGAAAGTGTTACGAGCTTTTGCTGCCAGATTTGGGTGCTCGAACGCGCACGTTCCGTCCCGCGCCGTGCACATGCGCGCGCATATATACAGACAGGCAGACACTCGCTCACACACACCCCCTACCCCCCCACAGTCACACACATACGCATACACACAGACTCCAAGACACATACACACACGCATGCACGCTCACACACATACACAGCCCCCCGCCGCATGCGCGCGCACACACACACACATGCCCCCCGCCCTCGCAGCTCAGCAACAAGGCGAAGCCCCACTCACCGGCTTCCTTGATGCGGCGGCAGCTCTCCTCTCATCAGCAGCTGCAGGGCCCGGCAGCAGGACTCTTCCTCCCTCCTTCGGCACCGGGGCGCAGGGTAGGCTCCTGCCTGCACTGGTGCTCTAAACAACCGCGGCTCTTCAGTGGGAGGCGGGTAGGCTCCCGACCTCCTACTTCCTGTTTCCGGTTGTCCCGCCCGGCCTGCCTGACTTCCTGGTCACAGGCCGGCGGCGATGTTCGGTTTGTACCGGGCTGCGGCGGTGATACGGGGGGACACACGAGGGGTAGGCTCCCTCCAGAATTAAATTACTTAAGGCGCCAAGGCGGCCGCAAATTATGGGAAACGTCACTCACGTGACGTGGCTGCTCCCGGACCCACTGTTTTCATTGCCCACGCCCACTACTACACGTGCTTAAAATGTAAGCACTGCCATGTTTCTTCGGCCATCATCACCAGCGCCAGCAGGTAAGGAAGTGGGGTGGGGTGGGGGTGGGGGCAGGGCGGAGCGTGACTGCTCTGTGGCTGTAGCAGACAGCCACTGCTCGGAGACTAGGGTCACGGACGTAGATGTACACTTGCCGGCCTCTGTCACTGAGAAAACCATGTTGCCCTGCCTTCTTTCCCTGTGAGCCTTTTCCTTCCATTTATCATAATAAACTTAACTTCCCTTTCACTTATCTACCGTGAGTGCCTCTGATTACGTCCACTACACTGGGTGGGACTCACTAGCGGGAAAAGAGCTGTAGGCACTGCGGGTGGGACTCACGAGCGGTAAAAGGGCTGTAGGCACTGCGGATATTGGTTGAGGTGCACTGGGAGACCTATGTGCAAGAGAGAACGCCTTCACCTGCTGCCTCCGGGCAGCCCGCACACAACCTACCAGAGCCTCCTTCGAACCTGCAGCCTCCCCGGGCCTCTGGCCCCGCGCCTAGAGGTGCGTTCAGTTCAGTGGGTCATGCAGCGGCTGCGTAGAGGAGCCTGCAGGGCGGGAGTCAGAGCTTCCAGGCGGGTCTGTGTGTCCTCTGGCGCCATCCGTCCGTCTTGGCTTTTAAACCAAACAGCTCTTTCTATTCTGGGACTTTTAGTTTCGGTATGAAGTCTCAGCATGCACGCGCTGCTGAATGAAAACCCAGCACCGGCAGCAGGTGAGGCACTGGGGAGTATCTCCACTCCCTACCCAGGCTGGGCATCACACTCCAATCCATCATCCTTCCCCAGGCTGCTCGGCTCTGACATCCCGCATTCCTCGCCCTCGCCCCGATCACTCTCACCCACCTTTGCACCCTGGCCCTCCCAGCTCTCAGGCCCTCTCACCCAATCACTCTTACTCGCCTCTGCACCCTGGCCCTGCCCACCCAGCTCTCACTGCGCACCGTTCACTAATGAGAGCAATATGCTCTGCGGAGCTTGATAGAACTGTACTATCAGAGCTGCGCGCATGTTGCGTTATTGGAGCAAATGAATGTGCTACGGTCAGGGATTGAGGTGCACCGGCAGAGCTGTGTGTGCTCTGAATGAACCTGTAGATTCCACTTGGACGTGTCTGTGTGCGAGCGCCAAGACCAAGGTCTAACAGGTGTTTAGTTCCAGACAGTCCTCTTGATGAACAGACCACAAGTCAAAAGAGTGTGTTTGTTATATATATATTTTGCTCTGACGCAGTTATCAGCCTTTGAAGCACGAATGTGAAAACTCAGTGTGCGAATTGAGATAATGAGAAAAATCAAGATTTACGCTGCATGTCTTTCAAAACATATGTTTCCATAGAAAACAACACAAATAGAATTAGTGAGGACTGTGCCAGGGTGTAACAATAACCCTGGCAGCCCTAGCAGGGGGGGGGGAAGCGAGCTCCAGGGGGCCCCCTGGCACTGAGTACCGGTGGCGGGCATCAGGTCTAGGAGGCTGAGAGCTCCTGACTGGGTCCAGAGCGCGGCTCCTACCTCTACTTACTTTGGTGGGGTTACACAGTTTTCATTATGCCACGTGAATAGTACCTCTTCTGCCTGTAGCTTTGGCCTGTATGACCTGTGCAATGACTGTATGGTCCGAGTCCTGGGCATGTATAGTCTGTATCGCTTGAGTGATGACGTGCAATACCTGTGTGATAGTGGTTGGTATCTGTCCCGAGCCTGTATGGTCTGTAGCGCCTGATGATGACATGCGATACCTGTAAGGTATCAGTCCTGAGTCTGCGTGGTCTGTAGCGCCTGAGGCATGACGCTTCTGTTTACGGTCTTAGCAAGTGGTATCTGTGTATTCTGTGGAAGTTATACTCCTATCTTCGGCTCTACCTGGTACAAGTAAGCATTCTGAGCCTGTAAAGGCTCTATGAAGATGAGGGATAGCTCTGCTGTCTGTGTGCTCTAGCTGTAAAATAGCATAGCCTAAGTGGCAGCCCTGCTATTTAAGGATTTAGCCTGCAAGATTAAAAGCTGTGTAACATGAGGAATAGAGTTCCTCTCCCCCCCCTCCCCACCCCGTGCCTTTAAGGTGTGAATAAGCTAAAGGGTAGCTCTGCTGTCTATTCCCTGAGACTTTAAGACATGTATAAATAACCTGAGGGGATAAGTTTGATGTTTATGGCCAAAGCTTACAGTATCCTAGACTGTAAGAGCTGAGCCTATAATCAGTTAAAATTCCAAAGTCTTATAAAAATCCACTGTCAGGTCCAGGACCTTGAGGGAATAAGGGCAAATGAGAGGTGGGGACTGGGGCTGACAAGGGATGGGGCAATGTGGGAGTTAGCACTGAAACCATTCTGTATGGGCCCGTTATTTGGCACTGGCGGACTCGGAGGAGGTCAATGATGGATTCATGGGTTAAGTCGTGAGGGGGTGTCACCATGAGTTACCCGCACTGGGTGACACCAACCCTAGTGACGCCACTGGCGCTTTTGCTCGCACGTGATGGCCCGACCACACACTGCTCAGTGCTGTAGGCCATTATAATCCGGCCGCCGCAGCATTCATTCTTCAGTTACAATTTCCGAGCCGGCAGAGGGAATAAGTGCAGTGGACGGGTTAATGGAAAGCAATGACTGACCGGCGTCACTGTCGGTTTACAGCGCCGGCTGCCAAGACTCTGTGAGGACAGCAGCAGCAGCCTAGACAGAAGTCTCACTCGTGGCATGAGCACCCAGCAGCCCAATTGCAGTGTGAGTCACCGACGTGCCAATCACGCTTCTGGGTGAAAACCATCACTGTAAGTAGACAGTAGTTTCAGCCACTTACCACCCTGTTTGTCGGTGTTAACCACCAGTGTCATACACTTCGCAGATTGCCCTCAGATAGACAGAATGACGCTGGGCGGCATGTTTGTTTTTCATTGCAGCGCCGCCATCCTCAGTCTTTGAGCCATCTGACCCGACCCTTACAGTGTTGTGGGGAGGGTCATGGTGGAGGGTATTGCGAATGAATAGCCCCTGACAACTATCCAACACTGCCAGCTCTTTCCTGTATACCCGAGCATATTGTATAATGCTATTAAAACAGAGACTTTTTTGGTCAATCCTGAGCAGCGCATGTGCTGCTCTTCGAAGCACGCTGTATTCAGGTAAGTCTTGCTAAATGTGTAGCGCTTAACACAAAAACGAATAAATAGCCCCTGACAACTATCCAACACTGCCAGCTCTTTCCTGTATACCCGAGCATATTGTATAATGCTATTAAAACAGACTTTTTTTTAGTTCGATCCTGAGCAGCGCATGTGCTGCTCTTCCAAGCACGCTGTATTCAGGTATGGACTTGCTAAGATAAGCTTGCAGTTTTGTCCTATCGCTGAAGGTTGGTAGGTTGGGGAAGAAGTGTCTGGGGCGTCCTTTAAACAAGCATTTGCAATGCAATAGGTGTCACTTTTCCAAAACTTTAAGCTATTAGCATTGTAAATCACAATGCCTTTTATTTATGTTTTAAAAGCAAAAACATAAATAAAAGGCATTGCCATTTACAATGCCAATAGCTCTAACTTTAATAATGCGATACCTATTGCATTGCAAATGCTTGTTACCTCTGCGAGAGACACTACCCAGCTCTTCACCAAGACAGATGTCCTGATGACAATTACACACAGGTAATGGGGAGTTAGATTATCCTGCAGTGATTTGGCAGATTCACCGACCCTAGACACTAGGGGTCTATTAGTATGGCGGGCGGGTCGCCACCGCCCAAACAGCGGTGGCGATCTGCGAATGGGCAGACTGTCTGCCGCTTTTCTGCTTGTCGACGGGTCGATCTGGTGGAAAAGGGGTAGAATATGGTGATGGTGTCTGCAAGACACCGCCATCCATATTATAATGCAGGTGGGTATGTGCCTTTCCATGGCGGCATTGCTACCATGAAAAGGCATGCGGTCTGTGCATGTTGGGGCCCGTTTCAGGCCCCCAGGGTATTGGGGGCCTGGAGGCACACATGGGGGTACGTATGGTACCCCCTACATTTGCATGCACAACGTGGCAGGCACTCCACGCTGCCTGTCACGTTGTGCATGCAAATGCACAACATGCCTGTTTAACAATATGGCGGGTGCTGAACACAGCACCGCCGACACAATGTTAAATAGACAGGATGTCATGCACATTCCATTTGTTACTTGGTCAGGTTTAGGGTACAGATAATGCACAGTGAAACAGCAGGACTACAGGTCAACATATCCTGAGTGTGTTTGTGGAATCAGTCTCACACGACCCTGATGATTATGGGGAAGATATATCAAAATACCTATTTGCGATTCTCAAATAGCGATTTTTTGAGAATCACTATTTGAGAATTGCTAAATGGTATGTATCTAAAAAATCGCAATTTTTTTGCGATTTCTTAACATTCCTTATTTGCGAATAGCAAATTGCAAATTCGCAATTAAGGAATAATTTCCCATTCATTTCTATGTGCCAGAGGCCCATAGGAATGAATGGGAAGTTATTCTCAATTTGTGATTCTCAATTTGCGAATTGCAAATTGAGAATAATATCAAGGGTGCAAGGGTGTCATAAGGACACCCTGATGCACCCCTAAAATTTACATGTGTGCGCATATGGCGCACATACAATGCCCTAAGGGCATGTATGTGCGCCACATGGCACCTTCACAAATGGCAAAAAGTGCATTTGTGAAAGAAATCGCAAATTACCACCAACGTCAAGTTGGTGGTAATTTGCGATTTCTTAATTAGGAATCTCACAACTTGGGTGCTTCATACATAGTATTTAAGGAATCGCAATTTGTGATTCCTTAAATGCTGATGCAAAGTTAAGGAATCACAAATTTTGCAGTTCCTTAATTTTGCGATGCGATTTCAATAATACATCGCATTTTCCGATTTTTTTGTCGCAAACGCTGCTATTTTGCGAATCGCAGCGTTTGCGACAAAAATATTGTTTGATACATCTGCCCCTATGTTTTCCCTCAAACGCACAGTTTTTATTGAGAATGTATAAGCTATACAGCAGTAACTTTCTAAAGGACACTTTTAATGGAAGTTCTGATGCAGACTTGCTAGCACACTAGTGTTTGAGTCTTTGTTTTAAAATGTTTCATATTCACATCTCTGGACTGTGCTGTTACTGTGGAAGCTAATTAAAGATGTCCTCTACTTTAGAAATGGATTAGGGTTAGAATTATTTGTGTGACAATCATTTTCTGATTTGTCCAATATGTGCTATGACCAGAAAAGAATTGCTGATTTTGGAGTTTTTGCTTATTACCTATGTGTTCAATGTGTATAAAAAAACTTGTATCTGAGTTTTTATGCCATATAGTTAGAATTTGTGTGCAATGTCTATTTTTGAGAATCAGCAACATAACCTTCTAAGTTTTCATTTATGTAGAGCTCTGTTATTAAGTAGTCTCAGTCACTAGTTAATTATGCTGCTATGTTGAATATGTGGGCCTGATGTCAAGAAGAGTGCTGGAGCCAAGCTGCAGAGGGTAAAGTTTTGGGTGATAAAAATGTTGGGGTACAATAAAATATTGAGGGTTTGGCTTCCACCCTGGCACTGCCCATACAAAGATGTGTTTTCAGGAAGACACTGTTTTGTGCAGGTTGTGTTTATATGCCAAGTTTAGTGCACACGTTGATGTATAGTTTCCCTAAGCCATGTCGTATCTATACTTCGTCTGACTCAGGCTGTGTTTAAGCAGTCATCACTTAAGTCACAGTTTGTGATTCTTGACAAAAGCAATACATTTTCTGCAACATCTTCTGTGCTGACACCAACACTCTTGCCTCCACCCAAGGGCGTGATTTATTTATGTAGCTTTTGGCATACTGTCTGGGAATGTAAGTGATCACTGGATTTTAATCGTAAATATGTCGGGTGTGCTCGTGATTCATAGGGAGAAAGTCCTACTCTAGAAATTAATAATTGCATTGCCTCTGTGTAGGTCAATGGCAATATATATTGTTTTGCCTCTATGCATATGTATATGTTGCCAAGGTGACAGTAAACTCTTTTTTGTATAGAAGTTGATCACACTGAAATTAAGTTATTAACATTTCAAACCTTTCCATCCTAAATGTACCACACCTCTACTGGCAAGATGTTGATTACAAATGATTTGTTGAGCAATGTACAATTGTGCATACTGTACAAAACTCAAACATATTGTACAATTGTATTAAAAAAATTATCTATAGGAATGAGGGATTGGATATCTTGTAAAGAATATCACAATCACATTCAGCAAAATGATTAATACAATCTAATTTTACTGAGCCACACCAAATGCGGGCTATAAACAGATAAATACCTCCAGCTAGGCCCAGATCTGGAAACTAGGAAAACATCTGAAAAATACCTCACACATATCCTTCATTGAGGTGGGTAAGTTATCCATTATTTAGGATGGACAAGTGTCCACTTCAAAGGATAAGGCCACCACCTGCTAGATGTCACAAAATAAAATAAAATATATTCAGTCTCTGGTACAATGACATGACTCAGTCAAGATTAAATTAAAGGAAATGTGTACAGTATTTAAGCAGTGCATGGACAGTATAAAAAGGTACAAAAGGGGGTGGTGATGGACGGAGCATTTTGAACCAATCAAACACTCACACCCAGTCAACAGATCTGGGTTTAATCCATCATCTTTCTTTAGCCCACTCTGCCACCCCAGTTCAGACATGGCCATAAGCAAATCAGTCTGACCCTGTGCCTCATGGGAACAGTCCAGCCCGAACTGCCAAGCCATGCCTTCCCTGGCCAGGAAACAAGCTTCCAAGGACCGGTTTCTGGCACTTCAGCCGTCTTCAGCCCGGCTTGCTTGAATCCTGTGGCAAAGTGAGCAAGGGACTCTTTCTAAGCAGTGCATGGACAGTATAAAAAGGTACAAAAGGGGGTGGTGATGGACGGAGCATTTTGAACCAATCAAACACTCACACCCAGTCAACAGATCTGGGTTTAATCCATCACCTTTCTTTAGCCCACTCTCCCACCCCAGTTCAGACATGGCCATATGCAAATCAGTCTGACCCTGTGCCTCATGAGAACAGTCCAGCCCGAACTGCCAAGCCATGCCTTCCCTGGACCGGAAACAAGCTTCTGAGGTCCGGTTTCTGGTATTTCAGCCATCTTCAGCCTGGCTTGCTTGAATCCAGGGGCAAAGTGAGCAAAGGACTCACGTCTGAGCATACCCTGCCAACTTATGGCGAACAAAGCGGTACAAAAGGGGGTGGTGATGGATGAATCAAACACTCACACCCAGTTAACAGATCTGGGTTTAATCCATCGCCTTTCTTTAGCCCACTCTGCCACCCCAGTTAAGACATGGGCATATGCAAATCAGTCTGATCCTGTGCCTCATGGGAACAGTGCAGGCCGAACTGCCAAGCCATGCCTTCCCTGACCCGGAAACAAGCTTCCGAGGACCGGTTTCTGGCATTTCAGCCACCTTCAGCCCGGCTTGCTTGAATCCAGTGGCTAAGTGAGCAAGGGACTCAAGTCTGAGCATACCCTGCCAACTTATGGCAAACAAAGCGGTACAAAAGAGGGTGGTGATGGACGGAGCATTTGACCCAATCAAACACTTACACCCAGTCAACAGATCTGGGTTTAATCCATCACCTTTCTTTAGCCCCCTCTGCCACCCCAGTTCAGACATGGCCATAAGCAAATCAGTCTGACCCGGTCTTGTCTGTGTCAAGCTGTCAGCTGCCAAGAAGCCAGAGGAGACGAGCTGTGTTCCCCAAGACCTTGGGTTCCCTTGTTTTGTTACCCACCTTCTCCCGGTGTTGTGTTCTCCACCATCCATTTTGGTCGCGGGTGTTGGGGGTCATGGTGAGGGTAGAGGATTGGGACGTTCTTCACTCCTGCGGTGTTGGGCTGGTCGGCATCGGAACACCCTGCCAACTTATGGCGAACAAAGCGGTACAAAAGGGGGTGGTGATGGACGGAGCATTTGAACCAATCAAACACTCACACCCAGTCAACAGATCTGGGTTTAATCCATCACCTTTCTTTAGCCCACTCTGCCACCCCAGTTCAGACATGGCCATATGCAAATAAGTCTGACCCTGTGCCTCATGGGAACAGTCCAGCCCGAACTGCCAAGCCATGCCTTCCCTGGACCGGAAACAAGCTTCCGAGGACTGGTTTCAGGCATTTCAGCCGTCTTCAGCCCGGCTTGCTTGAATCCAGTGGCAAAGTGAGCAAGGGACTCACGTCTGAGCATACCCTGTGTTGGGGTTCAAGGGGGCCTGGTGCCTTCTGTCTAGTTCCCCGTTCAGCGGATTTAGCTTAAAGTGCCAAGTGCATATGCGAATTTATGGATGCTCCCTAGGGCTCGCTTTAAAAGGTGGCTGCCAACAGGAAACAGGTGCTTGGTTTCTTCATTGGTCCCTTGCCGTGTGTTTCCTGTTCCTGTGGTTCTACCTTGTTCCCTTTCCTTCGAGCCCTGTTCCAGCGGTCTTTTCTAGTGCTGGGTTTTGATCCCCTTCTTCCCTGTTACCCTGTTTCTTATTCCTTTGGGCATTACTGAACCCTTATTGGGGACCTGTTTTTGATATTCGGTGACGTTCTGGGATTCGCGGCTGCGTTTCCTATGAGTTCTGGCGTGCCGTTATTTACCCTTTTTTGTATCCAAACCATCTTGTTGTACGTTGTGTTTGGGTGGTTTCACGAAGGAGCTGAATAACGGCCGTTTTTTGTGCTACCTTCGTGTTCTTTTTTAGTTCCAGGGGTTTTTTGGTTGTCTTTCGAATTCCCTCGATGCCTTTTTTCCCCTGTCCCTTTTTTGTCTTATGATTGTGAATTCCACCCCCTTTGACATTCTCGGTGTTTCCCAAGGGGGCGTTATTGGTCTGGGGTTATGCAAGAAACAACCAATACGATTGCAGTGGAGTGGAAGAAATCCTGTTTCGTATCAAGCCACTCCCGTTTGTTAACTGGGGTAAGCAGGTAGGTCGGTAGTTCATGTGTGTACTTGGCACTGGTATTATTAGTAGGGGTGTGTTTAATCTTGTCCCGTTTTTCATTTATATCGGTCTCGTCTGTGTCAAGCTGTCAGCTGCCAAGAAGCCAGAGGAGACGAGCTGTGTTCCCCAAGACCTTGGGTTCCCTTGTTTTGTTACCCACCTTCTCCCGGTGTTGTGTTCTCCACCATCCATTTTGGTCGCGGGTGTTGGGGGTCATGGTGAGGGTAGAGGATTGGGACGTTCTTCACTCCTGCGGTGTTGGGCTGGTCGGCATCGGAACACCCTGCCAACTTATGGCGAACAAAGCGGTACAAAAGGGGGTGGTGATGGACGGAGCATTTGAACCAATCAAACACTCACACCCAGTCAACAGATCTGGGTTTAATCCATCACCTTTCTTTAGCCCACTCTGCCACCCCAGTTCAGACATGGCCATATGCAAATCAGTCTGACCCTGTGCCTCATGGGAACAGTCCAGCCCGAACTGCCAAGCCATGCCTTCCCTGGACCGGAAACAAGCTTCCGATGTCCTGTTTCTGGCATTTCAGCCATCCTCAGTACGGCTTGCTTGAATCCAGTGGCAAAGTGAGCAAGGGACCCACGTCTGAGCATACACTGCCGACTTATGGCGTACAAAGCGGTAAAAAAGGGGGTGGTGATGGGCGGAGCAGTAGAACCAATCAAACACTCACACCCAGTCAACAGATCTGGGTTTCATCCATCACCTTTCTTTAGCCCACTCTGCCACCCCAGTTCAGATATGGCCATATGCAAATCAGTCTCACCCTGTGCCTCATGGGAACAGTCCAGCCCGAACTGTCAAGCCATGCCTTCCCTGGACCGGAAACAAGCTTCCGAGGACTGGTTTCTGGCATTTCAGCCGTCTTCTGCCCGGCTTGCTTGAATCCAGTGGCAAATTGAGCAAGGGACTCACGTCCGAGCATACCCTGCCAACTTATGGCGATCAAAGCGGTACAAAAGGGGGTGGTGATGGGCGGAGCATTTGAACCAATCAAACACTCACACCCAGTCAACAGATCTGGGTTTAATCCATCACCTTTCTTTAGCCCACTCTGCCACCCCATTTCAGACATGGCCATATGCAAATCAGTCTGACCCAGTGCCTCATGGGAACAGTCCAGCCCGAACTGCCAAGTCATGCCTTCCCTGGACCGGAAACAAGCTTCCGAGGACCGGTTTCTGGCATTTCAGCCGTCTTCAGCCCGGCTTGCTTGAATCCAGTGGCAAAGTGAGCAAGGGACTCACGTTTGAGCATACCCTGCCAACATATGGCGAACAAGGCGGTACAAAAGGGGTTGGTGATGAACGGAGCATTTGAACCAATAAAACACTCACACCCAGTCAACAGATCTGGGTTAAACCCATCACCTTTCTTTAGCCCACTCTGCCACCCCAGTTCAGACATGGCTATATACAAATCAGTCTGACCCTGTGCCTCATGGGAACAGTCCAGCCCGAATTGCCAAGCCATGCCTTCCCTGGACCAGAAACAAGCTTCTGAGGACTGGTTTCTGGCATTTCAGCCATCTTCAGCCCGGTTTGCTTGAATCCCAGTTTATGGCGAACAAAGCGGTACAAAAGGGGGTGGTGATGGACGGAACATTTGAACCAATCAAACACTCACACCCAGTCTACAGATCTTGGTTTAATCCATCACCTTTCTTTAGCCCACTCTGCCACCCCAGTTCAGACATGGCCATATGCAAATCAGTCTGACCCTGTGCCTCATGGGAACAGTCCAGCCCGAACTGCCAAGGCATGCCTTCCCAGTACTGGAAACAAGCTTCGGAGGACCGGTTTCTGGCATTTCAGCCGTCTTCAGCCGGGCTTGCTTGAATCCAGTGGCAAAGTGAGCAAGGGACTCACGTCTGAGCATACCCTGCCAACTTATGGCGAACAAAGCGGTACAAAAGGGGATGGTGATGGACGGAGCATTTGATCCAAATAAACACTCACACCCAGTCAACAAATCTGGGTTTAATCCATCACCTTTCTTTAGCCCACTCTTCCACCCCAGTTCAGACATGTCCATATGCAAATCAGTCTTACCCTGTACCTCATGGGAACAGTCCAGCCCGAACTGCCAAGCCATGCCTTTCCTGGACCTGAAACAAGCTTCCGAGGACCGGTTTCTGGCATTTCAGCCGTCTTCAGCACGGCTTGCTTGAATCCAGTGGCAAAGTGAGCAAGGGACCCACGTCTGAGCATACCCCGCCAACTTATGGCGAACAAAGGGGTACAAAAGGGGGTGGTGATGGACGGATCATTTGAACCAATCAAACACTCACACCCAGTCAACAGATCTGGGTTTTAATCCATCACCTTTCTTTAGCCAACTCTGCCACCCCAGTTCAGACATGGCCATATGCAAATCAGTCTGACCCTGTGTCTCATGGGAACAGTCCAGCCCGAACTGCCAAGCCATGCCTTCCCTGGACCGGAAATAAGCTTACGAGGACTGGTTTCTGGCATTTCAGCCGTCTGCAGCCCGGCTTGCTTGAATCCAGTGGCAAAGTGAGCAAGGGACTCATGTCTGAGCATACCCTGCCAACTTATGGCGTACACTGCCATGGCGCCATCGGTGTCAAATGCACCCAGGTCCCTGCTTCTATACACAATCATTGGCGCTTTGTGCTTGCACTTTTTATTGCTATTTTCAGATAAATATTAAAAATTCATATCACCGGTTACCATAATTGGATTGTTTTTGTTTTGGTCCTTCTGTACTTATAAAATTGTTCTCTTGATTTTATAATCTTCATTTTATAATTGGCTGCCAAGTTTTTTTGTTTTTGGAGTGACTTTTCATACTGTCTAGGTGGTACAAAAGGGGTTGGAGATTCTTGCTGAAAAATTTCCTAGTCCTAAATTTAGAATGGGAATTAGTTGTTCTTTCAGAGTGTCACGTGACCCACTCAGAAACAAAGCCATTTTTCATGCTCACATTTCTTAAGTTGCCTTCTTTCTGCAAAGCTGTGCCTTTTTGACATACATCTGTGTACTTGTCTGTGCAGGATAGCGTTCCCCAAATCTGTATGTGCTTACATTTCAAATCTGTAGGCACACTATCATGACACCTTGAACATTCTGTAGGATGTATGGAGTTCACTTCGTAAATGTCATGAGTTATTATTGCCAGGCAGGTGATATTGATATCTGACCACTATAAACAATTGTGGCCTGACATAGCCATTGACATGTCAGCATGGGCACTGATTATTATATGTAAGAATCTGCTTCCTCATTTAAATAAGAGGAACACTATGCTGATGTTTCGGAGTCACAGGCAGGCTGTAATCCCAGCTCAGGAGATTCCTGTCATTTCCACAAAGGATGTCCCGCTCTGCACCAAGACAGACAGCCTGATGACACTTGCATGTAGGTAATGGGGAGTTAGATGACCTGGCAGGATTTCTTGGCAGATCACCCACCCTAGGTAAAACTAGGTTAGGGAGTGCTTGATAGGAGCACACTATATTACACCACATATATGCCAGCATATATGCATTGTTTTAACACAATGGTGAAATAATTCATTCTCTCCACTGTTCTTGTATTGCTCTTGATGCTAATCATGCTAATTTGTTTCATTCTATTAGTAATTGCAGCACACATATTTTACTCGAGATTCTCTCACAGCTTCAATATATATTGAAACTGGAGGTTGTGTATTTCTTACATATTTCTTTGGTAAAAAGGTTCTAGATTTGTTACCACGATTTCCTTGGGGAGACAGGGTTCTAATGTTCTGAGATTGCACCCACATTTGTTACCCTGTGAGGGGAGGGGTGCAAATGGTGCACAGTGACCTAGCAGGACTATAGGCCAATATCTCCGGAGGGAGTGTGGGGAATCTGACTCACACCATCCTAACATTAAAGTTGTCCAACAAATGCACAGTTTTATCAATGAGGGGGAGGACGTACAACAAGGCAGTGTCAACGTTTTAGCTTGGGTTCTTATTAAATTGGTCACCTAAGTAATTGTCGATTGTATACCCAAAGAACCCTGTTGATCTCCTAAACGGTGACGTCTGAGGTGTGAGGGAAAATCACCCCCCCCCTGTGTATTGGCTGTAGGTTGTTCAAGCTTGAACCTTTGAAAGTATAGTCACATAAGGGTACCCTCTCTGATTTCCAGATGCTCTTATGGCCAAACCATCAGTGGTAAACCTACCTGAAAATAGCAGACATGCGTGTCTTCAGATTCTACAACAACATGGTATTGCACTCATGGATGGTGACGTTACCTTCGTAGTTGAGGTCCTCAAGGCATTTAGGACAGAGGTGTTCTGTTCATGGATTAATTTCCCAGCAGCAGACAATCAAACAAGATTTTTTCACTATTACACTGCAGCTAATGTTACACGTAACTACACAGTTTACAAAGATCTAGAAATGCCACTAACATACCAAGAACATCAAAATAGGTTTAATGGTGCCCTACCACACTATAGAAGAAGTTAGACTAGGTCCCCTTAGCATCATGGCCAGTCATAGCCGGCTACACACCACATCCAAATATAGCATATTTAATAGCAGTACAAATGCATACATTATATAACAGTTTAGTCAGAATATACAGAAGCCTGACACAGTTCGTTATGTGAACAATGACCATAAATCTTGTGAGGGCTGTTCAAGCTGCACAACCACAATTGGCTACACAGGCCATGAGACCGCAGACTATTAATGCAGTCATGGGTTAAGTGCCAGTCAGGTGGGAGGAAATCCCGTTCTGGATTGCACAAAAAGCAAGTCAACTTAAAGCAGTGTTCTCCCATACTAGAGCCCAGAAAAAGCACACCATTCTTACACTATGCTTGCCGATGGGGATGGCTCCCCCGGTGGAGGATTGTACCACTTGGGGTATGGTCTTCGCTGCACTATATACCAGAACTCATGGTACACCCTTGTTAGTTGTTTTGCTAGAGATGCTATAACAGATTCAGTCCCTGCCCTGGACTTGGGGATCAAACCGATAGCGAATTTTGCCCAAGTGTCCACCATAACGTTAAGTAATATTTGAGGGGAAGCAGCAGCACTGGCTATATGTCAGCATTTAAGGGATTCGCCTCTGGAACAACAGGAGCGCGAGTTACCAAAAACTATTGAAGAATCTTAAACAGTAGGTAGAAATAATTTGGGAGCAACACCTAGTAAACCACACATTAAGTGTAATTCTGAAAAGGAAAACTCAAATCAAGCACCCGATTCTTCTGTCAAGAAGTAGTGGGATAACAATAAAAATAAAGTAAAGACAAAGCCACAGGGTGGGTCTCCTCAACAGGAAGCCACTGAAAAGTGCTATAACTTGCATAACCATGAAAATATTAAACTGTCTGACAGGTATCAGGATACTGATTATCATTCCTTTCAGGAAAAAATGCTCGGAGAAAGGTGGATGGTCAAAGAGCAGATCAGAAGAGTATGTGAAACAGAAGAAGGACTCAAAACACATATCTGACTACATAACTAAAGAGGAAGACAAGCCTAATGTCATAAGCCACCTACCTGGAGCCCAGATAATTCCAATGGGGTGGCTACATTAGCTCCCAAATCCTCCCAACACCTACTCTCGGTTTACAATAGGAGACAATAATCCAGTGGCAAATCCTAGGGGGAAGTGGGTGGGGATGGAGAGAACATGTAGAGTCAAAGATTCTCTGGCTCGTCTACTAATCAGCAACACTGCAACAGGCATTTACACCAGTCTGATGAGTGGTACCAGCAGATATGGTACCTGTAAACAAACAAATGTTAATGCTTTAGTCTAGTATTGACTATATCTCTCAAGGTACCACCTCACAGAATGTTTTTCAAATATCAACCAACCTTTAGTTTTGTTGTTGTTTTGTTTTCAATTAGATTGTCTTTAGAGGCTCCCTTATCAAAACTTTCAAAACTGTAGTGAGTATAATTTCAGCATGAAACCCACAAGCAAATTTGGACTGGATTAACTTCACCCAAGTCCTCTCTGGCAGAGCCCTGCCAACAGTATGTACAAGTTGAACAAAAACACTGGTTACCTTTGTTTGCAGCATGATGTTGCGAATGAGCTCATTGCGTTGTAAAATCAAGTCTGTTAATGCGTCTCACTTTTTTTCTTGTTCTTTTTTCCATCCATGTGTGATACTAATGGGGGACGTTCTTTGCTGTGAGGTTGAAGCGGGAGGATCAAGGGAGCTAGCAAGACAGAGTCCAGGAAGCCAGGAAACAGATAAGTGGCAGGCAAAGAGGCGAGGTGAACAGGAGGAGTGTGGTCAGACTTTAAATAAGACTGCTTTAGAATGTTCATAAAGGTCACATTCTAATTGTTTGTAACAAGGAACAGGTGCCGATAATTAAGTTGATGAGGCTGCCTTCTAGAAGGTGCTTTAGAATGTTCACAGAGGTCGCATTCTAATTGCTTACAGCAAGGACCACCTTCAGGGGATTAATTTAATGAGGGCTGTCTTCCGGAAGGCTCACGTTGAGTTCATCTATGACAATTGCTAAATGCCTAGTCTGGTGCATTTTCTGGATGTTTCCATGGCAGCTGAAACCTTACCTTGCATATGCATAGTAGAACATTTGCAAAAGTTAATAAGCCTTTTCAAACAAACCGTGGAACCCCAACAGCATGTAATATGGTCAAACGTATTTGTACAAGATGTTTGTTTATTCATAAGTGTTGGGAGGAATGATATGAGCCATGCTGGAGTATTGTGATAGTCAAGAGAGGTGAGCAGTGGAAGGCCTTCTGACACCTAAACAGTCAAAGCTTCAATTCAAAAAGAAGAAAGTGGCTGGACTTAAAATCAAGCATGCCACGTATACAGTGGACACTGCTTATGAATGGGGAAAGGGTTCTGACCATGCTGGAGAGCGCTGCAGTAGTCATGATAGTTCACCAAAACCTGATTGATTGTCTAGTGGTAGTAATGTTGAGTGACTACACCAAGGCAGATTTACTAGATACGAGAGTGAGCATTGCATATCAGTTATACAAGATGGAGCTCCAGATTGAAGGGGATATGCAACGCCTAATAAATGTTCGCTTGGCCAAAAAAGGCTGGCCAACAACGTTTGTCATGGATTGCCCAAACAGAGAAACTGTAATTTTACCTGCTTTTTCTACCTCGTTCCAGAGTCAGTAAAGCATTCATACTCCACAGAGTGGGCATTAGTGTTAGCTCCTGCGTTATACCACATCCATGTGAGGTGGGATGACGGTTCCCATTATCACATAATACCAGTGAGGTCAACTCCACATCCTCAAAGACAAAACCCCATCAAAAATTATGTTAAACAACAGGTTAAAGAAATAATCACACAACTTCAATACTAAGGTGTAATAGAAAGTTACACCTCTCCTATGAATAATTAATGAATCCAGTCCATTCATATCGTCTAGTATTGGATTACAGACACCTAAACACAGCTACACGCACATTTGCTGTACAAAATGAGCATAGAACAGCACAAATTAATAACATGGTGTGCATATAAAGACAAAACAACACTGGATATCTGTAATGGATTTTTTTGCCAAAATGTAGAGCCTGACAGCAGGTATTTGACAACCTTCAGTGTATGCGTTCTCAAAAACAGTTCTGTCATTTGGCAAAGCTGTCCTGTGCTAAGAGTTGCCTCGGCGCTTCGCTGTAGGTCGCGCTGGTCGCGCGCTGCATTGCTGCATTGCTGCAGTTTTAATTGCCTGTTTTTTGGTTTCATTTTATTTTTATTTCATTCTTCCCTGTTTTTATCTGGGTCCTGCCCCTTACCTGCACCTTAATTTCCAGGAATACACACCGCTGTTTAGCGAGTCCGGTTCCGGGGAGGTCGAGGGTGGTGAGTGCCATCTTGGTTTGGGAAGGGATTCGGAAGCGCCATCTTGAAGCGTCCTTGTGATCGGGGACGCTGATAGCAGGCTATTTAGGGCGAGCTAAGCATGGGGGCAGTCTGCTAAAGCTGTCCTGTGCTAAGAGTTGCCTCGGCGCTTCGCTGTTGGTCGCGCTGGTCGCGCGCTGCATTGCTGCATTGCTGCAGTTTTAATTGCCCGTTTTTGTATTTCATTTTATTTTTATTTCATTCTTCCCTGTTTTTATCTGGGTCCTGCCCCTTACCTGCACCTTAATTTCCAGGAATACACACCGCTGTTTAGCGGGTCCGGTTCCGGGGAGGTCGAGGGTGGTGAGTGCCATCTTGGTTTGGGAAGGGATTCGGAAGCGCCATCTTGGAGCGTCCCTGTGATCGGGGACGCTGATAGCAGGCTATTTAATGCTCGCTTCCTAGCGCGCAGCGGTGACGCGCAGCGGTAGCGCCTTCTCTGCGCCGGAGTCGCACCAGAGTCCCGCCCGTCCACGCTCCTCCTCCGCGTCTCGGAGGCGGCTAAGGTAGGCTTGGTGGCTCTATAGCCTTAGTAGTGCTTTTGGATTCTACTGGATGCTCTGTCTACATGCTTACGTACTCTTCCTCGGAGCTGCTTGCTCTGCGCACACAGTCCTCCTCTTGCCACTATGTTCTCCCATGCGGTTGCTCCCTCAGGAAGGGCTGTTCGGCATGTGGTTGGCGTGCCTCTGTCTTGAAGGTTCCCGCCTCAGAGTCCCCTCCTATACGTCATTATTTTTCTCTCCTTAACACCCGCTCACTCGATAAACATGCCGTTGACATCTGGAATCTGCTGTACGGCTCTAAAATAGCTTGTCTGTGTATCACGGAAACGTGGCTAGGAGAATGCTCAGGTCCTGACCTGGCTACTGCCATTCCTTCTAATTATAATATCTTCAGGAAGGATAGAACGGAAGGCAGAGGCGGGGGAGTGGCTCTGATTGTGGAGAAGAATATCCCTTGTTCGATTTTTTCCGTTGAGAATATCTCCGGGTGTGAAGCCTTAGGTTTCACCTTAGGGCTCTCTCCCTGTCAAACGTGTACTGGGATCCTTGTTAACAGAGCTCCTGGGCCTCTGGGCTCGTTCTTTGATGATCTGCAGGCAGCACTATCGGTGCCTTGCCTAAGATCAGAGCACTGTATTTTGCTGGGGGATCTGTATATCCACATGGATACTATCACAGATCCTGATACCATTAAATTACAGGATACAGCTGGAGCTGATTTCTTACATTACTAGCCCCACACATAACAAAGGCCATACTATCGATCAGATCTTTTCGACCAAGACTATTGAAGTGTCCTTGCCGCGTCCCGTGTCTTGGTCTGACCACTTTTTAATAGATTTTTGGATCCTCTCTTCCACCACAACTGGTCCTAGAATGCGCAGGGAGGAGAATCAGAGGGGGCGGCCCTTTCATCAAGTGACGGTGGAAATGCTGTCCGATGCTCTGTGCCGCCACCCCCACCATTGCTCGGGTAATCTGGAGGAAGATTTACATGCTGTCCAGAAGTGGCTGGCTGCTAGATTTGATGAGCTCGCCCCGGAGAAACCAGCTAAATCGGTGGCCAGACATCTCTCGGCCCCGTGGTTTACTCCCTCACTGCGAAAGATGCGTCAGGACTGCAAGAAAGCAGAGAGAATTTGGCGACGCAAGTATGACCCGGTTGATAAATCTAACTACCGGGAAGTAATTAGGAGTTATCATAAACAAATCTCGGAGGGGAAAAAAGTCTACCTGGAGCACAGAATTGACGAGGCAGAAAACAGGAGTAAAGAACTCTTTAGGATTGTTAAGGAGTTTATCTCTCCTCCCTCGATTTCGGCCACCCACTCGCACTCCGAGCTCTGGATTAGCCAGATGGGGGACATTTTCATAAATAAAATCAAGTCCATTCAGGACACTTTCCCAGGTGCCGGAATTGGTTCATCTGTAAGCCAACCGGCCATCCCCCCTTCGCTCCCGGATGAGGGGAGCATTGTCCTTTCGGAGTTTCCTCCTTTATCCGTAACCTCCTCCCTTGACCTTCTTTCTCGGCTGCAGTCTGGTTCGCCGTTGGATCCCTGCCCAGCGAAATGTCTAGGAAAAATAGCGCCTGCTGTCAACAGCTTGCTTAATCCGCTGCTCAATCTTTCCTTGACCACTGGCGAAGTTCCCTCAGTCTGCAAACATGCCCTGATCCTGCCACTACTCAAAAAGCCTACTCTGGATCCCCTTGTCCATGCTAACTAAAGGCCGATCTCCCTTCTCCCTGCTCTGGCAAAGGTGGTCGAGAAACATGTACAGCTCTCTATTTCCAACTTTATAGAGAGCAACAACATCTTGCATGATTCTCAATCGGGCTTCCGTGCTAACTATAGCATGGAGACAGCTTTGCTCGAGATCACCGATGCCATCAGAGAGGTGCTCGATCTGGGGGGGAAGGCCATTCTGGTGATGCTGGACTTGTCGGCGGCGTTCGACACCGTCCCCCATGGCGGTCTCCTTTCTAGACTCTGGGAGATCGGTTTCCGTGGGACGGTGTGGAACTGGTTTAAATCCTTTCTGACTGGCCGTCGACAGGTGATCTGGGCACCGCCGTTCTCCGCGGAAATGCCGCCGCTAGAGGTGGGGGTTCCACAGGGTTCTATCTTGAGCCTTACCCTTTTTAATATCTACATGACACCTCTGGCGGTGGTAGCGGAGTCCTTTGGTGCCCGGATCATATCCTATGCTGATGACACCCAGCTCCTTTTTACTTTTAAAAAGGGAGAGGCTTTCGACGGTGGTCGGATCAGGGAATGCCTGGGTGCAGTCTTCGACTGGTTTCAGAGTCACAGTCTGAAGTGCAACTCCGACAAGTCGGAGCTGCTTTTTTTTGGCTGCCCGCTGGATCCCAGATGGAAGACCTGGTGGCCCCAGGATATGTTTCCTCCTGAGGTGGTCTCTACAAAGGCCAAACACCTTGGTGTGCAATGTGACGACAGCCTTTCCTTCGGACCCCAAATCATCGGCCTATCTGGAAAATGCTTTGGCATTTTGAAAATGCTTCGGAAGTTCCTTCCCCTGCTGTCTTTGCAGCACAAAAAAATCATAGTGCAGTCTCTAATTGGCTCGCGTTTGGATTACGCGAATGCCCTGTATATCGGGTTGCCTAAATACCTACTGGCCCGTTTGCAGATTGTGCAGAATTCGGCTGCAAGAGCCATTTTTGGTCTCCCACGCAGGGCTAAAGCCTCGGAACTACTAAAGAGACTGCACTGGCTGCCTATAGCGAAAAGAATCACCTTTAAAGTGCTGATCCTTGCTTTCAAGGCCCTCCATTCAATCGGCCCAAAGTATATGGAGAAGCGCCTGGCTTTCTATGTCCAGAGGAGGACGCTTCGGTCGGCCCTGTTGGCCAAAGCTGTCGTTCCCCCGGTTAAATTGGTTCGGAACGGAGGACGCTCATTCCGTTACTGGGCCTCGCGTTGCTGGAATGAGCTACCTGTCTCCTTAAGAAAATCAAACAGTCTTCTTGCTTTCAGAAAGGAGCTTAAAACTTGGCTCTACTCTGCATGATTCCATTGTTGGCCTTCTGTGTAGCTGCTGTGTTGTGTTCTCTTTAGTACATTTCTCTTTGCCAAAGCGCCGGGACACCCCTCGGGGTAGCCGTGCGCTATAAAAGAGACCCAAACATAACATAATATTTGCCTCGAGGGCATAAGAACAGCCCCAGTTTATTTTCAGCCTGGGTTACGGAACAGTTACAAAATGTTTATGATCAGGCACTGTCCTATATCGATGATATATACTTGATGGAAGATGACCTGTCTACACAATTGAAAAGAGTAGATAATTTTATAATGGGATTTGCTCATATAGGCTACAAATTTAATTTAAGAAAATCAAAAAATGTCCATCTCAATGCAAGGTTTCTAAGACACAAACTTTCAAGTGAAGGCAAAAAGTCTTGCCTATGGGGATAGAATAGGCGAGTGACCCTGAATAAGCGTTTCTATTCATGAGCTAATTAAAAGTGTAAGGAATTGACTGCATTATCATTTATAAAGCTGAAGAAGTGTCACAACTGTGAATGGTATGTTCTGTAATGAATGACTACACCGCACCCGTAAGAAATAGAATATTGAGATCGGGTCCGAAGATCGGAGGGGGACCGCGATCAAATCACATAGGCACAATACAAATTTAAGGCAGTGTTGTTGTCAGCCGATAAGGGTACAATAAAGTATTGAGATCGGGCGCGCTCTCTTCATTTTGGCATTGCGATACACAGTACATCACACGCCGACAGCGGGGAAAGTCGGTCGTTGGATAAAAAAGGTGAGCGGGCAGTATATGCGGATTAATGAGATATATCAGCACGTTACTGCGGGTAGGACAGTGAGCTTTAGCCTTGGGAGTCGCTAAAGATAAACCCTGACTTAATGAACTGAGTAAAATTTAAAACACTAGCGAGGTAGTGTTAATACCCAGAGTGTTATAAACGATGGAGGGGGGAGTACACGGAAGGTATAATTGGAACAATAGAGTGAGCCATAAACATAGAGCGAAAAAGGATAAAAAGGGAACATAAGGTATGTTACAAACTGTGAATAAATGCTTTAAATTAGTTCGAATTAGAAAGTAATCATCTGGTTTTGATTTTTTATATATTTGTTATGATGGATGCAGCCTCGGCCGTACCATACCCCGGGTCTCATATTTATCATATGTAGGCCCAAGCAACTTGGAAAAGGTGAGACCTTGTTTGATAGATGTATGTTATTTTAATATTCTATCAGAGGGTAAAAGAGGATAGATAAACCAATAAAAAAGGTCACTTTCTTTTTGAATAGGCAAACTGATAGACGAAAAGTAACAGCTCTGTCCAGTGATAGATAGATGATTACCATGCACTAATAAAGAAGGTAATATCAAAAGATTGGATACCGTGTAGGCTATTTAGGTTATGTCAAACTTAGAGGGCATTATTATCATATCTATGTGTATTTATGCTTTGACTAACAGGGTGGCTTTAAAGTTATCGCACTGATTGACCAAGAGAACCAGTTTTAAGAACGAACACAGAACTTTTTAAAGGTAAAGGGTTATTGAGATTAAAACTGCAACCTTAATGATTGTTCAATGTTAATACACCTGGAATAATAATAGTAATTTCGCTATATTCCGCAGATTTTTAATGGTGATATTGAAATATTGAAATATCCTGTTTAATAATATCAAGGAAGACCCTCACACATGTGCGATTGCACAGGTGAGTGAGTATGCTTATACAACATAAGAACTCTTTTGGTTTGTAAGGATGAATGATTGTGTAGCTTGGTACTGAACCAAGAATGAAGCACTTACAAAGAATATTAGTGAACTGGGAGGGTCAATGAGCAATGAAATGTATGCAGAGGAATATTGGTTGGAAGTGGTTTTTAATCAACTGTCAATATTGTTTGGAGTTCTGACTTTATAGTTTCTATGATAGACACAGTGAAAGTATCTCTGAGCTTTGTTTAGATTTAATTGCAGTAGCCTTCCGAAGTCTATGAACGTTTTGTGAATAGTGTTAATATTTTTTAATTGTTTTTTAATTTTGAACGGTTAAAGCATGTTTTGTTTGATTTTGAACTAGGTAACATCAGTATTAAGGAGATGATGAAGGTGGTTTTATCGATCTAACACCACTGAATCACGTTGACTCTTTATTTTCCTGTTAAATTCGTAAGGGTCAACAGTGTTGTGGTGACAGGGAATGTAAAACTCATGCACTCTGTTGTACCAAGTTAATCTGAATTAACATCAGCAAGACAAAGTTAACTGTCTGCTTTTCTCCTGTTAGTTTTTGTCAGATATGTAATGTGGTTTTTAATGAAATTTTTCCATGTTATTACATTTTATGTATTTGTATATTAGGGGCTATGTTTTTAAGTGATAAATAAATATTTGTGATATAATTCTTTGATTATAACTTTTTCTTTGCAAGTGCTTTAGAAATTGTTGCTGGTTCAATTAGCGTGTTTGATTTGAGTGAACTGGTGAGGCATGATTGGTCTTCAGGTAAGACAACATCAAAAGGAAACCTTTTTCTTTTACTAAAAAGTCTTGCAACACATTTCTTAAAAAAGTGCGTGCTCTTACAATGACCAAACACATTGAAGAGATGTAATCTATAGTGGGATTCCTACATTTTTGCGGAACTTAATTCCAGATTATGCAGAACGGGTTAAACCGTTTTATGACTTGATGCAGCCACACTTTTCAAGTGCACCTTAGACAACTGAACACGCACAAATTTCATGTTCAGTCCAAGCTGACATGTTAGCTTCCAAATACTTACACACATGTGTAAATGCCACAAACCTGGTGACTCGAGTGATAGCAGAAGCATCAGTGTACACATATGTTACATTCATTGAAGGTGACACGTACCAATTACCTATAAATCGCATTTGTACACTACTGCTAAAAAGTGTTTTGCACCGACAGAAAAAATCATGAAGGCGGTACAGACTGCTGTAGAGAGAGACAGATAGCAATGGCTCAGGTCAGATGAATAATTGTTATTACCCCAGTTCCAATCTTGAAGACTGTGATAAAGGTGAGCATTCATAACACACAAGCTTTAATTCCAGGATTAATACAACGGGCCAACTCTCTCACTGCAACGATGTAGACACTGGACCCAATTCAAGATAAACTGAGACAAAAGTCTATCTTTAGGACTTTCGGTATTCACAAAGGGATTTTACGATTAGTAAAGTTAGACTTTTGTCTCAGTTGAACTTAAGACCAAAACTTAAATTTACCTGAGACAAAAGTCTAATTTTACTAATCGTAAATGCCCTATGTGAATACCAAAAGTGATAAAGTTAGACTTTCGTCTCAGTTTACCTTTGTGACTCGGGCTCTACTTTATGACTCTACACTACAAGCGCAAGCTTTCCTAAGTACAAACATGAATATCCCCTGCCTAATAAAGTCATGCCTCATAGTCAGAATGATTATATCATTTATACTGATGGCTCTGCACAGCATGCAGTAGGGAAAAAACATCAATATTCAGAAGCATGACCAGCTGTAAAAGGGGGCATACGGGATGGAGAATTCCTTGTACAGGCATACACACAGACAATGGGTGACTGCACTGCACAGCTGGCAGAACTCAGTGCTTTGATCCTAGCCCTGGAGAATGCAGATCCCAAATTCCCCATACTCATAGTGTATGATTTATATTATTGTGTTCAATAGTACAATGAATACTTACTTTATTGGAGCCAGAATTGATTCAGAGACTCCAAAGGGTACACAGTAAAGCATAAAAAGCTTTGGGGAGAGTTGGAGGAGCTGAAAGCATGCTTCCCACAGATTCATGTGATTCACTCCCTGAGTCACCAATGTGTAGGTGTACACATTTCAAGGAACTCAATGGCTGATGAAGCCGTAAAAGCAGCAGTGCAAACTGCTGCAATTGCCGCAATAACTTGTACAAGAACAAGGATAAATCGAGACATCATGGTGGCTGCCAAAGCTGCACATGACGGCACCCACATGCTGAAAGGCTCTACCACAAAGTACTCCTACCACTTAAGTGTGCAAAACATTCCATTTACTCAGATATCCAAAGTGGGGGATTGATTTATACCAAATTCAGATCAAAGGTTAGGTTTAATTTCTGCTGCACATGGGGGTCCAGCTTTTGCACATGCAGGGGTGGTGGCTACAAATTCACTATTGCTGCAGTGCTATTGGTGACCAGATCTATACAAACATACCAAGCATTTTATCCTTAAATGTGATATTTGCCAGTAGATGAAGAGTTCCACCATAGCACGCCCACCACAGACACCTCTTTTAATTTAAAACAGGCTACTTGCTTACATTTATTAGGACTACTGCAGCCCCTTGCAATCAGATGGGACTTACAAGTACATCTTGGTTGCAGTGGATTTCTGCTCTTGGGGTCCGGCCATAGCAAGCGGCTGATGTCTGAACTGTTATATAGGGCTTGCCTGTCTTTAACAGGAAATATTCACTGGACATATTCCATTCTGACCAGGGGTCTATTTTTACCTCTATGGCTTACAAAGACACCATGGAAAGGTTGGGCGTGGCTGTGCTGTATTCTTCCCCATACCATTCTGATGGAAATTAATTTCTGGCGAGGAAACATCAAGGGTATTAGGCTCAGGTCGCAGTTGGGTCCATCACCTATATGGGGTCCAAGGGGCACTAAACAATCTTCCTATGAAATCCTGTTTGGGGTTAAGATGTGGTTGCTAGACCTCGATAGTCCCAGCACAGTGGAGGCATAAACACTATTTGAAATCAGTGAACGTTTGGATCTTTTACAGGAACTTAACAGCTTCTGTGATGCACAAAGCAGCATCCAAGTAAAAAGCACCAGCACTGGAGCAGTGAAGGATCCCTAGCTTTAGGGACCTGGTCTGGAAGAAGATCATGGACCAAAAGGAATTTGGGCCATCTTTTAGAGCACCTGTACCTATCCTGGCTGATGAAGGTACAAACACTGTCCTTTTACTACCCCTCACTGTCTACACAAACAAGGGTTCTGCGTCAGTGAATTTCACCAAACCACATTATGTAGCCTGTTCTACACAGTAAACCACATGGCCTCTAGGGTAGTTACCTGTCTCCTCTCACTACCATACAGTAAATTCTGTTGGAAGCTTTGATCATTAATGAAGCTTCTTCTGCCCGGCTGAGGACCATCTAGTAATGAAGTATCTCTTCTACCTGCTATGTCAACAACGTCCATACAAACAACATGTATGGATACACAGATTTCAGTTCTGAAACCCAAATCAGATGACATCTACATCAGTGTTCCACAGTCTGAGCAAGCTCCAAGTTCTACGGAAATACCAGAGCTCCCAGCAATATATCAAACAGCCTCTGGCTACTTCATAACTATGATGGCTTCTCTTTGGATGAATCAAATTCACCTCCACCGCTGCGAGATAGACTGCGAATATTCTACTTTTGGCTAAAGAAGACATATTTTATTACTCGATAGTTAAACCATTGAATTGCACTATCATTACTTTTCCTCTGGATTGGCTTGGTGACATTCTTTTTCCTGCTTCTAAATGGACACTATCTCCCAGAATGCTTTGCTGTTGAATTTGTAAACTCAGTTTTGAAACCACATTCTTCATCACGCAAAGTTCCTGGTTTGATGTTTCAGTTCCTGATGGGCTTTGTTTGGGATAGGGTATCATATTGTATGATGTATTTGGTCCTACTGAGCTTTTACAAATTCTATACTTTTTATAAATTTCATCAAGTTACTTTATCACTCTTAGTTCTCTCTGATTGGGAAATTAATACAGTGCATGAGATACTAAAAGATCTAGAGCATTCAACTGTTTATAATTCCAATTAACTGTATTTGAGTAGTGTTAACTATGATGAAATATTCTGTTTTCAACATTATGGTCATCATTGCTTGCATAAAGCAAGTAATCCAGGTGGAGTATTTAACCCCTTCACTGCGGCGGCTATTCCGCCGCAGTGCTAAGGGAGCGGGGTGGCCGCGCGGCGGGCACATGCTGATGACGGACTCGCTCCGTCACCAGCCGGAGTTGAGCTGTGCTCATGACGGAGCGGTTCCGTCATGGCCCCGCCTGCTCAATAGAAAGCGCCGCGCAGGCGCAAAATCAGCATCGTGCAGGCGCGATGGCCGGGCCATGACGGAACCGCTCCGTCATCAGC
The DNA here is from genome assembly GCF_964263255.1 of Lissotriton vulgaris. NCBI lineage: Eukaryota > Metazoa > Chordata > Amphibia > Caudata > Salamandridae > Lissotriton > Lissotriton vulgaris. The sequence continues at coordinate 1,451,217,753 of NC_141691.1, forward strand.
ACAGCGCCACTGCGGCTGATGACGGAGCGGTTCCGTCATCAGCATGACAGGGCTAATTAAAACACTGCCCTACACCACCTCAGGGTAGCTCCGGAACATGTGCACAGAAGATTGCATATTTTTCAGGTAACGATTCAACAGACCCAGGGTCTTATTATTATAGGGTCATACCATCACCAGCAAAGAAAAATATGCTTACACACAAAGCTGATTTATTAAGCATGTTTTCTCTCCTAGTTGTCCACACAAGGATTTGACTTTTGAAGGGACACAGTAGATGTGATATTGATTTGGGGAACTAAAGATCATTAGGTTCAGGGGAACAAGGCTTTGTTTAGAGCATGTCTTATACCAGGCCAAATGATTTATCTGAACAAAACTGTGCAACAAACGTCATGTCTTGCTTGGCTAAGACAAAGGATTTAAACACACCAAACATTTCCACATTTGCACGTTTTGCAAACTGCTAGCAGTTCACAAATTATATGGAGGAAACATTAGACACAGTGCTTCACAATGGCACATACACTTTATTGGGTACCAATTATGAGGGATGGTTAGTGTGGCCGTTAGAACGGATGGCAGGCACATTTTATCAGTTTGAAGCCAAGGAGAGTGGCTCTGTGAGTCCAAAGGGACAGAGCACCTGAGTAGTTAAAAAACAAAATTTCCTTTGGAACTATTCAACCTATTCCTTATAGAAATATTAGCACTTTTACCCTTATCTTAAGCATACAGTTACATCCCCAAACCATTATCATAATATAAAAATGGAACCACTCTACTCAACATATGAAAGTACTTATGTTTACATCTGATTATAAAAATACATTAAAAATACAATACACATTGCATAAAATCAATTCAGAGACCTCAAAGGATTAAAAAACTTCTGACCAACTCAATAATCACAAAATACATAGATAGACAAACCCACTGGACAGCAAACTACATAAGACAGTGAATTTTGCCTTTAGACCGTTAATTTGAACTGTATTTTGACAGACCCTAGCAGGGTAAAACTTTCCCTGCTTTGATGGCCACTGCCACACCACAAATTTAACAAAAATCACTGCGTCTGCGCCTTTCGGTGGTCATAGATGAATAAGGCCACCTTCTTCAGGACTATAACTTTTTTTCCTCATCCACAAATCGTTTATTAACCAGTGCCTCTGCACTCAGTTTGGTTTGGCTCCCACGTATGTGTGGAGACGGATAACAATTTTATTATTTGTCACTTTATTTTGTTTTTCTGTTGTTTATAAACAAACAACTGTTTTTTTTGGTGGTTCATACACTGGTTAGACACCTCCCTCAAATTGGATAAAATTGTAGGTGAATACCCATTCGTTACATAGACCAGAACGAGAACACGTCTCAGTTAGTCTTGTAATTACTTTGGTTGCTCAAACTTTCAAAAATGACGGCAGCCGGTCTATTTATTTGTTCTTTTTTTTTATTTACCTGGACACATCTGGGTGGGCTTTATAGCTCCAAACACCCTGCGTATTCCTGCGCTTCCACTTCGCCTTAACCGTAATTGTTTGAAATCTTCTACGTAGTGACCAATATTCGGTACTACTCAAGCCTTATGATCAATTTTAATCAATATGTTGGTTGAGAAAGAGACATAACGCAATATTAGTCTTGATAAAGGTGGTGCACATAGAGCAACACACCAAAACGTTTCAACGCAATTCTTTCAAGTTAAATTCATGGAACGACTTGTCAGAACGGATCTACTCTGACTTTAATATGAAGATTCCCATGAATGAACATTCCGATGTGTTAAGTTTTACATCACGAGTCTTCAGTCTCTCTCTCTCTTTTTGTATATTGTGTATACCTTTTATGTGCTAATGTATAATTTGGATTGTTTTTAATGTTTTTAATTGATACGTGATTTAAACAAATTTTGATATTGTGATAATAGTAATTTCAGGTCCTTCCATGATTGAGGGGTGTTTGTATTGATAACCATTGTATTATTTCATGGGATTACCACTGACCATAGAATGGAGTGTGAATGAATGACTGTCATTTAGATATTGTATGAACCCAAGGGATATTTTTTTCTTTTGACATTCATTGATACCCTGTCCCTTGGATAGTTGGGCCATTCCCTTTTCTCTTACACTAGTTATAGTGGGCACCTTGCACCAGTCAAAACAACCCCTTAGAGGTGATACGTTAAAGACAACCTTATTTGAAAGCTATCCTAGTGGTACCTATGGAGAGCAGCCTTCAGGCTAAGTCTTGAAGGTATGGAATGCAGCTTGTTTTACCAGTCTATAATCTTTTGAATGGTTAAATGAAAGGAGAACCACACCAGGTGTATCTATAAAATATATGTATTTATTACTTATCACACACTACTAGTCTCTTTATGAGGCTAGAGGACAAAGCCCATATGTTGCACTTAATATATCACAGTAAATTAGCACAATATACGTTACGCCCTAGGGGCGAACCAAACCATATATTAGGAAAGTGGTATAGGAACCACGACTTGACTAGACACAAGGCCTAGAGCCTGTAGAATCGCTGGGACCACAAGGAACCACCCACGGTAGTAACACAGGGGACCCACGGGGGATGTGTGCAGTGTGAGAACACAGCCGCAAATCACTGTTAGCTTCCATGGGGAAAGGCGCGGTTTGAAATTTTAAGATTAAGGACACATAAGAATGCTCTCCCCCTGCCTATAACCCACAGCAAAACCCTTATGTGTAATGTACTCACTTAATCAACAGCTGTACTCTCCCAAGGTAAAACAGGCACAAAAGAGAAAAATAAAGAAAAAATAAATAACAACAGCCTAGTCCACAGAAAATGAGGTACTTATCTCACTGAAGATAATCCTCTCAGTGTTGAAGGTCACTCCATCCATTAGGTTGCCTTGTTACTCCAGGCATATCACTTATACATCACTCAGGTCAATCCCAGGCATCTGCGCTTGCCAAGGCTTGTTTGTGAAGAGTCTGTATTCAAAACAATAAGAGAGTGTTCCTTAGCGCTAAATTCCTTTTGTGTCCAAGGATATCAAAAAAGAAAAAGAAACCGAATCTTCCGTGTACTTTCTGGCGGCAAGCCAGTTATGACTGAAAACCAATGTCCCAAGCCCTTTCGCAACGCGACGGGCGAAATAATGTCAGCGTGTGCACAGCGTGGCTCAGAAGCTGCTACACTGAAAATTGAGTTTATTCCTCCAGGGTTAGCGTATTGGACACTATGCGGTATAGCACTCTCGGACTCTGGTGTTGTACGGGGAGAGTGGCAAGGACGCTCTTACTCCTGGAAGTGAGCGGGATGAGGATTCCGCGGCGCGGTGTTAGAGACGCCTCTGGCAGAGCGCATTTCAACCATCCAGTACGGGCAAAACAGGAAGGCAGCCGTCTTCAGGTAGACGCTGCTAGGACTCCAAACAACAGATGAGGCGGAACGGGTCTCGTTATCCTTCAAGACAGAAAGTTTCACGAGTGACAAGCCCTGTGTAAGTGCCAGAGTGGGGCTTATGTAATCTTAGTCAGGTGTTCTGACCAGCTCTCCCTAAAGATTATGGGATATGTAGTCCAATGTCTACGTCATTCCAGTGTTTGTATGTTCCTATTCTATGTGCCTATCTCTGCCTAGCCATGACAAAGCTCAATAAAGAAGATAGAGGCTTGGCACCTCAATGGAGAAATGCACACAAATTTGCGACCTCCTACAACCCTGAAAAAACTACAGTCTTTGCTGGGATTTTTTAACTTCGGTCGAGCCTATATTCCCGAGTATGCCCAGCAAATCAAACCATTGTATGCTTTGGTACATCCTACTTTTTCAAACGCCTGCTGGCTTCCGGAACATTCAGATATCCTGCAATATTTGCAATCTGATCTTCTTGCATCTAAATACTTGTTGACACATGATAACCACACTAACCTGGTGATACATATTGTGCCTGGCGCGGTGGGTTTCACATACTTGACATTTAATGAAGGCGACACAGGGCCTGCTGCTTACAAGTCACATTTGTACACTTCGGCTGAACTGCAGTTTTCCATAGTTGAGAAGATCTTGACAGCTGTCCAGATGGCGATCCTGAAGGAGCTCGCACTGGCACAGGGGTAGCACATTTTGGTTGTAACACCATATCCTGCTCTGGATGCAGTGACGAAGTCAAGTGCACCAAACTCAAAAGGTTTGCATCCACGTTGGATACAATGGGCTACTTCATTGACATCTTCGGATGTCACCTTCATTTTCAACTCCTCCCTTCAAACACAGGATCTTTTACAATATGAATTTGTTCATCCTGCTCCTCTGTCTATGCGTTCATTGGAGGAGTACCATTGTATCATTTACACTGACGGTTCAGCGCAACTGGCAACAGGGTCAAAGTATTCTTATACAGCAGCATGCGCAATTGTGGCAGGTGCCATTGGGAACAGAGAGTTCAAGTCAATTGTTGTACACACTCAGGCACCAGGACACTGTACCGCCCAATTAGCTGAGCTGCACGCCCTGGTGCTCGCACTTAAGTTTGCAGATCTGAATGTGACTACTCTCATTGTAAGTGATTCTTACTACTGTGTTCAGTGTGTCATATGACAACTTACTCTTTTGGTCTCAAAATAACTATTGTGATTCTAAAGGAAGAGCAATTAAGCATAAAATGCTTTGGGTTCGAGTTGCAGATCTTAAAGAACGTCTGCCTCTCACACATGTAATTCATACTCTTTGCCACCAGCGCGTAGGAGTACATGTGGTTGGCAATAGTTTGGCTGAGGAAGCAGCTAAATCGACAGTAGCCATGTTTTCAGTTGCAGCGGTTACAAGATCCATGAATAAGATTGATAATGACATCTTGGCAGCAATTGCTGCTACAGAGAAGAGTGACAATTACCCACAGGGTTTCCCTTCAAGCTACTCTTATCACTTAAGTACCAATAAAGTTCCTTATGTGAGGATTAATGATGTTAGTGACAGGTTAATTCACAACGCGGACCGCAGACTTTCACTGATAACAGCCGCACATGAAGGCTTGGCTTCGGCCCATGCTGGAGTGTCTGCGACTGTTTCTATCTTTTAGCAGCATTACTGGTGGCGTGGTTTATATAAACAAACCCGTAATTATGTACTTTCGTGTGACATTTGCCAAAAGATTAAGCCATCTACGTTAACACGTCCACCACAAGCAACGCTGTGTACATCTAATAGACATTTTGGATGTGTTTATTTGGATCACTGCTGTCCATTTTCTTCAGATACTGTCTATAAATTCATCTTAGTTGCAGTTGATTCATGCCCCTTTTTTTTTTGGGTGTGGCCACAAAGCAGTGCTGACGCTTGAACTGTCATCAGGGATTTGTGTTTCTTTGTGCGAATTATTGCATGTGGCACTTTCCATTCAAACCAGGGTTCAGTGTTCGCCTCTAAGGCGTACCAAGAGGCCATGAGGTCTTTGGGAGAGCAGGTCAAATTTTTGTCTCCATATAGACCGGTGGGTAATTCAGTTGTGAAGCGAATGAACCGTGACTTAAAGTAATCCTTCACAGCTAGGGTCTTAGGTACTGGCAGGATCTGGTTTGCCCATTTGTATAGCGTACAATTTGCACTAAATAATCTCCCTAGAAAATCTCTGGGTGGGCGGACCCCGTAACGAAAAGCTCTTTGGCATGAAATTGTTTGTACCACACCTTGATGGTCTAGACTAGGCCTGGGCGGTAAATTTCATTCGGCTCATGGAATTGCAATATTTTGAGCATGGTGCCATAAAAGGTGGTGTTGGGGTAGGTCTGGATCTGGAAATGGAGGTGTTTAATGGTGGTTGTTGGGTAGTTTGAGTGAGTTGTGAGACGAAGGGTGTTCTTGTGGACGATGGTGAAGCCTCCTCCTGGTTAGTCGGCGCGGTCCTTGTGGGTGATTTTTTTCAGCCATTGGGGATGGCAATGTCTGGACCAGAGCCGGGGTTGGTCCAGGTTTCCGTGAAGAAGGCAATGTTGGGAGAGGCGACGTTGAGGAGGTCCCAGATTTCTGTGGCATGTTTGCGGAGGGAGCCATGTTGAGGAGAATGCAGTTGAGCCATTTGGGTGTGCTGTTGGTCTGCTGGGTGGAGAGGGGAGCTAGCATGTTGGGATGGGTAAGGATGTGGCTGCAGTTCAAGCAGGAGAATCGACCTTGGGTGTCCTTTGGTGAGGCGGGGTAGCAGGCAGTGTGGCGTCCTGAGTTGAGAGTGAGGAGGGTGCTGGCATCATATCAGTGGAGGGTCTGACCAGGGTCACTGACACTAGCCACTGTTCAGATGCGGACAGGGGCAGATGGGCGTGTCTTTGGTGTGCCAGTGGAGTGGCTGTGCAGCTGCCGCCCTTAAGTAGTGTGCAGGTGGCTGGACAGCTGGGAGGTGGGAAATGCGGGTAGCGAAAAGGGTCGCAGGAGGGGGAGGAGCTGTGGGGATCGCAGTGGGAAGGGCTGTGGAAAGTGCAAATGTGAAAAAAGTAGCAAAAAGCAAAAAGCAGAAAAAAAGGCAGAAGCAGGCGAAAGAGGCAGAGAAATTAGAAAAAGAGAGACCGAAGGGCAGTCCAGTAGCAGAGCAGTGATGCTCTACCCCTAGACCACCAGGGATAAGATGCAGGTGGGAGCCTGTGGGTGGAGTAGGGCCTCGAACTCCTAACCAGAGGGTGAGCAGCAGCAATGGGGGCAGCAGCAGCTACCAGGCGGAGCTGTGCAGTAAAGGGAGCAGTCCACTAGAAAGGTTAGTCAGGGCTGAACCTGTTGTCTAGGACCTGAGTGGTGTCCAGAAGGACTGGACCAGCTCTCTCGTTTACCCAGGACAAAGAAGTAAACTCCAAGAGTTAATAGGCTGACCTCCTGTTCAAGCTGCATGGACAAATCAAGCTACAAGAGGCCTTTCCTGAAACTACCAAGCTGACAAGTTCCAGCTGGACTTGCTTAAGACCCTGTTGTTAGTCTCTGCTGGAGTGAGTCTTGACTCCAAAGTGTTGTTCCTGAGATCATGGAACCATCAGCTGTATCTGGCTGAATGTTTTCTACCACCTCTGAAAACCTGGAACTTAGAAATGTTTTGGCTCCAAAGACCTCCGGGGGCCTGGAACACCTTATTAAGCCAGGCTGATGGGGCATGTTGCCACTGGGTTAGAGATCCAGGTTTCTCCCACTTGGAGTGTTTCTACAGCAGGAAATACAATTCAGCAGGACCTCACAGAAAAGGTATCCCATCTTGTGGACCCCATTTGCCCACAGCTTTCAGCCTCGATCTGCTGGAAGAATCGGAGCTTCCAAAAAATGCCAAAGTGCAAAAAAAGAAATCTTGAATAGGCATAGGTACCAAAAATATCTGGCTGGCCCACTCACAGATTTTCTGGCAAAAAAACAGCAGGTTCATTGATGGCTGCAGCTTGCTGCCTTGCTTCACTGAAGATTTTGCACTTCCAATTTTTAAACTGAGTCCCAAGGTATAACGTCCGACTGGGTCGAACCTGGTTTCTGTATCTGACCTGCGCACCAGGCTTGGTGGCCTCAGATCACGTGTAGGTCCTAATCTACCACAACCAGTTGACCACATTTAATTCTTTAAAAATGTATATCCTGGTTCCCCTTATTGCATTGTTGGTGTAATTATATTTATTAAAACTTATTCTATCTTTCCAAATTGCTTTGGGGTTTTCTTGTGTTGTGCTTTGACTTTATTACTGTTCTGATATTGCATAAATACTTTACACATTGCCTCTGAGTTAAGCCTCTCTGCTCTGTGCTATAGATACTAGTGGGTTCAGCTCAGGTTAGTTTAGTGACTTTGGTGGTTCACCCTGACATTGATTGTGTTTGTTGCTTAAGATGAGTGGTCACCCCTCTTTTAACTAACAACCCAATTTCTTAGATCCAGTCCTGCTGGACTCCTCAAAGGTTGCAGACAACAGGTCCAGTCCGCTTCTGATCTTCTGAAAGTCCAGAAAGTGTTTTTGGGAGAGTTCCTGGGCATTTCACATTTAGGCCTGGCCCCAGCTTTTGGGTGGGGGTAGTCACTCCCTAACCAATGGAGTAAACGTTTCTGAAGGCAACCCTACTGTCTTTTTCAGTTGTTTCTCTTTGCATTACCACAAACAATCCCACAGTGCCCCTCACCCTTAAAAGTCAAGATGGTAAACCCTTTTCCCTTTGTTAGAGCCAATGTTGTGGCCCAAGAAATAAGCAATCATCTCCTCTATGGTCACTCATAACCAGTTCTGGGGGTAATTTACCTCCCACTGGGTATGATGCCAACCTGACCATCGGATTAAAGGCTAGACCTTTCCAGGTGTCATCTAAAGTTTGCTTGTGACAGGCAAGTCCTTTGTATTCTGATTTTCCTTCAAGGGGAAGAAAACACCTCTCCAAACTCAGGCATTTGTCTCTGCTGTGGGAGCAGTTTTCATATCTCTTTCACACCTCATTGAGGTCGAGTTTAGCTGGGCAGTTGCTTGAGAGCTAATGCAAATTAGCCTCCAGCTACTTCAGAAAGGGTAAGTAAAGGTAACTTTTAAAAGTTGCATTCAAAATATTTAATTAAAATCTGACTTCACCATTAGACTGGACCTTTAATAAATACTAGCAGCCCATCCCGATGTTGTCCGGGAGCAATCAGGCTCTCAAACATCACCGCTCCTCCCCCCGCTCAGGCTCTCAAACATAACCGCTCCTCCCCGCGCTCAGGCTCATAAAAATCACCGCTCCTCCCCGCGCTCCTGCACGCTGCAACCCCACACTCACCTACCTCAGCCCACCGCGGGCGCCGCTGCTCCTCAATTCACCCCTCCTGTCCGCTCCACTCTACCAAATCACTGCTCCTGTCCACTCCATGCTGCCAAACTTCACCGCTCCTGTCCGCTCCACGCTGCAAGCCCACCACGGGCGCCGGCGCTCCTCAGCCTCTGCAAACTTCACCGCTCCTCCCTGCGCTCCTGTCTGCCGCTCCTCCCCGCGCTGATGTCAGCACGCACGTCGTTAGTGCACACGGCCGGCGCTACTTCCAAGGGACTACTTTTTTTTATCGTCAATTTTTTAAATAACGTTGTTTTTTTTATTTATATAGCCTATGTCCATCTGCAGACCCTCACGATTCCAATGATGTATCGGGTGTGTGGATTGGCGCTGTGGTTCCCGAGTTTACCCGCCTCAAAAGGTTCAAAGTTCTTGCTTTATTATAGTAGTATAGATACAAATATGTCTTTGAATGTAGTCTGTCACTGGTGTTGGTCAAAAGTTATACATTAAAGCGTGTTATTTTTACTCTTCCTTTTCCTAAGTGCCTTTTAAAGTCTGATCAGTCATAATGCCATTTGGGCATAGTCACTGGTCTAACATGCCATTTGAAACATGATCTACTCTGAAATATTATGCACCCTACCCTGGCGGAAGCATAGTGAACTTAGGGGTGACATTTTAATATTTAAAATCAGGTCTTCATACCTGTCAAAATTATGACTTTGACAGGTCTGTGTAGTATGGTTCAATCTTCACCCCACTGTAGAAAATGACATAATAGGTGCTGCAGTTTACAAGTGGCTTTTAACTTTTCACGACCTAGATGTAATTCTGCACAATATACTATAGGAATGTTAAATGTGCCAATCAGATTTTAAGCCAATTTTGACAAGTTTTAGAGGTCAGAGAACATACACTAGGCACTGTATAGCACTGGACAGTAGCATCCAAGTGGTAGAGTTCAAGATTACCAACAGGTGAGTTAAAAAAAGTCAAAAACTGGGGGCCACCCCCACATAGGGGGCATTTTGAACAACTATCATCTGAACAGAATAGAACTGGAATATCCTCCCTCCATTCAGCTTGCCTCATTTCATAGAGCGTGTATTATCACTGGTCAACTTGAGCGTCTAATACTATCACATTGGTGAATGCACTTGTGGGTAATTGGGTTGTGGGCTGTATGGGGGTAACCCCTGTTCAAGCAACAGCCTCACGCTCTGTAAGGGTGAACCACAAATAGTCATTAAAGCAACCTGTGCTTAACCCTTGGTAGCTGGACACAAAAGCAGTCAGGCTTAACTTGGAGGCAACGTGTAAAGTATTTTTGCAGCACACAAACAGTAACTAAGTGAAAACACAACACAAGAAAAACCTCACACCAATTTAGAAGAATACAGCAAAATTCAATACATTATTTGATATGAAAACAACAAAACTGGAATCAGTAGAACCAGAGTTCTGAGTTATGAAAGTTTAAGGGAAAAACTAGCAACTAAAAGCTGAAAGTGCCAAACGCGGACATCTAGCTGTGCAAGATCGGGTTAAAGTCAGTAAATATGGCCTACCTTGAAGGAGCACAAGTAGGATACAAGAAGTGGATTTGTCCCAGTCGGTGCTTACCTTTGCACTTAAAAAAATTCTGAAGAAAATTTTCAGAGTAGGTAAAGTTCAGAGAGGCAGGCTACAGGCTTAGTCTCTTTTTTGGTAGTCAAAAATCTCCGGTGGGACGAGGCAGGAGGCAAGAGTCCCAGGAGGCTGGATACCCCACTGGCAAAGGACTTCTGAACAGGATTTGCTGCTGCTCAGGAGAATGTAGCTTGAGCTGCCACAAAGTCAGGCCAACCAGTGATGCACCTTGGGCGGATAGATGAGCAGGTTGGTCCCAGTCTTCTCTCAGCTCTCAGAGCAGTTTTTAGCCAAAAACATTTCTAAGACCCAAGTTTGGGATTTTGACTATCTGGGCACCTTTAGCATCACAACCAAGGACCCAGAACTGGAGGGTCACCATTTGGGCAGTTAGGACTCACTTAGGCTGAGTCCAGGGAAAGGGTTCAAGATAGTTGGAACCCTTTATGTCCCTGAGGCTCTGATCAGGTGGCCAGCCAACTAGCCCTTGGAGTCACTCTGCAGTCCTGGGTTCAAGCGATGAAACGGGTCAAGGCAGGCCTCTGAGGGTTTAAGGCAATCTCCAGGTAGTAGCAATGTAGTCCTTCCAGGTACAGCAAAGCAGTCCAATATGGTGCACAGAAGGCCACAGCAGCAGGTACGCCAATGAGAGTTTTTCTGCAGATCCAGAAAATGATATAAAGAGTGAGTCTGAGGCCGACCTTTCAATACATGGTGTCTTCTTTGAAGTAACAGATGTTTCTAGAGAATTCCCTTTGAAGTGCTTGTAGTTTCCTAACTCCCCTTCCATGGCTCCAAGTTGGCTACATGGACAATGTGACGGTAACAATTCCTTTGTGTGGAGGTTGAGCACAGCCTATTTAGTTGCAAGTGGGAAAGTGCCCTACCCCATCACCCCGTTGTGATGGTTCATGGCTCATTCAGGCACACCTAATCCATCTATTGTGTGGCTGTCTGGGAGGACTTAACAAAAGTCTAACTGCTATCTACACCCAGTCATTTGCCCTAGGCGCGGTTGCAGGTACCAAATAGTAAGGGCAGGAATATTCTAACTTTCTAAAAGTGGCATTTTCAAAACTGTATGTTAAAATCCAACTTAACAATTGAAGAGGATTTTAATTACAATTTCACAGACCCCACACCTAAAATTTTACCAGTTCCCAATCAAATGTCAGCACTTATTAATTGTAATAAGTCTAGCCAAATTATCCTAAGGGTCAGATTGGCCCCACAGGAGTGAAAATCAAATGTAGGCATTTTTCAATACCAGGATATGTAAAACTGAAAAGTATGTGTCGACCCTTTTAATTGCAATGCACCCTGCCCTAAAGGCTAAAAAGTGCCTACCTTAGGGGTCACTTATAAAAGATGGGTTTGAGGCTCAGCACAGAAGTCATATTGGCAAATCAAATTTGCATTGTAAAACTGTATTCAGGCTGCAGTTGCAGGCCTGGCACATTTTGTAAGGGGCTGCTTAAGTGGGTGGCACAATAGGAGTTGCAGGACCACAAGTAGCATTTCATTTATAGGCCCTGGGTATATAGTATATGTGAGAAATTGAGTTACTGGTTTAGGTGAGTGAAACCCTACTTGAGCCGCTATCACAATCCTTGCCAGTGTGAGACATAAGCAACCCCCAACTTAACCTGAGCTCAACCCTCTGGTAGTTTGGCACAGAGCACTTAGGCTTAACTTAAAGGCAATGTAAAGAATGTATGCAGCACTTTAAACAGTAATAAAGAGAAAACATAACTCAAGTAGACTCATCAAAAAACATAGAGCTAAATGTAATACACAAACTAAGACCAAAACAACAAAAAAACAATCAGCACAACCAGAGATATGTGATTTTAAAATTTTATGTGAAAGTGATGGCCCATCCAAGCCCACCTAAGCAATCTATTGTCAGTGGCTGTTTAGGAGGATGCACAAAGCCCAACTGTCAGCTACAGTCCATGTAACCCACAAAGAGACTGCGGGCACTAAATGGCTAAAGAAGACGATGCCTACTTACTAAAAGCTGAAATTTCAAAATTGTAATTAAAAATCTGACTTTTCCATGAGAGATGATTTTACATTGCAATTCCAAAGACATCTTACATGACCTGGTTCCTGTTCCCATTTGGAAGTTACAGCTTATTAAATATAATAAGGTAACTCCAATGTTATCCTATGGGAGAGGTAGCCTTGCAGTAGTGAAAAATTAATTTATGAGTTTTTTACTGACAGGACTTTAAAACTTAAATGTACATGTATGGCTTTTAAATGCACTACACTATTCAGGGGCTAACCTAGGGTTCAAGTAGATGTACTAAAAAGAAGGTTTGGACCTTCAAAAGTTTTATTTTGTCAGATTGAAAAGGCAGTTTAAAACTGCACATCTAGGCTGCATTGGCATACTTGAGACATGTCAAAATGGCTACATAAGTGGTTGGCACAATCAGTGCAGCAGTCCCACTAGTAGCATTTAATTTACAGGCCATGGGCTCAGGTAGTGGCACTTTACTAGGGACTTACAAGTAAATTAAATATTCTAATTGGGTATAAGCTAAATCTGCCATGTTTTAATGAGAGACCACAAGCACTTCAGGACTGGTTAGCAGTGGTAATGGGTACAGAATCCCAAAGCCAGCAATAACAAAGTCAGCAAAAGAAGTTGGGGTAAACCCAAGCCAAGGATGCCAGGTCAAACAGTATACCACTCTACAAGTGATATCTTCAGAGAGATGGAGATCTTAACCCACAAGTTACTTGAATGGGGTTATCCCAAATGCTTGATTAGACGAATTGCTAAGAGAGTCAGGTACTGCCTATTTGAGACCTTACTATCTCAGGCAAAACAGGAATTGCAATAGGTCTGCGTTACTACTTTCTTTCCAAGTTTGAACATCTCCAAAATCACTAAAAACACTGACATATTTCGGCAGCTGGGGACCTTGCAACTGAGCAAAAAGAACTTAAAAGAACATATTGTTCACACAGCCATACCATCTCCCAGACCAGTCCACACCATTACTGAGTGTTGTGTCTTTGGCCCACGAAAGGGCACCTCAAACGCCGACAACATAGTGTGTGTCCTTTTTGCATTGAGATGAAGGAATTTACACATCAGCATTTCACTACATCTTTGTGATTTTTCTCAAATGCAGTACTGTCAATGTAATATATGTGATTGTATGTCCATGTAACCTACTGTACATTGATCAAACCACAATAAAATAAGGATTTGAATATGACAGCTTAGGATTCACATCAGAATAAAGGTCCTTACTGACCCTCTTGGGTCACATTATTTGAGCTTGCACATTGCAAGGATGACTTACAGTGGCAAGTGATCATCACTATTTCTACCCTAAGAGAGGAGGCTACATCAAATCCTTATTAAACAAGGGTGAATTGTGCTGGATTCTTCAGTGGACACTATACACACATGCCATTATTGGGCGTAAGATTGGATATCCTTGAATTAAAATTAACTCTCCTCATACATTACACTATATGGACTCTTAAATCTTGTTGCTCTTGCCCTTTTGGTTCTTTTCAAAATGTACATATGTTTTATTGAACTGTCTCACAGTTTATACTGTATTGGCCAGAGTATTTTGGTGTAAGTGTACTTATGCTTTTTTGATTTAGTTGTGTTAATGTTTTTTAAACCATTCCATAATGGCGCCCACTACTCCTCACTTTTAAGTCTCTGGGCCTAGTCTGTCTTCAGTTTCTCATTTCAGTGCTTAGCCCTTCCGCTCTTTCTATCACCTACATTAACCAGCATGCTGCCCTCTCACACTCCCCCTTGGTAACTAATTGTCCTAAAAAGACTCTGTGCTGCCAGTCAGTGCTACCAGCGCATATCCATTTTTAAGAAGATCCGAACCCAGTGAAGGCGTGTAGAACTCAACCTTGAGACACAGACCCCACATGTGCTTCTCACTGCAGGCTGATTGGACCCCCCTATGGGTATCCAGCATATTTCCATCTCAGATCAGTGCCTCTGGTACTATTGAACACTCTCTCTTACACCAGAATTACCCATATTGAGGATTTTAAGTGGCTCCTCTTTCCATTTCTTTTTATGTAGGCAATTCACCATCAATCTGTTATGAGGCCTGTCTCTGTTAACAACTGCATTACCTTTCATAATGTAAGTGCGGTCTCATGAGTATTGCCTATGCCTTGTACTGGCTCTCTTTTCTTTTCATTACCCTCTGATTACCCTTTCTGTATTATTGTTTCGGCTCTTTCTCTGGCTCAGTGTATCCCACTGAGTCCTGATGATGATCCAGCGATTTTTATTGGGTTTGAAACGCTGTTGACTTTAAAACACACACCTTATATGATTGTTGAGAACTTGTTGTATTGGGCTTTGCTGACTTGTGTTTGTTGATACACTTGTTAATCACTATTTATCACTTGAGTGTATCATCTCAAAAGAGAGCACCAAGCATTTTTGTTTTGCACCAATATTCACTGCGTCACCAAGTGCCTTGAAATTGTTTTTCATAAACTCTTTTTAATAAATTATATTCGCCATTTGATTCTTTGTCAGTAAAGTATATGTTTATCAAAGTGAGCACAAGCACTTTAGCACTGGTTAGCAGTGGTAGAGTACACAAAGTTCTAAGGCCACCAAAAACGAATTTCAGCATCCTAGCCACACGTAATGTAATCTGTTTGAAAGTATGTAGTAGTTTGGGAAGTTGAGAGCCCGGGACCGTATGTGGTATTACTAAGGAGGAACTACAACAGGGTGTCCTTATCACACTCGTAGAACTTACTAAACAGCCTGGGTAGATGCCTAGGAACACATGGCATTTATTTATTTGTCGCAATCACTATTAACCAGGAGCTCTAAGTAAAGAGAACTACCTATGCCCAGAGAACTCCATTAGGAATAAGGAAATCTTACTGCTGCATACTTTCAAACAACTTACATTACATGGTCCTGGAGAGTGGCACAATCTCCCATTGGCCACCCCTAGTATTAGTTCAAAATTGTGGTGTCTTGAAGAAGGTGAACTAGAAAATATTTGTATTGTCCACCGAAATGTACATTGACTGTTCTATGGGAAATCCTAGCCCAACACACAACAGAATTGACACAGAAGACCTTTTCCCATTGAATTTTCTGGTGTATATGTGGAGTGGCTAGGATTGGAATGAGTGTTATGTATGAGCAGATGAGTCTTTACGTAAAAGTGAGTGGAGTGTAGGATGGGGAAAAAATAATCATACAAGTGGAAAAGCAATTATTTTAATATTGTGTTTTACAAAAATGATTTTATGGAAAGTTTTGTAACTAAGTCTTTTGAACTATGTCTTTTTGACACAGGAATAGGAACTAGTAAAGATTTGATGACTATGTAAACTGTTAAAAGAATACTGTGAATATATGATTAAAAAGCACTGAAGTATATGTTCACTAATGAAAAAAGAAAGTAAGAAATAAAAAATATGCAAATGTGTTTATGATTATATTGTTTAAAATGGTTTTCGGCCAGAGCACGTTGCACTTAAGGCTTTAGTAGAAGAAATGCAGGTCTAGTGGGGTACTCTGTACTTTTTATAGGTTTTGTATTTCCTCTTGATCCCAGACCTAGAAGCAATTAATAGGGGGTACCTCGTTTCCAGGCAAATATGCTTTTGGCTCATAGCTCAGTGTTTCTAGAGACTCCGGTAATCACTCAAAAGAACCAATTTCCCACCAAACTTTAAACCCAACACCAGATCCTCTAAAGGTTGCTCTCTCAGGCAAGAAGGGTTTGTTTAGGTCCACATACCATTGGAACACATTGGTATGATCACCCACTGACCAAAACAATAACGATCATTAAATAAGACCACTAACCAAAAAGGAAGAATAAATGACAATATAACAACTACTAGCCTACTAAAAGCCAGACATTCTTAGCAGAAAAATAAAAACCTATTGCCCAGCACAGAATACTATCAATGAAAAACGTACGAGAATTTTTAGTCCAGTGCATAAGCAATATAATCCTGGTCCAAACTGACATTTTCACATGCCAAAAGGTGGAGCCGCAACCAACCAAAATGTATTTCATGTTTATGGATGGATCATTCTATCCCAAATGAAGGGCCTTTAATCCACAAACATCTTCTTTGTAAACATTTACGCCTTTGGTACATGAAGGTTGTTTGGAAAAGAGGGGGGGTTATGTTAAAAGTGCGTGTCATCAGTTTCACCTGTGATTTATGTTGATGTGCGGATTTTACAGAAAACACAAAAATCGTCATTGCAATTTGTGGGCGCAAGAAAATGTACCTTTCGCCGGACTTTGTCAAGGCAAAATTGTACCCACTTCCCCTCAAAACTGACCCAATTTCTTGTCTCAGATTTCTAGTTGCAGAGTGATGTCAGTTCTGAAGGGGTGGGTCTAGCTGAACTGGACATCAGGGTGTGAGTGGGTGGAGTGGGGGAAGGGTTGGGGCAGAGAGGGTGAGGATTGGGGCTGTGGTGGCCATGGTGCTACATAAATTGCAGCTTGCAGAAAAAATGGTTTCTAGCTGAAACAGATAAAAGTTACTAAAGTACAGCAACATGTATTGCTGCACAGTCGAATGACCTTCGCTAAAATTGACAGGCCACCTTTCAGTTACTCTTTGCTGTTTGGTTGTTAAACTGAGACTGAGGTGATACATTTGCCAGAACAGTTTTAAAAGGTGCAAAAAATATGAAAAATTAAGTATAAGTATCACAAAATGTGCGGCATTAGACCGCATAATTTGCCTTTTCGTGCTGCATAATTGAGTACCTTCAGCATAATTCTCATGGCATTGCATACCATGTCCTTCCCCTCTGTTTACTGTTGTCACAAAGAGCCACCAATCCTACCCCATTGATATGAAAGGAAAAAAATAACATTTACAGCCTTTCTACATTATGAAACATGTTCTACCAGAGGTTGCAGGTGACTTCCGTGGAAACAGGCACCAGCGCGTGTAACTCTCTGCTCTTTCCCAAGCAGAGAAACCAGCCAGCCCCACAGACCTCCTCAGGCACAGAAACATGCCAGCCCCCACAGACCTCCCCAAGCACAGAAACCTGGCAGCCCAACATACCTCCCCAAGCACAGACACCTACCAGCCCCACAGAAATCAGGCAGAGAAACATGCCAGTCCCAAAGACCTTCCCCAGGCAGAGAAACCTGCCAGTCCCTTAAGTGTTGGTCGTGCACTGCCTTGTAGATAAGGTTCCTTCTATGTTAGCTCCGTCTTACTGTGCACCTGGGACTCACTTCCCACCAGAAGTGTGTATACTGCAGTTTAAGTTGCAGCCCTATAACCTATAAGGCTGTCTCCCTGGGCACTAGTTCTGCTGCTGAGTCAACTCAGCGAAATATTTGTATACACGAGATATACCGTGTGCAAAAAGACTTTTGTCCAAAGTTCTTTGAAGATTCAATTATAGCTTTATTGCTTGATTATTCGATGTTTTGATTACATCTATTTTGGGTTTCTTCTCAAAATTCTATCATTGATTCCCATATGATACATTGCCATTATGCCCAATGCATTTCGGCGTTAACCTGCCAGTCCCACATACCTCTCGAGGCGGAGAATCCTGCCAGTCCCACAGACCTCCCAGTAAGAGAAACCTGCCAACCCCACAGATCTCTCCAGGCACAGAATCTGCCTTCCCCACATACCACTCCAGGCAGAGAAACCTGCCAACCCCAGACCTCCCCGGAGACAGAAACCTGCCAGTACCACAGACCTTGAATCAGAGAATCCAGCCAGTCCCACAGATCTCCCCAGGCACAGAAACTTGCTAGCCCCACAAACCTCCCCGGGCACATAAACCTGCCAGTCCCACAGACCTCCCCAGGTACAGAAACCTTCCAGCCCCACAGACCTCCCCAAGCACACAAACATGCCAGTCCCATGGCACTCCATAGGCACAGAATTTTCCATCCCCACATACTTCTTCAGGCAGAGAAACCTGCCAGCCCCACAGACCTCCCCAATCAAAGAATCCTGCCAGGCCCACAGACCTCCCCAGGCAGGGAAACATCCCAGCCCCACAGACCTGACCTGACATCGTCAGAGACGGTCGCTCCACCCGCCGCGTGGCTCCTCCTTGAGTCACCCTGTCTCCCTGCTCCCACCGCTCGACGCCGCTCCTGAAGACGTGACCCCTGTGCCTTCTCTGGCTGTTCCTCTGTGCCAGTTGTGCTTTGTGCTACGATCCCCTGTGCCTTATCTACTTTGTTTCTCTGCGCCAGTTGTGCTCCTGTACCAGTTTCCCCCCGTGCAGTTACCCTGACTGTGGTTTGTTATTCCTCCACTCCTCTGTACCAGTTGTACTGTTGTGCCTTTTTCCCCGTGTTGTTTTTTCCTTCACCCCCCGTGTGGTGACCCTGGTTGAGTGTGTCCTGTATTGCCGCCGTTTTCTCCCGCCTTCTGCCGTCGCACTCCGCTCCCAGCTCCCTGCCGCTGTTCCGCTGTGGCCCCGCCCCCTTCTTGCTTAGCACCTCTCCCCTTCCTTTCCCATTTGCCACCCCGCTCCCGCCTTCCAGCTGCTCCTCCCTCCCACTGGACACTTAAGGCGCCTCCATGCGACTGGGAGCGGTGACCTGACCTGACATGGTCAGAGACGGTCGCTCCACCCGCCACGTGGCTCCTCCTTGAGTCACCCGGTCTCCCTGCTTCCACCGCTTGACGCTGCTCCTGAAGGCGTGACCCCTGTGCCTTCTCTGTCTGTTCCTCTGCGCCAGTTGTGCTTTGTGCTGCGATCCCCTGTGCCTTATCTACTTTGTTTCTCTGCGCCAGTTGTGCTCCTGTACCAGTTTCCCCCGTGCAGTGACCCTGACTGTGGTTTGTTATTCCTCCGCTCCTCTGTGCCAGTTGTACTGTTGTGCCTTTTTCCCCCGTGTTGTTTTTTCCTTCCCCCCGTGTGGTGACCCTGGTTGAGTGTGTCCTGTATTGCCGCCGTTTTCTCCCGCCTTCTGCCGTCGCACCCTGCTCCCTGCCGCTGCTCCCCTGTGGCCCGCCCACTTCTCGCTTAGCACCTCTCCCCTTCCCTTCCCATTCGCCACCCCGCTCCCGCCTCCAAGCTGCTCCTCCCTCGCTCCTCCCCCCCTACTCTCCATTTATGGCAGAGTCCGCACGTACGTGCAGCGGGTTCGCCGATTGTGCGCCAAAGGCAAGCCAAAGGCAAGCCAAAGGCAAGCCCGTCTACGCCCGTCTGTGCCTGGACCGCTCCCAGCGCCAGACCCCCTGGCCCCCGCAGAGGCCAGCCCACCCACCGGACCTACGACGCAGCCACCCTCAACGCACTCAACACCGGCCGGGTCCTTGGCTGCCACCGAGCCACCCCGGGATGCACCCACGGACCCTTCACCTGCCAATCCTGCAAGTTCTCCTGCATCCGGACCTGCACCGCACCCGCCAAGCCGAGCACCAGCGGCAGTCACCTGAAGTGCATCCTGCTTAACACCCGCTCCGTCCACAGACATGCCGTCGAACTCTGGAACCTCCTCGACACCACATCTCCAGACGTCACCTTCCTCACGGAAACCCGGATGAACGCCTCCTCAGCGCCCGACATCGCCATCGCCATCCCGGACGGATACAAGATCACCAGGAGGGACCGCATCAACCAGACAGGAGGAGGCATCACCATCATCCACAAGAACACCATCTGCATCACCACCAACACCGACGACACCCTCCCAACCGCCGAACACCTGCACTTCCAGAAACACACCGATCCCAAGACCACCCTCAGAGGCACCCTCATCTACAGACCCCCGGGACCACACACACAATTCAGCGAAGACATCGCAGACTTCATCAGCCCGCACGCCCTTTGCTCCGTCGACTACATCCTCCTAGGGGACCTCAACTTCCA
Source organism: Lissotriton vulgaris (assembly GCF_964263255.1). Taxonomy (NCBI): domain Eukaryota; kingdom Metazoa; phylum Chordata; class Amphibia; order Caudata; family Salamandridae; genus Lissotriton; species Lissotriton vulgaris. Next base: position 1,451,238,001 of record NC_141691.1, read on the forward strand.
CCTGGAGAACAACAATGACAGAAACACCACCACCCTGCTGGACAACCTCGCCAACCTCGGACTCAAGCAACTGGTAAACACCCCCACCCACTATGCCGGCCACACGCTTGAGCCCGTCTTCTCATCCAGCAAGCACATCTCCTTCAGCCACTCCACCGGACTCCACTGGACCGACCACAGCTGCATCCACTTCAGCTTCAGAAGAGCCACGACCCACCACCACCCGCAACAGGTTCCCCGCCGGAGCTGAAGCAAGATCACCGCCGAGCAGCTCACCGCCTCCCTCAGCCAGAACACTCCCACCAGCACAACTGACCCAAACGAAGCAGCCAGCAACCTCACCAAGTGGCTGACCGCCTGCGCCAATGACCTCGCACCACTAAAGAGCCCTCCCAGCAGACCCGGCAGCAAGAAAACCCCCTGGTTCACCGACGAACTCAAGGACTCCAAGAAGAACTGCTACACCCTTGAGAAAGCCTGGCGGCTCGACCAGACCACAGACAACAGGACCGCCCTCAAGCACGCCACCCGCAAACACCATCAGCTGATCCGCGCCACCAAGAAGACGGCACTCAAAGAACGACTGGACAACAACGCCCACGACAGCAAGGAACTCTTCAGCATCGTCAAAGAGTTCTCCAACCCCAGCGCCGGAAACAACGACATCACTCCCTCGCCAGACCTCTGCAACTCACTCACCTTGTTCTTCCACCGCAAGATCGCCAACATACACAACAGCTTAGATGCACAGACCACGCACCCTACCACCGAACCAACGCCCGCCACCGCCACCCTCTGCAACTGGACCCCAACCAGCACCGAAGACACCATCCGCACGATGAACTCCATCCACTCCGGATCACCAACCGACCCCTGCCCACACCACGTCTTCAACAAAGCCGACGCCATCATCGCACCCCATCTCCGGGACATCATCAACTCCTCCTTCCACACCGCCACCTTCCCGGAGAGCTGGAAGCACGCTGAGATTACCGCCCTCCTGAAGAAACCAATGGCGGACCCCACTGACCTCAAGAACTACCATCCCATCTCGCTCCTTCCTTTTCCTGCCAAAGTCATCGAGAAGACCGTCAACAGACAGCTCGCCGCCTTCCTCGAGACGAACGGATCCCTCGACCCCTCGCAGTCCGGGTTTCAGGCCAACCACAGCACCGAGACCGCCCTGATCGCAGCCACCGATGACATCAGAGCCCTGATCGACAACGGGGAAACAGCGGCCCACATCCTCCTAGACCTCTCTGCGGCGTTCGACACTGTCTGCCACCGCACCCTAGTGCAGCGCCTCAGCAACATCGGAATGAAGGAGAAAGCACTGGAGTGGATCATCTCGTTCCTCACCGGAAGAACCCAGAGAGTCCGCCTCCCCCCGTTCAGATCCGAGGCCACCGAAGTCATCTGCGGCGTACAACAAGGATCTTCACTCAGCCCAACCCTCTTCAACGTCTACATGAGCCCCCTCGCAGCCATCGCACGCCAACACAACCTCAACATCATCTCCTACGCCAACGACACCCAACTGATCCTCTCCCTCACCAACGACCCCGCCACCGCCATAGCCCGCCTACACGAAGGGATGAAAGACGTCGCCGACTGGATGAAGAACAGCCGCCTGAAACTGAACTCAGACAAGACGGAAGTCCTCATCCTGGGATCATCACCCTCCGCCTGGGACGACTCCTGGTGGCCCCCTGCCCTGGGAACCGCCCCCAAACCAACGGACCACGCACGCAACCTGGGCTTCATCCTGGACTCTTCCCTCTCGATGACTAGACAAGTCAACGCCGTTTCCTCATCATGCTTCAAGACCCTGCGCATGCTCCGCAAGATCTTCAGATGGATCCCCACTGAAATCAGGAAGACCGTCACCCAGGCACTCGTCACCAGCCGATTGGACTACGGGAACACCCTCTACAGCGGAACCACAGCCAAACTTCAAAAAAGACTCCAACGCATCCAGAACGCCTCCGCGCGACTCATCCTGAACATCCCCGACAAAGCCACATCACTGGACACCTGAGAGACCTACACTGGCTCCCCGTCAGCAAGAGAATCACGTTCATACTCCTCACCCATGCACACAAGGCTCTCCAGGACCTGGGCCCCAAGTACCTCAACAGCGCCTGACCTTCTAGGCGCCCACCCGCCAGCTACGATCGACCAGCCACGCCCTCGCCACCGTACCACGCATCCGCAGAGCCACCGCCGGAGGAAGATCCTTCTCTTACCTGGCAGCCAAGACTTGGAACTTCCTCCCCACCCACCTTCGGAGAACCCAAGACCATCTCTCCTTCAGGAAGCAGCTCAAGACCTGGCTGTTCGAGCAGTAACATACCTCTCTCCCCTAGCGCTTTGAGACCCTCCCGGGTGAGTAGCGCGCTTTATAAATGTCGTGATTGATTGATTGATTGATTGATTGATTGATTGACCTCCCCAGGCCCAGAAACCTGCCAGCCCCACTGACCTCCCTGGGCACAGAAGCCTGCCAGCCCTACAGACCTCTCTGGGCATAGAAACCTGCCAGTTCCATTGACCTCCCCGGGCACAGAAACCTGCCAGCCCCACAGACATCCCCGGGCACAGAAGTCTGCCAGCCCCACAGACCTCCGCAAGCACAGAAACCTGCCATTCTCATAGAAATCTGCCAGCCCCACAGACCTCTCTGGGCACATATTCCTGCCAGTCTCTCAGACCTCCCCAGGCAGAGAAACCTGCCAGCCCCACAGACCTCCCCAAGCACAGAAACCTGCCATTCTCATAGAACTACACAGTCACAGAAACCTGCCATCCCCACAGACATCCCAATGCAGAGAAACCTGCCAAACCCACAGATCTCTCTGGGCACAGAATCCTGCCAGTCTCACCGACCTACACAGGCACAGAACCCTGCTATCCCCTCAGACCTCCCCTGGCAGAGAAACCTGCCAGTCCCACTATCCTCTCTGGGCACAGAAACCTGCCAGCCCCACAGACCTCTCCGGGCACAGAAACCTGCCACCCCACAGACCTCTCTGAGCACAGAAACCTGCCAGCCTCAAAGACCTCCCCGGGAAGAGAAACCACCCAGCCCCACAGACCTCCCCAGGCACAGAAACCTGCCAGTCCCAAAGACCTCTCTGGGCACAGAAAACTGCCAGACTCACAGACGTCCCCAGGCAGAGAAACCAGCCAGCCCCAGAGACCTCCCAGGGAACACAGAAACCTGCCAGCCCCACATACCTCCCGGGGCACAGAAATCTGCCAGCCCCATAGACCTCCCCAAGCACAAAAACCTGCGAGTCCCACAGATCTTCACAGGCACAGAAACCTGCCAGTCACATGAAACTCAGGCAGAGAAACATGCCAGTCCAACAGACCTCCCCAGGCAGAGAAACATGCCGGTCCCGCAGACCTCCCCAGGCACAGAATCTGCCATCCCCACAGACCTCTCCAGGCAGAGAAACCTGCCAGCGCTGCAGGCATCCCCAAGCAAAAAATCCTGCCATCCCCACAGACCTCCCCAGGCAGAGAAACCTGCCAGTCCCACAGACCTCCCCAGGCAGAGAAACCTGCCAGTTCCACAGACCTCCCCAAGCAGAGAAACCTGCCAGCCCCACAGACCTCTCCAGGCAGAGAATCCTGCCGGTCTCACAGACCCCTCCAGGCAGAGAAATCTGCCAGTCCCACTGATCTGCCCAGACACGGAAACCTGTCAGCCCAACAGACTTCCTATGGCACAGAACCCTGCCTGTCCCACAGACCTCCCCGGGCACAAAAACCTAGCAGCCCCACAGACCTCCCCAGGCACAGAAACCTACCAGTCCCACAGACCTCACCGCCGGGGCACATGAGAGCGTTTTTCTATTTTTGTTCTGTGGCCAAAATAGAATAAGCTTACTATGGGCTAGTTATTGTTGCTATGTCAGTGCAAAATTAATTTGTTCTGTTTTTTACCAGGTGTTAAAGTGGATGTCTTATGGCACGAAGTTGTAGGTCTGTTGTTTTTCTAATGAGATAGATCCATAACTGAAATAAGAGGCATTTCTGGCATCTTCACAGTGGCATAAGATAAGCCCCCGCAGCCCCCTCGTGCAGGGTGGGCCATCAATATCCAGGGGGCCTCCTCTGCAAAAGTGGTAGGTGGTGGCCCGGGGAGGGGGCCCCCTCTGTGTACTTTGCAGGGGGGCCCCATCAACTTTCGTTATGCCACTGCCTGTTGGCAGCGGGTTTGTGCCTGGTTTAGGTTGTCACATCATGCCAGCGCCTCCTGCCCTCCTCGATTTTCCTCCTCAGCACTCCAACTGCATTCCAGGTGGTCTATTTGTGGGTCAGTTGATGTTAGTGTGCTGTCACCTCCATGACACTGATCTGGTTTTTCTGCGGACTGCACCCAGTCTTCTTCTCCCTCTTCTCCTTTCCCTTCCCTGTTGTTCGTTGCTAGTGGTCTGTGGGGGTTGTGGGGTTCATGTTGGTGTCTGAGCTCGGTCAGGGTGCATCCATGTTGCTACACGCTTTGGATTGTTTCTGGTGTGTTGTTCCTGTAGTTTTTACGGTGCATTTTCCCACCAGACACGTGGGATTTGCAGGCCTGTCTCTGGTTGTAGCTGCTTTTTGTACGCGATTGGCCTCATCGCAAGTTTTTTTTGTTCGCGTTTCGCATTTTTGCGGTGTGGTGTTGATTTTAACGCGGACATTTGACACGTTATTTGGAGACTATCGCATGGTACTGCCATGTTGAAAATGCTTGGTTAACATCGCATAATTTTCCTGCGATAGACTGCAATGTTGGAAGTTGGTTAAGTAACTTTTGCGATGGTTATCACACGTTCTTGGGAATATGCCCCGAAGTCTCATCTCTTGTCAGGTAATAGCATAACTTAGAACCATACAGTAACAAAGCCAAGGTCCTAGCTAAACACTATAACATGTTTTTGATTAACTAGAGGTTGTGAAGCGCCTCTATAAAGAAATTTAGTAACTGTTTGTTAAGCTTAAAATGGATGCTTTAGCTAAAACAAAACATCACAATCTTCCTGCCTAAATGGAGTACCATGCCTGGCGTTCTTTGTACCATAAAGAAACTTTAAGGTCAATTGTACATAAATAACTGGTACCTATGCATGTTTGCATGTATGAAAGTTCTCTGTGTTTCGACCTGGAGGAATCGGTAATAAACCCTTATCCCGCATTTTTTATCCCGCATACCATTAGCCCGCACACTATAATCCCGCAATTGCTTTCAGCCTGCATACCATTATACCGCATTTTTTTATAACGCATGTGCTTTTATCACGCATGCATTTACAATGAATTACGTTGTAAAGGCATGTATGATAAATGTGTAGGGTCATGCTGGGGGTAGTGTTTTAGGGTTTAGGGTAGTGTTGTAGTGTTTGCGTAGTGTAGGGTCATGCTGGGGGTAGTGTTTTAGGGAGTAGGGTAGTGTTGTAGTGTTTGCGTAGTGTAGGGTCATGCTGGGGGTAGTGTTTTAGGGTTTAGGGTAGTGTTGTAGTGTTTGCGTAGTGTAGGGTCATGCTGGGGGTAGTGTTTTAGGGTTCAGGGTTGTGTTGTAGTGTTTGCGTAGTGTAGGGTCATGCTGGGGGTAGTGTTTTAGGGTTTAGGGTAGTGTTGTAGTGTTTGCGTAGTGTAGGGTCATGCTGGGGGTTGTGTTTTAGGGTTTAGGGTAGTGGTGTAGTGTTTGTGTAGTGTAGGGTCATGCTGGGGTGTAGTGGTTTAGTGTAGTATTGTAGTGTTGTGTAGGGTCATGCTGGGGGTAGTGTATTAAGGTACTGTTGTAGTGTTTGTGTAGGGAAGTAAAGTGCTTAATGGTAGTGTTGGGGGGTCGTGCTGGGTAGTGTAAATGTAGTAAAAGGACTGTAGTGTAGGGTAGTGTTTGGTAGTGTATGGTAGGGTAGTGTATTTTCACTTACCTTTTAAACTTTTACAATGAGTATACTTTTAACATGCAGGCATGCGTGCTAAAGGCATATTCGTTCTAAAAGTTTTAGTTCTTTTAGTTTGCGGCCTAATAGTATATGCGGGATGAAAAATGTGGGATGATGGTAGGCGGTATGATAGTATGCGGAATAACGTCATATATTCGGAATCGGTAATCAACTCATCCATGACTAAAATATTTCAAAATGATTTTTCAGCATTTGTATTCATAAAAAATGATATCTCAAGCCATGTTAGACACCCCTAGGCCGGAGATGTTGTGCAACCAGTGCCCTGTAGTTTACTCCTATTGCTGCGGGAGCTGCCGGTACCATTTGTAACAAACAGATTCAACAAATATGGGATTCCTAAATCAAGAAATCTAAAAATGCCTCATAACCTGCTGTATTCAAGCTCCTGACAAACCAACGGGCGCACCTATCAAAGCTGAAGGAGGTAACCAATATTACAAGAGACGCCTTCACTATTTATAATACTCGTTCTCTTGAGTGTCTCATCCGATATCAGACAAAAAAGATCAATATAATCCGTGCCCTACACTGGGCACCAATAATACACTATGCAGAGTTTTCCAGATTGCGCGGTTTGGATTTCTGACGCCTGCCATTAAGGACCCAGTCAATGTGCATTTTTGGTTGTTTCGATTTAGCTCATTAGATTATAGTACTGCACTGAATGACCTCTGTTAGTATTAGTGAAACACACCCATTCTGCCCTGAAAATGTTATTAATGGCTCAAGACGCGAGTGCTTCCATTATAAGCCTGTAATGGTATAGCTGGAGCACCAATATGGTATATTACACCATACATAAAGGAGAAGTTAGTACAATGCACATCCTGGACTGAATTATTTGAGAGTGCTCTTAAGTGGGATGGTCATGGAAAAAGAGCCACAGTGAAGAAAAGTAAATGCCTGGGATCACATTTTTGTCAGGCTGTGAAGCCGGGGTTGAAGCCTGGTTTCCTGATTACATATTTTGATATTCAACCACTGGGTGGGTATTGGTTTCTTTCTCCCTTCTGCCCAGATGCCAATTTTATTATAGACCAACAGGCAAGTCAATTGCGCCTCCTGTACGAGGCCTTGATTGTTATTATAGATTGAACAAAAATGATGGCTTGTTAAAGCATATTCAAGACAGACGTTTGTACAGTTTGCATTCTGAACTGAATTACCTCAAGGTGCTCTCAAATTTGATTGTCAAAGAAAAGGAGACCCAGTGAAGAAAAGGAACTGTCCAGGGTCACACAGCTTGGTCAAGCTGGGAAGCTGGAAATTAAACCAGGTTCTTTTAGCCCAGGTATTGCCACTAATTTTTCCCTCATACCCCACAAATGTTTTTTGGTCTGTGGTGACAATCCCACTGACCTCTAATTTAGGTCTAGGTAGCATCTTCATAAATGTATCAGGCAGGAGATGAAGAGACTAAATGGGACTAAAGGCAGGTTTAGCTGTTGTCAGACAGACGCTCTGTTACAAATTATTATAACTATACATTCAGTAACTGGAAGGAGTATTACTCCTTCATCACATTCTATTGGCTCTATAGAGTATCATCCTGCCTTCTATGGAGATCTTCCAGTGCAACCCTCGAGCCACTACTTCACACCTGAAAAATACTCCCAATCATCACATGCTTAATCGTATATCTCATATGACATTGTATGTTACGTGCTTTGCATAGGGTTCATTTCTTTACGGACCGTCAGTGAAGGTGCGAGGGATGGGAGGGATGTGCTCACCTAGAGGGGACTTGTAATGAGGCTGCAGCACCTGCCTTTTGTACCTGTTGTCATTGTCTGATACGAGTGTTGAGAAGACCCTGGAAGCATGAGTTACCTTAGTCCTAGCGTGACTGTACTCGAGCTACTCCAACAGGAGTATGATGCAAAGAAACATTGTAGGGCAGAACCTTCTCCTCTCCAATAGTTTTAGCTGCTAGAAGCTCCCTCTTAATACCTGGGAGATTTAGGGCCCGATTCACAAGGGCCACCGCACTCGTGAGGGATTCTCCACACTTGTGGCGAAATCTTGCAATGAAAAGTCTCATGGTGGAGATTCCCCCCCCCCCCCCGCCCCCCCGAGTGCGGAGACTCCTCCATGACTGTGGGACCTCCGCCATGCGTGCAGAGGCCCTTTGTGAATCAGACCCTGAATGTTTAAGCAATACATCAGGATCAATGTAAATACCCAAAGTACGTACAACTTTGGAAAGAGTCAGAGGGGATTCCGTTACAAGCTTAGTTTGTAGTGGGACATGCATTGCAAACCGAATGCAAAGCTTTATTTATATTGATTTCTGCAGGAGGCTTATTTTAACCCCTTCGCTGCGGGGCTAATTTCCCCACAGCGCGGGGAGAGGGGGGCCGCGCACGGCGCCGCTGTGCTCATGACGAGCCCAGGCTCGTCATGCAGCACGGTGCTTGTGTGCTGGTGACGAGCCTGGGCTCGTCATGACCACGCCCGCGCAATGGAAGGCTCAGCACAGCAGGGAAATTAGCCCCGCGTGTGAGCGTTCCACGGCTCATGACGAGCCTAGGCTCGTCACCAGCACACGAGCACCGTGCTGCATGACGAGCCTAGGCTCGTCATCAGCACGGAAGGGTTTAATGTTTTTGTTAGTACCCAAGTGTGAACCTGAGTTTATGATAGCAGCATCAATGGTGTTTCTTTTTGACACCAAAAAGACTTTCCGGGGTTGCACTATCAAGGCTCTAACTCAACATCTCTCTCCTCATTACTGTGTCTATGACTCTTCTTCTGCTTGATCCTGGCATCTACCTTTATGCTTCTGAATTGTGCTGCTGCATGTTGAATGCATACACGCCACAGCAACCAGTGGCTCTCTGCCCACCTGCCCGCAGTGGTCAACCTCCTACCAGATGCTCCTGTTGTTTCTATATCTCTGTTCCCTGGCTTAGCTCCTCCACAATTACCCCCACAATCACAACCACTACTGCCACAAGCTTTATCACCACCATCATTAACATTACCAGCACTACCATCATTAATAATGCACTATTCTGACATCATTATCACTTTCCCCATTACTCCCACACAACCATTACAACTGCCAGCAATACCACTACCAAAATTGAAATTAACACTACTCTAATTACCATTACCACTATTAAATAAATCCACCACTGTTACCATCCTTACCATCATCATTAGGACACATCTACCATTTACATCTTTACTAGCATTTTCACCAGAATTACCACCACCAGGCTACCAAAGCCTCACCACCACTCTAGCATCATCACTAACATTACCACCACAACTACCATTTCCACTACCACCACCTCCACCTTTATCGTCACAACCATTAACACCACTAGAATACCTACCAGCACAACTGTTACCACTGCTAAAATTATCACCACCAGTACCACCAACACCCTTACAAACCAACTAGAAGTTGGTGGTAATTTGCGATTCCTTAATGGCATTTTGGAAAGTTTTTTTCCTTGATACATTGCATTTAAGGAATCGCAAAATTAGCAATTCCTTAAATGCAATCACAAAATAAGGAATGGCAAATTTAGCGATTCCTTATTTTGCACCAAAAATGTTTCATACATACCATTTAGCGAAAATGGGTTTGCAAACGCCGGAATTCTGCTAATTTTGGCATTTGCGAACCCATTTTGCCTTGATACATATGGCCCCAAGTCATTTAAACTTGTTCACTTCCTTTTCTTTGATTATAGAGCATATCTGGACAAGTGAGTTTCTCGCGATCTTGTATCGGTGTAGGGTAGGCGGTTTATGGAATTCTGTAAAATGCAAAAGCATACATTTCTATTCATATCCTTGGGGAGAAAATAGCACATGTAGAACAAACGTAGATGTCTACACACCAAGTTTATTTCTAATGCCTTTGTAGACTGGAACTTTATTGTGATTGTGCTCTTGTAATGGCACTAGAATAAAAAAGGGTTGGGTGGCTATGCAATTGTCCATTTTTCTTGATTCCAGAAACTGCTTAATATGTGCAAGAGCACATAGAGTACAATGTTGTACCAGGTGACAACATGAGGCATTACTCTTGTTGGAGAGGAAATTACATTTAAACTTTAGAGACCTGAGTAATCATGACACTTTCTGAGAGAAAATTAATAAACGTGCACCAGCTACATGTTAAAGAAAAGATGACAAAGGCAAAATAATTTTAGTTACTGCATCGTAAAGGCATGCAGAAAAAGTGTAGCTTAAATGAAATAATTCATATAAAAAATATAGAGTGTGATTTACTAAAAGAAAAGAACTATATTTTATTAACATGCTAGAAAACATGTAAATGGTGAACTCTCACGTTATGGAGGTTATCTCTAATCATACTTTCTTATCATTATATGTATGTACAACTAATGAAAATTAGTTAACCATAAATAATTGCTGTGTGCGCTGAGTGGTTCTTCCTTTCTGGAAGACTACTTGAAATGGCATGTTCCATGTCACTTCCTGAACTTTTGTGCTTTTGAATCTTATTTCGATGTCTTATTAGAAGCTGACTAAACTGTCTTTAAATCTGATGTATTGATGCACTTGCTTATCTTAAATTCTGATAAACTAAACTAAATTATCATATCAAATCCGCATGATTGTTATTTTATGTTAAGTAATTTTTTAAGCGCGACAGCTGCCCCAGCAAAGAGGCGTCCCGGAGCTACCAGTGTGGAAAATTAATACAAGCTTGGTGAACATTATCGGCGCCATCTTGCCCCTTTTCGAGCCCATTCGTGCGCGTAAGCGGCAGCCATTTTTGAGCACCATGGCCTCCCTGCCCCTCGCTGATAGCCAGCGCGTCTCTCTCTCTCTTAACCTCGCAAGCATCCCCCCGCACGCTGACAACCCCCCCGCTCTCTCATGCCTTGGGTCATAAACCCCTCTTCAGCGCAGCTTCACCACAGAATCCCATCCTGTTCCCAGCGCGACACCTCCCCTCATTCCTTTCAGGGCCTCAGATCCTTTTGATGCAAACCCCCTTTTCCTGTGTCCCCGTTTGTCTTCCTTGTTCCCAGGCCGCCACCTGGCCCTGCGGATACTGTTTATTACCCCGTACAGTAGGAAGCTTCCCCTCCCCATCAAAAGACCCTCGAGCCGATCAAAGCCCCCACCCTATGAGATCCGATCAACCCCATGCATTCCGTGAATCGGCGGAATGCCCTGCTGTGCGACAACCATCACCTGTTGTGACCGGGGTGGGGAATCCAACTGAAAATGTATGTGGGAACGGGCCTGAAGGGGAGATTCTGAGGATGTTCTTTCAAATATCAAAGTGTTGCGAGAATGTGTAACGTGCAATAAAGGTCATAAACCCTAGTATAAGAGGCCAGGCCTCAGAGATGTGGTTAGAGCACCTCGTGACGATACTTGCTGTCTGAATTGATGTGTTCTCCTCCGGAGAGAATAAAATCCCTGTTTCCTGCCTTCCAGTCTCCAGCGCCTGCTTCTTCATTGATTAACATTGGTGGGTCATAGAGGCGATACCGCCGGGCAACATAAAAGGGTCTTTGGTTACTGGTTGTCTTTGAAACCCTTTTTAACAATTGGCGTCCCAAGCGTGGGGCCCATCAGCGACTCGTGGATCCAGTGGGAGAGGTCCTGACGACAGAGTGAACGACTGCAACGATCGGAAGGTACCCTGTCCGATAGACCCTCGTCTGACAGCCGATCATCCGAACTTCACTGGTTCCGAACAGACCTCTCTCGAGTGATCTGCGGTCCTGACTGGGAACCATCAGGAGTGCCACGAGAAGTACGAAGAGAAGAGGACGATCGGGCGCTGGATTCGGAAGACAAGAAACTGTCCATGCGGTCCGGGTAAGGTCGTGTAAACACGACGAACTGCGAAAAGTGATTGATAATTGAAAGTGATTGATAATTGATGAGAAAATACTAGTATTACTTTTTGTTAATTTATTTGGAGATTCACTGTCTGCAAACGGAGAAACAACAGGCTCTCCCTTTATAAACAGCGAAGGATAGGTACACACCCGTCGGACCTATCTTTCTCCCCCATTGAACAATTGCCCCCCCCCCATTGATTAACTGTTATAGATTGTTTTCTGGAGATTCTCTGTCTGCAAACAGGGAAGAATAGGTCCCCTCTTTGCAGATAGTGAAAGGGTAGGTGACGCGAACCTTTGCGAGCTTACTTATTCTCCCCATTGACCATATTGATTTTTTATTTTTGACCTAACATTGATTGCTCAAGATTGGTTCATGAGGTATTCACTACGTGCAAACAACGTAGAATAGAAATATTCCGTCTAGTCTTTGCACGCAGCGATAAGATAGGTAGTGCTGACTATTATCCCATTGTGATCCGTCATGCCTGTCTTCTCCCCACTGGTTAGTAGCCTGTTTAGCCCGGACCGCTTATTAGAGATGAACCATCCGGCTCCACTGGAAGGCACCCCTAATAAGGACATGTTCATGAAGCATGGATTGATCGCTATAGCCTATAGTGAGCTGTGGCATAAATATACGAAAAAGGATCGAGAAAGTCAGTGGCCACTGAGAGGATCCTTCGATCTTGACAAAATAGAAAAGGTAGAAATAGCCCTTCGTAGGAATGAAACAACACCTATTATGCTCGATAGTCTCGGTATGTGGCGCAAAGAAGCCACACGACGAAGGGAAGGCGACGAATTCAGAAAAGGTGAAGGGACACGACGGACAACCCTCCAAACGTCTAGTAGGCAAAGGGAAGGGCCAGCGATGGCACAGTTCCGAGGAGTAGACATGAAAAGAGAACGGTGTAAAGGGATGTGCCGACAAGTCAACCCCGGGACACAACGACCCGAAGGTAATCCCCCGACACTATGCACAGGACGAACAGATTTAAAACAAAACCAATGTGCTTTCTGTAAATGTCTCGGGCACTGGAAAGCCCAATGCCCGACTCTGCAGAGCATAGGTAAGAACGGAGGGTCGACAGAAAGAACAGGCCGACAGAAAGGGAAAAGGCGCGAGATAAAAACCAATCAGACTAGTGCAGACAGGACAGACAGAACCACCCCGTTTGATTATGCTCGATGGCACAGATTTCGTCAGACCAATTTTAACGACATGTTAGAGTTCTGGGACTGATTGCTCTCTGTTGCTCCCCCACTCTGAAAACCAAACACAATTACAGACCAGTGTAAACAACCCCCGTTAGAGAAAGGACTCAAGGAAGCCAAGCGTCTATTATATAATTTAGGATTTAATTACGGTAAAGAAAACACACAACCAACGGTAAATAGAATAACTAGTAGAACACTCTCTAAAACAAACTGTACTAATAGGAGAAATATAAAACGTATTATGCTCACTCCGGAAGTCCTCGAAATGTAACAGTTCGATGGTCCCGCCCACCCGAAACACATAGCACGTGTGGGGCGGGGCCTGCCAGCAGCCATGGGCCAAAAGAGATCGCCGGCGAGAAGGTACTGGAGGCTCCACAAAGCAGGCAATGAAATGGTCTTCCCATACTACCCTTCCAGGGATGGCGTCCCCCGGGCCACGAGTAGGGAGGGGGCGGATGCAAATGACCCCCTCCCTCGTATCTCCTGGTCCGGCCATCACGAATTCCTCCATCAAGCGGATGCAGGGTGGGCAGGGAGGGAGAGGCGACGCGGACGAGCCTCTCCCGCCTCCACAGGTAGGAGGCTTCCCTGCCCTGGTCCGGCGCCGATGTCCTCCAGCCGGGCGACGGCCATATACCTACGCTGCACAGGACATATAATGCCCGACTGGTATATTTTCGCAGCACAAGACATACAACGCCCGACTGGTATATTTACGGAGCACCGGACGTACAATGGTCCCCCAAGAGTCGGAATCAGGGGTGTAGGGTGGTCATCATGTGCACCCCTGATTCAAAGGGACGGCGTGGGATGCGCCGGGAGAGGGAGACGGCACAGACGAGCCTCCCTCACCTCCCCAGATGAAGGCTCCACTGCTGCACCCTGGCGCCCCGAACCAAAATGTCCTGCTCCAACAGCATGATGTTCTGTCTTTCATCACCACAAGAAGTTTCTTCCACTCCTGATAGATACGACGAAGGACGGCTGCTGCAGGGTCTCAAATTGGCGTCTGGGCCCTCGGAAGGCGGGTCTAGGCCGCTGGAGAAAACTTTGTCCGAAATTACAACTCGGGCGCTTGCCCACCTGGGCGCAAGCCCCCACCATCGATAAACATCCCCTCGACTTTGAAGATTCTACCAAAGTCTCAAGAGCCCTCAGCCCCTTCAGACTTCCGGTGGGGAACAGCTGCATTGATCACAAATGAAATAACCACGGCACAGCAACAAGATGGCGGTGCTCTCGTGTCTGCATCAGCTTCCGTCTGAACCACCCAGGAACATTATGGGCTAACGAACTCGAGTAAGTTCCGGCTGAACATCAACATGACCCGGTAAGAAAGACTCTACCCCCTCCCTCTCTTGATTGACGGTCCACACCGCCAGCCCCTCTGTTAGCACAGTTTTTTTGAACTGCCGAAAGGGACCCTGGTCCAACCGCCAATCGTCGGGGACATTTTTGCCCCTGATGCTACTTCCGGACTAAACCGGCCTCGCCCAAAATGGCGCCGGTATCAATAGGAACTAACGGATGCCTCGTGGTGTTCCTTAGCTAATGAAACTTGATGTACTAAGATATATATACGAACCATTGCGTACTCGATGAAAAAGGGAGGAGGGTTCACTTGGCGAACATTCGAAAGGGGTTCCGTAAAAGTGTTGATTTCAATGAACGATTTATTTTGATATTTATTGTAACTGGTACATAACGTCGCTTATGATGCACACCCACGGTATACATCTAGGAAATGTGATTACAATGAGCTTGACTGTGTTTCCATTGATGAACTGAAATGCCCCTGATCCCTCATCATGCAATGAAATGTTTTTAGTTACTTGCAAATAATTAATTAGGCCCTTTTTAACATGTTCTTGTGCCACAAAATAACCCCCTACTGTATGTGCTTCCATCGTCGACATGTCCGGCCAAAATATGATTGCACTCTTCACATTTTACGTACTGAATGATTATGCAAATAAAGGTCTTCAAAACTATGAATAGGCATCACATGCTTTTGTAAATGTGGGAATCAGTGGGAGGGTTTTTCTGTGCGCAACCGTTCTGCTCCTTTTTAAGGTTATCTGAGAAATGGTTGTTCGGCCCCGGATTGATGACCGGATCAAAGGGATGATACGTTGCCTCCAAAATATGCGACTAAGCTCAGGAACTAACGTATGAAAAAGGACCTCGACTTCTGAGAATGGGTAAAGTAAAGCGGTGTGATTGATAAAATGTTATAAAGATATGGTGGTCGAAGGTACTAAGGTACAGGGTTGAACGAAGAACTGATATGCCTTAGAACATCACAGCTTTGGGAATGATTTAGGGATCCCGATGACCGGATACATCTACAAAACCGGGTACCTCACGCTAGGCACCTCTGATTCCTCTTTTTAGCGTTTCCCTACACACGATCCTTAATGCCATCCTCGAACCCCCCCCATGAACCACCTATCACATTGCCCGCCCCCTTGACTTCAGAAACCAAGACCCTAGGGATTATATCCCGAAGAGATAAGTACGAGTATGCGGTAAGTAAAGGACTTTCGTGCCCGTACATTTGATGTGTTCGAATGTTGTCCCCCCCCCCTTTTTTCCTCCCTTTTTCCCTCTGCAGATTACATTGGGGTCCTGATTAGGGTACCGTAAAGGATCTGGAGCCACGTCACGCCCGATGCATGAAAACGGACTAACGCTGCAAGACGACACAAAAAGACGCCCTACCCAATGCACGATCTTTCTGTACCTGACCTAATGCTCTTCCGTCCCAAAACTGCATGCTTTCTACATCCTAACACAGACCCGAAATGTCTAACGTTGGGTAACGCGCTGAATAGCCCAAACAATACACGGTCATTCTCCATGTCACACGTGTACTGTTTGGCCTATTGTCTGTCTCTCTCTCTCTCTCTCTCTCTCTCTCTCTCTCTCTCTCTCTTTCTCTCTCTCTCTCTCTCACTCTTCCACCCCTCCACACTTTCCCTCTTCCTAGCGACTGGCACCTAATTGGCGAACCTGGTGCACCTCCTGATTGGCCCCAAATACCACAAGTATTTGCACAAATTCGTCCTAAATAAAATTGTATCGGTACCACGTTACTACCTCTCCTTTTCTGCTAAATATGGATGAAATTTAAATTGGCCAAAAGGAAAGGGACAGGTAAGACGACTAAGGTTCCCTAAATTTGACCCACAGTCAGGGAACTATTTGTCAGTGGCTTCTATGATAAAATATGTCTGTGGTAATGCGACCATCCCCATTCCAAGTTGTCTCCATACCCCAAGCAGTAAGAAATGATCGAGACACCCCCGTCTTCCCAAAATGCCCCCAGTTTGGTATCAGCTGCCCTGAACGAGAACCTGAAAAACGCCCCTTGCTCCAATTCGCTGTGTTCCTAATTGCCTTCCATAAGACCCCACCCACCCCAAGGATAAGTTTAATAATTATCGCAAGCCCCCCCCCCCCCCGAGTTTTTGTAGTAACCAGGTTGCGAGAATTTATATAGAAAGTTAGGAAGATGTGTGCAAAGTTAAAATTAGATCGAAAATCGAAAGAACTTGTTGCAGTAAACCTTGTTGAAAATAGGATGTTTTGATGTAATGAAGAGTCGTTTTGCCTAGGTTCATCCCTTAGAAGGATGCCTATCAGACTATGGTGAATAGCACGTTGCACTTTTTCGTAAAATACAAAGCCCTGAAGACCAGCCTAGCCTTGCAAGACTCGTACTAGGGAAATGGGTCTCTACCAGAAGAACTGACATCTACTGTAATAGACGAATGCAATGAATGGGTACCAGACCTCGTACCTATTACGAATGAATGTAATAACCAACAAAACGC
The DNA here is from genome assembly GCF_964263255.1 of Lissotriton vulgaris. Classification (NCBI taxonomy): domain Eukaryota; kingdom Metazoa; phylum Chordata; class Amphibia; order Caudata; family Salamandridae; genus Lissotriton; species Lissotriton vulgaris. Next base: position 1,451,254,873 of record NC_141691.1, read on the forward strand.
CAAAGAATTAGCCACAAAGGAAAAGTTGTAAGGAATCCAGCAAACCCATCATCAATTGTTTATACGTTGGCTGCAAAATCTCAAATGTAGCGAGTGTTTACCCCAGTTGCTTGGTGTTGGGAGAGAAATCGATTTATGTAATTACCTTCTTCTGCAAAATCTCTAAAGACTGTCTTTTCAAAACTCATTCAAGGGTATCACTGTCGGAGGAGAAAGAGACCGGATGTGGGAGCACGCGGCCTGACTGCGGATCGTGGAACATCAGCGACGGAGGCCGAGGCGAGACCACAGCAGTAAGGAGTCGCAGGATGAGGCACTGTTTCAGACAAAACTAAGGAAAGGGCTGACCTGAAGCCCCTGCTCTATGATCGACGTGTGCCAAAAGGTCCCCGCTCTCTGAACTTGGTTATGGACCCGCCTGTCTCAAATCCTCCGTCCCCCTGATCTGTTCCCGGCTTGGCCCTGCTCCATCCCCTCCTCCTCCGACCTACCATAAGGACTGTTCACACCCACACCTTTCCACCTGAACTTCCAAGTTCCTCCAAAATCCTACTGAGCTATCCAGAGAAGGGTATTCCCTGCGTCAAAAGGGAGGGAGCTCCGACTAAGTAGCCCACGAACTATGTTAATCTCAGAACGGTGACCTAGAACTCCACCAAGGGTCGCCCCTAAAGAGAAGATGAACGAAGTATGTGGTTCTACCCGCTGCTGAACGCCTCAATGATGATGGAAGCAACAGGAAATACCCACCACAGAGACTCAAGAAACAAACAGATCCCACAACTCAGGGACAATTGCACTTTTCATCACAATCCTATGCTCTGCGTTACGGAAGAAAATGCACCTGCTCCAAAACCGTAACGCATTTCTCCTATGAGGTCTGACGAGACCAGACAAGATGTACCCCTACCCGCAGACCCCCAACGACTCAATCCACATGAACATTTCTGTTGACAGAACAACTTGTAATCCAGGTGCTCAACAGTGCCAACAGAAGACGACAAAGACACCGAGAACTCTGATATTTTTTTACTATATCTCCTTTCTCTCCCAATCACCATTGGACTAACTATGCTCCCGCCGAATACAAAAAGGACTTACTTATATGATAACTTACCAGCTCCTATTTCGAATGACTATAAGTATCTATGATCTGTACCCAACGCCCTCGCTACGTAATTCTAGTCTGATATTACATTACGATGACTTTTTCTGCAACCAACTTAACAATGAACCCGCTTACTAGATGATGAGATTTTTCAATGCGATGTTTATAATATGATGTTTATATACAGTTCCTTTGCCTAAGTCCCCTCTCCCTTACTTATGACCGCTGCAATAGGTATAGATAGGAAATAGGCCAGCAAGATGTCTTGGAAATGTTAAAGGGAGGACTGTGGAAAATTAATACAAGCTTGGTGAACATTATCGGCGCCATCTTGCCCCTTTTCGAGCCCATTCGTGCGCGTAAGCGGCAGCCATTTTTGAGCACCATGGCCTCCCTGCCCCTCGCTGATAGCCAGCGCGTCTCTCTCTCTCTTAACCTCGCAAGCATCCCCCCGCACGCTGACAACCCCCCCGCTCTCTCATGCCTTGGGTCATAAACCCCTCTTCAGCGCAGCTTCACCACAGAATCCCATCCTGTTCCCAGCGCGACACCTCCCCTCATTCCTTTCAGGGCCTCACATCCTTTTGATGCAAACCCCCTTTTCCTGTGTCCCCGTTTGTCTTCCTTGTTCCCAGGCCGCCACCTGGCCCTGCGGATACTGTTTATTACCCCGTACAGTAGGAAGCTTCCCCTCCCCATCAAAAGACCCTCGAGCCGATCAAAGCCCCCACCCTATGAGATCCGATCAACCCCATGCATTCCGTGAATCGGCGGAATGCCCTGCTGTGCGACAACCATCACCTGTTGTGACCGGGGTGGGGAATCCAACTGAAAATGTATGTGGGAACGGGCCTGAAGGGGAGATTCCGAGGATGTTCTTTCAAATATCAAAGTGTTGCGAGAATGTGTAACGTGCAATAAAGGTCATAAACCCTAGTATAAGAGGCCAGGCCTCAGAGATGTGGTTAGAGCACCTCGTGACGATACTTGCTGTCTGAATTGATGTGTTCTCCTCCGGAGAGAATAAAATCCCTGTTTCCTGCCTTCCAGTCTCCAGCGCCTGCTTCTTCATTGATTAACATTGGTGGGTCATAGAGGCGATACCGCCGGGCAACATAAAAGGGTCTTTGGTTACTGGTTGTCTTTGAAACCCTTTTTAACACCAGATCAGGAGACAAAAAACAGAGGCTAGCCAGAAATTAGCAGGAGAAAACTATAATGATGGAAACAGAAAGGTTTTAATGGCCTTCCGAAAGACCAACAGGTTCTCCATGCCACGAATGTGGATCGGCAGGGAGTTCCACAGTTTGGCCGCCAAAACCCGAAAAGAGCGGCCACCCATGCGGCATAGTTTGATACGTGGCACGTTCCCCAGATATCGGCCCAGCGAGCGCAAGCTGCGCCGCGGAACATACCAGGTCAACAAAGGGCGAAGTAAGGCACTCGGTTTTAAGAATCTTAAACGCCGTAACCAGAGCTTTGAACTGAATCCGAGATGCAATCGGGAGCCAATGTAGTTTTTCCATTGTTGCTCTGACCGGGCACCAGCAAGGGAGACCGATCAGGGTTCTCACGGTCATGTTTTGAACCCTTTGGAGTTGCAGGAGCTCAGCTTTATTAGCGCCCAGGAGCAACACGCTGGCATAGTCCAAATGTGAGGTGACCATGGCTTGTATGATGAGCTGACGTACCGCTGGTTCAAAATATTTCAGGATGGGTTTAAAGCCTCTCATCAGGCCCACACACGTAGCTGCCACTCTCTTGGTGTGGGTCTGGAAGTTTAGTGAGGAGTCCCTCCAGACTCCCAGGTTCTTAACAAGGGCCTTTGGTGTTGGCATTTCGCCCAGCGATGCCGGCCACCAATGCTCAGTCCAGAGGGCGGTGTTCTTCCCTGGCAGCAAAACCTCTGTTTTGCTGGTATTGAGCTGCAGGCAATTGTCTGTCATCTACTGAGCGGTAGCTGTAATTCCATCTCTAAACCTAGTAGCCGAAGCAGATGGCCCTTCAGATAGAGTGATGACCAGCTGGGCATCATCTGCATATGATACCAGCGTAAGGCCCCACTTTTTTGCTACATCGGCCAGAGGTTGCACTTAAAGATTGAACAAAGATGGACTAAGTGCAGAGCCTTGTGGGACCCCCTGATCGATAAGGTAAGGCTTAGAGATGTACGGTGGTGCCGAGACCCGAATGGATCTCTCCTCAAGGAATGATCGAAACCACTCTAGGGCGGATCCTGTGATCCCTATCGCCTCTAGCCGGGACAGGAGAATGCCATGAGATACTGTGTCAAAGGCAGCACTGAGATCTAGCAGAATCAGTGCTGCACTCCGACCGGCATCAAGAATCATCCTAAGATGTTCAGCTGTGGCAAGTAGGGCGGACTCAGTGCTGTGACCCGGCCTGAACCCGTTCTGAGACGGATCCAGGATGTCATTGTGGCTCAAATAGCGGGATAGCACATCATTCACATGGGCCTCCGCAATCTTGGCCGCCCATGGAAGAAGGGAAATGGGTCTAAAATGTTCTGGCTTAGATGGATCTAGAGAGGGCTTCCTAATGATGGGGGAGACCCAAGCCTGTTTCCAAGCTCTTGGTACTTTAGCAGAGGAGAAGGATAGGTTAATTATGTCGCCAAGCGGCTGTTGGAAGTGCACCAGGGACTCCATAAATTGAGCCGGCCTCATAGGGTCCGCTGGGGAGCCAGATTTCCTTTTCCTACATAGTTTAACTAGCTCATCATCAGAGATCTCTGGAATGACTTTCAAGATGGGGTCATCCGCCCTAACCTCTCCGGAGACTTGAGGGCCTGGTTGATGCTGTGGAAAGGTCTTATAGATCTTTTGCACTTTTTCAATAAAGAAAGTGGCTAATTCCTCACACTGCTGTGTCGAGGATATTTTAGATACTCCAGTTCTGGGGTTCTTTAGTTCTTGCAAAATTCTAAAGATACATTTTGTAGGGTTAGAGCTAGTTTGTATTTCCTCCGCGTAAAATGAGGCCCGAGCAGAGCAGATTGCTTTGTGATAGAGCTTTATTTTCGCCAGGTAAATTGCTTTATCCCCCTCTTTGTAGTCGCTCCTCCATGACCGCTCGGCTCTCTTGCATTCCTTCCTCAATGCTCTCAGAGCGTCGCCGTACCATGGATTGGAAGTGGACCTACGTCCTTTTGTCCATTTCATCGGCACACAGGCGTCCAAGCCTTCTGTAATCCACTCACAAAAGGCAGTGTACGCCGTGTCCGGATCTACCATGTCTTCCAGGGAGAGCCCTCCAAGGAAAGCGTGGAAGTCCTTTAGTTTGAGCTTGTGCCAAGCTCTTTTCAGGACCCTGCTCGCCTCCTCCACCCTGAAAGGCGCCGAGATCTCCAGGCTGGCTCTTATCAGAGAGTGGTCAGTCCAGCCCATAGGTTTCGGTATAGCTAAGGTCATTTCTGGGAAGTTAGAGAACACTGGGTCTAGGGTATGACCAGCAAGGTGCGTAGCACCTCTCACCAGCGGGTCTATTTGTAAGGCTGCTAGGTCCGCCAGTAGACTATGGATAGTAGGATCCTGGGTCTGATCAAAATGCAGATTCAGGTCCCCAAGAATTGTGAAATTAGCAGATCCTACCACAAGCGATTTGGCTGTATCTAACAGAGCTTTGATGAACTTTGAGGCAGGCCCTGGTGGGCGGTAGATGTATAATCCTGAGAGTGTGAAGTGTGCACTGATAGTAATCTTAAAACTTGCACCTTCACCTCCACATATCTCTTACTTAATGAAGGAGCAGGGGTATTGAGCTTTGCAGATTACCGCAATACCACCGCCTCTAGAGTCCCTATTTAGTGTCTCTATTAAGTATCCTGCCGGAAGAGTGAGATTCATTATCCCTGTCATATCATCATCTCGTAACCATGTTTCACATATGAAAAACACATCAGGAGATTCCTCAGCAATGAGCGTCTGTACTTCTAGGTAGTGTTTGGCAAGTGATCTAACATTTAGCTGGAGGATCGTAATCAATGCCTGATTTTCTAATTTTCTGTCTTGTCTCACTCGGTCAGGTGCGGGGGCTGTAAACTGGCAGGTGGTACAATTCAAGCAAGTTTCCCCCAGCTGCTTCGGCAGTCTCGTACACCTCTCCCCCCCTAAGTTCAAGGATAGAAATGCCTCTCTCTCGTAGACAGGGGAGTCTGGTAGAACTCGACCAGGGATCCTGGCGAGAGGCGATGTCGTGGAGATGACGGGCACAGATTCTCTCTCTTTATTTGAGTGTGTAGTCCTAATTTGCGACTAATGACTAGATGAGATCATATTAGAGAGATCTCGGAACATCAGATACTAATGCTGTTATTCTGTATAGTGTTGACTGTTAGGGGCAGATTTACAAGCCGCTTGCGACACATTTGCGCCGCTGTTGCATCACTTCTGTGATGCAACAGCGGCGTAAACCATGCGCCACCTTGCGACTTATTTACAAGAGACGCATTTAGACAGATGCGTCACGTTGTAAAGCACTGTACCACATGAAACCTGCGTCAGGTCAGGTTTCAGGTTTCATGTGGGCCTTCCGTCGCTGGGTGGGCATTCCATCGCATGATAGCCTTGTAAAACTGACTCAGGGAAATCTACACAATTCAAATTTACGACGACACTTTGTCAAACCCTTACGCCTGCTTGAAGCAGGCATAAGGAGTGACGTGCCACGTTGTATGGGCAGCCCCTGTGCATTGCTGGAGTTGCAACGCACTTGCACAACAACTCCAGCAATGCACCGCCCTTACACCACAAGATGCAACACACAACTGTCTATTTTTCTCCACGGTGCACGGCATTGTATATGTGACGCATCCATGGTGGTGCAAGGGGGAAATTGCGTGTTGCATCTATTCTGGCGCATCCCTGCTGCTTTGCAGAGATGTGCCAGACATTGTAAATATGCCCCTTAGTGTGCATGACTTTGACTCACCAATGTTCCTTCAGGAGAATTGGGCTTGCCGTGATAATCTTTTATCTCTATAGTATTGTTTTAAGGGTAAACTACATGCTTCTTATTTCTAGTCTATAGTTCAGTTATCGAAATCCTGGTCCTCATTGGATGACTATCAGAACCGTTTATATCCAACCAACCCCTCTCGGCACTTAGCAAGATCCATTGGATGGCCAAGAGAGTGGTATAAATCTGGCAGGGGACAAATTGAGAAATAAAACCTATACAAGTTGATTGGGCCTAGATACGTTACAGCACTCTCTTTGGAATATTTTGACTATCAGGGAGTAGAGTAAATAGTATTTTCTCCAGAGTAAAATTTTGCGTCTGACCACAAAAAGAGACAAACTATTTTCCAACTCTTTTGCCATCTTTTCATCACACAAAATCGCCCAATAATGTTTTACCCACTTTTCAATTGTGAAAGATGGGACTTGGTGTGAAGCAACATTATTTTGTTGCATTAGATATAACAGCTTAACACACCTGAATAATTTCCCTCCTTTTTACATAAATGTTTATTAGCGATAGATATGCTGTTTTTGTTTCTTCCATCATTGCCTTAGTGCAAGAATCTTTTTGTAAGATGAACTGCAAGAAAAATAGTGCAGAATGGATTTGCTATATTTTTTCACCAATGCAAAGTTTGTCTAGCAGAGCTTGTTGGTCTCCAAAATGATTCTCCTTTTTTTGCGTGGTCAGCCTTTTATGGAGTAAAACACGTTTCCGACTCCCACATTGGGGCGTGGAAAAACTGAATTGAATTTATTACAATAAAACAAAGACATAATGCAGAAGAGCTCAACATGTTTTTTTGAAGTGTAACCACTTATTTGCAGAGGCAAATTATTCTTTAATAATTAAGACAATAACTACACTTAATTGTGGTAATCTTGTTATTCTGCCAACAGATTTGATGTGACATGTTCAGAAGTACAGAGCAAGCTCCATCCAAGTAAGGTGTAGCCGAACGCTCAGCTGCTGAGGGCAAATGAATCATTGAAGAATCCGCCCAAGGAAGCTGCAGAACAGGTTTTGCTCTCTCCTCGCAGGCACTGAAGAAAAAAATAAAAAAAACTGTGCCCTATGTCGACTCTTAGGATTAGAGGGAAACAACAATTTAGGGATTCATTGCATGTTTCAAACATGTTTGGAAAACAAACGGGTGAAACACATTGTAGAAGTTAACATGGGTAAAAAATAACTCCTGGTTGCAGCGTTCTCCAATTCATGAAAGCAGTAATGGGCATGCAGCCAGAACGCACAGCTTGCAACAAAACAAGAACTCCTGTAAAAGATCGGCCCAGATAACGTGCAGAATATCACGAGCATGTTCAAACGGCATTACGTTTGAACCCTGGGTGTAGAGAAAGGAAGTGAGTGTGCGCCAGCGCGTGCATTTTCATAAATCAACCTGAAATTCTGAGGTAGCTCCTTATCTCAGACACCTTTGCTTTTATTTGATAAGTGTGTCTCCATGGCTGTCCTTTGGCAGTGTGAAAAAGACAATAAATGTTTCATTTGCCTATAGGGGTGGCTCCTTTGCTAAGGCGAAGAAGCGTCGCCCCACTGCTCTAAGAACAGAACAAAGTTCAAATAAAATGATAAAAATATAAAGTTATTATCATTTTATTTTTAGTCTGGCTGCAAGCTCCATGTTAGCGCGGGGTGAGGTGGGGCTGGGATAGCGTGACGTAGAGGGAGGAAGAGCGATTGCTGCACCATAAGTACGCATGACGGTTTGGCCAGCCACCTTGGGCCGGCCAAACTGTCATGCTCACTTCGCATGTTCCACACTGGCTCTATTGTACAGCCTGGGTGGGGAAAATGTACAGGCTCCCAGCCCCTGTATGAGCGCCGAGCCACAGCATTCCGACCAATCACAACACTGCTGTAAGAAAGCGTTGTGATTGGTTAGGGGAGTCTGGGAGCTTGGGTGGTTCCGGGAGGCAGGATCCAGCAGGACGGAAGAGAGGTGGTGGCTGGCGACCTACAGGTAAGTCTTCTTTTTAACTTTTTTTAACCCCCGACCCTGCCACTGTCCCCTACCAGCCACCACTGTTTGCTTCTGAATACATGTGCAAGTTTAGGAAAAGTAGCAGCTGAAAGTAAAGTGTTACAAGAACTATGTTCATCAGACTACAGAGTTTTGAAATGGTTGCTATCTAAACGCATGTTAGTTTAATCCAGTTCTGCTGCAAATGGAGACAAGTGGATCAGACATCAGATCTAGAATAGACTCCCAAATAGGATTTGGCTCTAGAATAGTATCTTGCAATGTAGTAGTTTAGGCAGAAACTGTGAAAACTATTGCCTCCAACTGTGAGAAGTGATTCCACCATCAAAATCAGTCAAGTGAAAGCATGGTTACTTACTGGTAATTTTCATTACTCTGAGTCCATGTCTTCCTCGTCACAGTCCTTACTTATGAGTTTATCTCCATTTATGCAGAACATAATTACCAAACTTGACTTTTCCTTCCCAATCCAAGATGGCCCCCATCTAAATGAGTACAAATTTCCTGGGAAGAACTTTATGAAATATTTAAACCTTGAAAAATATCAATTGTGAAACCTGGAGAGGGCGATGTGACGAGGAAGACATGGACTTGGAGTAATGAAAACTAACGGTACGTAAGTGGGCATTACCTCCTCGTCGATCTCCCTCTCACAGACCTTACATATGAGTATGTACTCAAGCCAAGAAACTGATTATGAAACAAAATACATCACAATTATAGCAAAAACAAGGGTATTTATTGAAATGACCCAAAAACATTACACTGCAGGAGGACTCACAGAACTCAAAACAGCAAAACCAAAATCAGAGGATAAATCTCCACCCAACTGCCAACAGTAATGAGTCATAAAAGTGTGGAGCAAAGCCCAAGTGGCAGCAAAGCAAATATGATGAACAGAAACTGCCTTAAATGTCGCCCAGAAGGCAGAAACACCCCTAGTAGATCTCCAAGGGAAAGAAGCCAGGACAGGTTGGCCAGACAAGAAATAGGAATGAGAAATGGTCAACTTCATCCAACAGGACAAGGTAGAGAGACAAGGGTTGAGACCCCTCTTCTCCATACCTTTGGAGACAAACAAAGCATTAGACTTGCGAAATGAAACAGTGCACTGTAAATACACAGAAAGAGCACGATGAACATCAAGAGAATGCAAACGCACCTCTTCCTCAGACACAGGAGAAGGACAAAAGGTAGGTAAAACAGTATCAGAATCCAAATGAAACAAGGAAACCATCTTAAGTTGAAAGGCCGAAATAAGCCTCAGCACCGACTCGTCCAGAAAAAAACAAAGAAATGGAAGGGAGGACAACAAAGCCTTACCTGCCCCCCAGAAGAAATAGCCACTAGAAACACAACTTTGGCCGACACAAACTTGAAGTCAACGGACTCCAAAGGCTCAAACAGAGTATCCTGCAAAACCAGCAGAACTAGAGACAAATCTCAAAGAGGCACCTGGGAACGAACAACAGGAACCAGTACAAAATCTCTGCAGCAAGTGAGCTGCCAGAAGGGCAACAGGCAAAACACCAGCCGCACAAAAATCTTGAACTGCTGCCCACTGACTACAGAGGGTAGACACAGCCAAGCTGAAACCTGTCCCGAAGGAACTCCAATACTGTTGTAGGATAACAAGAGGAAGATGACAAACCCTTCTTCTGACATGAGACAGAAAACTTCCACCAATGAGGGCCATAATCCTTAAGGGTAGCCAGCTGCCCGGACTGCTGGATCAGTACCACATTATCAAAGAACCCCTTTGTTCTAAGAAGTACTGCCTCTCAAGTGCCAGGCTTCAAGCATCAACCTGTGAAGCTTGCACAGAGACGGATGAATTGGCAAAACCCAATGGGGCCGCACTGACAGACGGAGAAGGTAAGGGAAGCAAGTGCACCTCGTCCAGGCTGGGACAATCAACAGAATCTCTGCCTGGTCCTGCACCACCTTCTGAACCATCCGAGGAGAAGAGGGATAGGTGGAAAACCATAAAGGAGACCCGTGGGCAGGGAATCACCAGGGCATCCACTGCCGAAGCTCTCAAGAAAGGAACAGACTGCAGAAGTGGGGAAGGAGGTAATTCTCATCAGTTTCAAACAAATCCAGTCAAGGGAGACCGAGCTGCAGAAGAATGGGCAGATCCAGAAACATTGTGACAGAGGACCGAAAGTTCTGACTCAGAGCATCGACAGGCCCATTCTCCCTTCCTGGAAGATAGACTGCAGAGAGAGCCAGGAGATGGGGCTTATAGACAATTCCTCCTGGAAAGGAGAAACAGAGAGGGGCATATACGGCCCTGCCGATTCAAATAGGAGCAGACAATCTGGTTGTCCATTGGAAGACTGAAAAATCTCAATCCAATTCCACCTCTCCTGTGCAGTGAAATTTCCCAGAGTGGCATCCCATCCCCTCTCACTGGCATTGGTCGTGCCAACTAGCACAGGAAGAGGAACCAACAAAAAACACCCTGTTCAAATGAGTGGGGTCCAACAACCATTGGAGAGCCCTGCAGATTTGAGGAGTCACTGGAGCCATAGTCTCATACTCCTTAGACAACGGGTTCCTGTGCCTCAAAAGATGGGGGACAAGGGAATACAGGTACAACCTCCTCCAAGGGATAAGAGCCAATATAGAGGACATCTCCCTCTGACTGCGGAGCTGTGTCCTTCCAGATACCGAGGGGTACAGAAGGAGAGAGGATAAATGGGAGCAGAGATGACAACAACACTCTTCTAGCAAAAAACCTCCCCCAAGTCTATCTTAAAGCAAGCCCCAATGAAGAGACGATCCTGAGGTGGCCGGACCTGGGCTTTCTTCCAGTTGATCAGGGAGCCGTACTCCTGCAACAGCGTGGTCACTCCGCGAGCCTCCAACAGGTCCTTGAAAAATGAACAGGAGGCAATTAGCCAGCCATCCAAATAAGTGAAGAGTTTGACACCTTCAGAATGTAACATACCCACCAATAGGGCCAGCAGCTTTGCGAACACCCTTGAAACAGAAGCCAGCCTGAATAGCAGGACCTGTAAGTGGTAGTGGTAGCCATGGACAGCGAATTGGAGGAACTGCAGGTAAGATGGATTTACCAGGACATGAATGTAGGCATCCATAAAATCAATTGAGGTCAGGAACTCGCCCTTCCTTGAGGGAGACAGAATCATTTGGAGAGGCACCATCATGAATGGCACATGATGAATAAACTGTTTTATCCTCTTGAGATCCAACACAATGCAGAATTCTCCTGACCCCTTCTGCACGAGAAAAATCCAGAAATAATAATCATGGAAAACCTCCTCCGGAGGAACGGGGATGATGGCAGCTTTCTAGATTAGCAACTGAATCCCCTGGAGCGGCACAGACAACTTCTCCGTGGAGTGAGTAGGAGGAGTCTCGAAAAAATGGCAATGCGGATTCTCACTGAACCTTATCCTGTACCTGTCTGAGACCACTTGGAAGGCCCAAGCATCTGAAGTGGTATGAGTCAAGATTGCCTGAAAGTACCGCAGATGACCCCCCCCCCCCCCACACTGGATAAAACCTGAAGCAGTCAACACTTGAGAGGGGCTGAAGGACATGCGGCAGCAGATGGGTACCGGGATTTGTCAACATTAGAGTGCCCCGGCTACAACCCCTGCCTCGAAAGGGCTGGAGTTGTGGAGCCTTACCTCCAATGGGAAAAGCCCATTTGTAGACAAAACCCCTGCCTTTGGTGATTGGACGAACAGGAGTAACCAGTTTTTAATTCCCTACTGACTTCTTAATCAGCTCATCCAAATCACTGCCAAAAACCTTGGAACCAGTAAAGGGAAATTTCAAGAGGACTGCATTTTGAGCTCAATCTGCCTTTTAGGATTGCATCCTGATTTTGACACAGGCCACAATGGCAGCAGTGCTTGAAGTTGCTGCAGATGACAGAGATTGTCAAACGTGATGTCAGAGAGGAATCATACCTGTTTTCCCATCAACGACAAGAGGGCAGAAAAATCTACACCCTCCTGAACCTACTCTGCCAAAGAATGGAAGTCATTAAGGAGGGACTGAATAGCATCAATGGAGTAGGCATTTGCATGGACCACGAAATTCGAAGCTAAATAGGTCAGTTTCACCGCTCCTGCCATTCTTCTTGTCAACTGCGTCAGATGGCAAAGCATCCCCTGGCGCCACAGCCCCCTGCGTGGATAGCCCAGCCATAATGATATCAATTGTCACAGAGGCTGGAAACTCCTCTCCAAACTTCTTCAGAGGGTAACATTTCAACAAGAAATGAGGAAAAAGAATGCTTTCTTACATTTTCCATTCATTCATAAGCACACAGGGAATGAAAGCGTGCAAGGGCAGAGTTTCCAGCTCTGCATGCTGTCATTGCGAGAAACGGTCATCATCAGTCAGTGCCTGAACCAAAGAATCAAAGAAAAAATTGTCCCATGCATGCTGCAAGACTTAGGCCAAATCTGCACCTTGCACAAACCTGCCCTTGTAGTCCTCATCATCCCCTCCATTGAAGCCTCCATCATAGGAACCTTAGTAGGGGGTGCCCCCTTCCATGCCAAAAACCCAGCCACACAGTGGCTACAATGATTTTTTGATTTTTTTTTGTAGCAAAGAATGTATTTGAAATTTAAAACGCACTATAAAAACTACATATAAAAAAGAATCTTTAAAAAATAAAGGAATTTCCTGGAGATTTTTTTTTTCAAAACCTTTATTGACAAATGCAGCATAATGAAAATACACTTTTGCATCAGATCAGAGCATCACACACAGCAGGCTATTTGCATACTATCGTAGACAGAATGAAAATACAAACACATATAATCATTATTCTGTACAACATGACTATGGCACCATAAGCAACACATAGCTAAAGGAGGTGATTATAGCACTGTAGGGATGTGAGCAGGCACGGCCAGAGGGGCAGAAGGGTACATGAAGGGAGGCAGTTAATGTCCATTGCCGGTGGCCGCCGCCGGCGAAGTGTAGGCAGGGAGCGCTGGAGTGGCAGCATGGCTAAGATGTGGTCGGGAATGGAGATATTTCACTAGGGGATCCCATATATCTGGTGGGCGGGATCTCACAGGTTGAAGGTCCCAGAATTCAGATAGCAAGGTCTGGCATCTCGCAGCATCTTCAAGGCAGTGAGCGAACTTGGGAGCCAGATTTCGACCCCAACATATGGCGACCCCACGCCGAGCAAGGACGAGCAGCATAGCGATCAGGCAGCGAGAAGAGTCTGAGCAAAATTCGACAAAGCCAAGCAGGCCCAACGGCGGGTCGTGCTGGATCTGTGCGGAGGTAATCTCACAGATGGCGGCGCAAATCACCAGCCAGAATTCCGATACCTTAGGGCACAACCATACAAGATGAGTAAAATCCACCGCAGGGGGCAGCACTGCGCATACAACTATCGTTACGTATGAGTCCCAGTTTATGTGGCTGAACATGGGTGCGGTATGGTCTATGCAGATATTTGAAATGTATGAGATGAAGCCAATAGTGGGAGATCGTTTTTTCATCTGGTTACAGCAATAAAGCCAATCAGCTTGAGCAATGTCCACGCCTAGGTCTTGGCCCTACGCCGCACGTGCACGCTCAGTAGAGATGGAGGTGGTCGACAGCATAAGGGCGTATAGTTTAGTAACCAACTTACGGGGAGTGAGGGATGTAAATATAAAGTCACGAGCAGGCATCAAAGGTGGAGGGTGGGGGAACGATGGATGCAGCTCCTTATAAATTTCTCGCAACTGGTAAAAAAGCAATGTGTCCATCGGGCCAGAAGAGGCAGGAAGAGAATAAAACATGTTTCCTGGGTAAAGATCCGCCAAGGTCGTCAGCCCCAAGCAGGTGACATGTCTAGACATACCAGTTGGTTGGAGAGGAGGGAAAGCAGGATGACGTACAATCGGCATGGTATTAGCTGATAACATCGGAATATTGGAGAGACGGCGCAGTCCCGACCAGGCCCAGCGCCGGGCCTCGACCGTGTCTGCCTCAGCACATGGGCGACTCACCAGGGCGAATAGGGCGGTGGTCAACTGCCAAGGAGATGCGAGGTCGGCTTCAACCGCAACATGCGCCTGAAAAGGGGAGGGGTGAATCCAGTAATGTAAGAAGCTGGCCTGGGCACTTAAGGCGTAAAGCTTAAAATCAGGAGCACCCATACTGCCTACCAACATGGGGAGAGTGAGGATGTCATATGCAATCCTGGGCTGTTTGCCCGCCCAAACCAGGGAAATGATCAAGGAACAAAGTTTACGAAATAAATGGGCAGTGAGAGGTATGGGGATATTTAAAAAGAGATAAAGGAATTTCGGGAGGACCACCATCTTGGCGATGGCTATGCGACCCGTCAGGGACAATGGGAGTTGATTCCAATGGGGTATTCTAGACTCTAGCCAGTCCACAGCGTGTCCAAAGTTGGCCCTCCAGAGGTCTTCCAGGTCAATGCTCAGCAAAATACCTAGGTAGCGAGGGGGGCTGCAGGCCCATACAAAGGGAAAATCCGGTGTGAATGGCTACCGCGGGGAGGTTAGGGTTGATTTGTTGAAGGACCGAAAAAATAGTCTGCAGATTATGTGAGGTGGCCCGGCCAGGGATGAAACCGGACTGATAGGGGAGGGCGATAATGGGCATAAGGAGGAGAAGACAGGAGACCAATGACTTTGCAAAAATCTTATTATCGATATTGATTAAAGAGAGGGAGAGTTAGGATTCGCGGCTGTCAGCTGGTTTGTCTGGCTTGAGTAGTAGCGTTATCATCACCTCGCAGAGAGACTCCGGGAAGAGGCCGTTGTCAAAGGAATGGTTATACATGGCGGCCAGATGTGGCACTAGGAGCGAAGCAATAGTCTTATAAAATGAGGCGGGTAGGCCGTCCAGACTTGAGACCGTTTCACAAGGGATGCTATTTATGGCAGCAAGAATCTCCTCTTTAGTAAAGGGCTCATCTCAAAATTTACGATGGTAGTCCTCTAGCCAAACCAACCCAAGGGTATCAAAGTATTGTTCAACGGCCTCACGTGAGGGGGGGAGCCGGCAGTTTAGAGTTGCGAATAGTAGTCCATAAAACAAGTCTTGATTTTGTCGGGGGAAGTGGTTCTAGTGGGGCCATCATCTCGGAGAACTGCAACATACGACACAGCACGGGGGCGTAGGAGGTTGGCCAAGGTCTTACCAGGCCTATCGCCCTCTCCGAAACAAAGGGCCTGGGCCTCTCTGCCAAGAAAGGCAAGTTCCCTGTCGGCCTCCTCGGCAAATTCAGTATGCTTTTCACGCAAGCACGCGAGGGTCTCAGACCCGGGGTGGGCCGAAAACGCGGTGTCCAAAGCCTTAATCTCCGCTTCAAGCTTGTCCAATGTAGCACGGATGGAACGAAGGACACCAGCTTGTTTAGAAATACACTCGCCACGTATCACAGTTTTAAAGCCTTCCCACATGATGGACGCAGAGTTCACAGAACCGACATTCAAATCAAAATAATTGGTAATCGCTGTTTGGATGTCGCCACAGAAGATGGAATTGCGGAGAGCGTTTGGAGGAAGCCGCCATGTGAAAGCGTGATGTGGGGAAAGAGGAAGACGGAAACGAACCTGGACTGGCGCATGATCAGAGAAAGTGCGTGCCATATGGTTAACGAAGGTGAGCCAAGTGAGGACATTCGGTGTGGTAATCCATAAATCAATGCAGGACCAGCATCCCCGAGCACCAGTGATGCAAGTGCAGTTTTGGGCCTCGGGCCACATGTGACTGAAGGCATCGAATAACGAGTTGTCAGTGAGTATGGACTGGTGGAGAGCAGTGGAGTGAGGGTGAGAGGAGTGGGTGCCAGAACGGTCCAAAACTGCAGAAAGAGTGACGTTAAAATCCTCCCTCCAAAGGAGGGCCCCCGGGCCCAGGGAAGAAATGAGGTGCCATAATCAGTGAAGAGATCGGGGTCGTCCGAGTTAGGGTCGTATACAGCAGCAATCGTCATGGGTTGGGAGTTGGAACAATAGAGAAAACTGTGCAAAATCACATACCATTCATTAGGTTTCCTAAGTACCTGAGTAGTTTGCCAGGTGATGCCCCTTCGTATCAGAATAGACACTCCCCTAGTGTAGGAGGAATAAAAAGAAGAGTGCGATTCAACCCTGTGGCGCGACTGTAGTCTGGGGGAGGTCACAGGCAACAAATAAGTTGCCTGCAAGAGGCAGATGTCGACCTTGTGCTGGTGCAAGTAAGAGTGATGAGCCTGGCTTTACGGTGATCATTAAGACCACATATATTACAGGTCCAACATATGGTGTCAGTCATGTTAATCTATTATTGCATACAAATGGGAGGCAAAGCAAGAGGCCAGACAACGGAAAATGCCAGTGGGTGCGCTGTGGCAAACAGGACTTAACCAGAGAGAGAGCGGGGCAGTCACCTAGAGCAGGTAATGGATTGGCTGGTAGCCTGCAATGCTAGAAGGCACGAACATTGGGGGAACCTCCAGTGCGCTAAGGACAAAAATGAGAGAAGATGCAGTGCCAGTCAAAAAGAGGAGGATATCGTGAACAGCCCTGCTGCATTGATAATGTCTAGCGGTGAAGTGATGAGGTCTGATTAAAAGTGAGAAATAGGGACACAGATACAAAAGGGTCCCCATGAAATGATATGCAAACTCCCCAAACACCCCACAACAACCCAACCCACCACACAAAGTGTGATCTGGAAACCATTGTCTGGCAAGTCAATAACAGACGAAGTACAAATGACCACATAACCAAGACCCACCCAACCACCCCTCTCTAGCAACCCAAAAAAATGTCCAAAAGACCCAACTACCCCCAGACCCACTCCAATCCCCCAAACAGGCTGAGATACCCTCCCTACCTACCCCAGGAACCCACAACTTGGAAGAAGGGCTACATCATTAAGAAAGGGACTTATCCTGTGAGGGCATGGCTACGCTCAAGCGTCCTCCCCTGCAGTGGCCTTGACCGCGTCCATGCGTGCAGAGAGATGGTCAAGTTGGGGCGCGATTCAGATGACTGTGGACTTTACGTCAAGCATAATCGCCTTCAGATCATCGTCACGAGCTGGAGGGGCCTCCATGTTAGCCGCAGAGTTGCCCCCGTCATGTTCCCACACCATCCTGGGGGTCAATCTGCGCTGGTCGAAGGTGATTTTGGGCTGTTTAGGGTCAGTCCTCCCCACTGCGAATGGAAACGGGCAGAAGGCTTCTCAAAGGAGCAGCAGAGATGAATAGCTTTCAAGAGGGGCATCTGCACAGGGCACAGTAGGTGGTCCAGCACTTCTCAGCCGGTACAGAACAGTGTAGAAGAGCTGGCAAAGACCCCAACTCCAGGCAACAGCAGCGGCCGACCACCGAGGGCAGTGAGCACAGAGGGGCACTGGAGGAAAGCGGGTAGAGGCCTGGGCACCAAGGCAACACAAAATAACACCGCAGCGTGGCTCTGCAGAAGCGAACCCACAATGTGCCAGGAGGCTGTCCAGTGGCCACACTGGGGCACAAGTCTGCAGGCGTAAAGCAGTCCATGGGGCCAGAGCAGCACCGGTCAGTGGAGTAGGGTGAGCACTAAAAGCAGGGTATAGAGGCCGCTGTGGCCTAGGTCTAGGCACGTCCGGACAAGGAGGATGGCACTGGGCCCCAAAGGTGAAGCTGATGAGGCGAGGACGTGTCTGCAAACAGGAAGAAGCCACAGGGAATGCTTGTAGGTTCCGGGCTCCCCGCCTGGCCCAGCCGCTGCAAATAGATCACAAGGAGCAGAACCGGGCCGATCAGAGGCAGTAAACGACCAGCCTCGCATCGGCCACAATCGTCGCTGAGGCTCGGGGTTCGGCACTCGTAGGGATCAGGGTCAGTGGCCGATTACAGGGGCCAAGGATCATTAAGGACCAATTGCGTTGGGCCTTTGGGGGAGTGTTATGTTGGGAGAATCAGAAAGGTACACTGCACTGTAGGAGTGCTGCGCAGGGGCATGTGCGCTTAGGGACAATGAAATGACTAACACTCAGGCACAGTCCGATTCGGAAGTGGCGCCCACTTGCAGGTGCCCTCCTTTTATTGCTCCCCGCAGGCCACGCCTGGCCTGTGGATGTGTGGATGCATGAGGTGCAACAACTAGACCGTAGACCACTACAGGGAGGTAGCCGGGGGAACGGGCACTCAAAGGGCGCCCCACACAGTACTGCAGAGTGGTGGCAGGGAGCGAGCGCCGGACTGAGGCAGCTGCGGCGGGGAAGAACGGGAGGTGCAACGCTCCCATCACAGCGGCTGTCAGGGAAAATGGCAGTTGGGAGGCAGTATGGCTATGGGAGCGCAGAAGGCCCGGGCCGTGCAGCTCACGAACCCCCAGCCCCGCCGCAAACGGCCGCAGAAGCAACAGCACTCACCGGGGCAGGTAGCGTGGGAGCCTCCGGCGTCCTCTAGGCGTTGCAGGTCCCACGGGCATCCAGCAGGAATTCAGACAGCAGAAGGCCCGGCCTACCTCGAGGAGAGGGCCCAGCACAGCGATCGAGTTGTGGATCACGGTGTTCACAGGTCGCCCGAGTGCAGGAGTGACACCAAAAGCAGGTTAGTGGCAGAGTTAGCGCTGTCTCATGCAGGATGATGCCGGATTATTAGCTTGACCAGCAGAGCCCACTTAGAGTGCGCCTATCTTGCAGCCGGCCAAGCCATGCCCCCCTCAGTGGCTGCAATGATAGCTTGAGGATCTGGTGTCAGAACAACCCTCATAGATGGCCAAGTCACCTGAGGAAGATCCTCAGCATCACTGACTATGTAGAGGCAGATGCACAACCCCAGTAGTCAAGATTCAAGAAAGCATTAAATTTAGAGTTATCCAGATGCAGCAAGGCAAGCTACAAACCAACAATAAGCCCGGCACAGGAAAATGTTTCCTGATAAAGCTGACTGGTTGCCCAGGCAACACTGCCCTTGTCGCAGCACATTCCCTGCCTGACTCGGACCAGTGAAATCAGTAGGACACATCTAGCAGCAAGCACAGACGGCACCATTTTAAAATCAGGAAGAAGCCCTGCGACTGCCAACACGCCAGAAAGCAGTAACACCAATGTGAACCAGTGCCCACACCATAGTGCATGAGACGCCTGCAGACTGTGCAGAGAATACCAAAAACAAAGTAAAAAACATACCCAGATCCCCCTGAGGCTGTCACAAGCTGCCCAGCAAGCCATATGAGCGAGATCACTAAAATATAAACAAAGACCACTAAAGCAAGCCTTAATGAATAAAAACAAAAGAAAACATACATACATGTAGCCAAGATGGCAATTATGTGCAGAAAAAAGAAATAGAAAGTCACTCCCAGAAAGTGATGTATTTGCACTTCTGTGATGGTGCCGTTTTGGATTGGGAAGGGAACGTCTAGTTTTGTGACCATGGGGCATATTACCGAGGCTTGCGTTGGAAAACACACAACGCACATTCCGGTATCGCCGGCTATCGCCTGATTTCTTCGCCATTTTAGCACGCAATTATCAATGCGTAACAGGCAGGCGAATAGAAATCCGGCGATAGTCGGCGATATGGCACATTAGTGCATGAAAACAAACGTTGTTTTCATGCTCTAATGTGGGCCTTGATAATATGGAGGGGTGGATTCAGCTTTATGATCCACACCCCCATGTTAACAATGCCTAACGCCTGGTCAGAGCAGGCTTTGGGAGACCTGCGATAAATGAGTTTATCGCAGGTCTTTTCCTCCCATCGCCTTCCTTGGTAATAGGGTGCTCCCACCTTCAACCACATTTTTCATGTGGTTGGACGTGGGAACGCCCACTTTGCATGTCATTAGTGATGTGTATCGCCGACATGCAAAGTGGGCTTGGGCCAGGCTTTAAAGTGCCCTTGTTAATAGTGCTCTAGCAGTATCGCCGCTTTCTCGGCACAATTCGCCAAGAAAGCGGCGATACTAGCCCTTGGTAATATGCCCCTATGTTCTGCATGAATAGAGCTAAACTCAAACGTAAGGACTGTGTGAGGAAGCTGGACGAAACGGTAACGATGAACGCTTTGGATTCAATAAGGAGTACCAATACATCACCTGGATGTGTGTTACCTCCTGTGGTAACAATGCCACTGCATTGCCGTGTTATTTGTAATGTACATTCTCAGAATGCCTTATTGAACCCAAAGTGTTCATCATTACAATTAACACAGACACTGCATTGGCATTGTTACCACAGATGGTAGCAAACATCTAGATGGTGTATTGGTATTCCTCATTGGCATTTATCTCCAAGGAAGGAACTTTCAGGACGGCTGTCCCACCAATGCAGGTGGAAGCTGGTGAATTGTTCTTCATCGTAAAAGCCTCCTGAACATACCCAAGCTACCTGCAGGTTCAAAGGCCCGAAGGAGTACGCTGTGGGCAAATGTACTATGATGACTCAGACAAGGAAGCACAGAACTTGCACAAATAAGGTTTACTTTTTCCCATCCCACTTCTTACTGTTGAGGAAAACCAAAGTAGAATAATGCTGGTACTTGTTTCAACACTAGGTACATTGAACACTAGGGGCCTCTTTTATGAGGCCTTGCTTCAGTTTTGCGCTTCTGGTGCGTCACTTTTTGTGACGCATCGGCAGTGTAAAACATGCCTCCGGTTGCGCACTATTTACAAAGTGACGCATCTAAGCAGATGCGCCACTTTGTAAACCCCTGCGCTACATTATACCACCGTCAGGTATAATGTATGCAGGGGTGGCGTTCCCCCACAAAAAGTCTCGTAGAAGTGATGCAGTTAAATCTATGAGATTTCACTGCGTCACTTCTAGGATGCCGTTACGTCAAAATCTTGAGCATGCCTCACAGCAGGCGTAAGACTGACGCAGGTCCTTTCACATGGGGCTTTCCCCATGTGAAAGTACGCATTGCTGGAGTTGCGTCACTTTTGTGACACACTCCAGCAATGCATCACTTTTGTGCTTACAGATATGTCAGAAATACTGAAGTATCTGTAACTCCTTGTGACATGATGTGTCATACATTAAATATGACGCATCAGGTTTGCCACAAGGAGTGCGCACTGAGAAGTGACGCATCGCTGCTTTCACGCAGCGATGCGTCATTTCTCATAAATGAGGCCCTAGGTGTATTGAACACTGAGTAACCGCAAACCTAGCAATGCAATATGTGGATTAAAGAATGCTCATCTACAGAGAGAACTCCACAGACCAACAACAAAATATGCTCCCCACCTGAAACCTGTAACGTTAAGCATGTATAAGCTAAGAGGTCTATGTCGCAGCCATGTAAATCTCTGCAAGCTACAGGTGTTTTACCTGAGCCCTGCCCATGACAGAGCCATTCCCTTGGTCAGCCTACTCTGGACTTCTAAGGAACTTGAACAAGAACATAGGCCCATAGTTTGTCTGCAAATTGGAAGCTTAAATTAATAAACAAGTGATCTGAATGACAGACTTACTTATATTTGTGTTATAGTTAGGCAAGCCTGCCAAATATTTCAAGATAGCATCACAAACTCTCAGCCTTTAAATGAGGAGAGAGGGAAAATACTTACACTGTGACCTTACACTTAGTTTGAAGAGTGCACCACAATTTAAGCTGAAAACACTGACCTACACAGACAAATCAGAGCCTCTGGAAGACAAAGATATGTCTTTATATAGAATTGCCTCTAATCCCATGTGCCTAGTAACTGGGATTGCCACCAAATATTCCACCGTCATGGTGAGAAATTTGATATCTAGAGGGTTCAGGGTGAAAATGCAAAGCAAGCACCTAGGGACACAATTGGCTGTACCTGAGGCAGTGAGAGAGGGGAGAACCACACAGTATCCCAAATACATACACCACTCCTAGAAGCAGACTACCAAGGGTTCATGAAGGATTTCATGGAAGCCACTACTGATAAGCCTAACGGGAATTCATTCATCTTGAAAGAACAGCAACCATGTGTGAAGGGCAGTATTCCCTTCTCTGCACACAAGCATTGAAAGACAGCACAATCCTTCTCCTGAACAGACCAGGATACCTGGATTGCAGAATGGCTATATCTAATTCTCTAAACAGCTGTCTGAAAGGTTCCTAGAGCTAGGCTGACACGAGTATTTCTTTTGTCTTGATACCTGGTTTTATAGGGGAGCGCTTTTTTGTGAATTTTCCAAATTAGTCCTACCACTATCCATTCTAGCAGAGTGCAGTAGCTCCTGCCAGAACGTGCCAACCACCAGGACATCTGCTATCATCTTCATGATCCTTGTTGAGAGAAAAAGGAATTAGTATGAATGGAGGTAAGGCATGCAATAACCTCCGATCTGTAAGTTGAGGGCTGATAGTTCGAGGGTTAGCCTGCCAAAGTTGTGCACTACTGCTAGGAAGCCAGGAAACATAAGAACATTTTCTGGGATGAGGGAAATATTCTGCTTACTCTGTCTGCCCAAACATTTTACGTTACGTTAAAATTTTTTACAGCATTTGCTTCATTACCCATTTACACAGCTATAGTGTGATATGTAACTCCCTGCCTTTTGGTACAGACTATCACCTGTAAAATCTCAGAGTGAATCAGAATTTTGTTAGCTGAATGTAGAGTATCAAACACTGGGGAGAAACAAACACAGCTGTAAGAGTCAGTTGGTGACTACGGACCATTCATGTTGTGAGGAAGACTCATGATCTCTTCTTAATGAGCTGGCGTTGTCTCTGGCCAAGCTACAATGTCCTAGAGGGAGACTAAATAATGTATTGTCATTTCAAGTTTCTCAACAAAATAGAAAAACATATTACCTGAAATTCACAGTTAGGGGTTGCAGAGACAGGACTGTTTAGCTTTTTGGTGGGATTGAATGCTGTGTGGATGAGGTCCAAGCATCTGAAATGGTATGAGTCCATATTGCCTGAAAGTACCGCAGATGACTCTCCCCCCCATTCCCCCCCCACAGGATACAACCCCTGCCTCAAAAAGGGGCTGGAGTTATGGAGCCTTACCTCCAATGGGAAAAGCCCATTTGTTGACAAAACCCCTGCCTTTGGTGACAGGACGAATAGGAGTAACCTGTTTTCCGTTCCCTACTGACTTCTTAATCAGCTCTTCAACCCTTGGAACCTTGTGATGTTAAAGGTATGCTCTTCTGCCTAGACTCTTGAGAGCCACCTTGAGTATTACCTGAAGAAAACAAACTGTGTGAATGAGATCGAAGGCTTACTCTTCCTAAAGAAGGAGTAGTTTTTCTTTCTAAGGGGCACATGTATCATTTGAAATTGCGCTCGCAAAGGAATCTGCCCCTTTGCAACTTCAATTTTTGCATTTGGGATGGGAAGTCATTCCTTAATTGCAACTCGCAATTTGTGAGTCGCAATTAAGGAATATTTAGGAATCTCAATTTTTATAGGGATTCCTACATGCATAGGTTTTTTGCGAGTCTTTATTTGCGATTCCTTAATAATCGCAATTAAGGACTATCAAAAGCCTACTTAAATGCATGTGCCCCTAAATGACTTACGTCCATTCTCCACCTCTTGGTCACCAAAAGGCTTGATCACAAAGAATGGCGTTCTTCCAGATGCTGACTTCTTAGTGTCAAGGAATATGCTCTGTGCTGGCCTGTGCCAAAACTACCCAATACTCTTGGTCCAAGCTGTCACAATTCTTGATTGAAAAACTCAGTACTTAAAACCTTGTGCCTACCCACATGGTCCCAATTCATGAAGAGCAGTCATTCAGAATCTCCTGCAGGTCTTCCACCTTTCAATGGAGCAGTAATATAGAGTGAGATCTTTCAAAGTTTGGCAAGATTTGCTTGCAATCTAGGGCACAGTCATCTATTTAAAGCAGAGGCAAGAAAGGCAACTCACTGGGCTTTCAGGTTTTTGAGTCGAGCAGTTGTGTTAGGAGTTTGTTCCTGATACTTATCTGCTGGATGCCATTTGAATTTAAATACATCTGGGCATCTTTTATTCTGTGTTCCTGGATTCATCCTCTGCTTCTTGTTAGCCTAGCTGACTCAGCACTTTGGCAACCTACAAAAAACATAAAGACACAGGCAAGGTTATTCTCAATGCAGCTAATAATTGCTAGTGCAATGTTGCAATGCGACCAAAGTGCTCTGAGACAACAATTTGTGACCTTAAAACTTGAGAACATATCGTTCTATTTTGAGACTTTATATGACATGACTTAACATTGTGACAAACAATATTTAATCATTCATATGTTGTGAAGAAACACAAAATGTTACACTGTGTGAAGGAACACAAACCTTTCCAGAATAATATATGGTGTTAAGCAATACAGTGCTGCAGCATCTCATAGGGCCCTGGCATTTCATGCCCCCTACATTGATCACAGCAATTTGCAAATTGTGTGTATCTCCTGGAGCTTATTAGCTAGACAATTGCGGTTGATCCTATGTTTAATGAGTATGATTTAATATTAACCGCCCGGCCTCGAAGTAAGCGCACCAAAGCAGATGCTATGTCCATGCCAGTTATACTGTTACAGAACAGGATCAAAAGATAGCACCATCGACAATGCGTAACCTCTTTATTGTGGTGGGCAAACCATTAACGTGCACAGCAACAATTCTGTAGTGCGGTGAATGTGAAAGTTTCATTCACCATGCTAAAGCGGAAAATCCTCCTGATGCAGGCACCAGAAGGATTTTCTTAAAAAAAAGAAATTCAGAATACGAGGCAAGAGCTTCCTTGCATCTTGAATTTATTTTTTTCATCGGTACATACAGTGCGCTGCTTGTCGTTACTTGTGATTGGCCAAGCCACACAAGTGGGATACCATTTTTTCTGGAGTTGTGGGAAAAGTGGGTGAAAGGAATTTTGTGGATTCCCACAGATTAAGGAACTTTCCCTTACAGAAATATGAGGACAATGCATGATTTTGTTGGAAGTTTGAAGTTTGCAGACATTCCAGTAACATAACCTAATTGTATCAATGCCAGTCAGTCAAAATATCTTTATTCGGCTTATTTAAAAACCATACAAAGAGAGAAAGAATAAAATACATTTCATACAAAATTTTCCATAATACACATAGTATTGAGTAGTGACAACAAATTTTAAAATTGTAACAAACAGTTAAAAAGGAAGTCGACATAAATAACTAATCTTGACAGACAGCTTTCGCCCTTGAGGCGGCTACCAGAAATTTAGCAACGCAAAAAGTAATGTGGGGATTAGGTAGTAATTGTAAGAAGAGCAAAGCCGGTCTCACCTGAGTGAAGCCGGCTTCTTTAAGAATTGGCAACAAGAATTTTTTCCTTGGCTCTAAGTACAACCCACAAAACATAACAAAATGCATTGTATCTTGTGCTGAGAACTGGTCACAGCTACAGGGCGGGGCTAATTCTGGCTTCTGCCAATTGTTAAAGGAACCTAAGTAAAAATGCAGCAAATTAAATCTAAATTTGGTTAAAAGAAACCTGTGGAAGGGGATTGTGACGAAACCAAGATAAGGTGCGAGTGATGGCGAGCTGACCAACAAGCAATGATCCCTCACTGCCGGTTTTACTAGATCACGTTCTTCACGGCATACCTCCTTCCTTCCCATGAAAGACTTTTTTACAAAGTCAAGGTCTTGGATCCTAATATTCTCCGGGGAGGTAAAAAGCTCCGGGCGGCCTAGGTCTAAAAAAGCCCTGGCCAAATAGGCCAGCCAAGGAATTTTGTTGGATTTATCAAGGGACAGGACATCGGACATGATTTTATGATTCAATGTGAGTTCTTCATTCATCCACATTTTTAGCCAAAAAATCAAAGGGGCCATACTCAACTTATCGGAAAGAAACTGTAAGCCAACTTCTTTATGGATAGAATACGTTGGGGTCGACTGGGGTACAGAGAGTAGGGTTCTAATAAATCTATTCTCCGCTCTCTGGATTGGTTCCACATTTGCATATCCCCACAATGCGGAACCATATAATGCAATGGCCACAGATTTACTAATATAGATTTTTAGTATAGCTTCCATAGGCCTGGCCCCCAGCCTACCAGCAAAGCTCAGGAGTGCTGATGATGATCGAATAACGGCCAACCTCTTAGCTCTAACCTGTGGGCCCCAGGACCCTTTCTGGTCAAACAGTATGCCTAGATATGGGAATGTGGATACCCTAGAGACCATGTCCCCCCTGCATGTAAATGTTTTGTTTCTCTTCCTGCGACACTCTAGACCCACCACCATTGTGTGTGACTTGGCAACATTTATTTTAAGATCTAATTGCTCCATAAATGAAAATCCTCCTGATGCAGGCACCAGAAGGATTTTCTTAAAAAAAAGAAATTCAGAATACGAGGCAAGAGCTTCCTTGCATCTTGAATTTATTTTTTTCATCGGCACATACAGTGCGCTGCTTGTCGTTACTTGTGATTGGCCAAGCCACACAAGTGGGATACCATTTTTTCTGGAGTTGTGGGAAAAGTGGGTGAAAGGAATTTTGTGGATCCCCACAGATTAAGGAACTTTCCCGTACAGAAATATGAGGACAATGCATGATTTTGTTGAAAGTTTGAAGTTTGCAGACATTCCAGTAACATAACCTAATTGTATCAATGCAAATAAGACTACCCTAGACTCCCTTGGATGTCTAGATTTCAGAAATGTCTGTGTCTATTAGGTTTCCATGGGTGGTGGCCAAGTCCAGACCCAGCAACCCACATCAGCAAAATGGTTCAATCTCTAGGGTTAAATTTGATGCCTTCATGTTGGGTTTTGGGGTACATTATGTTGTACGTACTAGGCATGGGAGGTACTTTTTTATCGAGAGAAGTCTGGGAATGCCAGCTGGTAGGGATGCTTTGGAGTCCTGCAGTTTCTGGAACTTTCCCTCAACAAAATATGAGGATCACTCATGCTTTTAGGTTTGAAGTTTGCAGGGCATTCTGGATAAGAAAACATATTGGGATCCACACAAGTCACACTAGCCTGTACTCCATTGCTTTTTTTGTTTTCAGAAATATCTGGTAGCCAAGCATTGGTCAAAATCCCACAACTACCAACATCACCAAAAAGAATCAATTTCAAGACAAAAATGGCAATGTCTCTAAGTTGTGTTTTGGGGATGTTATTGTTTCTAGGGATAGGACCACCCACCAAAGTGAGGTAACACATCAATTGGTCGAAGTGTGGGAATACAAAATAGTAGAACATTTACTTTATCATTTAAATTTCTATCCATTTTTGGCTTCTAAATATGTCAGTTTGCAAGAAAGATCACATATGCCCTCTTAATCACATGATAGTATTGATAACCCCACATTTAGAGCTTTAAAAGCAATGTAAGAGAATGTATGTCCTCAAATTCTGGCTCTGTGTATGTGTGGGATATGTACGAGTAGGACCTGCGGTGTGAAGGTGCTTGGGTCATTGGTGAAAGGAGATGCAACTGTACATGTAGGTGGAGCCTAAGTTAGATAGTGCCTTGAATGTTTGTGTGAGGAAATTGACATAAGCTTGTTACATGTAACCGGCGCCAGTGAGCTCCCTGAGGTGTGATGGGAGTTCTGTATGGGAGGTTTAGGGTGAATCTGGCTACTGAGTTATGGATGGGTTATAGTCTTTTAGTGAGTTCTTTGGTGCTTTCAGCTAACAGGGTGTTCACATAGCTCAACTTGCTGGTGACTAGGGAATGATTAATGGCTTTTCTAGTGTTGGTTGGGAGCCATTTGAAGATCATCGTTAGCATCTTCAGGATGAGGAACCAGGATGCAGTGATGGTGTTTACTTGTGAGGTCATGACCAGTTTTCTGTAGATGATGATTCCAAGGATCCCAGCCGCGGTTGGTAATGGGTGTACCTGCAGGACGGTGACGTGGGAAGGGGCAGGGTGGGCGGTAGTAATCTATGGATTACGGAGCTTTACAGGTAAGTAAACATATAAATAAATAAAACTAATTTAGTTGCGTGCACTGCATCCCCAAATGCGATGCAGTGCGCGGTTCGAAATTCGTAATATTTATTTATATGTTTACTTACCAGTGAAGCTCCGTAATCCATAGATTACTACCCCCCACCCCGCCCTCCCCCTCCCCAATCACCGCCCTGCAGGTCCACCCGCTACCGACCGCAGCTGAAGGTTCCTGGTGCGGGTGCAGCATTTGGCTGTGTGGGTCCAAGTTCGGGCAGTCACCAGTTGAAGTCCCATGGTGAGGTATTCTTGCGGAAGATCACTACTTCTGTCTTGCCTGTGCTAAGCTTCAGAGAGTTGGCTTTTATCCAGTTAGCGAATTCAGTCGTGTCAGTGGTGAAGAAGGAGAGCATGAGTCACGTGTCATTAGCATAAGAGTGGATGTGGATGATGTTGGCCAGAGGGATCATGTATGCGTCAAAGAGGGTGGTCCATGAACCTTGAGGCATTCCAAAGATGAGTTTGCAGGGTTCCGAGGACTTAGGTGCCAGGCTGAAATCCTGTGCTCTATCCTTTAAGAAGGAGCAGATCTAGAGGATGGCAGTCTTGGGCGCCTGATAAGGATGTGGTGTGAGACTGTGTCAAATGCTTCAGAGAGGTCCAGGAGAATAAATGCTGCCATGTCTCCCCTGCCAAGGATCATGCAGATGTCGTCTGTAGCAGCGATGAGTGCTGGTTCTATACTGTGTTTGGGCTTGACAGAGTGGCAGTAAGCAGCTGGTGGTTCCTGAGGTGATCTGTTGATTAGTTTTTCTAAGACCTTTGCTGGTTGTGGTAGGAGGGATATGGGTCTGTAGTTGGATAGCATGGCATAGTCAATGCATGGTTTCTTACATGGTAATGTGATGGTAGCATATTTTCTGGGACCCTCGGAGTGTGGCTAAGAGGATGGGGTCATTAAGTACGGTTTTTAGTGCTTCACAGATTTGTAGAAATCCTTTGGCAAAGATATTGTGGGGGCAAGACTAAGAAGGGGCACCTGTCTGGATGGTATTCATTGAAACTGAGGTTTCAACAGTGGTGACGGTGGGCCATAGGTTATGGTGCATTCTTTGGCTGTAATGGGAAGTTGAGTTGTAAGCATGATGGGGTCTAGTTGAGGGTCGAAGTTGCAGTATATGGTGGTGAATGTGTTGCAGATGCATTTTGAGACCTTGTTGCAATGATCTTGTGGGAGGGTGATGTTGGTGGAGGGGTCGGGCAGGAGGTGCAGTAAAATCTTTCAAGATGGCAAAGATTTTCTTGCTATTGTTAGTGCCAGCATTGATGCGAACTGTTAGAGCCTTGAGATTGAAGTTCAATGTCTGCTTGTGGGAGTGTCTTAGGGCGGATTTCAAGAGGTTTTTGTCTGTGGTGACTTGAGTTGTTCTCCATTTATGCTTCAGTTGCGTGTATTGCCATTTTGTCCGCCTGAGTTCCTCTGTGTACCAGTTGGTCTGTGATCAGGCTTTTGCTGTTGAGAAGCATGCATGTGAGTGTGGCTTGCTTTGTGGGTTTCACACCTCTTTTTATCACAAACTGCAAGTAGTTAGAAACAATAAATAAATTGGAAAATGGACCACCCCATAGAGAAATGCAAAAACTAAGATAAAAACATTGTTGTGTTTACAACTCTGCTTGTTCCTGAAAGCTGTGAGATTCTGATTCTAGCACAGCAAACATTTTGTTGATTTTGTTGGTAACCAGGGTGTGTGTCATAATGAGGTTAAAAAAGCATGCTTTCTTGCACAGCACTTTTTCCATTTTCCAAAATAAACAAACGTTTGTCATATTTTGGTTATTTTGCTTTCAGTGGAATCCACACACCCTGGTTACCTTTAGAATCCCCAATATGTGGGGAACAAAAGATGCAAATTTGACCTGAATACCTATTATGTAAAAAAATATTGTTAAGGCTTAAGTACAAAGTGCCCGGAACATCAAAAAAAGGGCTCCACACTGGGATGTGAAATTCTCCAGCAGCGAAGGGGTTATGGAGCAGACTGTTATATGTGCCACCAATGACATGGGCATTTTGACTGAAGCATGGTTAGACAACATATCCGTAGACAAGCAGGCATGGGTATGCACAGACATGGCTAACACCTTAGAAACATGATTGCTCTTTAACAACCATAGCTTGTAACTTATAACAGAAAAGTTTCACTACCAAGGTGAGCTATGGTCTCTTGAATCAGCTGCTGAGTCACCTGGAGAACATAAGCCATTATACCTACTCAAAAGATACTTTTGGTGGGAATCATTGTCCATAGAAAGCATCTGTTCTTCCACCTTGTGTGGTATACACACAAAATAAGGCCGGGTGAATTTCTCATTGCATCGGCGTCATCTGGTGAAATTTCAGGAATCTCAGGCATTATCAAAATTACACGCAATGCACACCATTACATCAATATGTTGCTTTGTATAAGCGAGATGTCTTATCCTATTAGATAGCACAAGAACAATGTGATGGACGCACAGGAACATCATGCTTGACCTTAAAGCAAACAGCAGTTCTTTAACCTGGGGACCAACAAAATTAACTTGAAAATCCATTTTGAGTACAACATTTTTACCTAAGCAGACTGTAATTTGTAAGCGTAAAAATTATCTTTATTTATTTATTGGGTTTATATGGGTTGTGCCACATAGAGGAAGGCTACTGTACATAAAGTGTCAACTTCCCTGTTTTCTTTATTGAAGACACCAGGTAGATTTTTAAATTTAACAGATTTTTTATAATATTGTTATGATGACAGTGGTGCACTGATATTGCACTTACAAGAATTTACAAATCCTACTCTTTTCCTTCAGCTTTTTTTATTGCCTGCAAGTGCATATGAGAATATTGACTGAGACCAAAATACGTTTGTGCATTGGCATTGGCTGACACCAGAGTCCTGACACCTTCACAATTTTGAGCACTGCAACTTGCCCCTTCAGCCTCTTTACTCTCATCTCCTTCGGTTGAGGGTTCAACCGGTGGGTCCAAGATCAGCTAGCCTCAGGATTTTCCTGAGGAAGAGCGTATTGGACACCAGCTTTCAACGTAAAAACCCAGATGACGAAGTTCCACTATTGAGTGGGCTGATGGGTACATCTTTCTTTTCTTTTCAAATCTCCACTTCTCTCTCTTCTCCTGTGTTTATTTCCTCAATAACCTCTTGGTATATATGTTCTGGGACACTATACAGGTTCCAATGTTGAACTCAATTAGTTAAGACCCTTGGTATCTTTCGTGTGGTTTACTGTCGAATTGTGTAATAAGCCAAATCATTCTATTACTACACATGCTGCAGGATCCTTTGCAAAAGGTGGAACAAACATACACCAATGTCAAGTACGAAGTTGCTATTTTGGTCAACAGCTTAATCTTTTGTGTGAACACAAATCAAAGGATGCAAAAGGAGACTGTGTCCTCCAAAAGGAACATCTGTTCCAGGATGTGGATCCACTATACAATAAAGAGCTACAACTTTCGTTCATTTTTCATTAATGATTGTCTCCATTTACAAGAGTTGGATTGTCAGGAAAGTGAGAGACCTAGAAGATGAACAATTGCAACTTTGAAGCCATTGCAGAGCTGAAGAGCTTTTTTCAAACTGTGGCGAGTGCAGTAGTGGTTCTGAGTCCAGAAACGTATCACAACTACAGTAGCAAAACTCACTTGTGGTAACCGAATTGCTCGCTACTAAACCTGCGGCACCAACAGCAGAACGTTCATTTACAACATCTGCAATGAGTTGGTTTATGAATGTTACATGATTTAGAGCAAGCACACAGGCAACTCCTAAATAGACAATGTCTACTACTAGATGATGGCAAGTATGGTATAAGACTCGTTGGATGACTAGTATCAAGAACCATTGACCCATTGGAAAAGGAAAATAAGAGCAACAGTGGTCTGAACTCGGTAGTCTGGCAATGAAATATCTTGCATGTCCGGCAACCACTGTATTCTCGGAGACAGAGTTTAGTGCAGCTGGGGCAACTGTCATGGTCACAAGAACGAGTCTCTCTCCTCAGCACTTAGCAAGACCAATAGTAGTTACATTAACTAATTATTTAATTCCCAAATTCTTTAGGACTTAACAAAATACAACTGTGGATAAGGGCAATTTCTCAGATACCATAAGTGTGTTGCGTGATCATCCTCCACACAACCTCCCTGAATTTGAGGATGACATCTAATTTTGGATTAAAAAAGAAACAATCACATAATAGAAATGTGGCTGTGCAAACAAAGAAATAAATAATAGAAAAAAAATTGTATTTGGTGTGTCA
The DNA here is from genome assembly GCF_964263255.1 of Lissotriton vulgaris. Taxonomy (NCBI): domain Eukaryota; kingdom Metazoa; phylum Chordata; class Amphibia; order Caudata; family Salamandridae; genus Lissotriton; species Lissotriton vulgaris. Next base: position 1,451,287,116 of record NC_141691.1, read on the forward strand.
CTGATGTAAAGAAACTTAAACTGACCCGTGTGCATAGCACAGATAAGCAATCAATGTGACTCAACCATTTTTGCCTGGTGAGAGATGACAGAGAAAAAAATCCTATTCAACCTTACTATCAACCTTAGATTTTTCAGTGAGTAATTAATGGTATCTAAGTCTGCAGTGTGATGCCTGCAGGCCATTTCCTGAAAAAAACAAAATGACTGTCTCCAATGCATAACCTTGATTTGCCATGCTGAGCTGTAAGGACTGCACAGGTTATATAGGTTATCTATGGAACTTCCAATGGGAAAAGAGACACAATAATAGGCAGATGTACTCTGCACTTAGAACAGGTAATGTGTATCAATGAATACCAAATGATGATTCATATGATGGATGGAATGGACTTAGCCTAGATAAACTTTTTATTTGATGTTCCAGTGATGATTGAGAGTGTTCTTTTTTTATGATTTTTCAAGATACGAAAGCAGGACTACAAACCAGATACATTATAGAATTACACAAATTACAGCACAGAATATCTTACATTTCGGCTGTTCCAACCTAGGTTCTATATAGTTGATAATAAACTATGACATCAATAATAGCTACAATTTTCTCTCTGCATGTGCATTCTGCGCAGTGGCCGCTTCCAAGAAGGAGAGTACTTACTCTAACATACCAATCTCTAGGAGACCCAGATGCAAATCGATGAACTGTTCATTGGAGCAGGCATGTCTGACAATAACACCCTATGCGACGGTGTTTATCTCCTGCCCCAGTGTGTAGCCACCTGGTTTTTAGCCAGTAGCAGTGCCAGGGCCACAACTATCCTATTTATTTAGATATTAATTTAATCAAGCCCAGCAATGCAATATGAGGTGTAATGTTAACTTGTACATCAATCACTTTGATTACCAACAGGGTCATATCCCGGATGTGAAACTCAGCAAACCCACCCGTTGTGGTGGCTTGGTGCGGGGTAATGGACTGGTGTGCAAAACTGTAAAGGCTGCCTATACTGCAAGAGGAAACCCCCAGAAGCACAAAAATAGCTTTTATTTGGGGCTACCCTCTGTATCTTTTATGCAAGTGATGCCATTACCTAACTAGCAAGCAATCTACCATGTCATTTCTCCTCTCCGAACCTACGTGCTTAAACATGCTTGCTCAAATAGTGAAATTATCTTTCAGCTACTTCATAATTTTTACATATTTTAGCTGTAATCTCTGTCGAGACCTCAGTTCTCCTTGCACTCAAAAACTCAGACTCCAACCCTTTAATTATACATTCTAATCTGGAAAAATGTTCTCTAAAGTCCTACATTTTTGGTAAGTTTGCTACTTTTTGTATTTTCACAAAATCTGAGTGTAAGTCACTGATAAAAAAAGAAACAGTAATATGTTGAACAAAAACACATGGCCAAATACTTGTACTGTTATACTCTCCAATAGAAAATAATGTAGGTAGGGAATTAAAATAAACCCCTGTATAAAATAATGTTACATTAAATAAATTATTAAAAATAATTAAAAATATAAGTGAATATAATTGAATAAAAAATATATAAAAATAGTACATATGTATTGTTCTAGTTATAAAATATGTTATCACCCTATTTGGATTTAAAAAATATTGTAAGAAAAATGTTTATTAAAATATAAATAAAACAATTTTAATGACTTCTGTACATCACTCTTAATAGTTATCAATTAATTGTAATACATTCTATACATCACTTTTTATAAATACCAATACAAATGAAAACATTTATTTTAGGTGAGAATTCATTTTTAATTTAAACTTTGGAAAAATAATTTCAAATTCACAGTACAACAGTTATATCGCATGAACCATCGAGATGTTGTGGCCTTCATAATCATTTGTGGCTGTATCTTAACAACTATAGACAAACTGACTGTTATGCCCACATCTTGCACTGCCACTCCAAACACATCAATGCAAACAAATGCAAAATCCCACCCAAATACTCATACCAAATAGACTACTAGCAACATAACTAAGAAAACTATCCCAAACCCTACCCACAAGATCTTAGCCGGGTTATCACTTCTAGCTGATGTGGGGGAAAAATATCTTTTTAGGAGCTGCACTACTAAGGAGCACAGAGAAGCTGTAGTACAAGCCACAATTCAACCAGGGCCAATCAGTAATGTAAACTTATCTAAAACGTGCCACATACTAACCCCAAAAGCCAATTTCCATCTCAGGTGCACATATTGGTTACAATCTGCCCGTTTCCAACGACAATGTTTTGCATAATGGAGGCACAGCAAGACCCACTCCACATTCAATAACTATAATATGGTGGTGAAGGCTGTCAGAGACCAGCCACCACGTTTTGATTCATTGTCAAGTGAAGTGAGGGCACCTGTGCCTCCATGGTACTGTATATCATCTACAGGTGTCTTCAACCTTCATGAATGTTGAGGTCTGTTGCTAGGTGGTTAGAATAGTCTGCCTCTATATGGAATCTGCATCCATGTTAGTAACAGCATAGCACATGGAATATCCAGTTGCTGCAGTTTTTTCTCCACTGCTTGATAAGCATGTGGCATCTCTGGGCCTGCCAGCGTAAATCCAGGGTGTAGAGATACGCTGATGTTTTTGTAGTTGAGACCCTTTGTTTCTTGTGCTAGTGTGATTGCCTAATCCCTGTCTCTAAAATGTAGTAATCATGCTTTGTGGGCCCATGGCCCATCTAGGGGCAAGGGAAAGGTGAGCTCCCTCAGCCACAACAAGTTTAGAAAATGTATCCACTCCAATTAGTGGACCCAACATGGTTTCCAAACAGACCTCCATCTTGCCAGTGTTCATCAATTCAGGAATACCCAATCTACGGAGGTTATTTCTTCTTGAACAAGCTTTCAAATCTTGATTTTTGGCCTTAATGATAGAACCCACCTTTCATATTAAGCCATGTTTTCTATTTTAGTTTTAAGTCATCTTCCACAACCAAAAGTCACTGCTCAGCCACTATCAGCCTTCTGTTATGCTTGTCTGTCTTAAAAGCCATTATGTCTCTGATTTAATGTGTTGATTTTATCATCTATTGACAGTAAGCTTTGTGGCATGCTTTTCAACTTCGACTTCATATCTGGTTCTTCCATGGTTACCTGTTGATTTGTGAGTCCTGGCTGGAGTCAGTGTCCACTAGTCTCCCCATGATCCTGGATTCAAACTGCAGTTTAACTTGCTTGATGTCTTACACACCCATGCCTGGCCATAAGAGAGAGGACCAGGACGTATTCCTGTCATATGGTATTCATCTGGAGTGTACAGGTGTATGGTACAGTACAGGCTGTATGTGTCATTGCCATTTCCCCCAATATTTAATCTGCAGTCTCCTTCTCTTGCTCCTATGTTATTATGTGGCTCCCATGCCGGGACACTCTTCAGTAACTGTGCGCATTACAAATGCTAATAACATCACATACCATAACATATGTGCTCACATCCACCAGCCAGACTCCTTTTCCCAGCTAGTGGTGTGTGTTAAATCATTAGAAGTGTTGGAGATGTAACTTTTAGCTCAAGGGAAAAGACGAAGCTCTTCAGACCATTGAAAATTCAAAGATAAGACAAACAACCCCACAACCACAGTGATATGTGCAGGTTGTATCCACCCCTTTCAAGAAACACTTCTCTTGTTTATCTTATGGGGTCGGGTCACTCCTTATTCTCAGCTTGGTGAGAGCATAAGTTGGCACCTTTATCTGGCTGTCACTGGGCCACCCCTCATAAATGGGTAGATGTCATTGGAGGTTCACTGCTCTACATTGAGTTGATGTCTCTGGGGTCCAGGATAGCCCCTTTTGTTCTTCTGTGCTTGCTTTGACCTAAGCATTAATAAACACGGGTACCACCTTCCCCACACAGAGGGAGGTCTGCCGCTTCGCTTCAGCATTCCAATGATGGGATCATCACAGCTGTTGGGTGCACACAAGGTGTGTGCAGTTTCTCTCACACTACCCAATCACCCACTTAAAGACGCTCTCCCGCCAGCCTGGACTTGGCCTTCAATTAATTCCAAGTGCCTGGTACCTGCCATCTTGATGCCACCGCAGATTCAGCATTCCAGTGAATTTCTTGCTGAGAGCTGGCTTCAAGCATCAGGGCTTTTTACACAAGTGGAGTCTCACCAGTTTTATGTGCCTGATTCTCATTCCTTTAGCTCCCCCACCATTGACCTCATGCGGATAATGTCAGATTCATATTCCTGGCTGACTGAACCTGACCCATGGGCAGCCATCTTGGATGCCAGCACTCTCGTGCCCCTATGAGTGTTACTTGATTAGCATTTTGGTAATTGCAGTCTGGCATCTCTTGATTCTTCTGAAATGTCTCATTTTACCTAGACTAAGACTGAAATATTTTCCTGGTGTTCAACAGGTATGTCTCTTTTTTGAAGAAATCCAATCTGCAAGACTACTCAACAAAACAATGAAGTAGGAGCAATGGCTATCTAGGCCTATGAGACACAAGAGAATTAAAAAAAGGGCTACTCACGTGGAAATGAAAAGTGGAGATATATAATAATAAAGACTCGTTGTTTTGGTGAATTAGATGATGATGGACACTTGGAGCTAGATAGGTGTCTGGGACCAGTCAAAGTAGATTGGTCCTTAGCTAATTGTACACTAGCTTATGCTCTGCACTCTGACTCCTCACATACCATGTTTACCTTGACTTGCTAATATTGTAAATTTTTTCTCATTCTACAGACCTTCTCTTCTCCAAAGAGATGGATTCTCCCTGGTACTCCTGCTTTACAGTTCGCCCATGTTTCAAAGACAGACAATGTCAGAATAATGAAGTTGCAACATTTGTATACAGTATTATTTTTCTTAACTTTTATTATAATATTTTTGAACTGTGTGTATAATTGCCATTACAGATTCTTGTGTAGATAAGTATAACTATCTTGAGTGTCTGCAGTTGCTAAAGACTGATTAGCATAACTTAAAATGCATCTTCTTTCAAAGTCAGACGTGCAGCACTCTAGGTCTTGCTGATTGCTGTGTTTGTCTCTCTAAAATTTTTCCTAATTACCCATGCAAATCCAATCATCGATACCCAACCCTCTTGTACCACGTTGTGAGATCTATTGTGCTGTTTTCCACCATCAACAGATTTCACATTTGGCCGGGCTGGTGTGGTCTAAACAATTGGTATGGTATGACACTGCAAAAAATGCTAATTTGCCCATTCTGCCTCCCCTTATACAAGCCAGAAAGGGACATCATTTTGCAGGGAATACATTATAACAATAAAAGTCCAAGAATAGGTAGGGTGCCCCTTTTTCCATACTCTCCACCCACAAAGAATCATTGTATCTGATGGTCCTACCAATGCTAATCTCCTCATGTGACTTGAATGTTCGTTACACCTACTATAGTAAATAGCTCCCCCGTTACACTGTTTATTTATGCTGGTCTTTATCTTTCACTTGCTCTGCTTTTTTCTTTTTGTTTCATGTTGCAAAATAAGAATCCTTCTTTGCTGGTTCACCAGCTCAATTCTGAAAAAGACATATTCCCTGTTTGGGTTTATTAGAATCATTAGACATTAGTCTCTCTGGGAAAACCACTGGATTAACAGCAACAACAGCAAGTCTTTGGGAAGGTGGCAGACAATAAAGAGCAGCTCATATAAACTGGACAAGAGTTTGCTGTATGCTTAATATAAACTAACCCTGGGCAGAGCTGGTGGAGCGGCACTACGCGGAGGTCCACGGAGTTGGGGACCAACTCCGAGGAACTCCACTCCGCTTCACCGCCCGCCTCCACTCCCCTCATCGCGCATCACGCAGATCACAGTGAAACACCGAGAAAGAGGAGGACAGCAGCCCGGGGACGTTGCAGTCATGATAAGTGTTTATTATTTTACCTTTAATGTATTTTTTTTTAACTCTTACTGGGGGGTGGAGGCGGAGCTGGTTAACTCCGCTCCGCTGCAGAGCGTGTGGAGATTTGCCTACTCCACTTTCTCTGTGGAACACGGAATTGGGAAATCTCCTCATACTCAATGGGCGAAGCGAAGCTTTCCACTCACGATTAATATAAACACATCACCTGTATTCCATGGGTTATTATAAGTAGTATTCTTCCTTAGTGGCAAGAGGTGACTAGGCGGAGAGGATAGTGCAGTGCACAGACTACTACTGACTGATGGAAGTTTGGGTGCTCTCAGGTGACATCAAGTCATATGGGAGAAGGTAAAAGTAATTCATCATGAGATTTTCATCACTTACTGCAGGTGTTTTGCCTGGAGCCTGCAATGAGGTTAGCCTGGTTAGGGATCCCAGGTCACAGAGTGAGAAGATTATAGAGAGGGCAATGAGGGTGGCAATGAGACAATTTCTTTATGATGGGTCAGATTCTAGGCTTAGCAAGTGCTCTTACTGTAGGTACTTGGTGCATCCAGTTTTGCGTGTGTTATAGTAAAATGTACAATAAACAAAACAATTAATAAACATAATAATACCCATAATGATAAAAATCAATAGGCAGGAAAGAATAAATAATTGTAATCAAAATAAGCCCACCTACTTCATCTGCAACAGGCCCACTCATCTCTCTAAGCCCTCAAAAATATACCAAACTATCCTACACTAATCTACCCCTTCCTTGAGCAATCCTAACCACACCACCCTCAACAGAACCATACCTCACATTAAATCCCTCCATAACGCACAAAGAAAAACGTTTTTAAACTAATTTACCTCTTCCTCAGCTTTTCCAAACCACACCACACACAACAGGCCCACCTCTCTCCCTAAACCCTCAAAAACGTATACTATATCTACCCTTTCTCCAACTGTTCCCATTCACACCACCCACAAAAGTCCTAATCCCTGCCTAATTAAAAAGCCCATTTAATTGTCCAGTCTATGCATAATTTTAATCTGGGGCTGCTTCTCATCCTCCAGTCCTGTAGGAGAACTTCTGTGGATAAAGGGGGAGTGGTGGTGGTTGCTATGTGGTCTTGTTGTCCATTACTGAAATGGAACAAAAAGAAAAATGGGAGCGTTTAAATAAATAATTTCACAGGGTGATACTTTCATGAGGCACTTACTGTTTAAAAATAGATTTTTAGAGCGCAAACTTATAATCATTGCCATCAAAACGTTGGTGCTTTAAATTTTTGCTACACAATTTATTTTACTATTAATATTACATTAACATCATTAATAAAGCTCAACATCACCAAATAATTCTTTATTTGGTTATAGGTAACTATAAAAGATATAAAACCATGTAAGTTTGTAAAAATATCACAACATAGGCTCCCTAGTAGATATACATTATACAAAATAGCTCACAGTCTTAAACTTTTAAACCCTTGGTAGATAAAATGTCTCTCATAATTAGAGTCCAGCGAGCAGCAGTTACTGGTTCAGATGTGATACATAAGGCTGTAAATGCCAACAGGTGTTAGAGACTCTACTTTGTCTGTGATTTGCTAAATTTTATAACTTTTGATTAAAAAAACTAGCAACATTAAAATACACAAATTCATTCAGAAGCAAATTTACCCTGAATCTCATTAGTTTAAATCTAGGGTTTAGGTGGGGCACTAGCAACAAATACGTTTCCAAAGAAACTGTGGTTTTCAGCATGGTAGTTTACTCAACTCCATTGTCTCTCTCCAGTCCTGTGCCTAGCCATGAATCATTTTTTAACCCAAGTCAAGTTAGGTTTACAATAAATTCAGAGTAATCATATAATTCTGGGTGGCCCATTTTCCTAAGTACAGATGTGTTATATTTTAACCAGGGAATCCGCATCCACCACTCCAAATTCATGTCGTCTTTCAGAATCGCCCTTTCAGTCATCTAACTACAAGCAGTAACGCTAGCATATCTGTGAAATATCCTAAACTCATGTGAAATAGATGACAGGTTTGATGGTGGTAATGTTAGCAAACTCCTCAAGAATTGGTTCTTTCCAACTTGCAGATCTGGGGAATCCCAGTACCCAGAGAGGTCGCTACCATAACTGACAGCTGAGATGCTTTTCACTTGGTATATTCTAATAAGTGCCATCATGGGCTTACTGCCCATGAAGACAAAGTATAGCAACTATAGCATAATCAAAGAGAGCTTTAACAGTCCTGCCATCAGATTTCTTTGGCAGTAAGAAGCGGGGACCATGAGCCCTCACTATCAAACAGGACTGCACTAAGGTAGGTGGACTCCACCACCCTGACAATTTCACAATTTTATTTGGGCCTACTATCAATAATTTTTTTTTTTATAATTAGTACTCAATCCAAGTTATTTATGAAGGTGACAAATTAGTTGAGTAGGTGTTGATGTCCAATGGCTTTTCTTGCAATGAGAACTGCATCATTGGTATACAAGAGGGAGGGGATAAGTTGAGAGGACACTCGAGTAATATCCAAGCTCGCTGCACATAATGTGGTGGCTAGTTGATTAATGGACATTGTAAATTAGCAGAGGGGCAAGAATCCACCTTAGCCCCCCAAGCTAGATTTAAAATAGGTGGAACAGCTACCATCGGGGTCATATCCGACTACGGCTGTAAGGTCCCTGTGTAAGTAATGTAGGAAAATACCAACATCCTTATCAACCATGAGATCGAGCAAGATATCCCATAGCTTTCTACTATTAACTCCGTTGAATACAGAGGATAAATCTGAGAATGCCATATGGAGGCAGCTACACTTGGCAAATACATGCTTTTAATTGGGCATGTATAGTTCAGACATTGATCAACAGTGCTACGTCCCACTTCAAGCCGTGCTGCAATAGTATGTTGAGATATATAGGATGTCATATTTGCGGATGACACCCTATTGGTCTCCAAGATCCCTAGTGGTCTTCAGAAGCTCCTGACATGCTTTAAGGAGTTCTGTGACTAGAGGGGACTGTAGATAAATCCAGTCAAAACAAAGTTAACGAAGCTTAACCCCCACAAATCCCACACAAAGAGCATATTTTTTGAGAGGGTAATCTCTTGAAACTGTTCACAGCTTCACCTATTTGGGTATAACATTACCCATCAATATGATGTAAAATACGCATCTGACCAAAGCTGTACTAAAATTTAGTCAAACTGCGGGAACAATACTCAAAGAATACAAAAAATCTTTTTCCTAATAAATTCGACCTCCCATTTATCTATACAAACTCAGGGCCATAGGGTCAGCACTGTACGGGGAAGAGCTTTGGGCACACACTAACATTAACACTTTAGCAGTGACCGAGAACAAATTTCTTCGCAAACTGGTGCCACTCCCCGTAAGCACACCTTTGGTCTTACTATGCATGGATCTGAGCCTAAGGAACCTCCAGGATAAAGCTAGATTGTGTCCATTGTTATACTGGAGGCAGTTATGGCCTACCCCAGAACTCAAGCACTACATAATAGCTCTTTAGGACGTTATCTCAGGAGCTCATTCAGTGAGAATTCCTGGGCTCAAGTTCATCAAATCGAAGTTAGTTTAATGGGGCTCCTGAATTGTGGGCAAATGCATCCACTATACTCTTTCTCTAAAAAAAAGTCCTTAAGAAGTTATGTTGGACAGTGGTAGATGCTAAAGTAGCTGCAAGAGAAGATCTTCCTGCACTATCACAAAAAATCTTGATTTTAAGTCTACATTCAGATACTAGATCTACTGGGACAAGGTTACTACTCCTTCCGATAGGAAACTGAATTTTCAATTAAGGGTGGTCACATTCCCATTGAGAGCTTTTCTGCAGAATTGGTCGGCTGAGGCCATTGTTACATGCCCCATATGTCAGACATAGGTAGAGTCTCGCACATGTTTTCTTTGCCTGCCCAAATTACGTCAGGCCTCGCAAGCTTTGGCTAGCTCCAATTTGTAAACAATTATGCAGCTTAGCCATCTTGCTGCCCTTCGCATATTGAGGTGTGACTGCACACCTCTATATGCCACATTCCTCAGCAAGTTCTTAGGGGCAATATGGTCACTGTGCAGGAAACTGCTATTGCCTTCTTACTCAAGAAGATCTAATCATATGATGTATATATATATATATATATATATATATATATATATATATATATATATATATATATATATATATATATATATATATATATATATATTCACTGAAAAAAACATAGGTTTCAGACATGCTATAGTTAGGAATTAGCATTTAAAAAACCTTAAAAATGAACTGAGAAAAACCATAGGTTTTAGGGGTGTTATAGTTAGCTGGACATTTCACTCATACAAAACCATTGAAATTGCTCCGTTATAGTCAGTTGCACTAACTAGAACTCGCGCGCCCACAATCCACTGCTGACAGGGTGGCCTGGCCCTGAACATGCAGACTCTCTGCCTTTTTCTCCTCTTGGTGCGACATAATGGCCTGATATATTGTAGGAAGGGTGATGCCACTGCCGGATTCCTCAAAGATAGAGCCTGGGATCTCTCTGCCTTCAGTTGACTCTCTATCTTGAACTATTGCGGAGGGGTCTAATATTGGTGATCCATCATTGTTAGTTACATGCCCTGGTCCTGGTTTTGAATTAAGAGAATGGGACACCTCTTGTGCTTTTCGGACCGTACTCTCTCCGCCTGAGAGTAACAAGCTATTATCTTCTTCTTCCAGGAGCGCGGAGCTAGCTAGGCTTCTGTCATCCGCCCAGTCAAGATCCACACTTTCCCCCTCTGATACAATAGAGACATCTGACAATGAATACAATTTTCCCCCTGAGACACAAGAATCCCCATCAGTTGCTGCTTCTAGTAAGGGGTTCTGATTATCAGTTATGAGTTCATCTCCAGCAGTAGACAGTAGAGGTGCTGCTACAGCGGAAGCTTCTGACACGTGTAAGCCATTATTATCATTGATCCACTGGCTTTTCGCTATTTTCACAGACAGTGTTCGGGATACCACTGGGGATTAAAGTAGAGGAGAGAGTCTCCACTGAGTTAGCTGCTACTGCTAGAACACTATTTACAGGAGGGATCGAGGCATGATCCACTTCGGGTTTAGAAACAGTTTTTTATATTGAAAATCAGTGGGATTGTTACCTTTGATCCTTGAGGGCATGCAGCTTCTGGATAAATATTGACAGTAGAGCCCAATGTTCCAGTAGATCCCGAGTCGATTACCGCACAATTCCCATTCTGGACAATAGGCACGTTCTCCAAATCGGAATTCGTAGTTCGGCTGATTTTACTTCGGTCCAGTATATATAGAGCCACTTTCCTACACCATCCCCTCCCTTCACCACTGTGCGAACATGCCCTGTGGCACCTTTCAAGTTGGGAAAATTATTCCCCTTCAATCCTGAGGGTCCCTAGATTCCAACTAGCCCAATAGGTACATCCAGTAAGCGCCACAGAGCTGTATAGCAGAGAGATGTAAAAAGGGGCACAGCCTGCACCACCTCTCTGCAACGCAGCAGAGTGGCGCTTCTTGGAAGCACCTAGTGGGCTACTTCGAACCCATGGACCCTCAGGATTGAAGGGGAAATGTTTCCCAAAATTAAAACGCGCCACAGAGCGTGTTTGCTCAAATCACCTCAGGCCCCGTCCCCTCTCCTCATCACTGTGTAAACGCGTCCTGTGGCCGTTCTAAGTTGTGAGCTTAAGTGCCCTTGAATCCTAAGGGTCCCTTGGGTCAAAGTAGCTCACTAGGTACCTCCAATAAGCGCCACAGAGCTATGTTGCACAGAGGTGTAAAAAGGGGCATGGCCTCTGAACACCTGTCTGTAATACAGCTCCCTGGCACATTAAACAATTAAGCCCCGGTGTGTGGTCGTCCCTGGCGTTGCAGGGGGGGGCGTGTACCCCCCGGATTATTCATACTTTGCCCCAGGGTGTGGCGGTCCCTGGGGCAGTGTGGGGGGATTGGGCCCCCACACTTTATTTTAAACCTGCCCCTGAGATTTGGCCCCCCCAGGGGCTAACTAGCTTTGAAGCGCGGGAGCCCGTGCCTCGTTTTTTTGGGGGATTGGCAGCATCCACACACCCAGAGTGGATTTTGCCGATTTAAAAAATAAAAAACAAAAACATTTTGGGACCCCCTGAGCAGGCCTAGGGGGTCAGGGTGTTTCTACCATGCCCCCTTTTCACGATTTGCTTGTTTTTTTATTAGGTTTCTAAATATATATATATATATTCACTTAAAAAACCATAGGTTTCACACGAGTTATAGTTAGCTGGAAATTTTACTGAAATAAAACCATTGAAATTCCCACGTTATAGTTAGTTGGACTCACTATAACTTGCGCGCCTGCAATGCACTGCTGATGACGTCACATATTACATCACTCATGACATGGTCAGTGACATCACTCATGACATCACTGATGACACCATCCAGTGAATGTGTGTCTTTCTGAAAAATAAATATGTTTTCTATATGTATATGAAAAAGGTCGATGTAAGAATAAATGTTCAAATAAGTGTCTAAATGGATGTTTTAAAAAAAAATGATTGGTTAACTGGCTTATTAAGTGTATCTTAGTGAATACATATATTAGCGAGTAATGTTTAAACATTTAAATATATGTATCAGTGTTTCACTTTGTGTATAAGTGGCTGCATAGGTTGGTGAGTAGCTACATGTGTGTGTATATGGGTTATTAGATGTTTTTTAGTATCAGTATTAGTGTCTGTATGGTTTGGAGGGGGTATTACTTAGCACATAGATGCATCAATGACTGACTCACTGTATGTGTTTTGAAGACAGCATATGTGCAGGACTGTATGGGTGGATGAGTGTGTCTATGTGTGTGTTAGGGAGTGAATGATTGTCTCACTAGTGTCTATCAGTAACTACATTTGTTTTAATCTAGTATATGTGAGTATTGATGTATATAAGTGAGTATATGTGAGAGTGAGAGATTGTAAGAGTTCCTGTTTAAATAAGTATGTCTTTCTATAAGTGATTGTTTTAGAGAGTAAGTATGTGTAAGTTTCCTTAGAAGTAAGGTGGTAGTGGGTGTATAGCTGTATATGCAAATAAATGGATGTTCAATAGTTTATTTGCATGTGTAAGTATGTGTGCGAGTAACTTTTGGATGACTGTCGGTGTGTAACAGGATGTATAGGGGTATCACTACATATGATGAGTGAGTATATGTATGAGTGACTATATAGAACTGTTGGTGAATGAGTGGATGTGTATATAGTTGGTTGAATTACTGAATTGGTTGCTGTAACTGGTATGGGTATCTCCATTTTTTTGAAAATTTTAGTTTCTATTTTTGAATATGTGTTTCAAGGATTACATTACACTGAAAGGAGGTCTGTCACTCTGTCACAAGGATGGTGTCATCAGTGATGTCATGAGTGATGTCACTGACCATGTCATGAGTGATGTAATATGTGACGTCATCAGCAGTGCATTGCAGGAGCGCAAGTTATAGTGAGTCCAACTAACTGTAACGTGGGAATTTCAATGGTTTTATGTCAGTAAAATTTCCAGCTAACTATAACTGGTGTGAAACCTATGGTTTTTTCAGTGAATTTAATAGGTTTTTTAAATGCTAATTCCTAACTATAACTGGTGTGAAACCTATGTTTTTTTGAATTTCAAAGGTTTTTTAAATGCCAATTCCTAACTATAACGATTGTGAAACCTCTGGTTTTTTCACTGAATTTCAAAGGTTTTTTAAAAGCTAATTCCTTTCTATATCGGGTTTCTAACCTACGATTTTTTTTTATTTGCTGTTTTGTGTAAGTATTAATTATTTCTTTTTTATTTTTTATAATATTTTTTATTATTTATTTTTTTATCATTTTTTTCCTGGGGCGCTCTGGGTGCCCGCACTGGTAAGCTCTCCGGAAAGCGCACCCAGAGTGCTACTTGCGTTCGTGAAAAAAAAATATGAATGAAAAGTAAATAATAACGCAAGACATTTAGTACCATACATATAAAAGCAGTATTTTTGAATAAGGAAATGAAAATGATTTTGCATTTCCGTGAAACTATCAAAACGTCACTTAGGCGCGCCGCGTAAGCGCCCCCGGAAGCGCCTTCGTTCGCGCCGCGTACGCGCCCCCGGAAGCGCCTACGTTCGCGCCGCTTTAGCGCCCCCGGAAGCGCTTCGGTGTGCGCAGCGTAAGCGCGTCAAGCCATGTGACCTTAAAATAACACTTTTCATTGGTTGCTAACAGTTTTTTTTACAAAGAATGAAATCCCCACCCATTTCCTTCACTTCTTCTTTCACTTTTGTGACTGAAAGACCTGCCTTTTTGCTCTCGGTTCTTTGTTGGATATCTTGGATTATCATGGCTGCCAGACCATCCAGCAGTGAAGATGACTCCAATGAATTCATCGATGAAGAGCCTCCTCAGCCAAAAGTCAAAGAACATTTCATCTGGAAATTTTGTTCCATACCTGATGACCAGAAGAAGGTAAATGCTCCAAAGGTGGAGTGCAGGATCTGTCACACAGTCCTGTCACGGGGTGACCCCACTAAAAAATATTCTTTTGGGAACTCCACAATGATTCGCCATGTGGAGAGGAGGCACCCCCAGAATTTTGCCCGGGAAAGTGTCAGGGCTCTGGCACAAGAGGTTCCCAGTGATGGTACCTCTACATCAACCGGAGGACCAACAACATTGGTGAGGGGGTGATCACAAGAGTTGGTTCCGAACATTCAGCCCGCATTTAACAAAGGTGTCCTTAAATGCAGAGACTGTGATCAGCTACTTTGCTATGGGGAGCAAAGTGTTCTGCTCATGGTTCGAGCATTGGAGAACCATCGCTGCCGTTCCCAGCCCTAATTTTTTTTTTTTTTTTGCTCCTGTTGTGCAGTTTCCGTTCCCTGTTTTTGTTTTTGTTCTAAAAAAAAGAAAAAAGAAGAAAAAATAGTTCTTTTCAGAACTACCTCCAATTCTCATCAAAGAGCTACATTCTTAAAAAAATGAAAAAGAGTAAGTGAAGTGGAGTGCATTGATAAAGGAAAGGAAAATGAGTAAGAAAGAACAGACAGGTATGAGAGGAGAAAGGAAGTGAAGTAGGGGGACTGAAAGAAGGTGAGTGTTGGGAAGGAAAGTAAGGAGAAGGAGAGTGAACATGGGGAATGTGGATATTCAAAGAAAATGTAGAAAAGGAACGGGGTGTGGAAGGGTAAGACAAGATGCTTTGCTGGAGTTGCATCATTTTTGTGACACACTCCAGCAATGCATCACTTTTGCGCTTACAGATACGTCTGAAATACTGACGTATCTGTAAGTACTTGCGACATTTTACATCATATATTTAATATGACACATGACTAGAAGACTGAAGGCCTCATTTATGAGGCTATGCGTCACTTTTACGCCACCAGTGCGTCACTTTTTGTGAAGCACCAGTGCTGTAAAAAATGCACCTTATTCAGTCATATTTACAAAGTGACGCATCTAGGTAGATGCGTCACTTTGTAAACCCCTGCGCCACATTATACCTACGTCAGGTGTAATGTATGCAAAAGGGATGTATTGACGCAAGAAAGGGTCGTAGAGGTGACGCAGTGAAATCTATGAGATATCACTGCGTCACTTTTATGACGCTGTTGTGTCGAAATCTTGCGCCTGTTTCATAGCAGGCGTAAGACTGATGCAGGCCGTTTCACATGGGCCTGGCCCCATGTGAAAGGATGCATTGCTGGAGTTGCATCATTTTTGTGACACAATCCAGCAATGCATCACTTTTGCGCTTACAGATACGTCTGAAATACTTACGTATCTGTAAGTACTTGCGACATGATACGTCATATATTTAATATGTCGCATGAGTAGAAGACTGAAGGCCTTATTTATGAGGCCATGCGTCACTTTTACGCCACCGGTACGTCACTTTTTGTGACGGATCAGTGCTGTAAAAAATGCACCTTATTCAGTCATATTTACAAAGTGACGCATCTAGGTAGATGCGTCACTTTGTAAACCCCTGCGCCACATTATACCTACGTCAGGTGTAATGTGTGCAAAAGGGACGAATTGACGCAAGAAAGGGTCATAGAGGTGACGCAGTGAAATCTATGAGATATCTCTGCGTCACTTTTATGACGCTGTTGCGTCCAAATCTTGCACCTGTTTCACAGCAGGCGTAAGACTAATGCAGGCCCTATAACATGGGCCTGGCCCCATGTGAAAGGATGCATTGCTGGAGTTGCATCATTTTTGTGACACACTCCAGCAATGCATCACTTTTGCGCTTACAGATACATCTGAATATTGACGTATCTGTAAGTACTTGCGACATTTTACGTCAAATATTTAATATGACACATGACTAGAAGACTGAAGGCCTCATTTATGAGGCTATGCGTCACTTTTACGCCACCAGTGCGTCACTTTTTGTGACGCACCAGTGCTGTAAAAAATGCACCTTATTCAGTCATATTTACAAAGTGACGCATCTAGGTAGATGCGTCACTTTGTAAACCCCTGCGCCACATTATACCTACGTCAGGTGTAATGTATGCAAAAGGGACGAATTGACGCAAGAAAGGGTCGTAGAGGTGACGCAGTGAAATCTATGAGATATCACTGCGTCACTTTTATGACGCTGTTGCGTCCAAATCTTGAGCCTGTTTTACAGCAGGCATAAGACTGATGCAGGCCCTTTCACATGGGCCTGGCCCCATGTGAAAGGATGCATTGCTGGAGTTGCATCATTTTTGTGACACACTGCAGCAATGCATCACTTTTGCGCTTACAGATACGTCTGAAATACTGACGTACCTGTAAGTACTTGCGACATAATGCGTCATATATTTAATATGACGCATGAGTAGAAGACTGAAGGCCTCATTTATGAGGCCATGCGTCACTTTTACGCCACCGGTACGTCACTTTTTGTGACGGATCAGTGCTGTAAAAAATGCACCTTATTCAGTCATATTTACAAAGTGACGCATCTAGGTAGATGCGTCACTTTGTAAACCCCTGCGCCACATTATACCTACGTCAGGTGTAATGTATGTAAAAGGGACGAATTGACGCAAGAAAGGGTCATAGAGGTGACGCAGTGAAATCTATGAGATATCTCTGCGTCACTTTTATGACGCTGTTGCGTCCAAATCTTGCACCTGTTTCACAGCAGGCGTAAGACTGATGCAGGCCCTTTCATATGGGCCTGGCCCCATGTGAAAGGATGCATTGCTGGAGTTGCATCATTTTTGTGACACACTCCAGCAATGCATCACTTTTGCGCTTACAGATAAATCTGAAATACTGACGTATCTGTAAGTACTTGCAACATTTTACGTCATATATTTAATATGACACATGACTAGAAGACTGAAGGCCTCATTTATGAGGCTATGCGTCACTTTTACGCCACCAGTGCGTCACTTTTTGTGACGCACCAGTGCTGTAAAAAATGCACCTTATTCAGTCATATTTACAAAGTGACGCATCGAGGTAGATGCGTCACTTTGTAAACCCCTGAGCCACATTATACCTACGTCAGGTGTAATGTATGCAAAAGGGACGAATTGACGCAAGAAAGGGTCGTAGAGGTGACGCAGTGAAATCTATGAGATATCACTGCGTCACTTTTATGACGCTGTTGCGTCCAAATCTTGAGCCTGTTTCACAGCAGGCATAAGACTGATGCAGGCCCTTTCACATTTGCCTGGCCCCATGTGAAAGGATGCATTGCTGGAGTTGCATCATTTTTGTGACACACTCCAGCAATGCATCACTTTTGCGCTTACAGATACGTCTGAAATACTGACGTACCTGTAAGTACTTGCGACATAATGCGTCATATATTTAATATGACGCATGAGTAGAAGACTGAAGGCCTCATTTATGAGGCCATGCGTCACTTTTACGCCACCGGTACGTCACTTTGTGTGATGCACCAGTGCTGTAAAAAATGCACCTTATTGAGTCATATTAACAAAGTGACGCATCTAGGTAGATGCGTCACTTTGTAAACTCCTGCGCCACATTATACCTACGTCAGGTGTAATGTATGCAAAAGGGACGTATTGACGCAAGAAAGGGTCGTAGAGGTGACGCAGTGAAATCTATGAGATATCACGGCGTCACTTTTATGACGCTCTCGCGTCAAAATCTTGCGCCTGTTTCACAGCAGGCGTTAGACTGATGCAGGCCCTTTCACATTGGCCTGACCCCATGTGAAAGGATGCATTGCTGGAGTTGCATCATTTTTGTGGCACACTCCAGCAATGCATCACTTTTGCGCTTACAGATACGTCTGAAATACTGACGTATCTGTAAGTACTTGCGACATAATACATCATATATTTAATATGACGCATGAGTAGAAGACTGAAGGCCTCATTTATGAGGCCATGCGTCACTTTTACGCCACCGGTAGGTCACTTTTTGTGACGCACCAGTGCTGTTAAAAATGCAAGTTATTGAGTCATATTTACAAAGTGACACATCTAGGTAGATGTGTCACTTTGTACTTTTACTCCACCGGTACGTCACTTTTTGTGACGCATCAGCAGCGTAAAACATGCACCTTATTGAGTTATATTTACAAAGTGACGCATCTAGGTAGATGCGTCAGTTTGTAAACCCCTGCGCCACATTATACCTACGTCAGGTGTAATGTATGCAAAAGGGGCGTATTGACGCAAGAAAGGGTCGTAGAGGTGACGCAGTGAATGAACTGGGTTTTCCCCATGCTACGCTCCCCAGTCGACTCCCCGGTGCACGTACCGGGCGCTCCCCCGCGCAAATCCAAAAAAACAAATATTTTTTTTGTCCAGCGGGGCCCTTTTATAGCCCCCACATCAAACCTAGGGGGTCAGGGGGGGTCTACTCTGCCCCCTTATGGTCATTTCCCCCTTTGTTTTTGCCACCTCTTATTTATTATTTATTTATTTTGAAAGTTTTATATAGCGCGAACAAGATCTTTGCAGATATCAGAGCGCTTTACAATGGCACGGGGGTGATAGTCAAGGTACATGTGCATAGTTACATAGTTGAGGTAGATAGGTACAAGGTGCATAGTTACATAGGTAGGTCAAAAAACAAACAGGAAACATGCTACTGGAAAGAAGTTGGTCTACAAAAGACAACTCACTAACAGACACTAAGGAGCTAATTAAAAACAATTCCTTCAATACTTTATTGAACTTAGTTCAATATCCTTAACAATACCTCTAATATATTGGTTTAACAAAAAGCCAATTCTTCCTAATGATTTATAAATACGAATAAATTATATTACACAATATATTCTAAAATGATCCGTAATACATGTATCCAAATTTAACTAAAGCTATAGTCAAGACTCCATTTAAAATCCCATCAGCAAAAATGAAGAAAAAAAAATTATAGGAACATGTTACATGTCTAAATCTGGTATATAAGAAAAATAGAATAAGAAAACAACACTTCAGTTATAATCCAATTTTAAAAAGTATGGTCAGAAAATCTTTATAGAGCTCCACTGTGTCCCATCACCTAAACTCGGTCTCCTCTATAAAGGCCAGAATATATATTTCTTTGATCCATTCATCCACTTCGGGCACTCTATCCAACTGATGCTTCCGCAGGATTATTCTCTTCCCTGTCAGTTGGTAGTGAGGAAGTACAAAGACTGCTACTCAGGGTCCATCTCTTTTCCCTGATCATGCACGGGGACATCAGGATCCAGGAAACGGAGAATTGATGTGACACCAAAGAAACAAGTCCTGAGCCCGATTGCACGTCTATACTGGGCAGGGGTACATTTAAACTACACAACCTTGTTCACCTCAGCAATCATCATATGTCTTTATGAGGTACAAAATGAATTGAAAATGTCCAACTAAGCAGAAGTCATTTAATATATGCCCAGCCCGACTGTGGTAGGGTTTCTGTGGTAACCTGTTTTCAACTGCCTCTCCGTCAAAGACAGTCTATTTTGCCACTATTTTCTATTGATGATCGGCATATTGGTTCCATGCACATTTATTTCCGCAGTGCTCACGCTCTATCAGCCTATAAACCCAGCCCCAGCCCTCCGGACTGTTTGGAATGTTTACAAACACCCAAGAGCCAATCAGCTTTCCGCGCGCAAACTCGCGTAGCGCGCCCGGTGCGCGTACCGGGGCGCGCCTATAGATATATATTTTTTAGAACCTAAATTACTCAAAATCCACTGGAGCACATATCTTGAGACATAGCAAAGGCACATCAGGCTACCACTCCCTACAATTTTGCCAAGTTTGGTGGAAATCCATACAGCCGTTCGGGCTAAAAGCGAGGTCGACTGCCCTATGGAAATTAACATGGGGAAAACACGTTTTGGGATCCCCCTTTTATCTCGGCCCCTGCTTGACAAATCCCCCTCAAACTTTCAGGGAAGGACCGGAGCACCGCGAGGCAAATTTGAGGAAGTTTTCAGGCAGATTCCTCAACCGGCGCCAAAGTTATTCACAATAGAATGTTGCGATTTCCTATTGAAAATAATCCTAACTATAACTACCTACTGGCGATCGCCAGTAGGTAATATATATATATATATATATATATATATATATATATATATATATATATATATATATGATTCCAAAACGGCGTGCTGAAATAACCATACATCACTCATGACATGGTCAGTGACATCACTCATAGTGAGTCCAACTAACTTTTGTCAGTAGAATTTCCAGCTAACTATAACTGGTGTGAAACCTATGGTTTTTTCAGTGAATTTAATAGGTTTTTTAAATGCTAATTCCTAATTATAACGGATGTGAAACCTATCGTTTTTTCAGTGAATTTCATAGGTTTTTTAAATGCTAATTCCTAACTATAACTGGTGTGAAACCTATGGCTTTTTCAGTGAATTTCATAGGTTTTTTAAATGCTAATTCCTAACTATATATAAGGCCCCAAACCTATGTTTTTTTCTTTGAATTTCAAAATTTTGTTAATAGCAAATGTCTATAGCTATGAAATGTAATATTTTTGAAAATGAATAAATCCTATATTATATTTGTATTTAAAACAAGTTTTTTTAATGTATATATATATATATTTTATATATTTTTTTTGCCCTGGAGCGCTCTCGGGGCGCGCCCCGGTGAGCGCCCCGGAAAGCGTAGTCTTTTGAAGCGCCCCAGGGCGGGCTCCGGAGAGAGTCCCGTAAGCGCTATTGCCGCGAACGAAAACATCATCATGACGTATCACGTAGCCGCGTCCACTGATACGCACGGCGTAAGCGCACCCGGAAGCACTCGAGCGAAAACGATCACGCAACGTAAACATCCGACGCGCTTACGCAACGCGACCCGGGGCGCGCCGCGTAAGCGCGTCGGGTCATGTGACCTGAAAATAACACTTTTAATTGGTGCAGAACAGTTTTGGTTTCATAATGATGAAATCCCTGGCTTGTGACCTGAAAATAACACTTCTCATTGGTTCAGGCCTTTTTTTCTTTTCCAAATGATGAAAGACCCCACCTTTTTTCCTTATTCTGACTTTGTCCTTTGACTTAGGAAGACCTGTTTTGCAATCTTTGAGGTATATTTTGTACTTTGAAATGGCTACAGTAGCAGCAGCAGCTGGAGCTTCTCCACCACCACAACCACCAAGAGGACCCCCACAAGATTACATTGGTGGTCAACAAGAGGAGGAGGAGGGGGAGGAGGAGGAGGAGGGGAGGAGAAGGTGGCTGCAAGAACACAATACCCCATACCAGCCAAGACCACACATTGTATGGGAGTTTTTTTCGATCCCAGAGGGCAAGAAAAAAGTCGATGCGGCCAAGGTGACTTGCCTAATCTGTGGCATGGAACTTTCAAGGGGGAACCCTAACAAAAAATACTCTTTTGGAAACAACACTATGATTTGCCACATGCAGCTCAGGCATCCGATCAACTATTCTGCTGCAGAGATGAGGGAACTGGCCAGTAACCCTCCCCAATCTTCAAGCACCACCTCCAAAAGAAAGCAACCCACTCCATCGGGAACAGAGGCAAGAGAGACGATCCCTTGCATTCAGCCTCAGTTTGGGGATTTCCGAATAACATGTATTCATTGTGGTAAGACCATCTCCTATGGTGAACTGAGCATAAAGCTCATCGTCCTTGCTGGGGACAACCACAAATGTCCCAAAAAACCCTAATTTTTTCTTATATTTTTTTTTGCTCCAGTTAAGCCATTTTCAATTCCCTGTTTTTTCGTTTCTCCCCATAAAAATAACGAAAAAAATATAAAATAGTTCATAAAAGCCAAAAAAAGAACAAAATGTTCCAAAAACACTAAAAAAATATAAAACAACAAAAAGAAGAAAAAAAAACAGTTCTTTTTAGAACTACCTCCACTTTATAAAAAAAGGCTACATTTTTTAAAAACTCTGTCATTCTTCTTTCCCCATGGGCCGCTCCCCGGTCCGCTCCCCGGTGCGCGTACCAGGTGCTCCCGCCGTGCAAATCAAAAAAATATATATTTGCAACGCGGGCCCTTTTATAGCCCCCACATCAAACCTAGGGGTTCAGGGGGGGGGGTCTACCCTGCCCCCTTATGGTCATTTCCCCCTTTTTTTCCCACCTCTTGTGTCTCTATCCTACCGAGACACAAGATGGCGGCCGGTCCGGACTGTTTCGAATGTTTACAGACACCCGAGAGCCAATCAGCTTTCCGTGCGCATACCGGGGTGCGGCCATAGTTATATATATTTTTTTGAACCTAAATTACTCAAAATCCACTGGAGCACATATCTTGAGACATATCTTGAGACATAGCAAAGGCACATCGGGCTACCAGTCCCAACAATGTTGCCAAGTTTGGTGGAAATCCATTTCAGCCGTTCGGGCTAAAAGTGAGTTCGATGGAAATTAACATGGAGAAAACACGTTTTGGGACCCGCCTTTTATCTCGGCCCCCGCTTGATGAATCCCCCCCATATTTTCAGGGAAGGAGCGGATCGGAGCGGGACACCTTCTTTGAGAAATTCGCGAAGATTCGTCCACAGGCGCCAAAGTTATTCCCAATAGAATGTTGCGGATTTCCTATGGAAAGTAGATCCTAACTATAACTACCTACTGGCGACCGCCAGTAGGTAATATATATATATATATATATATATATATATATATATATATATATATATATATATATATATATATATATTACCTACTGGCGGTCGCCAGTAGGTATATATAGTTAGGATTTTTTTGAATATGGATTTCTGAAAATTCTATGCTGAATAACTTTGGCGTTGATGGACGGAATTGGCTGAAATTTTCAGGAAAATGGCACATTTTGTTTCTGAGCGTCCCCTGAAAGTTTGGGGGGTTTCGTCAAGCGGGGGCCAAGAAAAAAGGGGGGTCCCAAAATGTGTTTTTAACATTGAGTTTTCCATATGGCGGTTGGACTCACTTTTAGCCCGAACGGCTGAATGGATTTCCACAAAACTTGGCAAAATTGTAGGGACTGGTAGCCCGATGTGCCTTTGCTATGTCTCAAAATATATGCTCCAGTGGTTTTTACGAAAATTAACTTTGAAAAATATATATTGGGCTACATTGGGCTATATATATGTTAGAGCCCAAATTTAGCCCAATGTAGCCGAATGTAGCCCAATGTAGCCCAAAGATGGCCACCAGAGACAAAAAAAACAAATGTAGCCCAATTCTATGTCAGGAAGCGGAGGCGAGGATTTTGCTAGTCCTTTCTCCATTTTATTGGACAGCAAGTTAAAAGTAAGAAAAAACATTAAAACCATGGGCTACCCAAACCAACATGGCAGCGGTAGTCATGGTAGCACATCAACCAATAAGAGTCCATCAATCAGAATATAGGGATTCCCAGCCGGTAGTCCTTCCTCTTTCTCCATTGCTGCCTCGGCAAGATAAGTCACCGTTTTTACTTCAGCTTGATCTTTGTCGTGGCAGTTTTGAAATTGATTGTATACAGCTTTGTTTTAGTATTGTGTGATTAGTCTTTGACTTCGCCTTTGTTGTAGGCTGTTTAATTGATGTATATTTAACGCGGTAGGCTTTTAGCTTCTGTTATTTTTCTGCCTTGTCCCTCACACTGACGCTGTGTTTTGACGGCACGATATATTTTCTGACTGGAATTTTAAATAAATTGTTTTTTATTTTCAGTCAGTTCATTTAAGTTCCAGGCTTTGTGTAAGGTTTTAGCCTGCCTGTTGTGGTACCTGTGTGAGGGGCTTCCCCTGGTATATAGTTGGGGTGTTTGTTTTATGGGTACCAGTTTTTCTGCTAAAATGCAGTCCGGTCCTTCCAATGTTGAGTTGGCGAATTCTAATGATCAGCCACAACTGCCCCTTTCGCGCCCTCCTGCAGAGGTGGACAGGCTTCTCTCTTCTGCGATAGCTCAAGCTCTGGCACCTCTGCAGGACAGTGTCAATAAGCTGTCAGCCCATGTGTTCAAGACTGATTCGGGTGTTTTTGGGGGCAGGGCCCAGCGGTGTTCCTTGTGTTCCACCACGTACGGCCAGGAAGCGTGACGCGGGGCACCTGGAGGGCTTCAGCCAAATTAACTGAAGTCTTTCGTAAGAGTGCGCGCACGCTAAGAAGCGCACCCTACCGGGGGGATGATTCACCCGGAGAGACTGGTGGCTTTGCCACCCAGGACCTTGACCCGGAGGAAGGGTTTCCCAATGAGGGAGATGATGATGAGGACGATTATGTAGATGAGGATGAGGATGCTTTCTCAGAGGATTTTTCGGATGTGAGCAGGTCTTGGCGCCCAAAACCTAGTGCTCCTGGTTTTTCAGAGGGTGAACTTGTGCCTCCTGATATGTTTGACCCATCTACTATTTTTAGACCCAGGTCATCAGACTGGTTTCCTGAACAGTTTACTGCTGATTATGTCGCTGCTAAGCTTCGACAGCCCTTACCTCGGGATGTACGTTTACGCCTGCGTTCTGAGTGCCCACGCCCTTCTCCTCCCTTTAGGGTGGCATGCACCCCTGAAATTGATCCGAAATTGTGCACCTTCTTTGCCAAGTATATCAAAGACCCTAAGAAGGGTATAGATAGGTCTTGGAAAGCCTGTCAAGATAAACTGTTGGATGTCGTTGGTCCTCTGACGAAAATAATTGAATTAGCCCAGCGTTCTAAAGAGTCAGGCATGCCTCTTTCGGTTGATGACATTGCTGGTTGGTCGCAAAGGGCTATGTGCCTTCTTGGCAATGCCAACTGTGCTCTTTCAGCGGAGCGTCGACGATCCTTGTTACTTAAAATTGACCCAAAATTGGGAGAGTTGTCGTCATCAGAAGCGGGCCCGATTTCGCAGGGTGCTTTGTTTGGGGACCCCTTTGTGAAGGAGTTAGGGAAGTGTGTTGCTTCTTTTTCTGCCCTAGACAAAGCACAAGTTTCTATGAAGAAGTTTTTTCCCAAAAAGGTTTTTGACGGGGCCGGCAGAGGCAGGGGTCGCTCTTCCGGCCGCCAATTCTAGCAAGGCCCCAATAGAGGTCAATCCAGAAGAAACAACGGCTGGAATGATGGACGTCAGGGTACCTTTTACCCTTCCAGAGGAGGCAAAGGCCAAGGCAGGGGACGTGGTGGCAACCAGTCCAACTCCAGAGGATTTAATGGTAAGATTTTGCATCATTTCTCTGGTTCGAATGGGGGGAAGGTTAGCGTTGTTTCCCCAGGCCTGGTCGTCGATAACATCAGATTCTTGGGTTCTGGAGACCGTTCAGGGGTTTCACATCGAGTTTTACGGTTCCCCTGTTCAACTCTCTCGTCCTCGCCCTCTAGTTTTTTCAGTCACAGAGCAGGAGCTTATAGACTTGGAAGTTCGGGCTATGTTGCAAAAAGGCGCCATCATCCCCTCTTTTCTTCACCCAAACGGTTTCCTCAGCAATATCTTTCTAGTGGAGAAGAAAGGCAAGGGGTTCAGACCGGTAATCAACCTCCGCTCCTTCAACGAATGGCTGATTTACAGACATTTCAAGATGGAGGGCATCCATCTTTTGAGAGACCTTCTGTTGCAAAACGATTGGTTGGTTCGCTTGGATCTGAAGGATGCTTATCTTTCAGTTCCAATCTATCCTCCTCACTGTCGGTTCCTCCAGTTTCTGTGGAAGGATCAGGTTTACGAATTTCGTTCGCTCCCCTTTGGTCTTTCCTCAGCACCTTGGTGCTTTACCAAACTCCTGCGCCCGGTGGTAGAACATCTCCGTCGCCTACTAATTTACCTGGACGACATTCTTTTAATGAATCAGTCCAAGGACCTCCTTCTTTACCACCTTCAGGTTACAATTTCCCTTCTTCAGTCACTGGGCTTCATCATCAATGCCCAGAAGTCGGATTTAATTCCTCATCAGGAAATGACTTTCCTTGGATTTCTGATCATAACTACGGATGCAATGCTTCATCTTCCTTCTCAAAAGATCTCCAAGATCAAGAAGGAGATTCACAAAGTTCTCCGTCGGGATCGAATATCCCTCTGTCAATTGGCCAGGATTGTGGGCTTACTGTCTTCATTGATCCAGGCCATTTTTCCAGGCCCTCTTCATTACAGGGCTCTCCATAGACTAAAAGCGTTTCACCTTCGCAAGGGTCTCACTTACTCAGAACTGATTTCCTTAAATTTGGAAGCCCGGTCAGAACTTCTTTGGTGGTTGGATCACATGGATGCGTGGAACGGGAAGGTGAGGGTTGGGGTGCGCGGTGCGGCTCCCTCTCGGTGGGCGGCAGGTGAACGGAGGAAGAACTTCACCTCCACATCAATTGCTTGGAGCTCCTCGCGGTTTCTTTCGCAATCCGCTCTTTCACCACGACCAAGGTCTCGCGTTGTGTTCTTCTCCGGATGGACAACACGACTGCGGTCAGATATATCAATCGTTTGGGCGGCACTCACTCCAAGGTCCTAGCGGATTTTGCGAAGGACTTCTGGAACTATTGCCTTCTTCGTCAGATTTCGGTCACGGCGGAGTATCTCCCAGGCGATCTGAACATGGTGGCGGATTGGCAGTCCAGGAATTTTCGGGATGCCAGCGATTGGAGGCTGGATCATTCGGTATATCAGAGAATTTTGGGCCTTTGGGGTCTGCCAGTGATGGACTTGTTTGCGTCCAGATGGAACGCCCATCTTCCCCGCTTCTACAGCTGGAAACCGGACCCGGGTGCGGAAGCAGTGGATGCCTTCCTACAGGACTGGTCCCAGTTTCCAGCTTATGCGTTTCCTCCTTTCCTTTTCATTCAGAGGGTAGCAGCTCAGGTCCGCAGACAGAGAGCATCTCTGATTTTGATCACTCCAATCTGGAGAGCTCAATGCTGGTTTCCTTCTCTTCTAGAGCTGTCCTGGGACAGACCTCTTCGGTTACCGTCGTTCGATCACATTCTGACGGATCCTTTGGGTCACCCGCATCCTCTAGTTCTCCAAGGCCATCTACATCTCATGGCCTGGAGGATTTCAGGGGACGTTGGTCTTGCGACTCGCTTTCGAAAGACGCTGAGCTCCTCATTAGGGGAGCCTGGGCCCCCAACACCACTAAGCGTTATAGATCAGCGTGGAACAGATGGGTTCGTTGGTGTGTGGCAAAACACATGGATCCCATGAGCTCCTCTGTCACTGACGTGATTAACTTCCTCGCTGATCTTTTCCAAAAGAAATTGGCATACAGCACCATTAATTCTTTCAGGTCGGCAATTTCTGCTGGTCATGGTCTTGTTGATGGCTCTCCGGTGGGTGAGCATCCTTGGGTTTGTAAACTCCTCAAGGGTATTCGCCTTTCGCGTCCCCCAGAACCCCGTTATTCTGGGTTATGGGATGTTAATGTGGTTTTGAATTTCCTTAAATCCTGGCAGGATAATCAATACCTTTCGCGCGAGGAACTTTCTGCTAAATTGGCGATTCTTCTCTGCCTGATTTCTTGTAAGCGAGCTTCGGATGTTCGTGCTCTGGATATCTCGGCCGGGGTGTTTACCCCGGAAGGTGTTACGTTTACAGTTTCAAGAAGAACTAAATGTAGTACCAGGTCAGTATCTTATCCAGCATTCCCAGATTCACCAAAGCTCTGTGTTGTTCGTTGCCTCAAAACTTATGAGGATGTTACTCTTGAATTCCGCCCTCCGGGCGAGAGACAATTGCTTATTGCGGTTAAAAAACCTTTTAAAGCAGTTTCCTCTCCCACCATTGCCAGATGGGTCAGGTGGATTATGTCCGAAGCTGGAATTAATATCACTGACTTTGGGGCGCATTCCACTAGAGGTGCAATGGCTTCCAAGGCTGTACAGGTAGGGTGACGCTTGGAAGATATTATGAATGCAGCGGATTGGTCTTCGGATTCAACTTTCAAAAAGTTCTACTTTAAACCAATCCATGAGGCTGCATCGCTGGTGGTGAGTAAGCTTTGAACAAGCAAAATCCTCGCCTCCGCTTCCTGACATAGAATGAGAAATTTCCTAGTTATCACAAAGGAAAGTTTAAATTCTATTAAGGACGCGGAGGCGAGGATGTTCTCACCCAGGCTTTATCGAGCCTTCCCACCCAAGATTGGATTCTGATGATCTTTTCTTCGTATGAGGGAAGCACCTTTTTATCCTATGTCTTAATGTACATATTGGATTACTGTTCAATTATGTTTTTTCTTCTTTCTGCAAATTATTTTATTTACTCCATTGCAATATTCTTGACTTCGTTCTACATTGTTCTGGACAAGATATTATTATTGTTTCTCTTCCCTAGACTCCGATCAGAAAGCGGACTAGTGGATAGATGACTTCTTTCCTGCGGCAGCACCCAAGAAAGAGGAAGGACTACCGGCTGGGAATCCCTATATGCTGATTGATGGACTCTTATTGGTTGATGTGCTACCATGACTACCGCTGCCATGTTGGTTTGGGTAGCCCATGGTTTTAATGTTTTTTCTTACTTTTAACTTGCTGTCCAATAAAATGGAGAAAGGACTAGCAAAATCCTCGCCTCCGCGTCCTTAATAGAATTGAAACTTTCCTTTGTGATAACTAGGAAATTTCTTAATATCAGCCAGATGTAGCCCAACTATAGCCCAGTGACAGAATGTCCCAGAGTGTTCTAAAGAACAACTAGAGCGCTAACAGTCTTACTTATGACAAAAGTATGGCACACCTGAAGTCATCTTGATTGGAATAAAGTGTTAACACTTAAAACATTTAATTTGCAAAGGAACAAAATGAGGGGGTTCATTTTGCCATAGAAATTATGATTAGTGCTGAAGAAAGAAAAATTAGGACACATTTTGAGTGACTTCTCAAATCCTCTTATATTTCATTAAAAAAATTCTGATATGCAGTCTCCCAAGATGGCCACCAGAGACAAAAGAGCCCAAATGTAGCCCAAATATCAGCCAGATGTAGCCCAACTATAGCCCAATGACAGAATGTCCCAGAGTGGTCTAAAGAACAACTAGAACGCTAACAGTCTTACTTATGACAAAAGTATGGCACACCTGAAGTCATCTTGATTGGAATAAAGTGGTAACACTTAATACATTTAATTTGAAAAGGAACAAAACGAGGGGCTTCATTTTGCCATAGAAATGTTATATATATATATATATATATATATATATATATATATATATATATATATATATATATATATATATATATATATATATATATATATATATATGTATATATATATATATATATTACCTACTGACGGTCGCCAGAGGGTATATATAGTTAGAATTTTTTCTCTATGGAACTTTTGAAAATTCTATGTCTAATAACTTTGGCGTTTGTGGACGGAACCGGCTGAAATTTTCAGGAAAATGGCACATTTTGTTTTTGATCAGCCCCTGAAAATTTGGGGGGGTTTTGACAAGGGGGGGCCGAGAAAAAAGGGGGGTCCCAAAACGCGTTTTTCCCATTCATTTTTCCATAGGGCGTTTGGCCTCACTTTTAGCTCGAACGGCTGAATGGATTTACACAAAACTTGGCAAAATTGTAGGGACTGTGAGTCCGATGTGCCTTTGCTGGGTCTCAATATATGTGGTCCAGTGGATTTTGAGAAATTAACGTTTTAAAAAACAGATATATCTGTGACTGCGTCCTGGATAGCGCACTAGTTCGCGTACTATTCGCGTAACGGAGCTTTGCAAAGCGAAGCTGATTGGCTGTCCGGTGTCTGTCAACATTCTAAACAGTCCGGAGCGGCCGCCATCTTGTCTCTCGGTAGGATCGAGAGACAAGAGGAGGCCAAAACGAAGGGGGAAATGAAGGAAAGGGGGCAAGGTAGACCCCGTCTGACCCCCTAGGATTGATGAGGGGGATATTAAAGTGCCCCGCGGGGCCAAAAAAAAAAAAAAAAAATTGCGATTTTTGATCGTAGAGGCGCAAATCGGTACGTAAACCGGGCAGCTAACCGGCAGCGTAACGGGAGTCTGAGGAGAAGCTGATTGGCTGTCAACATTGAAAACAGTCCGGAGCGGCCGCCATCTTGTCTCTCGGTAGGATCGAGAGACAAGAGGTGGAGAAAAACGAAGGGGGAAATGAAGGAAAGGGGGCAAGGTAGACCCCTCCTGACCCCCTAGGATTGATGAGGGGGATATTAAAGTGTCCCGCGGGGCAAAAAAAAAAAAAAATAAATAAAATGGCGATTTTTCGCCGTAGAGGCGCGTCCCGGTACGCGAACCTGGCAGCTAACTGGGCAGCTAACCGGCAGCATAACGGGAGTCTGAGGAGAAGCTGATTGGCTGTCAACTTTGTAAACAGTCCGGAGCGGCCGCCATCTTGTCTCTCGGTAGGATCGAGAGACAAGAGGTGGTGAAAAACGAAGGGGGAAATGAAGGAAAGGGGGCAGGGTAGACCCCTCCTGACCCCCTAGGATTGATGAGGAGGATATTAAAGTGCCCCGCAGGGCAAAAGGAAAAAAGAAAAAAAAATTGCGATTTTTCGCGGTAGAGGCGCTTCCCGGTACCCCAACCGGGCAGCTAAACGGTAGCGTAACGGGAGTCCGACATCTTGTGTTTTTGGAGCGTCCGGTTTGCGTACCGGGTAGCGTTCCGGTAATCGTAACAAGGGGAAAACCAAGAGAAACAGTAAAATAAAATTTAAAGGAATAGATTTCCACCAAACTTGGCAAAATTGTAGGGACTGTTTGTTTGATGTGCCTTTGCAAGGCCTCAAGATATGTGCACGTGTGGATTTTGTCTAATTAAGGTAAAAAAATATATATATATATCTGTAAGCGGGCTCTGGCGCGCTTACGTTACGGGTTTTGTTTGCGCTGCAGAGACGATGCGTCACGTTTATGTGACGCGTCATGAGGCGTCTCACGTGGCTACGTGATACGTCACGTAATAAAGAATATATTTTACAGCTATAGATATTAGCTTTTAAAAAACCAATGAAATTCACTGAAAAAACCATAGGTTATAGACCATATATAGTTAGGAATTTGCATTTACAAAACCTTGAAAATTCACTGAAAAAACCATTGGTTATAGACCATATATAGTTAGGGATTAGCATTTACAAAACCTTAATTTACTCGCACAAAACCATAGAAATTCGCATATATAGTTAGTTGCAATAACTATATATAGCGTGGAGAAGTGTGGCTCACGGTGTAGAGCAGGCAGACCCGTAAGCTGAGGTCAGACCCGGGACCAGGGTTCAATTCCCGACGCGGCAGGGTCTTGAGCTCAAATGTCCACGGACTCGATAATTCTCGCTTCGGTGCCTGTCTAATCATGGGTTCTCACTCTGCAACTCTGGGCATTAAGCTTGCTTAATCTCCACAACGGCCCCCCTGCGGCGGGATGCCTGGCTTTCACCTTGGGGATGCCCTGTAGGGGCTATCTCACAGGGAAAAGCCAGGACGGGTTCCCAAGGCAAGCGCCGGGAAACCTCCGGGTAGCTGTGCGCTCAATAAATGCAATAATAATAATAATAATAATAGCGCACCCGCAATCCACTGCTGATGATGTCACATATTACATCATTCATGACATGGTCAGTGACATCTGTGAGTGTCTGTTTACACTGAGTGTATCTAAGGTTATATTAGAGTCTGAAGAGGTTCATCGTATTATCACATGAATGATGTCATCAGTGATGTGATCAGTAATGTCAAATGAGATGTCATCAGTGATGTCATCAGTGATGTCATTTGAGATGTCATCAGTGATGCCATCAGTGATGTCATCAGTGATGTCATTTGAGATGTCATCAGTGATGTCATCAGTGATGTCATTTGAGATGTCATCAGTGATGTCATCAGTGATGTCACTGACCATGTCATGAATGATGTAATATGTGACATGATCAGCAGTGGATTGCGGGTGCGCGATATATAGTTAGTGCAACTAACTATATATGCGAATTTCAATGGTTTTGTGTGAGTAAAATAAGGTTTTGTAAATGCTAATTCCTAACTATATATGGTCTATAACCTATGGTTTTTTCAGTGAATTTACAAGGTTTTGTAAATGCTAATTCCTAACTATGTATGGTCTATAACCTATGGTTTTTTCAGTGAATATATATATGTGGTTGCGGTGGTCAAGGGGGACCGGAGGAGGCACTTACTAGTTGGAAACTCCAAAGCAAGACGGACATTCAGTTTCCTAAGACATCACGCTTTTCCCCTGTCAGCCCGCAATGACTTTGTACATTCCAGTCATTCCCCTGCACCTTGGTCCCTAACATCTTTCCTGCTGCATTCTGGGACTTGTAGTTCCGCGCCACACTTGGAACTACTCACAGGTGCGAGGACTTCAGCAGAAGGGCGGAGCTGACGTGCTCTAACAAGCATATCTGAGAGGAACTGACATACAGCGTGGTGCTTCATCTATGGAACGCTTTGGGCGCTGAGGAAGGCAGTTATGCTGCCAAAATGCATTCGCAAGGTTACCAATAAAGAGGCGTCTCCTACCTGGTCCTCCTGGGAATCTGTCTCTTCTTTTCTTGGGAAGGAGGTTTTGTGCATCAATTCAGCGCCACCCAGGGGCGCTTCACAGAGACCCCCATCACGCTATGGGGAAACCAGCCTCACTGGGACTTTGGACTCATGCAGTTCGTGTCTGTTGCCAGCGTTTGGACAGGCTGGGAACACGCCATTGAAGCCAAGGAGGAGTGTGAGCAGTTTTGGGGTTATTAATCCCATGCCGGGTAGGGCTCACTGTGGCTCGTCCCCTGCTTTACGGACTCTCAGGTCGATGTGGTTGCAGTGGTCAAGGGGGACCGGAGGAGGCACTTACTAGTTGGAAACTCCAAAGCAAGACGGACATTCAGTTTCCTAAGACATCACGCTTTTCCCCTGTCAGCCCGCAATGACTTTGTACATTACAGTCATTCCCCTGCACCTTGGTCCCTAACATCTTTCCTGCTGCATTCTGGGACTTGTAGTTCCGCGCCACACTTAGAACTACTCACAGGTGCGAGGACTTCAGCAGAAGGGCGGAGCTGACGTGCTCTAACAAGCATATCTGAGAGGAACTGACATACAGCGTGGTGCTTCATCTATGGAACGCTTTGGGCGCTGAGGAAGGCAGTTATGCTGCCAAAATGCATTCGCAAGGTTACCAATAAAGAGGCGTCTCCTACCTGGTCCTCCTGGGAATCTGTCTCTTCTTTTCTTGGGAAGGAGGTTTTGTGCATCAATTCAGCGCCACCCAGGGGCGCTTCACAGAGACCCCCATCGCGCTATGGGGAAACCAGCCTCACTGGGACTTTGGACTCCTGCAGTTCGTGTATGTTGCCAGCGTTTGCTGGACAGGCTGGGAACACGCCATTGAAGCCAAGGAGGAGTGTGAGCAGTTTTGGGGTTATTAATCCCATGCCGGGTAGGGCTCACTATGGCTCGTCCCCTGCTTTACGGACTCTCAGGTCGATGTGGTTGCGGTGGTCAAGGGGGACCGGAGGAGGCACTTACTTGTTGGAAACTCCAAAGCAAGACGGACATTCAGTTTCCTAAGACATCACGCTTTTCCCCTGTCAGCCCGCAATGACTTTGTACATTCCAGTCATTCCCCTGCACCTTGGTCCCTAACATCTTTCCTGCTGCATTCTGGGACTTGTAGTTCCGCGCCACACTTGGAACTACTCACAGGTGCGAGGACTTCAGCAGAAGGGCGGAGCTGACGTGCTCTAACAAGCATATCTGAGAGGAACTGACATACAGCATGGTGCTTCATCTATGGAACGCTTTGGGCGCTGAGGAAGGCAGTTATGCTGCCGAAATGCATTCGCAAGGTTACCAATAAAGAGGCGTCTCCTACCTGGTCCTCCTGGGAATCTGTCTCTTCTTTTCTTGGGAAGGAGGTTTTGTGCATCAATTCAGCGCCACCCAGGGGCGCTTCACAGAGACCCCCATCGCGCTATGGGGAAACCAGCCTCACTGGGACTTTGGACTCCTGCAGTTCGTGTATGTTGCCAGCGTTTGCCGGACAGGCTGGGAACCCGCCATTGAAGCCAAGGAGGAGTGTGAGCAGTTTTGGGGTTATTAATCCCATGCCGGGTAGGGCTCACTGTGGCCCGTCCCCTGCTTTACGGACTCTCAGGTCGATGTGGTTGCGATGGTCAAGGGGGACCGGAGGAGGCACTTACAAGTTGGAAACTCCAAAGCAAGACGGACATTCAGTTTCCTAAGACATCACGCTTTTCCCCTGTCAGCCCGCAATGACTTTGTACATTACAGTCATTCCCCTGCACCTTGGTCCCTAACATCTTTCCTGCTGCATTCTGGGACTTGTAGTTCCGCGCCACACTTGGAACTACTCACAGGTGCGAGGACTTCAGCAGAAGGGCGGAGCTGACGTGCTCTAACAAGCATATCTGAGAGGAACTGACATACAGCGCGGTGCTTCATCTATGGAACGCTTTGGGCGCTGAGGAAGGCAGTTATGCTGCCGAAATGCATTCGCAAGGTTACCAATAAAGAGGCGTCTCCTACCTGGTCCTCCTGGGAATCTGTCTCTTCTTTTCTTGGGAAGGAGGTTTTGTGCATCAATTCAGCGCCACCCAGGGGCGCTTCACAGAGACCCCCATCGCGCTATGGGGAAACCAGCCTCACTGGGACTTTGGACTCCTGCAGTTCGTGTATGTTGCCAGCGTTTGCTGGACAGGCTGGGAACCCGCCATTGAAGCCAAGGAGGAGTGTGAGCAGTTTTGGGGTTATTAATCCCATGCCGGGTAGGGCTCACTGTGGCTCGTCCCCTGCTTTACGGACTCTCAGGTTGATGTGGTTGCGGTGGTCAAGGGGGACCGGAGGAGGCACTTACTAGTTGGAAACTCCAAAGCAAGACGGACATTCAGTTTCCTAAGACATCACGCTTTTCCCCTGTCAGCCCGCAATGACTCTGTACATTCCAGTCATTCCCCTGCACCTTGGTCCCTAACATCTTTCCTGCTGCATTCTGGGACTTGTAGTTCCGCGCCACACTTGGAACTACTCACAGGTGCGAGGACTTCAGCAGAAGGGCGGAGCTGACGTGCTCTAACAAGCATATCTGAGAGGAACTGACATACAGCGTGGTGCTTCATCTATGGAACGCTTTGGGCGCTGAGGAAGGCAGTTATGCTGCCAAAATGCATTCGCAAGGTACCAATAAAGAGGCGTCTCCTACCTGGTCCTCCTGGGAATCTGTTTCTTCTTTTCTTGGGAAGGAGGTTTTGTGCATCAATTCAGCGCCACCCAGGGGCGCTTCACAGAGACCCCCATCACGCTATGGGGAAACCAGCCTCACTGGGACTTTGGACTCATGCAGTTCGTGTCTGTTGCCAGCGTTTGGACAGGCTGGGAACACGCCATTGAAGCCAAGGAGGAGTGTGAGCAGTTTTGGGGTTATTAATCCCATGCCGGGTAGGGCTCACTGTGGCTCGTCCCCTGCTTTACGGACTCTCAGGTCGATGTGGTTGCAGTGGTCAAGGGGGACCGGAGGAGGCACTTACTAGTTGGAAACTCCAAAGCAAGACGGACATTCAGTTTCCTAAGACATCACGCTTTTCCCCTGTCAGCCCGCAATGACTTTGTACATTACAGTCATTCCCCTGCACCTTGGTCCCTAACATCTTTCCTGCTGCATTCTGGGACTTGTAGTTCCGCGCCACACTTAGAACTACTCACAGGTGCGAGGACTTCAGCAGAAGGGCGGAGCTGACGTGCTCTAACAAGCATATCTGAGAGGAACTGACATACAGCGTGGTGCTTCATCTATGGAACGCTTTGGGCGCTGAGGAAGGCAGTTATGCTGCCGAAATGCATTCGCAAGGTTACCAATAAAGAGAGGCGTCTCCTACCTGGTCCTCCTGGGAGTCTGTCTCTTCTTTTCTTGGGAAGGACGTTTTGTGCATCAATTCAGCGCCACCCAGGGGCGCTTCACAGAGACCCCCATCGCGCTATGGGGAAACCAGCCTCACTGGGACTTTGGACTCCAGCAGTTCGTGTATGTTGCCAGCGTTTGCTGGACAGGCTGGGAACCCGCCATTGAAGCCAAGGAGGAGTGTGAGCAGTTTTGGGGTTATTAATCCCATGCCGGGTAGGGCTCACTGTGGCTCGTCCCCTGCTTTACGGACTCTCAGGTCGATGTGGTTGCGGTGGTCAAGGGGGACCGGAGGAGGCACTTACTATTTGGAAACTCCAAAGCAAGACGGACATTCAGTTTCCTAAGACATCACGCTTTTCCCCTGTCAGCCCGCAATGACTCTGTACATTCCAGTCATTCCCCTGCACCTTGGTCCCTAACATCTTTCCTGCTGCATTCTGGGACTTGTAGTTCCGCGCCACACTTGGAACTACTCACAGGTGCGAGGACTTCAGCAGAAGGGCGGAGCTGGCGTGCTCTAACAAGCATATCTGAGAGGAACTGACATACAGCGTGGTGCTTCATCTATGGAACGCTTTGGGCGCTGAGGAAGGCAGTTATGCTGCCAAAATGCATTCGCAAGGTTACCAATAAAGAGGCGTCTCCTACCTGGTCCTCCTGGGAATCTGTCTCTTCTTTTCTTGGGAAGGCGGTTTTGTGCATCAATTCAGCGCCACCCAGGGGCGCTTCACAGAGACCCCCATCACGCTATGGGCAAACCAGCCTCACTGGGACTTTGGACTCCTGCAGTTCGTGTCTGTTGCCAGCGTTTGCTGGACAGGCTGGGAACACGCCATTGAAGCCAAGGAGGAGTGTGAGCAGTTTTGGGGTTATTAATCCCATGCCGGGTAGGGCTCACTGTGGCTCGTCCCCTGCTTTACGGACTCTCAGGTCGATGTGGTTGCGGTGGTCAAGGGGGACCGGAGGAGGCACTTACTAGTTGGAAACTCCAAAGCAAGACGGACATTCAGTTTCCTAAGACATCACGCTTTTCCCCTGTCAGCCCGCAATGACTTTGTACATTCCAGTCATTCCCCTGCACCTTGGTCCCTAACATCTTTCCTGCTGCATTCTGGGACTTGTAGTTCCGCGCCACACTTGGAACTACTCACAGGTGCGAGGACTTCAGCAGAAGGGCGGAGCTGACGTGCTCTAACAAGCATATCTGAGAGGAACTGACATACAGCGTGGTGCTTCATCTATGGAACACTTTGGGCGCTGAGGAAGGCAGTTATGCTGCCGAAATGCATTCGCAAGGTTACCAATAAAGAGGCGTCTCCTACCTGGTCCTCCTGGGAATCTGTCTCTTCTTTTCTTGGGAAGGAGGTTTTGTGCATATATATATATATATATATATATATATATATATATATTCGTTTCACCACAAAACTCCTTCCGGGTCCCTTGACCCATGAAAGGTGGCGTGGACGTCGGCGGAGTGAATCCGACACAGAAATGTTAAGTAACCCAAGTCCAATACCCACGCTCTCAGGAAACAACACGGAGACACCAAAATAAAGCCAGTGCTGTTTAATCCACAACGCGTTTCGCCGACAAACGGCTTGATCAAGTGGATTGGCGTTACCGTATCAGTGCCATATATCTCAAAAACAATGGAAATGAAAAGTCCTCTTTTCATTTCCATTGTTTTTGAGATATATGGCACCGTTTGTCGGCGAAACGCGTTGTGGATTAAACAGCACTGGCTTTATTTTGGTGTCTCCGTGTTGTTTCCTGAGAGCGTGGGTATTGGACTTGGGTTACTTAACATATATATATATATATATATATATATATATATATATATATATATATATATATATATATATATATATATATCCTACTGGCGGTTGCCAGTAGGTAGTAATTCTTTGTTGATATCAGCTCCTATGTTGAAAGTTTGGGGGTGATTCATCAAGGGGATACTGAGAAGAAAGGAGGGTCCCAAAACGAGTTTTCTCCATGGTAATTTCCATAGGGAAACCTTAGACAAGGCTACAGGTCGAACGGGTGAACGGAATTTCCCCAAATTTGCCTGGGAGAAGGGTCTTGGTCTGGAAAGCACGCTTTTGTTTATTTGGTGTAAATCCGTTCAGTTGTTTTTGAGAAATATCGGAATTTACAGATATCAATATTTGAGAATTCTGCCATCTGATTGGCTGAGGCGTTACAAGCAGGAGCTTGCTGTTGATTGCCTGCGAGCGGTACGAGCGGTTGCAACTAGGAAGTGTTGGCTGCCATTTTGTGATTCTGTTGAAGAGAGTAAGGGGAAAAAAGGCAGAAAAAAGTGTGAAAGAGGAGGGTAGGAGTGCTGTGAGGTCTGTAGGGTGGTTAGGGTGTGCTGTAGAGGGAGTCTGAAGCCAAGTATTCACCCTTACCAGTGTGAAAGTGCTGTTTTGCCCACTGTGAGATGGTGCTGAGGGGATGAAAGTGTGCGTGTAAACCGTGAGCTGACTGCTGTAAACTGATGTGCTCTGGGCACTGTAGCATGCTGGCGCCGGTATACCTGCGGATGAAAGCGGATGCCTAAACTGTGAGCTGAGTGGTCTGTAGCATTCTGGCCGAAGCGAAGTATTTACCCCTACCGGTGTGAGAGTGCTGTTTTGCTCACTGTAAGATGGTGCGGAGGTGAGGTCCTGGTGAACTCAGCAATGAAAGCGTTTGCCTAAAATGTGAGCTGAGTGCTCTGTAGAAACCTGGCAGAAGTGAAGTATTTACCCTTACTGGTATGAAAGTGCTGTTTTGCCTACTGTGAGATGGTGATGAGGTGAGGTGCCGGTACACCTGGGGACTAAAGCGTGTGCCTAAACTGTGAGCTGAGTGGGCCATAGCATACTGGCAGGACCAAAGTATTTACCGTTACCAGTGTGAAAGTGCTGTTTTGTCTAGAGTGAGATGGTGCAGAGGTGCGGTACCGATAAACCCGCGGATGAAACTGTGAGCCTAAATTGTGAGCTTTGTGCTGTAAACTGATGTGCTCTGGGCGGTGTGGCATACTGGTAGTTGTAGCATATGTGTGCAGGTGGTGTTAGTATGCGTTTCGAGTGTAGCGGGAGTGGGAAGCAAAGTACTCACTGGTACCGGTCTGAAGACTTGGGGATGAAACTGTGAGTATAGGTCGTCCGTTTATTGTTCTAAAGTGATGTGCTGTGGGTGCTGTAGGATACTGGCCACGGTAGCATACCTGTGAAATCTTTGTTTGTGTGCGTTTATACAATACAGGGAGTGGGAAGCAAACTTCTCACCCATACCAGTCTGTATACTCAAATTAAGTGTTTTAGGAAGCAGGAATAAATAAATAATCATGAAGAATATAATGTAGAATGTTGCAATGCCACAGAAGAAAAATGGTGAAATGAGATGTGTTTAAGAAAGTGACTGTGTGTAATAAAGGCATGGAGTTTTCAAAATATTTAGAAAATGTCTATTTAAGTGCCAAGATTGGATCCACTGGTGCAAGAGTTAGGGCATGCAGCTGATGCAAAGTTGAAGAACTTCTGTTGTATTCATACGTAAGCTCCTCCATCAAGTGAATTGCATATTACATGTTACAGTTGCATGTGACATAAACAATAGCTATTACACTTGAATGACTCTACACTCTACAGTATATAAGGAAAATAAAGGTAGGATATGATTACCACATGTATCGTTTAAGAAAAAAAAATTGCAAAATGAAATCATCAAACGTTTTAGGTACCTTGGCAGTGCTTTTTTGTAACACAAAATTATCAACAGTAGAAAAGTCAGCAATCTGTTGTACAGTAGATTCAATGCGGTGCTAGTTCTACCCACATTGGAACTTTGAGGATGAATACAAACATTACGCTTCTGAGAATCACATTCGGTACCTTTGTAGTCAAACCATACATTATTGTCTTCAGCTGTTTCAAAAAAACATTCTTGTGTAGAGAGCTAAGGCATCAAGCTGAGACAAACTCCAACCGCTTCTGCTGTAGTAAAATCAAAGCTCCTGCATCAGTGAATTGCACAGCATATGTTAGAGTTCTATGTGACCTACACAATAGCTATTAGACATGGATGAATAAATTGTATAATGAAAATAAAGATAGTGCATGATTACTACACTGTGCAAACCAGTTCCTAAACAAAGTCGTCTTTTTTCATTTTTATTGTGAGGTTCTGAGCAGAAGTTGACTTTGAGTAAATTTGTGTAAAATGGCTCTGTGAATAACAGGGAGGTAGAGAGGTGTGTGCACAAAGAATAGACGTGGTTTCAAAATGGGTGTCTGGTTTAGGCTAATTTAGGAAGCAAATAGCGTATTTGCATAGGTCATACATCACCGATCCCTGGTTAAAGTGGAGACGTCAGAGGCAAAAATGAAGATAGAGTTCAAATGTCTGAGTATACCTAGAAAGTTGTTATATGAAAGTAGTAGGATTGAAGTGTATCATAAAAAATGTAATGGAAAAAGTAAAAAAAGATGGAAAAAAAATCCATTCAAGAATAACATGAGTTTCTTACAAGTCTTGGAGATTCCAGTCCAGAAGTTCTTCAGCCGCTTGAGATGCGTAATGTTCCAAGAGGCTATTATTGTCATTGCCTGAGAAAAGTGAAGCGATCCAATTCATATCTTCGAAGGGACAGTAATGTTCCTCGAATGTTGGAGCGGCAATTTGAATTGGCAGGCAATCTGCGATTTTGTGCAGGGTTGCACGTTGCAGGAGATCTTTCGCGCCCGCGCACAAATCCCATTCCGCTCTGATTCCTTTTTGCATTGCATTCGACATTGCTCCACTGCCAGAACAATCACGTTCATGGTTTTCAATATAATGCATTACCTGCTGGATATCGGGAGTGATTTTTAGGATGTTGGCAAGGCATACATCCATTCACCAGTCAAATGGGCAAGTTTTGCAAT
The DNA here is from genome assembly GCF_964263255.1 of Lissotriton vulgaris. Lineage (NCBI taxonomy): Eukaryota > Metazoa > Chordata > Amphibia > Caudata > Salamandridae > Lissotriton > Lissotriton vulgaris. The sequence goes on from NC_141691.1 coordinate 1,451,328,196, forward strand.
TAAACAATGGTTGTACACATATTGCATAAATGTAGATAAATGTTATGTTGTAGCTAGCTCCGATAATAGATAGAGGCAGGTAGCGGAAAAGTGTTTCCGTTTTTTACAGTATTGATGTAGCTTGGCGTATAAGCATTTTCTGTCGGACATACTTGTTACCACAGAAAGCGTAGCCATTTCGAGAAGTAGAATTAGTAGAAGGATGGCCGCCAAGAGAGCGAGAATTGTGGGCACTGTTCCTGTTATTCCAGAGATGAACGAATGAACGTAGTCAGGTATTAAAAGAAGAACAGTTTATAAGCGTGTTAGAAGGCTGTAGGATAGCATGTTAAAACAGTTTGCCAGAACTTGAGTGTGAAATGTGTTGTAAATTGTGTAACAATTCACAAAGTGTAATGGGCGGTTCGTATTTAAAAAGGAGTGTATTTTACTTGAAGTTTGTGGTATCTGCAGTCGATCAATTTATTTTGCAGAAGTGAGGAAGCCTACTGTTCTGAACCAAAGTGCTTTTAGTTTGGTTTGTTTCTTGAAATCTGTTTTCAAACTAAGAATTGAAGGCCAAGTTGAAGTTTAGGAGTTAGTTTGTGTGGGTGGGAATAGACATTGCCACAGGAAGTTACTGTTTGAAACAGTAAGGACATGCGGTGCGCCAGATCACATTCCGTAGGAGTGCCTGTTACTGAGAAGCAGACAACTGCCGTTAGAAAGCTGTGTGAATGTTAATCGGATTGTGGGAGTTGGCGTGCTTTTAAGAAAGGACACAAGATTGGGGCCTGTAAGCTTAAAAGCGCCGTGTAGTTGGACCTTCTTGGATAGTAACGAATGACTGTCATTGTGGTTGCACTGTTCACCTGTGACAAAAACTTCTGAATTCTCTTTAAGACAGCGATATGTAAATAGGACAAACCACTGCTCGTGAATAAACGCTCTGCCGTATATAATCACATACAACATGAAAAACAACATGTGCACTTAGCAGACACAACGACACTACATACTGTGGGAAGCCTGGCTAGCCATGTACACAAACTAAACATGGTATGGCACCTCTGCCTCACAATACGTTATGCGGGGAGAGATGGAAGCAAAGTATGTGCGAAGGTGGTAAGTAATTGTCAATTATGAAAGTATATAATGTAAAGTCTTGAGGGGATGTGCCGGACACAGGTGAGTATGCAGAGTACAGACATGTACATTTCAACATGCACTGATGGTCTATTGAGTGAAGTGGATAGTGGATCCCACCATGATAATACAGTCAGTAGGGAAGATTACTGAATGGTAGCATGTACGTGCCTCCTCCCTCCCCCCTAAATGTTTAGGGTAGTGATCTGGCTCGGCGTACGCAAGGCTAGCATAGGGGTTTGAAGAAGAGGCACGTTTCTCTGGGTATGGTTCTCTTCTGGATTGGCGAACGTATCTGCCAGGCCTGCACAGCTTACACGGCCACGAGGCTGACACCGTGAGCGAAGGAGGATGTGTGAATGATGCTTTCAGCGTGGTGGTATCTAGAAAGCGTAATGGCCGTTGCAACACATATATGCTCCACAGTTCACCTTTCGACACCGCCGTATGTGAAAGAGGGCCCATCACATGCCAGTGGAAGCTCCTGCGATCTTGAAGGCTCCTGAGATTTACACTGGCTACCGTGACACAGGCACACAGCATCCAGCCTGAGGCCCAGCACCGTGGAGTGCTCTGTATACTACTAACACAGTATTCGAACAGGTACCAACAGTGGAACAGTGTTTTTGATACCATAGTGGGAAATGTTAGAACTGTATCTGAGATTGGAGATAAAGGTACTCCCTTTGACAAGTGCAACAAACTCTACATCCCAACAGTGGAATGGTGTCTTGATCGCACAATGGACGATGTCCGATATTACCTGGGGCTTGCTTTTCACAGAGCTCCCTCTGTTGAGGTGCATCAGACTCTGTGATTCCGTAGTTAACTGTTGCATATGATTATTGGGCTTGCTTGACTACAGTCGCTGGAATACACCGTGGTACAGCAGGTCCGAACAGTGAAACGGGGTCTTAATGAAATGAATGAGGATGTCAGAAGTTACATTTTGTGATGATTTCTGTGAACCCTGTCCGATAAGGTGCAAGCAACTATAGATCCCAACAGTGGAACGTTGTCTTGATACCACAATGGATGATGTTAGAACTGTATCTGAGAGTGGAGATGGAGGTACTCCCTTCAAACCGCTGCAACCAATTTTGGGTCCCAACAGTGGAATGGTGTCTTGATCCCATAATGGACTAATTTAGAACTGTATCTGTGAGTGGAGATGGAGGTAGTCTCTTCGACCAGCTGCAACCAGCTGTAGGTCCCAACAGTGGAACGGTGTCTTGATCCCACAAGGGATGATGCTATATCTGCATCTGACACTGGAGAAGAAGGTACTCCCTTCAACTATGTGTAAGAAACTCCAGGTCCCAACAGTGGAACGATGTGTTGATCACACAATGGACGATGTCTGATATTACCTGTTGCTGGTTCTTCACATAGCTTCCTCCGTTGAGGTGCAGCAGGCTCTGTGATTCCGTAGTTAACTTTTACATATGATTATTGGGCTTGGTTGACTGCAGTCGCTGGACTACACCGTGGTACAGCAGGTCCGAACAGGAAAACAGGGTCCTAATTATATGAATGAGGATGTTAGAAGTTAAAGTTTGTGATGATGTCTGTGTACCCTGTCCGATGAGGTGCAAGCAACTCTAGGTCCCAACAGTGGAACAGTGTCTTGATCCCACAATGGACGATGTTAGAACTGTATCTGAGAGTGGAGATGGAGGTACTCCCTTCGACCAGCTGTAACCAACTCTAGGTCCCAACAGTGGAACGGTGTCTCGATCGCACAATGGACGATGTTAGAACTGTATCTGAGAGTGGAGATGGAGGTACTCTCTTCAACCAGGTGGAACCAGCTGTATGTCCCAACAGTGGAACGGTGTCTTGATCCCAAAATGGATGATGTTAGAACTGCATCTGAGAGTGGAGATGAAGGTAGTGCGTTCGACCAGCTGCAACCAGCTCTAGGTCCCAACAGTTGAACTGTTCCTTGATCCGACAATGGACGATGTCCAATATTACCTGCTGCTTGCTTTTCTCAGAAGTTCGTGTGTTGAGGTGCATCACGCTCTGTGCTTCTAGAGCTAACTGTTGCACATGATTATTGGGCTTGGTTGACAGTAGTCGGTGGAGTATACTTGTGGTAGAGCAGGTGCGAACAGTGAAATGGGGTCTTGATTGTATGATTGAGGATGTCATAAGTTAAAGTTTGTGATGATTTCTGTGTACCCTCTGTGATCAGGTGCAACCAACTCCATGCTTTTATTTATTTATTTATTTATTTTTAGAGTTTTCTATAGCGCGAACTTGAACCGATAAGGTTATCAGAGCGCTTTACATAGCACCAGTTCCGTTACATGTTGTTTTGAATCGAACGGTATGTGACTGTGAGGTGTTAATGACCACTGCATCTATTCTAGACTGCGGTTTGCAGGGTTCACAATTTAGATTGAGTGATGATTGTTTAATTACAGAATTCAGAAGTTAAGTAATTAGAACGTCTATTGAAACATACGCAATATTGTTTTATTAGAACATTGGAATGTTGGGAGCTCCATTGAAAACAATGGAGTAGCTCCGTTCTTATAATGTCTTGTAAAAGCCTGGAGCTGCAACATTGCAAAGTTTTTTTGTTCACAGCTCTGGCTGTGAACAAATGCTTCAGGGAGCCTGAAGGGATTCCAATCCCTTTGTGCTCTCTTAAGGCTTTGCTCTATTTTTTAGAACATTCTATCCTCTAGTGGCAGAATGTTCAAATAGCTTTATAGCCCTTTGCAGCTGGGATATAGTGGCTATTAAAGTCCCTCTCCTTTGTTAAAGGCCTTCGCCTTCGGCTTGGGCCTTTAATGCTGGAGAGGGCTTTTAATAGCCAGTATAGCCTGCCACGGCAGGCTACAAGGCTATAGTATACTTGGCTGAAGAAGTTTTTTAGAAGAGTTATAGGTTTAATACAATGACCAAATTCATCTTGAAAGTCGAAAGGAACAGTGAATAGTGTAGACTGTGGACAGATGAAATCCCAATTTGAATTGTTTTGTTTTATTTATTGTAGAGTTTTATGTAATTTATGTTGTTGTATTTTGTAAAGAGGGAGTGAGAAAAAGTAGTGTTCACAATTCTGATTGAGTCGCAATTGTAGATGGTGCAGTCCTGTAAGAGAAGAGTTTCCTGTAGTGCGCTCTGTCTGCACCAGTTATACGCATCATTGCAGGCTCCGCACACGTTTTCTTTGCTTTGCATATTGCAAACTGTAGAGCTCAAGTCAATGCCACGTGCCTGTGGGCCCTTGCTGTACACTTTCTCTGGCCTGTACTGCAGACTTCAGTATTCACATTTGACATTGAGTCGGTATTGTAGATGACGCAGTTCTGTAGGAAAAAACATTGCTCCAGTGCACTTTGTCTGCACCACTCATATGCATCATTGCAGGCTTTTGTTTGCTTCATGTATTGCAAACTGTGGAGCTCAAGTCAATGCCATGTGGCTGTGGGCCCTTGCTGACTGCTCTCTCTGGCCTACACTGCAGACAGCAGTGTTCACAATTGAGATCGAGTCATTATTGCATATGAGGTAGTCCTGTAGAAAAAGACATTGCTCCAGTGCGTACTGTCTGCACCATTCATATGCATCATTGCAGGCTCTGCACACGTTTTCTTTTGCTTCGCGTATTGCAAACTGTAGAGCTCAAGTCAATGCCACATGGCTGTGGCCCTTGCTGAATGCTCTCTCTGGCCTATACTGCAGATTTCAGTGTTCACATTTGACATTGAGTCGGTATTGTAGATGATGCTGTCCTGTAGGAAAAGACATTGCTCTAGTGCGCTCTGTGTGCACCAGTCATATGCATCATTGCAGGCTCTGCACATGTGTTTTTGCTTCGCGTACTGCAAACTGTAGAGCTCAAGTCAATGCCACGTGGCTGTTGGTCCTTGCTGATCGCTCACTCTGGCCTACACTGCAGACAGCAGTGTTCACAATTGAGAGCGAGTCGCTATTATAGATGAGGTAGTCCTGTAGGAAAAGACATTGCTCTAGTCCGCTCTGTCTGCACCTTGTATATGTATCATTGCAGGCTCCGCACAAGCTTTTTGGCTGCTTTGCTTATGACACACTGGACTGCTCAAGTCACCTTATGTAGGTGTGGGTCATTTCTGACTGCTCTCTGAGGCAGCACTGCAGACAGCAGTGTTCACAATTCACATTGAGTTGCTATTGAAGATGATGCAGTGTTGATGGCAACAGATATTGTTCCTAGTACGGCCTGTCTACAGCACGCATTATTGCTGGCTGTGCACATGCTGATGTGGCTATGTGAGTGCACTAGAACTGATGGAGAGTTTATGATATAATCCTTTTGTGTATTATTTCAGATCTATTGATTGTGTGTCAGTATACCACAATTTGTGGTTCTTTTACAATATAATTATTTCTGTAGTATTTCACTTCTACTGTCCCTGCCTCACTGAAGCACAAATTATTGATTCTTTTAATATTGAATCTCTGTGTGTGATGCAATGATTACTGTTGTAGTTGATGCTAGCAGCAACAATTCCCGAAGGGCTGGTTTACACTCACTCCACAGGCATCCAACACAGATGTCACTGGATATGTCACCCTGGTAATAAAAAGAAGTGGAGCGCACGCTCCTGTACCCAATTCCACTATCTATCTGTGTCCGTGTGTTCATCACCTATGCATGATACTGTCTCTGGGCCTTACTATATTACGTTGTGCTGTGGACAGCGAATGCAACCATGTTACCTCTGGTATTGGAGAAAATTTCGGTAATGTAATTTTTAGGTGTATGGCTATCACAGGTGGAAGGCTACTTTACAGAGCATGAACATTGATGAAAATGATGGTTGCATGTTGTGTGTAGTGTAAGATATGTGTATGTTGCAAAAAGTTTAGAACAAAGCTATCTAAGCAGAAGAGGTGTGTTTCATGAAATGCAGTACAGATATTGACTACAGTGGGTGGTATTTTCAAACTGTTACAATGGGAAATGTTATGAACTAATGACATTTTTTTATGGTCACATGGCAATTGCACAGCCAGTGCACAGTATGATCGCTCCCGATGTGATTTTGAGAAAATATATTTACTATAATATAAGTTTATTACAGTTAGAAATATAAAACTGTTTAAAATATTTTTGATTATTGCTTGCTCTCATATACACTTTAAAGTTATTTAGATGTAGTTTTGAGACAAAATAAAATGAGGGAATGGCATATGCTGTGCAATATTGTACGTCTTTGACGTAACACAGGGCGTGGCAGCGTGCATTCGTCGCATTTGGAATGCGCAGCAGGTGCCACCCCATACATACATGACATAACGCGCCGCTTGGTGGTGATTACCAGTCGCATCCCACAGTAGCAGCTGGTGCGACCTCATATGTACATGTTGTTATGAGAGATGTGGTGTTACAAATCCGTCGGATACGAAATGCTCATCATTTAAATGTGGTGGATAGGGTTGCCCTGCTGATCGAGGTTGGTAGACTACCGGTACGGGACTGTAGTTTTCTCAACAACAACAAAAAAGTTTGATATGCATATTTTTGGGGAAGATATAAAACATTACATATTTTTTTAAGTTAACAAAAGGATAATAGAGTTGCAAAATATTAAAAAGCATATAGAAAAAATGTAGGTTTTATAAATATGAAAATATGAAATTAACATATAAAAAACCTTTGAAATTCACTGAAAAAAACATAGATTTTACAGACGTTATAGTTAGTAATTAGCATTTAAAAAACCTTAGAAATTCACTGAAAAAGCCATAGGTTTTACAGACATTATAGTTAGGAATTAGCATTTAAAAACCTTAGAAATTCAATGAGTAAGCTATAGGTTTCAGGTATGTTATAGTTAGTTGGACATTTGACTCATATAAAACCAGAGAAATTCACCAGTTATAGTTAGTTGAGCTAACTATAACTCGTGCACCCACAATGCACTGCTGATGACGTCACATATTACATCACTCATGACATGGTCAGTGACATCACTGATGACATCACTGATGACATCTCAATTGACATCACTCATGACATCACTGATGTCATCATCCAGTGAATCTGTGTTTCCGTAAAGTTTAAATATTTTTCATATATATACATGCCAAGGTGTATTGAAGAATCAGTGGATTTACAAGTGCTTGAAGGGATTATTTAGTTGGTGCGTGACTGACTGTATAAGTGAGTGATTGAACATGTCTCACTGAATTCATGGGTTATTGTCTAAACTGTGTGAACATCGGTATTAGTCTCTCAGTTGGTGTGTAAGTCGCTGCATGGGTTGGTGAGTAGCTACATGAGCGTCTATATGAGTTATTGATTTGTTGTCTCAGTATCTGTATGGGTGCCTGAGTGTCTGTGTGGGTGGTGTGACTTTGTGCATAGATGTGTGAATGATTCACTGAGTGTATGGGTTCAAGAGTGCATCAGCGAAGGGCTGTGTGGGTGTGTGAGTGTGTGTATGAGTATGTTGGAGAGTGAATCCATGTCTCAGTGGTATATGTGTGAGTATCTATCTATGTTTTAAGGCAGTATATGTGAGCGTTGGAGTATATAAATCACTTTACGTGAGAGTAAGTTATTTTAAGAGTGGGAGTATAAATGAGTGTCTGCTTGTATCAGTGATTGTATAAGACAGTAAGTATGCGTTAGTATCTACATAAATACGTAATGTGGTGTGTGTTTTAATAACTCAGTTGGTGTGTTTAACTGTACACATGAGTAAATGAGTATGTAATCCATTCTTTGCATGACTGACTAGTTGTGTGAGTAACTCTATGGATGAGTGGTAGAGTGTGGCTGTATGTATAGGTGTATGAGTACCTATTATAGTACTGTATTGATGAGTAACTGTATGTATAAGTCACTGAATGTGTGTATAGACCTAGGAAATAGACGGTGGTATGTAGTATCTGGCATTGTTGTGTGTATGGTTTCAAAAATAGTAGTCTTTGTTTTACAGTGGGTGTACCACAGTTTATATTAGAGCATCAGTATGTGCATCAGGTTATCTCGTGGATGATGGCATCAGTAATGTCATCAGTGATGTCATTTGAGATGTCATCAGTGATGTCACTGATCATGTCATGAGTGATGTAATATGTGACGTCATCAGCAGTGCATTGCGGGTACGCGAGTTATAGTTAGCTCAATTAACTATAACTAGCAAATTTCTCTGGTTTTATATGAGTCAAATGTCCAACTAACTATAACGTCCCTGAAACCTATGGTTATTTCAGTGAATTTCTAAAGGTTTTTTTAAATGTTAATACCTAACTATAACGTCTGTAATACTTATGGTTTTTTTCATTGAAAATATATATATATATATATATATATATCCTGAACTCCGTTTCCACTCAAGCTCGCGCTGCTTCCTCAGCCAGCAAGTAGGACACCGGACACGGACCTCGAGGTGCTTACAAATTTTATTTAGCAGAAAGTGTCACAGACGTTTTGGCTCAGCGGAGCCTTGATCACATATATATATATATACACCAAATCCTCTGAAACCAATATCAATGAAGAAAAGGACGGAGTGAGATTCATTACCGATTATCACTCCCAAACCCAAAAAGTAAGAGGGGCACTCAACAAATTTTGGGGCACCCTTAAGACTGATAAGGATATCTCCTGTAGCATTAGAGACCATCCCCAAATCACGTATAGAAAACCTACATGCCTCAGAGACAAAGTCTGTCAAACACTCATTGCGACTAAAAAGAGATCGAACCCGGTTGTAGGATTCTATGTATGTGGGAAGTGCAAGGCTTGCAAATTCAGCCACAATACTAAGGAAGTGAGGTTGTCTGGAATGTGTGAGCCGTTCAAAATCAACAAACATTTGAACTGTCATACAGATCATGTGGTGTACGCACTTAAATGCCCGTGCAACAAATACTACGTGGGCAGCACGATTAAACCCGTCAAAGAAAGAATCTTGCAACACCTAAGAGCCATCAAAAATCAGGACAAGCAGTACCCAATGGCTAGGCATTTTATGTCCCACCACAATAGTAACAATAGCCTTCTCTCTTATGTGGCACTAGACCAAGTGCCAACAAGAGAAAGAGGCGGGAATCGACTACAGGAACTTAGACGTCTAGAGTCGAGGTTCATAATTAAATACCAACTAATGCAACCGCAAGGACATAACTGTGATGAAGGCTTAGGTGTGCACCTGGGATGAGTATGTGCGTCCAATATTCTGTCAAAACTGCTCTTAATTCCTTGGAAATTTTAATGTGAAAGTATGAAAGATGTGACATGTTTTGAAATTTATGTAACACTGTTTTATTATTATTTTGTCACAGGTACCAAACAATGTGGGAGAGTTTGAGAAGGCGCCGGTCCTAATTATGTGTGCTAGTATGCTTCAAAATGAACTGGTAAATCACTATGAATGATGAATCTCACGAAAGAGTCAAGATCCAAGCATGACATTGATGTAAGGGTGACAAAATAGGTATGCCCACTGGGGCGAAATCTCGCATGCAAATAGTGAAAGCATTTAATACAAGTAAACCTCGTGTGGGAGCACAAATGCAACTGTATCCTATAATATGTGGCAGAGAGCTGTGAGTTACGTTAGCTCAACCCATAGCGCGTTCGCTCGGCAACCAGGAGCGCATGCCTGACCACGGGTTCGAGGCTGCTAAGCTGCCATGTCATTTTCTCATTCATTTTATTTTTTCATTCATTTTATTTATTCTCATGTATGAATTTCTTCTAAATGACATGTGTTTAAGTATGATGTTTATTTAAACAAAGCAGCGCTATGATAAATTCCGCACAATGCTCAATGTAGTAATTTTGAAGAGCGCAATACAGGATACAAGTATGACTCGATATAATGCGTGACATATACTGCCTGAATATTAATCATCCGTTACAGAATATGGATCACAATGATAGATTCAAGCATTTAATTGAATTTACATGTTATAAGCATACTTTAGCCTAATAATGAAATAGAAGGCGCAATGCATAGCTCCAGACATATGACGTGTTGGTAGTCTGTTGGCTATGTTTATCATGCAATTAAGTCATGTGGTTTTTCTTTAAAAGTATGGATGTAACTGACCAATGTACTCGTGACAAAGGGAAGGCTTTCCCGAAACGCGTCGAGTGGGATGTGAATTAAAATCCATTTTGCATACAATTGAGGCTTGGACATCGTTCTTTTCAACCTGTGGACGAAAAGTTGGAATATATATATATATATATATATATATATATTACCTACTGGCGTCTCGCCAGTAGGTATATATAGTTAGGATTTTTTCCCTATGGGATTTCTGAAAATTCTATGCCTAATAACTTTGGCGTTTGTGGACGGAATCGGCTGAAATTTTCAGGAAAATGGCACATTTTGTTTCCGAGCAGCCCCTAAAAATTTGGGGGGGTTTCGTCAAGGGGGGCCTGAGAAAAAAGGGGGGTCCCAAAACGCGTTTTTCCCATTCATTTTTCCATAGGGCGGTTGGACTCACTTTTAGCTCGAACGGCTGAATGGATTTGCACGAAACTTGGCAAAATTGTAGGGACTGTTAGCCCGATGTGCCTTTGCTAGGTCTCAATATATGTGCTCCAGTAGTTTTTGAGAAATTAACGTTCAAAACAAGATATATATCTGTAACAGCGCTCTGGGCAGCGATCCGGTCCGCTTACTTTTCGCGAAACGGAACTTTGCGCGCAGAAAGCTGATTGGCTCTCCGCTGTCTGTCAACATTCTAAACAGTCCGGAGCGGCCGCCATCTTATCTCTTGGTAGGATCGAGAGAGAAGAAGAGGTGAAAAACGAAGGGGGAATTTATTGAAAGGGTGCAAGGTATACCCCTCTTGACCCCCTAGGATTGTTGTTGGGGTTATTAAAGGGTCCCGTGGGGAAAATAAAAAAAAAATTATTTTTCACGGTAGAAGCGTTTCCCGGGCCGCGAACTGGGCCGCAAACTGGTAGCGAAACGGGAATTCGCCATTTTGTGCTTCGTTTTAATTGTTTAGAGACAAAAATTATCGCCGCACATCGGCCACAATGCATGAATATCGTTGAAAAGTCAGCGATATTCATGCATTATCCAGCAAATGCTCTTAGCCATGTTATCCACCTTCCATTGGATAACAGAAAGCTGATTGGCTCTCCGGTGTCTGTCAACATTCTAAATAGTCCGGAGCGGCCGCCATCTTATCTCTCGGTAGGATCGAGAGAGAAGAAGAGGTGAAAAACGAAGGGGGAATTTATTGAAAGGGGGCAAGGTATACCCCTCTTGACCCCCTAGGATTGTTGTTGGGGTTATTAACCTCTTCGCCGCTAATGACAAGGGTAACTCGTCATGCACTTTTCATTGATTTCAATGGAAATTCAATGAAGAGTAAAATATTGCCTTAGCAGCCAAGTGGTTAAAGGGTCCCGTGGGGAAAATAAAAAAAAAATTATTTTTCACGGTAGAAGCGTTTCCCGGGCCGCGAACTGGGCCGCAAACTGGTAGCGAAACGGGAATTCGCCATTTTGTGCTTCGTTTTAATTGTTTAGAGACAATAATTATCGCCGCACATCGGCCACAATGCATGAATATCGTTGAAAAGTCAGCGATATTCATGCATTATCCAGCAAATGCTCTTAGCCATGTTATCCACCTTCCATTGGATAACAGAAAGCTGATTGGCTATCCGGTGTCTGTCAACATTCTAAATAGTCCGGAGCGGCCGCCATCTTATCTCTCGGTAGGATCGAGAGAGAAGAAGAGGTGAAAAACGAAGGGGGAATTTATTGAAAGGGGGCAAGGTATACCCCTCTTGACCCCCTAGGAATGTTGTTGGAGTTATTAAAGGGTCCCGTGGGGAAAATAAAAAAAAAATGATTTTTCACGGTAGAAGCGCTTCACGGGCCGCGAACTGGGCGCAAACTAGTGAAACGGGAATTTGCCATTTTGTGCTTCGTTTTAATTGTTTAGAGACAAAAATTATCGCCGCACATCGGCCACAATGCATGAATATCGCTGAAAAGTCAGCGATATTCATGCATTATCCAGCAAATGCTCTTAGCCATGTTATCCACCTTCCATTGGATAACATGGCTAAAAACCGCTCTGTGCGTGAGCTTTTTTTTTTTTTTTTTTTGCTGCGTGACGTTTGTTAACGTTCGATTCGATGGAAATCAGGAAGTGTTGAACACCATTTTGTCACTGCGAGTAAATATTTTGTTATAAATGAATCCTTATTGATAAACATTGTCTGCGCCATCTTGCGTTTTTGTCCAATGCCACAATTTTGTCGTGCACGGCAGCCATTTTAGATGCCTTGACCAGGGCCACTCTCTGCACGCCGTCGATTCTCAGCATGGCTCCCCACCCTCGCACGCATCTCCCCCACGCAATGGTCACCCCCGCTCTCTCTCTCATGTATGGGCCATATACTTCCCCCATCTGTTTGCTCTTCTCTGAGAATCACACCTTGTGCCCGTTCGACACCTCCCTTTCACCCTATTCACTACCGCACCCTCTGACACTTCTCTTCCTCTGTGTCCGATTGTCCAGGCCGGACCTAGGCTATCACCTAGCCCTGCGGATGTAGTCTATGGCTCCAGCTGTAGAGTATCCAGACATGGCAACCCTCCCGATTCAGGTGTGAGACTACTGATTTCAGTGCTAGTCTTTCGCTTCCCGATTCCTGCAAGGAAAAACCCGGGGGCATATTTCCAACATCTAGCGGTAATTTTTGTCTCTAACTTGTTTAGAGACAATAATTATCGCCGCACTTCGGCGAATTTTATCGCACATAAACCTTGCTATTAGCAAGGTTTATCGCAAATGCGATAAAAAACGGCCGCAATGCATGAATATCGCTGAAAAGTCAGCGATATTCATGCATTAGTCAGCAAATGCTCTTAGCCATGTTATCCACTTCCCATTGAACAAGCGCATGGTCTTTTAAAGATTTGTGAAGTACTCGGGGCGGCGGTGTGTGTGTGTCCTCTTTCAGGAGCGGGCGGGGGGGCACTGGCAGCAATTTGCAGGCCAGGCAGTGTTCAACACGTGCATCACCTTTTCTCAGCCTGCTATTGCGCTCCATGCTTCGGAAAGGTAAGAAAAAGAACGTGCATTTGAGTTTGAAATGTCCGATCTTGTAGCAGTACACTTGCAAAGCCCACACATGACAATAACCCGATTCAAGGCCCCATTCACCCGATTTTTAAAAAAAATATAGTACTCCAAGACAGTTACATTTTAAAACTTTATTAATATTTAAATATAACGAACGCAACAAAAACTGTAAATATATTTAACCATTTTTTGAAATTAACCAGAACTACAACGATAACAACAACAACAACAATAATATAACTTTTATGCCTAAATTACGCAAACATTTAGCTAATCTGCTAAAGGGGGGAGTCGCCATTTCTTTACAATAATCAATAATGAAAAATCCACATCAATAGGGTTGCCCGTTTTCTCGATGCAGCACTACAGTGCAATATACACAGCACCTGGGGTGTCAAGAGTGAACAGGTCTTTCTTTGTTCCTTAAGATTCTCCGAGAATGCTGATGCATTGGTGTCTGTACACTTCTTTGTCAATTCTGTCAAGATGATAACTGCTTTATAAACAGACGATATCTTTGTTTCGTCATTAGTGTTAAGTGTGTCTGAAACTACAGTGCCCTTCTGTTTTTTTTTCTTCAGGCTCTACAGAGTTTTGTGTGTTGTTCTTTTGAGCGACAATTATTCCAGAGGTTTCAGGTTCACTTGTTTTGTTCTGCAGTGAGTTAACAGCTTTAGAGAGTTCATGTTTATTTGCTATGTCCTGCTGTTCGTGAACTGCTTCAGAGACGTCAGGCTCATTTTTTATGTTTCAGTAGATCCTGGACCTGCCCGGCCGCGCCCAAAATGGCGCCGGTGTAAATGGGACTCGTAACTGCTTGTTCTGTACTGGTTGCCCAACCTTGATATCACGAGATACATATGCAGTTTTGAAGCACATGGCGGAGGCTTGTCTGCTGTAGTGGGGCGCCCCTTTATCGTTTCAGTCGCCATTCCGCCCGCTTTTGCTACACTGTGCCTCATCCGCCATTCAGCTGTTTACCGCCCGCTCTTACGGCTACAGCGTCTCGCTCACCATGTAGTTGAGTTGTTCCCACTCTTGCGGTGCAGCGGTAGGCGGCTGCCACAGGACTCTTAAAATGGCGGCCGGCTCTTCGGATTTGGGCCTGGTCCAGTAAAATGGCCCTGGGATACCTTGGAACTCGGACGCTTGTCTGCCAGGGCTTGGGTTCCATTCTCGAAAGCGTCCCCTCAGCCTTGAAGATTGTACAAAAGTCTTGGGGGCCCTCGACTCCCGCAGGCTTCCGGTGGGGAGCGGCTGCCATGATTGCTTGCGGAATGGCCACGACGGAGCTACGAGATGGTGGTGCTCTCATGGTGACGCCAGCTTCAGTCTGAAACATCCAGAAACAAGGTGGGGCTTTCATCGTTTGGGGAAAAAAAATGTTTTAATCCAATGAAAAGTGTTATTTCTAGGTCACATGACCTAGTCTTACATCATTAGGAAAACAAAAGTAAAATGAACCAATGAAAAGTTTTATTAACAAGTCACATGACCTGTTATGCTTACGTTACGCGCTGCGCGGCGCGCTCTGGATCGTTTCCGGGAAGCTGCGCCTTGCGCACCGGAGCACTTCCGGGTGCGCTAACGCGTCATCATTCTACAAACTCTCAACGCTTGTTATCAGTGCATGAGTTTCATGCTCGATCGATTGAGTTAGCCGGATCGGGCAACAAAAAGTATAAAATAGTTATGTAAATAGTTATTTAATAAAATGTTTTACTCTGTTTCGTTGCTGGTGTGTTGTGTATATTTATAATATTTGCATAGGGTTTGCCGTTATTTTGGGCGGTGTGGGTGGCGGAGTCGAGCTGTTTTGCAGCCCTCATGGTGTGGAGCTCAGTTCATTTCACTATTTTCGTATTTCTCATGAAGGGTTATTCCTAATGTTTGTATTTTACCGAGGTCAAAAAGAGATCGAATTAGTGGTCTACTGATTTTGCTCGATTACTTTTATTTTTTTACACGATTTTTCACTATCTGCAAAGACTAAACAGAGTATTGCGACTTTGTGCTTGTTTGTAAATAGAGAATGATCCAAAGAGAACCAATTGTAAAACAGTAAATGCTTGGATAATAATCAATCAAATGGAGAGACAAGCAGGTACGACGGATTACAACAGGGGTAAAGGTCTGAGTTAACTACCGTTCACTATCTGCAAAGAAAGAGTACTACTAAGAGAAAAGAGGGGAGTGGGGGGGGGGCAGCGTTCAAAGCACATCAGCGTGCATAAACACGAAAACGTTTTTACCTATCACGTACTTGACATTTGACAGCTTTTGATATTTGCTATTAAAAAACCATTGAAATTCACAGAAAAAACCATAGGTTATACTCCATATATAGTTAGGAATTTGCATTTACAAAACCTTGAAAATTCAATGAAAAAACCATTGGTTGTAGGCCATATATAGTTAGGGATTTGCATTTAGAAAACCTTATTTTACTCGCATAAAACCAT
Organism: Lissotriton vulgaris; assembly: GCF_964263255.1. Lineage (NCBI taxonomy): Eukaryota > Metazoa > Chordata > Amphibia > Caudata > Salamandridae > Lissotriton > Lissotriton vulgaris. Next base: position 1,451,343,863 of record NC_141691.1, read on the forward strand.
TGAAATTCCATATATAGTTATAAGCGCTAACTATATATCGCGCACCCGCAATCCACTGCTGATGATGTCACATATTACATCATTCATGACATGGTTAGTGACATCACTGATGACATCACTGATGACATCTCAAATGACATCACTGATGACATCACTGATAACATCTCATTTGACATGACTGATCACATCACTGATGATATCATTCATGTGATAATACCATGAACCTCTTCAGACTCTAATATAACCTTAGATACAATCAGTGTAAACAGACAGTCAGTCATCCATGGAGTTACTCACACACCTAGTCAGTTATGCCAAAAATTAATCACACCTCCATTTTCTCAACTATACAGTTATACACACCTTACTTATTCAAACATATACTAACACATATTTACTTTACTCTCTTATACAATCTCTGATACATGTTCACAATGATCCATACAGCCACTCACACATTCACTAGCTCTTATGCACAGTTATTTATAGATGTCAACTCTCACATGTACTGTGTTTTACATATGTACTTAATTTGACATGTAGCACTGAGATATCCATTCACTCACTAATACACTCATGCACAGTCAACCGCCCATACAGCTGTTTCCACATGCAGTTTTGAATCTATACATATAGTGAATCAACTACTCACACATCTATGTACAGAGTCACACACCTCCCAGCCACCCATACACACACACTCAGTTTCCCATACAAATACTTTGAGAACCAATCAATAACCCATACAGTTACTCATATAGCTACTGATCAACATATGCAGCAGTTTGTAGAACAACAGATATAATGATGCACAAATTAAAACAGTTTAGTCACTAACCCATGCACTCAGCGAGACACATTTAATCACTCACTCAATCAGTCAGTCATGCACCTAGTAAATCCTTCATCCAGATACTTATACATGCACTCATTCTTCAATATGTAAAACATGTTTTAACTTTACAGAAACATACAGTCACTGGATGTTGTAATCAGTGATGTCATCAGTGATGTCATTTGAGATGTCATCAGTGATGTCATCAGTGATGTCACTAACCATGTCATGAATGATGTAATATGTGACATCATCAGCAGTGGATTGCGGGTGCGCGATATATAGTTAGCGCTTATAACTATATATGGAATTTCAATGGTTTTATGCGAGTAAAATAAGGTTTTCTAAATGCAAATCCCTAACTATATATGGCCTACAACCAATGGTTTTTTCATTGAATTTTCAAGGTTTTGTAAATGCAAATTCCTAACTATATATGGAGTATAACCTATGGTTTTTTCTGTGAATATATATATATATATATATATGTATGTATGTATATAGTCAGCGCCTGATTGCTAATGTGATCGTCAGGATTGGAGAAAATATATATATATATATATATATATATATATATATATATATATATATATATATATATATATATATATATATATATATATATATATATATATATATATATATATATATATATATATATATATATTTTACCTACTGGCGCTCGCCAGTAGGTAGTTATAGTTAGGACTAAGTTTCCACAGGAAGTTTTTTTTATTTTTTGCTTATAACTTTGGCGTTGTTTGATGAATCTTCATGAAATTTTCCAAACAACTTCTTTGTTCATAACAGCTCCTATGTTGAATATTTGGGGGTGATTCATCAAGGGGTGCTGAGAAAAAGGGCGGTCCTAAAACGTGTTTTCTCCACGTTAATTTCCATAGGAAACTTTAGACAAGGTTACAGGTTGAACGAGCAAACGGAATTACCCCACATTTGGCAGGGAGAAGGGTCTTGGTCTAGAAAGCATACTTTTGTTTATTTGGTGTAAATCCGTACAGTAGTTTTTGAGAAATATCGAAATTTATGGATATTGATATTTGGGAATTCTGCAATCTGATTGGCTGAGGCGTTACAAGCTTGCTGCTTGTTGGTTGCGAGCACTGCGAGGGGTTGCAACTAGGAAGTGTTGGCCGCCATTTAGTGATTCTGTTGAAGCAAGTAAGGGGAAAAAAGGGCAAAAAAAGTAGGAAAGAGGAGTGTAGGAGCACTGTACCATCTGTGGGATGTTTAGGGTGTGCTATAGAGGGGGTGCGTAGCGAACTACTCATACCTACCGGTCTGAAAGTGCTGGTCTATGGATATTAAGTGAGTTATTGCCTAGAGTCTGATGCTGCTAAGGTGGGCTGCTGCGGGACTCGAGTATTAAAGTGTGAGCCCAAACTCTGTGTGTTATGGTGTGAAGTCATGTGCCTTGGCCACTGCAGCACACCTGTGGAAGTAGTGTCAGCGTGTGTTTATACCTACTAGGATGGACTACTGACCCCTACTGGTCTGAAAGTCCTGAGGTACAGAAAATATGTGAGGTATTGTCTGAAGTCTCAAGGTGCTAAGCTGAGCTGCTGCCGGACTCGGGGATGAAAGTGTGAGTCCAAACTGTGTGCCATATGCTGTGAAGTCATGTGCTCTGGCCGCTGTGCCATATCTGTTCAAGTAGTGACTGCATGTAGTTATACCTACTCAGAGGAACTTTTGTTTCGAACATTGTAACTTGTGTATGGTGCTTAGGGGGTGTTATACTGGGAGTGCGAAGATAAATTTGCGCGTATCAAATCAATTCGGTACTTGTAAAGTGCAAACTACTCACTCCTACGGCTCTGAATGCGTTGGGGGCATAAGGTAAGCTACTGCCAGACTCAGGGATAAAGCTGCTGAACTACTGATCCCTGCCTGTCTGAAAGTGCGGGTACGGAAATTTAGTGAGGTATTGCCTAGAGTGTCATGCTGCTAAATTGAACTGCTGCTGAACTCGGGGATGAAACCGTGAGCCCAAACTGTGTGTCCTATGCTGTGAAGTCATGTGCTCTGGGTACTGTGCCACACCTGTACAAGTAGTGTCAGTAATATTTTATAAGTAGTAGGAGGTAGTTTTGTTTGGAACACGGTAACTTGTATATGGTGCTTAGGTGGTGTTATACAAGGAGTGCAAAGGTACATCAATACAGTATTTGTAAAGCGAAATCTACTCACTCCTATGGGTCTGAAGGCCCTGGAGGCCGGCGTGGAAATTATATGAGCTATTAAGTGAGCTATTACCCAGAGTCACATGGTGCTGAGCTGAGATGCTGCTGGAGCAGTGGATTAAACCGTGAGCCCTGTGCTCTGAACTCATATTTTCTGGCCACTGCGGCACACCTGTCTAAGTAGTGTCAGCAGCATGTGTGCATATGTACTAGGAGGAAATTTTGTTTTAAACAGTGTGACGTCTGAATGGGGTGCTACAGAGGGAGTGTGAAGTTCAATTCTGCCGTTTCGAATCAATCCGGTATTTATAAAGTGCAAACTACTCAGGTCTGCAGGCGGTGGGGGATGGTGTGGAAATTAAGTGAGCTATTGCCCAAAGTCACATGGTGCTATCCTGAGCTGTCGCTAGAGCCCGTTATCAAAGCAAGAGCTCTGTGCTGCAAATTAAGATGGTTTGGCCGCTGCGCCACAACTGTGTGGAGAATACATTTTGGCGAGAGTCCGGGAGTCATCGTAGCTTGGCCCTAAAATAGCGGGCTTAGGTTGTCAGTTATAAGGTGGCTCTAAAAAGATGCCTTGTATTCATTAGTTGGAGCTACATGTAGGTACAGATGCACAACTTCAGGTTATTCAGAAAAACTTTGTTTCCTTGATCTGGGAAGTGTACGCAATCACTTCTGTTGATATGAGGCATATCAAAACGTATGTTGTTGTTGTTGTAGATCAACCCCATTCTATGGTCTCTGAGGTATGCAGACACAGCTTTATTGAAATTCTAGGACAAAATTGTTTTGACCATTTCCACTTCTGTTTTTGGCATACATTGGAATACTTAAAGACAGGTTGAGGGAAAAGTAACATCAATTGTCCAAAGGTGTCCTTCATAAGCATTTCCAAACCTACCCCAGTCAATGTGCCTAGGTCATTTCCACCACAATGCACTATCATGAGGTCAGGGTGAGGAAGATGCAAAGAGGCTTTAACCAAAGGTAGCAATTGGGGCCACTTCAATCCTCTCTGTGCAAACCATTTAATGTCCACATTTCGTGAACCTAGGTCTAAGTCAATACATCTTTGTTCTGCATACCTCTTGCACCAGAAAAAATAGCTATGTCCTACGATCCACACTAGCATTTTGAAGGTATGGCTGAAAGGTATCGAAAGATGTCTATAGCTCATGCAGTTCCTTTGTAAAATAAGAGAAGAGATATGTTTAAAGATGAGCAACTACTTTTTTTCACCATACAAAACAATACCTGATTGGGAGATGAACAGCATTGTTTTTTAAAAGTAGGGTGCACATTTGTTGTGTGGAAAAGCATCTTTGTGAATGGTTTAAGAAAAAGCTGTTTAAAGTTGGAGTTTATATCATAGGATTACATTTTCTCAACTCAACCACACCTGCTACTTGCATTTGGAAGGCACTGTTCGAACTTAAAACAATTGTGAACTTTTAACCTGCAAGTGCCGTTAAATGTTCGAGAAAATGTTGCAAAAAAATATTGTTAGGTTAAAAAAAAATTGATGAACTTTTAACCTGCAGGTCTTGTAGATTGTTCCAGAAAGTGTGGTGATAAAATAGGTTGAACTTCTGACCTGTATGTGGCGCGGAATATGAAGAAGCTTTTCATATGGAAAATTAAAAAAATAACCAATGGAGATAAGTTTTGGAATGGCGATGAAGGAATGAAGTATTCTGATTTGTTCTTTACATGTATTTATATATAGAGCTGTAATTGGAGAAAAAGGAGGACCCCACACAGAGTTATAAGGGACTGGGGGGGAAAAACAGTATTGAAAAGATAACAAAGTCCCAATCAGGAGGACAAAGGAGATTTGTCCTATTTTAGTGTTGGTGACATGGGTGTAATAGTTAGATAGGCATGCCGAGATATCGGCGGGAAAGGCAAAGGTAAAATAAAGTGTGATTAAATATGCATCAGTTCCGCACTATAGTGACGGGGACAAACATGGGCTATGACAGATTATGTATAATTATTAGCAATACTTTCAAAAAAGGCTATGGGTATAATTAAGACTTATCACAATGTATATTTGGTAACAATGTTTTTAGATTTTATTGCACTTTATCAGTTTACAGTTCACAATTCATATTAAAAACATTAAAAACATTTTACAATAGACACAGTTAAGAAAATTTTTTGTAAATTGCATGAATAAAAACGAAAAGAATCAAAAGGTCGACGCGGCGTCTCGGCTTTCTTTTAGTACACCTTCCTCAGGACTGATTCTAAACAGTTAAAAACATTAAAAACACAGAGTTACCAAACAATTTTGATTGAATAAGAGTTTATCATCTATACATGAACACATTTCATTTTCCCAGTTTGTCACACTGATGTTTTACATCTTGATGTGAAAGTGCCCATTTTTCTGTATACATATACAATTAGGTACATGATTAAGGTCATGTTCTATACCATCGTTCTCTTTTGCATTGATTTTTGTTTTGACAATTTTGTATACACATTATTAAACACTTTGTTTGCCTCTCCCTTGGAACTATATCCAATGCTTAAAGAACCCCATAGCACCACACACTAAAAAAGGCATGACGTGTCATATCATGCATGCATACCTTATTTATCCAGATGGAATTATTGTCCATGTGGAAATTGTTGATTGAGCGAAAGGTCCTGTATGATATTGGACGATTAGCAGACCACAAGATGCTAGTCTCAATTTGCAAATTGTGCTGATTCTGAATAAAGACATAACATTTACCAGTGACTGTTACGTATTGTCGACCCCCATCGGTTTATACTAGGTGGGCGATATTGTTATTACGTACCTAATACCAGAGGAGTGGATTCAATTTTCTTTTGGTCTCGTTTACTTTTATTTCTATGTCTCCTTTAGTGGATATGATATCCACTATTAATATCTGTTGATGTAAAGAAATAATAGGGGGGGGTTTGTTTTAAATTACCATTACCCATATTCACGTACTCTTAGTTAGTTTACTGCGGTCAGCCTTGTACCTGTATATAGTCCTGCCGGATTTAGCTGCCAGAAGGAGCCACCATTTTTATGAGGGTTGTCAGCAATATTCTCCCTGCAGGGTTACAATTAACTACCTTATTATAGTTATTAAAAGCAGATTATTGTAAAGCGGTTCGATTTAGTATCAAAATTCCACCAAAATGTACTCACCATAAGAGCTGGGTGATCAATCACTGCAGTCGGAAACCTTTTTCAATTAGGTCAGCATTTAACGGAAAAACGATCAACACGTTGGGGGTTGGCCTAACCGGGTTGTCGTCCACTGGGGAGTATTGGTTAAATTAGTTTATCTCATATTACCTGTTGGCCTACACCCTGGTTTCATCTATATGCTTTATCTTTGATGTTTTATAGGGCTAGACTAAGGTTGCTAAAGGTTGGATTTACACTATTCTAGGAATATATCTTCTGCGTATCATTTATATTCTAGAACATTTTTATTATGGCTGACCCCGCCTTTATCTTTGCTAATGGTTCATTCAGACATAATGACACTGCTGTTGTCCAATATATGTTGAGCTAGTAAGCTCATCGACTTAAGGGCGCTGCCTTCTGCTCACACTCCTTCTACCTCGACCATATCTTCCAACCCTTATGTGTTAAAAAGTCGATTAGCTAAACTTAAGCTACGGAGTGACTAGTTGAAACCAACCCACAGTCTCACTCTTTTGCTCACCTTCGTTGCTACTTCCGGCCTCCCCGCTCCTGTTTCCTGGCAGCCTGTCAGCTCAAGCACTGATATCATCCCTTACGACAACAAAAAGTATTTCTATGGAAACGCATTTGGCTTAAGAACCAATGGGGTTAACCAAGAGTAACATGTTTGTCGAATAGGAGCAGACTGGGATAGGCGGTAGCAACCATAGCAACCCTACGCGGATTGACGATTCCAAGACCAATCAGGTTACGTGAGCAAGGCGCCCAATCACTCAGCGTTTAGCATATAAGCAGGGAATACCGCATTTGTTTATTTCTCTTGAATGCCATGAGAATAAGACAAGGACAGGCTGCCAGGAAACAGGAGCGGGGAGGCCGGAAGTGGCAATGAAGGTGAGCAAAAGAGTGAGACTGTGGGTTGGTTTCAACTAGTCACCCCGTAGCTTAAGTTTAGCTAATCGGCCTTTTAACACATAAGGGTTGGAAGATATGGTCGAGGTATAAGGAGTGTGAGCAGAAGGCAGCGCCCTTAACGCGATGAGCTTACTAGCTCAACGTATATTGGACAACAGCAGTGTCACTATGTCTGAATGAACCATTAGCGAAGATAAAGGCGGGGTCAGCCATAATAAAAATGTTCTAGAATATAAATGATACGCAGAAGATATATTCCTAGAATAGTGTAAATCCAACCTTAAGCAACCTTAGTCTAGCCCTATAAAACATCAAAGATAAAGCATATAGATGAAACCAGGGTGTAGGCCAACAGGTAATATGAGATAAACTAATTTAACCAATACTGCCCAGTGGACGACAACCCGGTGAGGCCAACCCCCAGCGTGTTGATCGTTTTTCCGTTAAATGCTGACCTAATTGAAAAAGGTTTCCGACTGCAGTGATTGATCACCCAGCTCTTATGGTGAGTACATTTTGGTTGAATTTTGATACTAAATCGAACCGCTTTACAATAATCTGCTTTTAATAACTATAATAAGGAAGTTAATTGTAACCCTGCAGGGAGAATATTGCTGACAACCCTCATAAAAACGGTGGCTCCTTCTGGCAGCTAAATCCGGCAGGACTATATACAGGTACAAGGCTGACCGCAGTAAACTAACTAAGAGTACGTGAATATGGGTAATGGTAATTTAAAACAAACCCCCCCCTATTATTTCTTTACATCAACAGATATTAATAGTGGATATCATATCCACTAAAGGAGACATAGAAATAAAAGTAAACGAGACCAAAAGGAAATTGAATCCACTCCTCTGGTATTAGGTACGTAATAACAATATCGCCCACCTAGTATAAACAGATGGGGGTCGACAATACGTAACAGTCACTGGTACATTTTATGTCTTTATTCAGAATCAGCACAATTTGCAAATTGAGACTAGCATCTTGTGGTCTGCTAATCGTCCAATATCATACAGGACCTTTCGCTCAATCAACAATTTCCACATGGACAATAATTCCATCTGGATAAATAAGGTATGCATGCATGATATGACACGTCATGCCTTTTTTAGTGTGTGGTGCTATGGGGTTCTTTAAGCATTGGATATAGTTCCAAGGGAGAGGCAAACAAAGTGTTTAATAATGTGTATACAAAATTGTCAAAACAAAAATCAATGCAAAAGAGAACGATGGTATAGAACATGACCTTAATCATGTACCTAATTGTATATGTATACAGAAAAATGGGCACTTTCACATCAAGATGTAAAACATCAGTGTGACAAACTGGGAAAATGAAATGTGTTCATGTATAGATGACAAACTCTTATTCAATCAAAATTGTTTGGTAACTCTGTGTTTTTAATGTTTTTAACTGTTTAGAATCAGTCCTGAGGAAGGTGTACTAAAAGAAAGCCGAAACGCCGCGTCGACCTTTTGATTCTTTTCGTTTTTATTCATGCAATTTACACTTTTTTTTTTTAACTGTGTCTATTGTAAAATGTTTTTAATGTTTTTAATATGAATTGTGAACTGTAAACTGATAAAGTGCAATAAAATCTAAAAACATTGTTACCAAATATACATTGTGATAAGTCTTAATTATACCCATAGCCTTTTTTGAAAGTATTGCTAATAATTATACAGAATCTGTCATAGCCCATGTTTGTCCCCGTCACTATAGTGCGGAACTGATGCATATTTAATCACACTTTATTGTACCTTTGCCTTTCCCGCCGATATCTCGGCATGCCTATCTAACTATTACACCCATGTCACCAACACTAAAATAGGACAAATCCCCTTTGTCCTCCTGATTGGGACTTTGTTATCTTTTCAATACTGTTTATATATAGAGCGACAGGGAAATTGTGCCATTACTGGTTCCATTCTTGATGAAAGCGGTGCATTACATGTACTGTGTGACAAAGAAAGAATTACATGTGTGTATGACATTTAAAATCTGCATACCAACTACAAAGGTGAGGTAGAAATTAACAAGGTGTGTTAGGTGTTCTGTAGTAGTGATTTAGTATTTGAGGTGATATTTTTTAAGTTTGAAAGTATTTTTTATTTCAAAATAATATACTGTTAGTAAAGTGTGGTGTTTTATATTGGTTATAAAATATGCTTACATTTTGACCGGTTGTTAAATAATTACTTTATATATGTTTAGGATTTTTCACAAAGAAGAAGTGTAGTTTGTCATCTTTAAAGGACTGTATGGTTTTGAAAATGAGGTACAGCGTTAATTTGGGTTTGCAAATGTATTCAGGCAAGATATACAAAATGTCCCACGTTTGCAAATTATACTTTTTGTGGAAATAGTGGGGTAGGGTGTAGGAGATGTATGTGTTGTTAAGTTAAAAGCGATAAAACCAAACCCAGAAATTTTATGTGGACAGGTTGTGGTCTCATTTTTGACACTGAGAGGTAGATTTGAATATAAGTCGAGATAGGTTGTTGTACTGTGAGGCCGTCTACAGTGTTTGGAGATTATATGGAGAGGAGATGGAGATAGGAAAAGATACATTCATTTTATATGTACGCATAGTTTGAATCATTTTATCATAGGTTGAGATATAATATGAACATGGTTTCTGGTTTGCATTTGGATATAGTTAATAGTTTTAGTATTTTTAGACTAGTGAATAATAAAAAGGTAGATATACTAGAATATATGGCAGTAAACGTATTAATGATTGTCTCTTCTTATGAAAAAGAAGTGGTTGGGGAGTGTTTCTTTAGAAGAGATGTTTTATAAATGTGTGAGAGTTAAAAAATAAATGAAAATGTTCGGTATATTTTCTGTATGACTTTCTTGATATTAGTAAACTACATGTGATTATAAGTGATACTAATTGTCAGGCTGTGTCCCTTTGCCGAATATACGTAGGTGTTTAAGTGGTCCGGGTTTTACCGGTGCTCAGCTTTTCTATCCCTTTTGAAACACTTGTCAATTTTTTCATTCCATTTAATGTCCTTAATATACATACAGTAAGGGGACAGTATTACAAAAGTTTGGGAATTACAACTTTGTTTACTCTCTTCATCCCCTGCTATACACTCTACAGAGTGTTTAAACAACTTTAGTAACATACAGATGTCTAGCTAGTAACGGTGGTGTAGTGCCACTGGGCACATTTATAAACCGTTCTATGGGATGGTTTATGTTTTACCCGCCAATTTGCATGTTTAAATCCTGTTTGCTGATAAGCGTTGCGGCAGACACCTGTCAAAATTAACCCTGTGTATGGGTATAGTGGCGCTACTAGGAATGGTTGCGGTTTCTGTTTGATTTCGTACGATTAAGCAAGGGCAGGGGTGTGGGTGGGGTAGGTGGGTATGTTGGTGATTAAAACACAGACTTTAGTAACGTGCAGACGTATGGCTACTAAAGGTGATGAAGTACCACTGAGACCATTTATAAAGCGCCCTATGGCATGGTATATGTTTTACTCGCAAATCTGCATTTTTTATTACATTTTACTGATGAGCGTTTCGGGAGACATCTGTTGAAATTTAGCCTCTGTATGGCTATAGTGGCGCTTCCAGGTTTGCGGGGCCTCTTTGTTGTATTGCGTAAAGTTAAGCAAGAGCGGGTGTGGAGGTGGTGTAGTGGTACTGCGCCTATTTATAAACCGCCTTATGGTATGGTGTATGTTTTAGTTGCAAAATTGCAGGCTTTAATACCTTTTGCTGATGAGCGTTCTGGCAGACACCTGTTGAAATTAAGACTATGTATGGCTATTGTGGGGCTAATGGGAGTCCTGGGGCTCGTTGTTTGGTTTTGTAATGTTAAGCAAACGCAGGGGTGGGGTGGTGGGTATGTTGCTTATTATAACACAGAAATTTGTAACGTGCACATGTGTGTCTAGTAAAGGTGATGTAATGCCACTGGGTCCATTTATAAACCGCTCTATAGCATGGTATATGTTTTATCCGGAAATGTGCATGTTTTATAACATTTGTTGCTGAGCGTTCCGGCAGACACTTGTTGAAATTAAGTTCCTGTATTGCTATAGTGGCTCTACCAGGTTTGCTGGGGCTCTTTCTTTGATTTCGTAAGGTTAAGCAAGGATGAGGAAGAGGGTGGTGTAGTGGTAGTGGGCCCATTTATGAACCGCTTTATACTATGGTATATGTTTTACTCGCAAATTTGCATGTTTTAATACCTTTTGGTGATGAGTGTTCCAGCAGCCAGCTACCAAAATCACACAACCTTACTGTGGATAACAAAACTTCGTGCTGATAGACACTCTTGCACTGTGGTAGAAGGCTGCCAGCGTTGATGGCAAATTATGAAACTTGGTGTAATAGTAGATTTAAATGGAAGCTTGGACCATTTCTTTGTTAGTATGGTGCAGTCAGGGCTTTAAGTGCAAATAAAAACTGGGAGTGCTCTAAAAGGGGTGGGGAAAACGTCATAAAGGGGTATGGGCTATCTCAGTAGGGGTGTGGTCTAAATCAAGATAAGTAGCATTGTGTACTTAAGAAAATCCCCTCCAATTATACTATGTTCGGAAAACACACTCTTTAAAGGATTTCCCTTCCTCCTACAACGTGGTTCACCTAGCATGATGTCTCCACTTCTCAGTAGTGAGCAAAATGAGCATGCTTACATTGATGTGCATGCTCTCACTGCTGTCCAATAAAAAAAAAGAAAACTGTCTATCTTTACGATGTCGAAAATAGAGCCCGATAGAGACCCGTTTCAAGACTCTCTGAAAATAACTGCCGGTGCTCAGACCCGGCCCACTTAAAGCCCTGCATCCATCCATCCTAAGCACTACACCATCCAACCATCTTTCAATTCATCCATACATTCCTAACTACATACATACATACATACGTACATCTGTACCTGCACTTATCCCTAAGCATCTATTAGCCCACTCACCTATGGTAAGCATTGTGCCATCCATCCAGCCAGACGCCCATATATCCATACATACATCCGTGCCAGAACCAATACTAAGCATCTAGCAGCACACCCATCTATCCTAAGTATTGGTTCACGCATCAATTCATCCTTCCATCCATCCATCCACTTGCCCTTTATTCGAACTATCTGACCTTATATCCGTGCATCCTCAGCCCGATCTTAAATTCCGCGTATTATACTCATCCACCCAGCCTCTTAAGGGGCTGAAGCTGGTGATTAGCATTGACAGGAAGATGTTTTGATAAAGAACAAGAAAGCTTTGAGTTGCTCATTGTGGAGCATAGTTCACCACCCTTCTCTGGTGGTGTTTTAAACAAAGGTTGATCCAGCAAAAGAAATGTAAAGCAGCTTTTAAGTGTAACATGTTCATTTATAAACATAACGTTTTCTCCATTTCTATATAGGAACACTGTTTTAAACTGGCTTTGACTGACAGATACTGAATACCTGTAGTTTTTATATTTGAGAGAGTATACCAGACAGCTAATTTGGGGTGGTGAGAACCTGCACTTCTATATTTCCATGTGAAGCACAGTATAGGAATATAAAGGTAATTCCAAAGCTACTATCTTCATATTAAAGAACCAAGAACCAGTGAGAACCAAGTGAGCCAGGCAAAGTGTGTTTTTTGTAGCACTAAAAGAAGTCAGAAAGGTCAGAGCAGGGTCGTGCTGGAGTTGGTTGCCTGTGGTCTTCTCCAGAGGCGCAAACAGAGCAAAATTTCTGGGGAGGCTTATTATTTCAACAATAGGCAGAGTGGGGATGTAGGGGCTCTAAAAAGGGGTGAAAAAAACAGAGCCTCATTTACAAGGAAATGGTCTTTTGAATACCTGTGAAGTACTCGGGTGCGGCTCTATGTGTGCGCCCGCGAAGCTATCTCAGGGAGTTCGGGGCAATGGGTGTTGCGAGCCTGGTGGTATCTCTGCTAATCACCCCACGATGATGCTGCTCCTGCGCTGTACAAAGACAAGGGAAATCCTGAGAGAAAATGGCTCTCTTTAAAGGATTTCCCTTCTCCTACAGTGCAACTCACCTGGCATGATGCCTGCATTCTCAGTAGTGAGCAATGTGCATGCTCTCATAGTCTCACTGCAGTGCAATAAAAAAAAACAGTCTACCTTTGTGAGGCCCGAAAATAGAGCCCCATAGAGACCCGTTTCGAGGCCCCCCAAAATAAACTGCTAGAGCTCAGGCCCACAGAGACCCCCCCACTTAAAACTTTGGGTGCAGTGTTATGTTTGCAAAGTTGTAGATAAAATTGTTAGGCTAATAATGGTAATTTTTGTGTGTGCCGTTTGGTTGATAATATCATCCTAAGTACATAGATAAAAAATGTAAAAAATACTATCTATAAAGTTGTCTGCGGTGGGTTGCAAAGGAGTGCCATGGCTTCGTGGGGTGCGGCAGAGAGGTGAAAAGTATGAGGTAGTGCAGTTACATATAAATTGTAAAGGTGCATGTAAATAATTAAATAAATACTTGCTGTATGTTCTACGTCACTACCCGTAATCCTATTGTTCCCCTGCCGTGCTCCATCACGTTGCAGCAGTGCCTCTGGAAGCCGTCAGTAGAATTTATGTAATTGTTTGTTATTATTTTAACATATTGAACAGATGTAAAAAATAATTGAATCTATTTTTTTGTTTTTCCGAAAATTATTTCGTTTGGATTAAAATTTGAAAATGCCTAGAAGAACTGAAAAAAAAGAAAAGAAAAAATATATATATATATTTGAACAAAAGGAAAGATTTTCAATTAGAAAAAAATTAGAGTACTACACAAACAGTTTCTTCTGGTAAAAACACTAGACAATTTCTGGAAAAAAAAGAATTTTTTCAAGTAAGGAGAAACAGACTTCAATTTCAAATACCCGGAAAAGAATACATGATAAAGAAACTGTAGCTGTTGCTCAGAAGCAATTTCAAGAAATTTGTCAGAGATTGTTCGATCTAGAGTGATTCAGAAAATATAAAAAGAAAGTGCTGCAATTCAAACAGAAGCAGCATATTGAAAGTATAGTGGATACTACTTTCAATTTAAAACAGAAGTTATTCATTCTGATTTTGAAGAGAATCAAAGTGTTGGATAAAATAGTCAAAGTGTTGAAAGACAAAAGTAAAAGAAAAAGACCTGTGAACAGAAAAAACTTTTGCTAAATCTTTATTGGACATTGGAAACATACTTCTACTAGTGAGCCTTTTTTTAATGAGGAAAGTTACTTCCAGGAAAATAGTTTACCATTTGCAGTTGACACAGAAGGTCGTTGCTACGAGGTTCAGGATGGTTGTCCTATTCCAAAAGAGGAAATGGTTGGTAAAAGTGCAGAAGAGTTAATAGCTGAAGAAGTGCAAGGGAAACGTACACAAGCTCCTGTGTATAAGTAGGGTTGTAGCAGTGTTTGTAGTATTCGACAGGAATCTATTGATATAATGTGAAATTTGCTACGAGAATATACACAGAAAAGTATTAAACAGAAGATTAACCTCATAGATGCTATTAAACATTCCTCCCCAGTGCTGCGCTGTCCATTGGAACTAGTGCTGAATGGACGTCCAATGGTCGTGCGCAGCACTGGGGAGGTAGTGCTGCCGTCGGCCAATGCACCGAGGCAGCACTTAAGGGGTTAAGTTGTTACAAGAAAAAGATCCATGTAATGTAAGAAAATATACTGAGAAGTTTGGGCATTCTCTGGCTTGTCTTTCAAGAAAGGTATGTAATAGTGTTTTTATCACTTGATGATGTTAGCAGTACGCCATTCAGAAATGCGGAGGTTTGTAAGGAAACTGTACTATGTAAAAAGTCCTGCATTATGTTTAAGTGAAGTGAATACAGGTCTTTTACAAGATTCTTTATCAGATGTTCAAAAAAAGTGTGATGATATTAAAATGCGATATTTTGGTTCAGAAGAGCGGTCCATAGAAAGTAAAAGTTAGATAATTACAGATGTTGAAGGAGATGGGAAAGTGATTAGCACTGCTCAGTTTGAAGAAGGAATTGAAAAGTTTAATGTAGTGTGCTCTGAAATACCAAACCTAGGGGCCTATTAGGATGGCGGACGGATCTGCGTCCGTCCGCCACCCCAGAGGAGGAGGGACCGTCCGCAGGGGCTGCGGCGGTCCCTCCGTGCTAATTAGGATGTGACCGCCACCCTGGCGGTCACATCCTGTATTTTTAACATTGCGGCGGGTGCTGCTTGAAGCAGCACACGTCGCAATGTTAAAAAAAAACATGTTTACCTTTGCGTACACGAAGCTGCAGGCACTGCGTGGTGCCTGCCGCTTCGTGCATGCAAAGGCAGGTGGGGTACCATAGGTACCCCCCATGTGCACCCCCCACCCTCCTTCACCCCTGGGGGCCCACAACGGGGCCCCCAAACAAAAGTCTGTATGCCTTTCCAGGCGGAAATGCCGCTGTGGAAAGGCATAGTACCGCTGACATCCTAATATGGCTGGCGGTGTCTGATAGACACCGCCAGCCATGTTTATTTTATTTTATTTATGTATTTAATTGATTTGTATAGCGCGTTATAACCCAGGGGTCTCTGAGCGCTTTGTCAGGATCGAACATCCAGTACAGTGGAAAACAGCTAGTCATAACAATTACAGGCCACCCCGCGCTTGCTGAAAGAGCACTGTTTTAAATTACTTTCGGAAGGACAACAAATTGGTTTCCTTCCACAGTTCCATTGGCAGCTTGTTCCAAGCTGC
Organism: Lissotriton vulgaris; assembly: GCF_964263255.1. Classification (NCBI taxonomy): domain Eukaryota; kingdom Metazoa; phylum Chordata; class Amphibia; order Caudata; family Salamandridae; genus Lissotriton; species Lissotriton vulgaris. The sequence continues at coordinate 1,451,359,692 of NC_141691.1, forward strand.
TGGGAGTGTATAGGAAAAGGCACGACCACCCACTGTGGCCAATCTGCAGCGTGGTTGAGTAAGAAGGGTGGCTTCTGCAGATCGAAGCACCCTAGCTGGCCTATAAGGGGTTAGGCGGGATTTCAAGTAGATTGGCGCCTTACCATAAAGGGCTTTGTGTACAATGCACAGCCCTTTGAACATCACCCTCTGCTTAACTGGCAACCAGTGCAGTTCTCGCATGAGGAGAGATGCATGGGTGTTCCTCGACTTTTAAAAAATAAGCCTAGCAGCGTCATTCAAGACAACCTGCATCTTATTCAGAAGTTTTTGCGGCAGCCCTATGTATAACGAATTACCGTATTCCAGCCTGGCTAGGATCGTGGCAGAGACCGCACGCCTCAGGGTAGAAAAGGACAACAGCGGGGAGACTTTCCTAAGTTGTCGAAGGAGGCCGACACAGGCCTCCACGACAGCCATAACTTGTTTCTGCATGGACAGCTTGCCATCCACATGGATGCCCAAGCTTTTAACCACGGCCGCAGGTTCCGGAGGTGACCCTAATTCTCTTGGCCAGAATTGATCGTTCCATTGGTTGCCCGCGATGGTAATAGGCAATACCTCGGTCTTGTCCGGGTTGATCTTTAGTGAGTTCATGGACATCCAATTGGCTGTGTACTTCAGGATGTTTTGCAATCTTGCGAAAGCACCCGGACCATCATCTAATTAGATTACGATCTGGGTGTCATCTGCATAATTGTACACTTGGCAGTCCATCTGGTTGAGCAGTCTAATCAGAGGCTGTAAATAGATATTAAAAAGGAGGGGCGACAGGGCAGACCCTTGCGGCACTCCACAGGTGATCGATGTAGTGGTGGAAAGAAGATCACCAAGCTGCACTCTCTGTGACCTCCCTTGGAGGAAAGAGGAGAGCCAGGCATGTGCCGTTCCCTGAATGCCGAAGTCCATCAGCCGCGACAATAGTTGTTTATGACAAACGGTGTCAAATGCCGCAGAGAGGTCCAACAGCACCAGGGCACCTGGAGTTTTCTTATCTGCCCTGTTCCTCAATTCGTCCAGAATAGACAGCATAACGAGTTCCGTGCTGTGATTCGCACGGAACCCAGCCTGGTTCGGCTCAAGCAGGGTGTTACTTTCCAGATGTTCTGACAGGATGGTGAGTACATGTTGCTCCACCACCTTCGCCAAGAACGGCAACTGAGATATAGGCCTGAAAATTTTCAGGCATTTCACGTCCGCCCCTGTTTTTTTCAGCAGGGGAATCAGCCAGGCCTCCTTAAAGGAAGACGGTACTTGTCCTGTTTGTAAAGATGTATTCAAAAGGCTCAACACGTCTTCCTCTATACCAGGCAGTGCCAGTTTGAACACTTCTGGTGGGTACGGGTCTGCCTGGGAGCCCGATTTGACCCGTCCCAAGAGAACTGTCAGCCTTTCCTTCATAATCAAGGGTAAGGCAATTAATAGTCACTGATGTTCTAGCAGGTATATCCTGCGGAGGACAGTCAATCTCGGGGGTCGTAACAATTTCAGATACAAGATCCGAAATCTTGTTAACAAAGAAATCTTGAAATTTTTGGCAGTCCTCCTGCAAGAACTCCGTGGTCTGCTCCTTGTTTTTCCTAAGTTCCGTGAGGACTCTGAAGATTTCTTTCTGGGGGTTTCTAGCAGTTATGATCCTCTCCTCAAAGAACTCAGCTTTCCTAGCTATAATCGCCTGCTTGTAGCTAGCGAGTGCCTGTGTATACTGCCTCCGAGAGTTGGAGTCATAATCCTTCCGCCAAGCTCTTTCCAGTTTCCGTAGCCCCCGTTTCTTCTCCCTAAGTGATTCGTTGTACCAAGGGGCCCCAGGTCCTCTGTTCACTATATTCATCCTACGTATTGGTGCCACATAGTCCACAGCCTTCCTAAGTTTGTCCAGTAATTCCTTACAGAGGACATCTGAATTCTCTTTCCGGTTATCAGGAGATGTATAAGTTCGGAGATAATCTAACATGTTGTCTCCATTGATGTTTTTCCACTTTCTGACCGCCTTCCACCCTTCCCTAGACTTCATTATTTGTTCATCCAACAAGATCTCGTCCCTCACCAAATGGTGATCAGACCAGACACACGGCTGGACAATTACCGTACCCTGTGCTGGAGATGTCATCCAGACCAAGTCAAGGGTATGACCCTTGACATGTGTCGGGCCCCTCACTTGTTGAACAAACTCCAGTGATGTCAATGCCTCATCAATCTGGAGAGCTTGTCCTTCTTTCGGGACTTTCTCCCAATGATAGTTAAAATCACCCATGATGACCACTTTGTCATATCTTGAGCGTATATCCTGGGCCAATCTCAGAAACAGATCAGAGAAGTCCGCCGATGCCCACGGGGGGCGATAAACTAGAAGGATAATTATGCAGTCTGCTCCCAACTTCAGCCTAACACCCAACACCTCAGCACCTCCCATGCTTTCGGTCAAAAGTCTTTCACCCCGTAGGCGAGAGCTATAGAGAAGGGCCACCCCACCCCCTCTCTTAGTATCCGCTCTATTATGATACAACGCCGAGAAGTGAGCTGGCAGAGACGCTACGAGATCTGGCATGGAGGAGTCCTCTAACCACGTTTCCATTACTCCTAAAACATCCAGTTTCCCGTCCTCCAATAGATTGAAAACCTCCAAGTTGTGTTTCTGAAGGGAACGCGTGTTGAGGAGACCGTAGTGCAGACAACGAGCCTTGTGCACATGATCCCAACTAGGATCTATCCTGGGTACTTTCAATAGTCCTAACTGGCCGAGTGTGGCAGCGCACCCCTGACTGATAGAAATAATGCAAGATTAGCTTCCCACAACTCACCTCTGCTGTAAGTGCGACGCGGACCAGGGATCAATTGCCCCGGGTCCCGTTTGGTCACGGATGGGCACAGATGGGCTCGACTCTGGCGTGACTCCGGCGTGCTCACGCTGCGCGCGAACGCTGCACGTCAGCATGGCCGTCTTAAATAGCTGCCTCTGTGCAGGGGGATCTTTTGTTAGAGCTTTTCCGCCATGGTCGGAAGGCGACCGCGGCGGAAAAGCGGCAGACGGAAAAAAGATCCCCCAGCCATCCTAATCTGGCGGGGGGTCTTTTTTCAGTCCGCAGCGGTTGATCCGCATCCTCCGGGCCGGCGGAGGCTTCCACAGGCCCGGAGGATGCTGATCAACCGCAATCATAATCGGGCCCTATGTTAGTGTTTGTTGTCGATGTACTCATTATAAAAGTCAAACTAGGAATGTTGATTTGTATTTGAAGAGTGAAAAGGAGAACAATAGTAAGTAGGAAGATTACTTATTGGTGGAAGTTCGATTTGAGTTAGGTAGTGATCAACGTATATGTAAATATTGTCACAACAAATTAGAAGAGAGCAAAATGTCTGCTAGAGCAGTACATACTAACTTAGAATTAGTAGCTATTCAGAAGGAACTGGCAGAATTGAATACACATGAGTCTGTTCTAATTCAATCTGTTCATCCTTTTCAAACTATAATTCGGATGGAGCCTAAAACAGGTAAACTGCCACCAATAGACTTGCAAAGAGGCCTGAAAGGAAGAGCTGTGTACTCACCTTTGGATTTTAAGAAAAATATTGAAACTATTGCTGGAGAGAAAGAGGAAAATGAGGCAGTAGTCATTCTAGTAAATGGTGTCCCAACAAAGAGTCGGAAAATATGGAATTTGTGGATGTTAATAACGTTGAAAAGGCTACCTTATATCTTATAGAGAACAATATGTATTACAAAACTGTAAATGTGGATGAACAGGTAATAGGTTTAGAAGACAAATCTGAAATTTCAAGTGGTCAAATAGAGAAAGTGGACAAGTCAAGGACTGAAGAGATTCATGAACATTATACAATATGTCCTTTGCATTCAAAAGGAGTAATAAGAAGCAGCATTGAGTTATTTCAAATGAAAAAAGCATAGGGAACTCCTCCAACGAGTGTATGGGAGAAAAGCTTGGAAGCTCGTTGCTTTCTACAGCTGTTTCCTACTGGAGAAGGTGGACAATATGATGACCGACCTGTAGGGATTCCAGCTTCAGAATATCGGTCAACAAGATTATATTCTCAAGATCATAGATTTTGACAGTGCCTTCCATACATATTTCACCTTTTGTTTGAAAGTGATCTGTCTTCTCTGTCGTATGCAGTGAACCACATACTTAAAACTGGAGTTCTTAAATCACTTCTTTCTGCAAAAGAATTTGTGGAGAAAGTTTAAGAAACAGATGAAAATTTAGAAGCACAGTTAATCAATTTGATGGCATGTCAACGTGGAACAAATGAGTATTGGCATCGTCGTCATGGAGAACTCAAGTGTATGTTACGGAACTTAGGTACACAAACATGGTTTGTCACATTTAGCTGTGCAGGGTATGCATTGGAAGATTTGCTTGAGTTTCTAAGAGTAACGAATTGCAATATAAAAAATGTTGAAATAAAGACTCCTGCTAAACTGTGTTCATTGGATCCTGTAAATGTGTGCAGATATTTTAATCATAGGTTTCAAGCAATAACAAGAATCCAGCTTTTGGAGAAGTTACCAATTTCTTTTGGAGAAAGGAGTACCAAGCAAGAGGTACACCTCATAAACATATGCTACTATGGATCAAGGATGCACCTAAATTTGGAACTGATTCTGATGAAACAGTATTGTCTCTCATCGAACAGTATGTGACATGTGAGATTCCAAGAGAAGAAGGAGTGATAAGTTTGAGACAGCAAGTTTTATGTTTCCAAACTCACCATTCTGGAAAGTACTGCAGAAGAAAATACAAGTCTAAAGGAAAATTGTACACCAAATGTCAGTTTGGTTTTTCACGTCCAGTCATTTGTAAAGGAAGAGTACATTTTTTTTTCTTCTGTACGGCACACAATAACTAGGAAATCTCCAAAGAATACCGACAACTTAAAAAGAACAGAAGTGTCAAAGTATATCAATGACTACAATCCAGACATTTTAAAAATGTGGAATGCGAACATGGACATCCAGTATGTTGCGGATAACTCAATTGCTGTTGCACTTTATGTTACATCATACATAACAAAATCAGAAAACACTGAGATGAAACACATGAGGGAAGAAATTGCACAAGAGAAAAGCCTTAGCAAAAAATTGTACAGCTTGTCTTTGAAAATGCTTTCCCACCAAGAAATTGGATCCTATGAATGTTCAGACCGCTTGTGCTCTTCAAGTTTATATTCAAAGTCACAAGGAATCATTTGGGTAAGTTTAGGTCTTGCCTGCAAACAAAATAGAATGTTGAAATCATTTGAATAAATTGAAGAATTAGCAGCAAATGAACCAGACAGTACAGACATTCTTTAAACTAATATGTTGGACACATACTATCCGAAAAGGAGTCGACAGCTGGAACAGCTATGTCTGTATGAAGTACTGTATGTGTGTATGTCTGGCTCACAATATATAGATAGGAATCAGTGGATGGGTATCTAGGTTCTGATATTGGTGTGTCTATGGTTTCGAAAATGGTACTCTGTATTTTACACTGAGTGATCAAAGGTTATACTAGTGTGTGATGAGGTGCGTCAGATTGTCAGGTGGATGATGTCATCAGTGATGTCATTTGAGATGTCATCAGTGATAGCTTGAGTGATGTCACTGACCATGTCATGAGTGATGTAATATGTGACGTCATCACCAGTGCATTGCGGGCGCGCGAGGTATAGTTAGCTCAACTAACTATAACGGGTGAATTTCTCTCTTTTTCTCTCTTTTTATATGAGTCAAATGTCCAACTAACTATAACATATCTGAAACCTATGGTTTTTTCAGTGAATATATTTATATATATTTCACCATGCATTCCCTTCTAGAATTCCACAGGAAAAAAACTAAGTGGCACACCTGGGGACTGTATATATATATATATATATATATATATATATATATATATTACCTACTGGCGGTCGCCAGTAGGTATATATAGTTAGGATTTTTTCCCTATGGGATTTCTGAAAATTCTATGCCTAATAACTTTTGCGTTCGTGGACGGAATTGGCTGAAATTTTCAGGAAAATGGCACATTTTGTTTCTGAGCAGACCTTGAAAATTTGGGGGGGTTTTGTGGAGGGGGGGCTGAGAAAAAAGGGGGGTCCCAAAACGCCTTTTTCCCATGTTAATTTCCATAGGGCGGTTGGACTCACTTTTAGCCCGAACGGCTGAATGGATTTTCACGAAACTTGGCAAAATTGTAGGGACTGTTAGCCTGATGTGCCTTTGCTAGGTCTCAATATATGTGCTTCAGTGGATTTTGAGAAATTAACGTTTAAATCAAGATATATATCTGTAACAGCGCTCCGGGCAGCTATCCGGTTAGCGAACCTTTCGCGTAACGGAACTTTGCGATGAGAAGCTGATTGGCCCTCCGGTGTCTGTCAACATTCTAAACAGTCCGGAGCGGCCGCCATCTTGTCTCTCGGTAGGATCGAGAGACAAGAGGAGGCCAAAACAAAGGGGGAAATTACCATAAGGGGGCATAGTAGATCCTCGTTGACCCCCTAGGTTTTATGTGGAGGTTTTAAAAGGGCCTAGGAGGGTCCAAAAAAAAAAATTTTTTTTTGCGTGGTAAGCGCCAAGTTCGCGAACCGGATAGCTTTCTGGGCAGCGAACTTTATGGATAAAAGAATGAAAGACTTTTCTAATACTGTATGTTAATTGTTTGTTGTTTTTCTTGTTTTTTTTTGTTTTCTTTATTTATTTATTTTTTTTATTATGATTGTGTTTCATACTTTATTAAATTTTCTAACATTTCATTGTCAGAAATGTCATAATTTATTATAGGGTGTAATTGTTTTTCATTTTGAAGCAAGTTGTCTACTGCTTCAACACATTGTAGAAGTTCGTGGTCTCTACTGTCATCCATAAAGTCATCAAGTTTGTCTTGGCTGCTCTCCTTCAGTTCAATCGAAAATGAAACTTGCTGCTCGCCTTCCATTTTGCCTGAAATTTGGATTAAAAAAATATATATTAGTAGAGATAGGGCACTGTTGGGATTAATTTTAGATAGGCAGTTTTTATCAGTGAATTTATCTTTTGGCAGTGTATAGTATGAGAGTGGAAATAGGACTAAAAAAAAGTGTATGTGATTTAACCAAGACAAGCCTTACTCCATTGATAACTATAACAGAGAAGTCTATCTAAATACATTACTACTACAGAGGGATAGTGTATATGTAGCAGAAAAAGTCTACTATATTAAGTCATAGTGCACAATATATTAAATTATAACTTACCTTCACAAAGAAGTTGAAGTTTTTTGAAGCTTTTGAAATAGGAGGTACAACAAGAAGTAGTAGTCAAAATGGCTGTGTTTCCTTCTCTCCCTTTATATATATACAGGTATATAACCAATTAAATGTCAGGTAATAAAAGTAGAAAATGAAAGTAACATTTTCATTGGTTGTCAATTCCAACAATTCAGATGTGTTTTGTGAAGTAATTTACCTCACGGTACTTGGAGAGGTCTACAGGCTAAATGGCTAAATGGAATTTCAATGAAATTTGTGAGAATGGAAGGGATTGTTATGTAGTATGAGCTAATCTATATTTGGTGAGAGTGTTTCTAGTCGTTATTCTGTAAATTACTTTCCCGCCTTTTTTTAGGACCGCTTTCCGGGAAGCTGCCCGGTTAGCGAACCTTAAGCGTCACGGGAGTCCACCATTTTGTGTTTCGTTCGCATTAAGATACAAGATGGAGGGCAAATAATGTTTAGAATGGGTAGAAGGGGTTATGGTAGACTTATCTTGACCCCCTAGGTTTTCTGAGCGTGGCTGAGGAGGCTTATATGTGCGGAAAAAAATTTTTTTTTTTAAAAATTCCGCGAGGTTAGCTTTCGGTTAGCGAACCGGGTAGCGCTCCGGGGAGCGAATTTTGTGGAAAATTAGTGAAAAAAGTTAGAGAAAAATAATAATTGTGAGTGATCAGATGTAGGGTAGCTCTGAGAAGAGCTTTTGGGTTTATGGTACATTTAGGTACTTATAAGTAGGTACCAATGCACAGTCTTAAATTCAGAATGAAAATTCTGTTGCCCTCATCTGAGAAGTGAACTCCATCTCCTCTGTAGATATCTTGCATGTAGTAACGCAAGTTATTGTTGTACAGAGAGCCCATTCCATGGTCTCTCATGTAAGCTGAAACAGATTTGTTTACATGCTTCCTCGCTTTCTCAATTTGTGGACAAAATTGGTTGGACCACCTCCATTTCTGTCTTTGGCATATATTGGAATATACCAAGGCAGTTTGAGGAAAAAGTGCCATTAATTGCTCCAAGGTGTCCTTTAAAAGCATTTCCAGACCTACCCCTGTCAAAGTGCCCAAATCATTACCTCCACAGTGCACTATTAACAGGTCAGGTTTTGGCAAATGCATAAAGGTTTTCACCAATGGTATCAATTGGTGACATTTTAATCCTCTTTGGCCCAACCACTTAATTTCCACATCTTGTAAATTGAGGTTGTGTAAATTTCTGCTCTCAGCATACCTTTGAGCCCAGTGGATGTAACTATGTCCAACAATCCAGACGTTAAACATGGTGGAAGAAGGTTGTTCTGCAGTCAGATGAAGTGTGGTAATGAAAGGGCAGTTGAAACAGTAGGAGTTTCTAAAGAAAAAAAACTGTGGATTTACAATGCTAATGATTCATTAGCAGTGATTGGTGCATTTCCATTTCTGAAAACAGAAAGTTAGGGTGCATGGATGTGTTCTTTGAAAGATGTAATTTGAATGGTCAAGGAAGAAACATTTAATGAAAGATTGCACTGGATACGCAGGTGCACTGAGAGTTCAGAGTTCAATTGAAACATTGTTGTGTGAATTTGCAAACATGAGAGGTCTTCCAGGAGGTGGTTGCTATGGAAACAAGGCAGACAGGGCAGAGGGGGGAAGGGTTTTGATTTGAAAAAAGTGAGGGAAGAGGTATGATTGGCTAATATGAGAGATATGTGAAAAGAATATCTGTATTTCTGTGCTTTCAATAGCTGCAGCCTTTGGAGTGCATCCTTTTTCTTCTGCTGAAGACAATTTGGTGTATTTCTGAGACTGTTTTCAAAACTCAAAAAATATTTGCTAAGGTGAGAAAAGATTTATTTAATTTAGATAGAGAATAGTATGATTTAAGGAGAAAATGATGAAGAAAGCTGTGTTTTTAAAATGTGGTTTTGTCTCTAGTGATATACTAATAGAATTAGTTTCAAAGAGAAATTATAATTGCATATTTGGTGTAACATTCTGGCATGCAGTTACACAAGATATTGTAATACATGGAGGCCATTTCATGGTCTGTTATGTAAGCTGAAAAAGATATGTTGCTTTTAAAAACGATTTAAGAAATCAATTACATTTCTAGATATGTACTGCTAGAGCTTCATAGGTTGTTTTGGGCCATATTTATAAGGTATTTGAGTGTCTAAGATGTTGTGTTCGCCTTTTAAAATGTAAAGTGTTCCTCATGGGACAAGTGTCTTGTAAATACGCTCCCACTTGTGCTTGGCAAATTTAGATTTTGATTATGGGAGTTACCTAGCCATGTTAATAGTGTCCCAAAAATGGTGCTAGGGCATTCCAGAAAACACTTTCATGTGTCTCAAGGACATTTTTAGTCATTTCTTCATGAATGCAGGTATACAATTGATTTATATGCTGTGTTTAAAAACGAATTTTGAAATGAATTAAATTTCAGGATATGTACTGTTAGAGCTTCATAGGTTGTTTGGGGTCATATTTAGAAGGCATTTTAGTGTCTTTGAAGTTATTTTTCCCTTTTTAAATGGAAAGCGTTCCTCATGGGGCCCTGAGCAGTTCTTAGCCATGTTATTTAATAGGAAGTGGATAACATGGCTAAGAGCATTTGCTGGGAAATGCATGAATATCGCTGATTTTTCTGCTATATTCATGCATTGTGGCCGTTTTTTTTCACATTGCTTCATAGGTTGTTTGGGTTCATATTTAGAAGGCATTTTAGTGTCTTTGATGTTATTTTTCCCTTTTTAAATGGAAAGCGTTCCTCATGGGGCCCTGAGCAGTTCTTAGCCATGTTATTTAATAGGAAGTGGATCACATGGCTAAGAGCATTTGCTGGAAAATGCATGAATATCGCTGATTTTTCTGCTATATTCATGCATTGTGGCCGTTTTTTTCACATTGCTTCATAGGTTGTTTGGGTTCATATTTAGAAGGCATTTTAGTGTCTTTGATGTTATTTTTCCCTTTTTAAATGGAAAGCGTTCCTCATGGGGCCCTGAGCAGTTCTTAGCCATGTTATTTAATTGGAAGTGGATAACATGGCTAAGAGCATTTGCTGGAAAATGCATGAATATCGCTGATTTTTCTGCTATATTCATGCATTGCGGCAGTTTTTTTTCACATTGCTTCATAGGTTGTTTGGGTTCATATTTAGAAGGCATTTTAGTGTCTTTGATGTTATTTTTCCCTTTTTAAATGGAAAGCGTTCCTCATGGTGCCCTGAGCAGTTCTTAGCCATGTTATTTAATAGGAAGTGGATAACATGGCTAAGAGCATTTGTTGGAAAATGCATGAATATCGCTGATTTTTCTGCGTTATTCATGCATTGCAGGCCTTTTTTTATCACATTTGCAAGCACTTCTTAGCCATGTTATCCAATGGGAGGTGGATAACATGGCTAAGAGCATTTGCTTCAAAGGTTGTTTGGGGTTATATACCATTTTTGGGAAATTATTAACATGCCTATCTAACTCCCATAATCAAAATCTAAATTTGCCAACCGCAGGTGGGAGCGTATTTACAATAAATTTGCACCATGAAGAATGTAAAATAGCATACTAGATACTCAAATAACTTATAAATATGATCCAAAACATCTTATGAAGCACTAGTAGTGCATATTTCCAGAAATGTATTGGTTTTCATTTAATGATTTACTTCATTGGTAGGCCTTCACATGTTTTTTTACCTTGGTTTTTTTTCAGTGAAAATCTTATCTGCAACCATGTGTTGGCCTCACCTCAAATAAACAAAACAGGTGATGGACTGAATGTGGATCAATGACACACATTCACCCCAGTCCAAAGATCTGGGCCTAAACAAACCTTTAGATAGGCTACATCTTATCGTCATCCTGAATTAATGATTTAAAATATTAGGGAGTGATTTATGAGTGTTGTATGCCTGTTTTGTACCATTGAGTGTCATTTTTGTGATGCAGTGCTGGTGGAAAATATTTGCTATGTTAAATAATTAGTACAGCATTAAGTTTTAGATGACTGTTATTTATTTACTGTTTGGTAATAGTGGTTAATAACATTTTATATTATATTTTTTCACAGATTCAACTGCAGATTCTTTCATAGTTTGGAAAATGCCTTCCAGAAGTCGAATACGAAAGGCTAGAAAACGTCAAAGACAGCAGGATGATGTTTTATTGCAGCAGTCCTCTTCCCCAAATACTTGTCAAAACACCAAGAAAGGTCCGGGTAAGAGCACGAAATCATTCTTAAGAAATATTTGTAGTAAAAAAAATTTTGCTCAAAAAAATGTGTCTCTTAACAAAAAGAGAAGTAATTTAAATGGAAAGGAGAGACCCATCACAAATGTTACTGGTAGAGGAAGAGATAACTCTGTGCATGATAGTAGAAGGAAACAACAGTTTAGGGACATTCGACAACGAATGTTCCGTAATAGGATATTAGTTAATTTATTGAAAAATATTAAAAAGAAAGGCCAACAGAAAGCGGCATTTTATAGGAAGAAGAAAAATGTAGAGAAAATTATTGATCATGCTTTTGAAATCAAGCGAAAGTTGTTTATTTTGGTAATCAATAGAATTAGGAAACTAAGCAAGGTAATTTCTGATTTCAAAACAAAAAGTAGATGGAAGAGAGTAGTAAATCGTACTAACTTTTGTGAAGTTTTTTCTGGAGAATGGATGCATAGTTCAAGTTCTGAGGCATTTTTTAATGAGGAGACTTATTTTCAGGATAATGATTTGGTGCATGCAGTTGACATCAGTGGTCGAGCTTATGAAGTGAAGGATGGTTGTCCAGTTGAAAAAGAACAACTTGTGACAACAGAGACAGAAGAGGCGCTAAGTGATGAGGTTTTAGGAAGACGTCCTAAGGGTCCTGTGTACATTTGGAAGTGTAGTTCTATTTGCAGTGTGCGACAGGTTTCCATCAATTTGCTATGTGATTTTATACGGACATTTAATAAGAAAAGTTTGAAGCAGAAAATGAAGTTGTTGCAAGATTTAGATCCTTGCAGAGTGAGACAAATGACAGGTTTGCGTGGTCATTCACTGGCTTGTCTTTCCAGGAGAGTATGCCAGAGTGTTTTTCATCATTTCAGGATGCTAGCAGTGCATCATAATAAAGTGAGAAAATTAGTGAGAATGTTGTATTATGCTAAGAGTCCAGCAATTATGCTTAAACAGTTATGTGCTGCTCTTTTGCATGGTTCTGAAATAGATGTGAAGAATCTTTGTGAAGAAATTGAGTTTTGTTACTTTGGTAGTAAAGATGAGAATGTTCAAATTGACCCTGAAGTAGAGGGTAATGTGGAAGATAATGTACAGGTTTCCAGTACAGATAATTTTCAGAAGGAAATTGCCACGTTTCAGATGAAATCAAGTGAGAGGCCTAATTTCACTTGTGTATGTTGTCGACGCACTTATTATAAGAATCAGACTAAGGTAGTGGATTTATATGCAAAAAGTGAAAGGGAAAATAATAGTGAATGGAAGGATTTAGCCACATACTTGATGGTAGAAAATTATTTTGATTTGGGATCGGATCAACGTGTGTGTACTTATTGTTGTAATAAATTAAACCAAAACCAGATGCCTGCTAGGGCAGTTCATAATAATCTGGAATTGGTTGAGATTCCTTCTGAATTGAAGGATTTAAATACTTATGAATCTATTTTGATTCAAAGTATCCATCCCTTTCAGGCTATTGTAAGAATGGAGCCAAAGACAGGGAAATTGCCTCCAGCAGATTTACAGAGAGGATTAAAGGGAAGAGTTGTTTATTTGCCTCTAGATTTGAACAAAAACATTAACACAATTGGAATAGAAAAAGTGGAAGAGGAACCTCTGGTTATCTTGGTTAATGGGGTTCCGACAAAGAATAAGAAAATATGGCAAGATTTAGTGGATGTTAGGAAAGTCAAAAAGGCAACAGTGTATTTGAAGAAAAATAATAAGTACTATAAGAATGTATATGTTGCAGAAGAGGAAGTAAGTGATGAAGAGGATAGCGATTTGTGTGCTGGCCAAATTGAGAAAGTAGAGGCCTCTAAAAGTGAAGAAATATATGAACATTATAGTGTTCATCCTTTGCATTCCAAGGAAGTGATGGGGAATGCTATTGAGTTGTTTCAAATGAAACAAGCCAAAGGGAGTCCCATTAGTGTTTGGGAGGAAAGTTTGGAAGCTCGGTGTTTCCCACAGCTATTTCCCACAGGTCAAGGAGGAAGATATGATGAGCGACCTCGTGAAATTCCTGCGTCTGAATACCGGACTTTACGATTGTATGCAGAAGATCCTAGGTTTCGGCAATGCATTCCCTATTTGTTTCATCTCCTGTTTGAAAGCGATCTGTCTGGACTGTCATATGCAGTGAACCACATCTTAAAAAGTGGTATACAGATGCGAAACATCTCGGCAAGTGACTTTATGCATAAAGTCAATGTCCAAGACAGTATTTTGGATTCTCACTTAATTAATCTCATGGCGTGTCAGCGTGGTACTAATGAGTACTGGTACCGTCGTCATGGTGACTTAAAATGTATGCTGAGGAACTTAGGAACTCCGACATGGTTCCTCACTCTGAGCTGTGCCGAGTATGGCTGGGATGACTTACTTGAATTTCTACGAGAGGCAAATGGAAATATTGAAAACATTGAATTCAAGACACCTGGAGAACTGTGTTCTTTGGATCCTGTGAATGTATGCAGGTACTTCAATCATAGATTTGAAGCTATGATGTCTTTCATCACAAATAAAAAGAATCCACCTCTTGGAGAGGTGTTGGATTTCTTCTGGAGAAAGGAGTACCAAGCAAGAGGTGCCCCTCATATACATATGTTGCTGTGGATCAAGGATGCACCTAAATTTGGAACAGATCCGGATGACTTAGTGATGAATTTCATCGAACAGTATTCTACGTGTGCTGTTCCAAACGCAACGGAGAAGAAAAGTCTAAGAGAACAAGTTCTACGTTTCCAAAGCCATCGTTGTGGAAAGTACTGTCGTCGTAAATTCAGAAACAAGGACAAGTTCTACACCAAATGTCGTTTCAACTTTCCACGACCGGTGATTTCTAAAGGAAGAGTGAACAGTTTGATGTCTTCGCTGCGACATAATGTGACGAGGAAATCACCCAAGAATACATACAATTTGAAAAGGAACGAAGAGTCCAAGTACATCAATGACTACAACCCAGTGATTTTGTCCATGTGGAATGCCAACATGGATATACAGTTTGTGGCTGACAACTGTATGGCTGTGGCTCGGTATGTGACATCTTACATCACCAAAAAAGAAAAGACCGAACTGAAGGATATGTGGGAGGACATTTCCCATGAAAAGAGCCTCAGCAAGAAGTTGTACAGTTTCAGTCTGAAGATGTTGTCGCATCGAGAAATCGGAGCTTACGAATGTTCTGATCGATTGTCTTCAGCAAGTCTCTATGCCAAATCCAGGAGTCTCGTTTGGGCGAGTCTTGGTCTTGCTGCAACGCGAAATCGAGTTCTAAAACCTGTTCGGGAAATTGAGTATTTGGCAGAAAAGGAACCAAACAGTACCGACATTTTGAAGACCAACATGTTGGATACATATTATCCAAATCGAAGCAGTCACCTTGAGAATATTTGTCTATATGAGGTTCTCCAAAATTATATATTCAAGAGGAACATCAAAGAAGATATTGAGAAAGGAGTGTATGCTGTAATTGGAAGTGAGGGATGCCTGGTCAAGCAAAGAAAATGCCAATTAGTAAACCATCGAAAATTAAGTGGCGAATCTCCAGAAAAAAAGGAGTTTTTCTATTTAGCACTTTTGCAACTTTTCAAGCCTTGGCGTGCAGAAGAGGAACTGCTTGGAGATTTCCTCTGTTACGAAGACTCTTTCAATGCAGCCAAGGAGTCCATAGAATGTCCTGCTTTTTCTAAATATCAAGAAATGCTAACTTTGGAAATTGAGCAGGAAGCAACGATTGCAGCCGAGATTGCCAGAGACAGTTCTCAGGACAGTCAGAGTTCTGTTTCATTGAGTCAAGATCCACTTGGAGGACCTATTATCGAAAATGAAGCTGCCACTGCTATGAATGAAGTAGAAAGAGCCATGGCACATGCTCAGGAGGATTCAGTTAACTTACAAGACTTGGAAAAACAACTCAACGTTGAGCAGAGGAAAATATATGATGAAGTTACCAAGGAAATTGAGCACGGATTAAGTCATGAGAAGAAAGAGTGCTCGTGTACGTCGTTGAAGCCTGTCCGACTGTACGTGAGTGGAGAAGCGGGAACTGGAAAAAGTTTCCTCATTAAAGCAATCTCTTGTTATTTGCAGGAAAGGACTGAGTCATCGCTGTCTTGTGTTGTCACCGCTCCTACTGGACTGGCAGCACATAATATTAAAGGTATTACTTTGCATCGTCTATTGATGCTGCCGGTGGAGCATGACAACAAATTACAATACAACAAGTTATCTGGAGATGCTTGCTGTGAAGTTTCAAGAGTTTTGAGGAAAATGAAACTACTTATCATTGACGAAGTAAGCATGGTTTCCAATGTCATGCTTGCCTTTGTGCATTTGAGAATGCAAGAAGTACTTAAAACTGAATATGATGTCTTATTTGGTGGGAAACACATTATTGTTTTCGGAGATCTTCTACAGCTGACACCAGTAAAAGGTCAACCTGTGTTCAAAATACTCACGCATGAAGATACCAGGAAGTGCCTAGGGAGCATTGGCAACGTCAATATATGGTTAAACTTCAATTATGCAGAACTGCATCAAAATATGCGTCAGGCAAAGGATGAAGATTACAAGAATATTCTACAAGATATTAGAATTGGAAAAGTGACCGAGCATGGGAAAGAAGCTTTAAATGCACGGTTACTGTCAAATTTGTATCCCAAACAAGATATTGTGCCTGAGAATATTTTTCAGAAAATTACTGAGAAGAAATCCGGGATATGTCTCATGCCAACTCTTGCAGAATGTGCCATCTTCAACAACAAAATGTTGAATTTAGAAAAGCAAGAGATTGTGAAACTTGAAGCTATCGACAAATTAGAGCATATGGGATCAACAATTATTTTGTCAGACAATTTGAAATCAAAATTGGATTCATTAGAGAAGACTATATCTAAAACAGCGGGTTTTGAAAAGACTTTGAATGTGTGTTTAAATTGCCGAATTATTTTGAGAAGGAATTTACATGTAGAAAGAGGTCTGGTAAATGGATCAATGGGTAATGTTGTTGATTTTGAGAAATACAGAAATAGAGATGGAATAGAATTTTTAAAAATTAAATTTGATGGCATTGAGGAAGTACAGCAAATTGGTCGTTGTTCTGCTAGGTTTTTGCTTGTTAAAGATTTATATGTTCGCCGTAAACAGTTTCCTGTTTGCTTGGCATATGCGGTGACAATCCATAAATCGCAAGGTTTAAGTGTAGACTGTGCATTGGTGAATATTGGCAGTTCTGTGTTCAAGGAGGGTATGGCATATGTGGCATTGTCACGAGTTAGAACTTTATCGGGATTGTACTTGATTGACTGTGATGTCACAAACATTTGTGCGGATCTAGATTGTGTTAAGGAATACAATAGGTTAAGAAGAGAGTATGCGCCACATTTGCCTCAATATCCTTTGTTTGAGAAACGTGTGGTAGGCCGCAAACGTAGAAATAGCAGTAATAGTAGGGAGGTTGTTGCAAAAAGACTAAAAGTCAATGAACCGAAAATTGTTAGCAGAAAGAAAGTGGATTCTGTTGAAGATGTTGTCGGTTTTCAATTTGAAAACAGTTCTGGTGTCAACTGCTATGCAAATGTAGTGGTTAATGTTCTCTTTTCACTAGAGAGTTTAAAAGAACAGATTCTGTTGAATTCTGAACAAATTTTATGCTGTTTGTTGAATTCTGTTTTCGAGAAATGTAGCACTGATCGAACAAAAGTAGAAAGTGTGTCTGAAGTTCGTTATCTGTTAGATGAATGTTCAGGTCAAACAGACTTCTCTGAAAATAATCAGCAAGATTGTCAGGAGTTTTTAATGTATATGCTTGATATATTGCAAGTTGAGGGTGTAGATGTAGATCACCTGTTTGGGCTTTCTTATCAATGGCAGCATGACTGCGAGAACTGTATGGTATCAAGTACTACTAGTGTAGACTCAGAAAGATTTATATATTTAACTTTGCCAGACAGTAAATCAGTCTCCTTTAATAAGCTAGTAAATGCAGCGGATCACAACATGGAGTGTAGCCAATGTAAATGTGATATGATGTCAACATTATTTATACGTAGATATGGCCAGTATGTCATTTTAATGATGCAACGATGTAGGCCTGATGGAACAAAATTGTCAACTTTAATAAAAAATTTTGTGGCTTCTCAGCTGTCAATAT
This sequence comes from Lissotriton vulgaris, assembly GCF_964263255.1. Lineage (NCBI taxonomy): Eukaryota > Metazoa > Chordata > Amphibia > Caudata > Salamandridae > Lissotriton > Lissotriton vulgaris. The sequence continues at coordinate 1,451,377,342 of NC_141691.1, forward strand.
CAGGGAGGACTTTTGTTACTGTAGCAATTATCTATCACGATGGTCCATCAACAACATCAGGACATTATACAGCTTACTTAAAGTCTGGAAACGGCTGGTCATTCTGTAATGATTCTGTTGTAACGTTCAAAAAAAAATTGCCGTTTGACCTTAAAAATTCTTACCTGGTGTTTTTAAAACCAAAATTTTAAGTAGAGGGAATGTAAGTCTGCAATGCTGTCTCGATTAAAAATTCAACTATATAAACCTAATGCAAGTAAGTCTGCTTCATAGTAAGCAGTATCAGTGTCATAGGAAAAGGAGAACATGACTGACAAAGAAGAGTAAGATATTAGTAGTCCAGGATTGTGAAAATAATCTCAAATATTTTATTTTTGAAAGTTGCGAAAATAGAAAATGTCGGGATTTGATTGGAAGAATTACAAGATTTGCGAATCGCGGCAACATGATTTGGCCTAGTGGAAACATGTGATATAATGAGAGAAGTTTTTTTTCTATGTAACATATTTCACGTATCGATGGAGGTTTTCTTTCAGAAAGTGGCGGGCTGAAAATATTTAAAGCACAACAGAGTGGATGCTGTTTATAGGAGATCCTTCGACGTCATTGAAAGTAAGTTAATTTTAAGAAGTTTTGAAATCAGATTTCTTAGGTTGTATGGGTTTTTTAAACACAGTCATTTTGATTGTGTTTTTTTTTTCCCGCTGTTACATGATGAATACCTTCAAGTCACTGATTTAAGTGAAATTTGATACATTCTGAGAACAGCAAAAATAAACCATTTAACATGTATAATTAATGTTATGCTTTTTGTCCTTATGATATACATTTAGAAATGTGTGGTACATATGGGTAAGGTGAGTTCTGTAAATATCAATTTTAATGCTTAGAGTGCTGTACTTCTGGGTAGTGTTTTTTTTTTATAAAAAAAAGAGGCCTCACCTCAAAGAAAGCTCTTGAAAGCACACATCTTATTTGCATCCTAAAACAATCATTTACAATGTTAGACACAATTTTATTATGACTTTACATCTTTTTTGCGCTGCTATTGCATCACTATTGTGAGACATTAGCAGTGCAAGAATACCATCATGTTCCAAAATAGGCCTCAGTTCAGCAATATCAAGATACAGTTTCTTTCGAATATAAATCTTTAGGATTGTGTAGGGGACGTAGAGAAGCAGAGACTTCTGTAAATGTCAAAGTTGTTGAAAAACTGTTTGTTTTTGAACCTTTTCCCTTGTCTTTTCTAATTTTTAAATACATGTTTTAATATTTTTTGAAATGTTTGTTCTTTGTTTTACAGATTGAAAGTATGAAAAAATATTTAAAAAAGGTAACAAGAATTATAAGGTAAATGTTTTCCACTCTTTTTACCCGCAATGCACTGCTGATGATGTCATTGACAGTATCTCTCATTTACTCTCTCTAGCTGTCTTTCTTTTTACATTATTCTCTGTTTACTTCCCTTATACTAACTCTTCTTTTTTTAAAAAAAATATTTTTTTAGTTCGCTTAAAGTTCGCGAACCGGTCAGCGAACTTGAAGCGAACCAAAAGAAATAGAGCTTGCCAGAGTGATAAACATTCTAGCAATTTTGTTTGAAAGGGGAGGTAGTTCTGAAAAGAACTGTTTTTTTTTGTTTTTGTTGTTTTATATTTTTTTTTTATTTTTTGAACATTTTTTGATTTTTTTGTATTTTTAGAACTGTTTTATGTTTTTTTTGTGTTTTTTATGGAGGGGAGACAACAAAAAACAGGCTTTCAAAACGGCTCAACTGGAGCAAAAAAAAAGAAAATTACTTTTTGGGTGCATTAGGGCACTTATGATTTTCATATGCAATGTTCATGAGGTTGACACTCATGTTGCCATATGACAGCATAGCACCACAGTAAATACAAGACAACTTCATGTGCTGGAAGTTAGGTTGGATGTTTGGCACAGTCTCTTGTGCCTCTCTTCCCGTCAAAGACAATGTGGATGTAGATCTTGCCACAGGAGTTGCCGTCGGATTGTCTTCAAGATCCCTCAACTCAGCCCGGCTGTAGTTCAAGGGATGCCACCTGCTCATGTGACGATGCATTGTATAGTTCCCCATACTGTACTTCTTTTCTGTGCCTCTCGATAATCTGTAGTCACAGATGAGGCAGGTGGCATATTTTGCATTCACTTTCTTGGTTCCAGGAGGGATGGTGAAAAACTGCCAGATGAAACTGGTTTTTCGTTTAGAAACCCGGGGCAACTCATCAACAAATTGTTGTCCCTCTCTCTCCTCTTCTTCTTCTTCCTCATCTTCCTCCTCTCTGTTAGTCATAATTTGACTGGGTGGTCCTCTCTTCTTATGGGGAGGTGGAGGTGGTGGTGGGGGTGCACCAGCTGCAGCAAGAATGGAAGCCATTGTGGAACTTCTGAATAATGGTCTTTCTCTCACCAAGATGAAAGTCAGAGTGAGGAAATAAGGAGGAGTTTACTTGATTTGGGGAAAACAAAAGTTCTGAGCCAATGAAAAGTGTTATTTTTAGGTCACATGACCTAGTCATACATCATTTGGAAACCAAAAGTGAAATGAACCAATGAGAAGTTTGATAAACAAGTCACATGACCTGTTCCGCTTACGTTACGCGGCGCGCGCCGCGTCCCAGATCGCTTCCGGTTCGCTGTCCGGAGCACTTCCGGGAGCGCTAACGCGACGCGTCATTAGACGCATTACGCGATAACGTGATACATCGCGCTTCCGCGGCGCGTCACTGTTCCGCTAACGTAACGTTGACCGGTTCGCGTACTAGATCGCGGCATCAAGATGAGCTAACGGAAAGCTTCCCGGTTCGCGAACTAGAAGCGAAGAAAAAAATATTAAAAAAAAATTATCAATAAATATCTATATATATTTTGGGATTTAAAGAATAATACATTTTACAGCTACAGATGTTAGCTTTTAAAAAACCAATGAAATTCACTGAAAAAACCATAGGTTATAGACCATATATAGTTAGAAATTTGCATTTAAAAAACCATTGATATTCAATGAAAAAACCATAGGTTATAGACCATATATAGTTAGGAATTTGCATTTACAAAACCTTATTTTACTCGCATAAAACCATTGAAATTCCATATATAGTTAGTTGCGCTAACTATATATCGCGCACCCGCAATCCACTGCTGATGATGTCACATATTACATCATTCATGACATGGTCAGTGACATCACTGATGACATCACTGATGACATCTCAAATGACATCACTGATGACAACATCCAGTGACTGTATGTTTCTGTGAAGTTAAAATATGTCTTACATATTGAAGAATGAGTGGATGTATAAGTGTCTGGATGAAGGATTTAGTAGGTGCATGACTGACTGTATGAGTGAGTGATTAAATGTGTCTCACTGAGTGCATGGGTTAGTGACTAAACTGTCTTAATTTGTGCATCATTATGTCTGTTGTTCTGTAAACTGTTGCATGTGTTGATAAGTAGCTATATGAGTAACTATATGGGTTATTGATTGGTTACCTTAGTATTTGTATGGGAGACTGAGTGTGTGTGTGGGTGGCTGGGAGGTGTATGACTCTGTGCATAGATGTGTGAGCAGTTGATTCACTAGAGGTATGGTTTCAAAAGTGCATGTGGTAACAGCTGTATGGGCGGTTGACTGTGTGCATGAGTGTATTGGTGAGTGAATGGATATCTCAGTGCTACATGTCAAAGTAAGTACATATGTAAAACACAGTACATGTGAGAGTTGACATATATAAATAACTGTGCATAAGAGCCAGTGAATGTGTGAGTGGCTGTATGGATCATTGTGAACTTGTATCAGGGATTGTATAAGAGAGTAAATATGTGTTAGTATATGTTTGAATAAGTAAAGTTTGTATAACTGTATAGTTGAGGAAATGGAGGTGTGATTGATTCTTTGCATGACTGACTAGGTGTGTGAGTAACTCCATGGATGAGTGACAGTCTGTGAGTGTCTGTTTACACTGATTGTATCTAAGGTTATATTAGAGTCTGAAGAGGTTCATCGTATTATCACATGAATGATATCATCAGTGATGTGATCAGTAATGTCAAATGAGATGTCATCAGTGATGTCATCAGTGATGTCATTTGAGATGTCATCAGTGATGTCATTTGAGATGTCATCAGTGATGTCATCAGTGATGTCACTGACCATGTCATGAATGATGTAATATGTGACATCATCAGCAGTGGATTGCGGGTGCGCGATATATAGTTAGCGCAACTAACTATATATGGAATTTCAATGGTTTTATGCGAGTAAAATAAGGTTTTGTAAATGCAAATTCCTAACTATATATGGTCTATAACCTATGGTTTTTTCATTGAATATCAATGGTTTTTTAAATGCAAATTTCTAACTATATATGGTCTATAACCTATGGTTTTTTCAGTGAATATATATATATATATATATATATATATATATATATATATATATATATATATAGAGAGAGAGAGAGAGAGAGAGAGAGAGAGAGAGAGAGAGAGAGAGCAAGAGAGAGAGGGAGAAAGAGAGAGTATTTATTTTTCTCAGATCACAGTAATAATGTAAGAATTGCAACTATTTTTTAAAATTAATTTATATTTTTGAATGAGGTAACATCTATGTTTTGGATATATTTGTTACTTAAAGATTATTCTTAAGTTATTGATAATATATTTAATTTAATGTAGTTTAGGAATTGTTTACATTTTTTAAAATATTTCTTAAAATACATATATACATATATGTATGTATTTTATTTATGGTACTTTTAAAACTGTTTCATTTTATAGTATTGTGTATAGTCAAGTCAAGAAAGCTTTATTCTACTATATAAGTCATAAAAGCATTACAATTAATAGAAATAGAACAATGATTACTAAAATGTAAGATCTGAATGAAACTATTGTGCAAATAAGCAATCATGACCGCCATTATATTACACATAAGATAATAAAAACAAGGTTATAAAAAGACACATTGTTAAAATAGGACACATAAAACAATCATTAACCCATCGGCAGAGGTAGAAGAGCCGACAGGGCCACGTGAGCTCAATCCAACACACTAATGGGGAATATCGTCCTGCTCTTTATCCTTTATTGATTTATTTAGACTGTATAATCAATCAATCAATCATAGCATTTGTAAAGCACACTACCTACCCGTGAGGGCCTCAAGGCGCTAGGGGGGGGGGGAAATCTTGCCAGCGGAATTGCATACCTGGGAGATGGATGTGTACAAAGGATACACAGGGCTACAATATGTGATCTTAATTTAATGTAGTTTAGGAATTGTTTACATTTAAAAAATATTTTTTTAATGCATATATGTATGTATTTTATTTATGGTACTATTTAATTGTATAATATTGTGTATAGTTTAATAGTGTAAATTTATGATGCTGTATGTTTTACAATTTTCATATTATCTTTTTTGGGTGAATTTCTGTTGCATGATATTTTGGCCAGATATTTTTGTAGTTTACATACAAAGTATGTAAACTTTATATTTTTGGTGATGATAACTTTGACACAATGTTTTTGTCTCAGGATATTGTTGTTTAAGATGTTTTTTCATATAACCCTCTACAACTAGACTCCAGCATTGCCTGTACCCCTGTACCATAGGAAAGTGACGGTTGAAAGACTGGTGAGCTTCCCACACAGGGCACTTAACATTACTTCCTGCTTCCATGTGCCTACGGAAAGGCTGGGTCAGGTTCATCTGTATGACACATGCCAATAAAGAGCACTCTTGTAAGCCTGAACAAGAAACTTAGAATAAGCATCCTGCTAACATCCTGATTTGTAAACATGAAACAATGAAAAGGATACCACAGAGTCCATGTTGACAGGTCAAGCGGTGTCATCACTGGCCAGCACATAACGGTAAGTCTCAGGGAACAGGCTTCCATTAATTGCTGTTATTAGTCTCTCAATGTGTGCTTCAAGAGTTGTCACTGTACATAAACCTCAAAGCAAGCAGATGTATCTGATATTCCAGTATGCATTTTACAGCAAGTGCCCCTAGGGATACTGATTAAACAATACTGTCACAACATACTAATCACATGCACTGCACATGTACTCTACAGTCTTTACTCAAATGATCACAGTGTCTACAAATGACTTATAAACATCACTTGGATCATAACTTATTTTTTATATACGGCACTTACTGTGAAAGTCTTGCTGCTCACTAACCCTTTCAGTTGTGTCATGTAACAGCCCTACTCATGTGTTACTTAGTAGCTGTTTTAGCACCCCAGAAAAAAGGCATACTAAGTAGGTCAGCAGGGATTGTACTTGGTTCTGTGCAACAGGAGCAATAACTCTGCGAGCTTTGTGTCCAGTTTGTAAGCACATGCACAACTTCAGTAGTTGGATTTGTCTTCTTTTTTCCTATTTACTCTGCCTTTACTTCTGTGTCATGTCATTAGTTTGAGGTGGTTTAGAAAGCTTCAACTAGGAGTCAACACTATTCCGAGGGATTGAGTGTGTCAACAGGTTACCCAATCTAGGGCCTACAGATATGCTTTGGGCACCAGTCTTTAGAGGTGTGAAAACAACTGTCTGCATTAAGATCATGCAAACAGCAGCCCCCTTCACACTTGGCACCATTGATTTTGTTTAATTTGCAGCGCTTTCGAGTATTGTTAAACATGCCACAGGTGCCGCTTTTAAGACTCTATCAGCCCCTTTCCTACCCCTTCCATCTCGCTGTCGACCAATGGTGCAGTGCCTTAACAAACCAATGCTGGTCCTCCCAACAATCAACTTAGCACCAGTGTTCGGAAGCTAAGTTGTGAATGTAACAAGTGAGTTGGGGAGCTTTGCAGATGTTTCTGTTCAGAGGTGAGTCACTGCTCTGAAGTAATCAGCCATTATATGCTCTATCCAAATTTGTCTCTCAAAAAACAGTGTGCTCATAGAGGCAAACAGGTATGTATATAAGCAGGCACACAGGTATAGCTCTCATGCCAGGTTCCTCTCATTACACCCTGGAAAATGTACCTCCTCATGCCTAGTTGGTTTCACAACCTCCTATTATCAGTAACCTTCTGTTCACTTGCACTGCTCTTTGTCTAACTGGTAATGAGGAACCTTCTATTGCCTTGCAAATGCCTCTGTTGTCAGATCTAGCAATGGGGAACACGGGCAGAGAGGAACAGTACACCAGACAGCAGCACCTTACCTGTAAAGCCAGGCAGCGTGCAGGGGTTGCAGCTAACGAACAGGGTTGGTAGGGCGGAGCCGGGGGAGAATATATAGCACTTACTGGGGTATTGCAGCTGCCAATCCTCCATCCTCTTGTCTTCTGAATCCCGGAAGAAGGCAGCACACAGGTTTCCTTAAGCCAATCACGACGCTGCTGTCACCAACATGACAGCAGTGTCATGATTGGTCTGAGCGCCGTAGTTTGGCGCTCAGACAGGGACTGGGAGCCTGTGCCTGTTCCTACCCAGGCTGTGCAATAAAGCCGGTGGAGAGTATGCTAAGTGGGCATGACTGTTTGGACATCCCAAGACGGCTGGCTGAGCTGTCATGCGCACTTAGAGAGTGCCCACCACTCCTCCCCATGCTCTGGCCAGCTCTGATCCACCCCTCCCCTAAGCCAGTCCATAAACATAAGCTGATAATAACATTGCATTATTATCATTTTGTTTTTCCTTTTTGAACTGCTCTGAAAGCATAAGAGTGACTCTCCTCCACCGTAGAGGAGGAGTTGCCACTGGCAGAGTGAACAAACAATGCATAGCAAACAGCAACATGGGCAGTGGATGCTGACTATGCAAATCAATTGGCAAATCAATATTCAGCATATTGTTTGAACTCCTGGCCGTAGTCTGAGCAATGGTTGGCCAGTGTTTTGCACTGCCCTATGCTGAACACCGCTCAGTGACAGCCTCTCAAACAGGTGGCATCAGCACATAACCAAATATATAGATACAGGCACACAGCTGATGGGAGCCTTATACCAACATGGTAATAGCTGTTGTCAAGGCTCTCCAGGGCCCCAGCTTCTCAGGAGACATCTTGCTGTTCCCATAGGCCAGTCAACCCCTGTATCTCCCGATTTCAATTTAAGAATGCCTCTGGTGCAGGTCCTTGTCTGTGACAAAAACACATATATTGAGCTGTGGATTTCTCATGTTTCATGCACTGAAAGATCACTACAGGTGCATTGGGTTTTTGGAGAGTCACCTATTTCAAAAACACACTAAACCAAGCAGTACTATTTGTTGTCTTTTGTACATCAGTCCCAAGTACAGGAATTTCTCTGTGAGGAAAGCTCCAAACCTGGGGGTTGATGGTAATCTACCACAAGTAATAATGGCACTGTTCTTCTTAGGGCCAGTAAAGGTTCCTCAACCCTAGATACCTATGGCACAGAGCAGGCATGCTTAACTTAAAAAATTGTCCAAAGCACTTAGAAGTACCAAAACAGTTAAAAAGTCAACACAACACAATAAAAATTTCACTCCAATTTGTAGAAATTGAGGATATTTTAATTAACCAAATGATACCAAAATGCCCTAAATTCAATAAGGAGAACTAGAGATAGAGACAGAGAAATATCCAAATGAAAATAGCGCCAAAAAGCACAAATCGTCAACCTTGGGCAACTGGTCACGCTAGATCGTAGCAAAGCAACACCTTAAGGCCTACTTTGGTTGACCACCAGTCTGATGCAGGGTCTCGGTTGAAAGATAAACCTTTTTGTCTTAGAGACTGTTCTGGTCGCCAAGGGATTTGTTGGCATCAAGAACAGATACAACAGATCAAAGGGAGAAGTCTGAAGCTGAAGCAGGGCTCCACAGTGGCAGGCTGCAGGAGGACAGGGTCCCAATGTGGCTGCTGATGAAGGCAGAAAAGTTCTGAGTGCAAGAAGTTCACGATTTGCTCCAAAAAAGGGTAGAGCTGGAGAAGAGTTTGAAGTCAGTGGTTAAGGCTCCAATGTCAGTTGTCTTGAAAAAAATTGCCAAACAATTTCTAAGTCCCCACTTTTAGGGTTAGGCAGGGAGTACACTCTGACACTTCAAATAGTTCCAAGTCCTTAAGACCAGCACTTGAATGTCAGGACTATTTTGGAAAACGGGCTTCTTGCAGATTTTGTGACCGTCTGACTTAATAGAATATCAGCCAACCGACTATTGGAGTCAACTTCTTTGTCCTGGGTAAAAGTGAAAGCAGGTCCGGCCCTTTGGCTTCTCCTCACAGATATCAACAGAAGATGTAGACCTTCTTCTGTCTGCCACAGGTCCAGTAGTGATCTGAAGAAGGATCACAGGTAGCCATATTAATGCCTGGCTCTAGTTCCTTTGGGCTGTACTACAAACAATCCCACAGTGATCCTCTCTGCCTACATCTAGCATGACTGAAATTGTCCTCCGTTCTGTAGGGCATCTGTTCACACCATAGCGATGTGGACAGGAAAATGAGCAAACATTCCTCTGTAGTCACTCAAAACCATTTCTGCAGGCAGCTCCCGTCCCATTAGGACTGTTGCTGGGTTGAATAGAGAGACAAAAGAGGGGGCAGACCTAGGTGTGAGCTACATCTGCCTGGGAGTAGATTGGCCCCTTTGAAGTTAATTATGTTCCTCTGCACAGCCAAGATGGTCATTGTTACAAAATATATATGAATGTCCATATAAATTCATTTGCATGCACTTCCAAAGATTGCATGCTTATATAAGATCACAATAACATGAGACCTGGAGCTCAAAAGGGCTTCCTATCTAACCATTACTGGACAAGCTTCCACAAACTATTCTGTACACCCTTACAGGTCACCTTGCTTGTCTTGACTACATGATATGCTAGTGTTACACAGTGCAGAGCCTGCCTTTCTGGTCTGCCCATATCTGTCTGTTTTGCATGGTGCAGACATTGAACATCCATGTCAGCCATATTTGGCTTGGTGCCTTATTCTATTTCCGCTGACATGGCATTTCTTCAGGTATATAGCACCTAGAAATCTGTCACTCTGGGAAGAAGCGGTCTGAGAGCCCCTAAGGTGGCAGATCTGACTTCTTACTTGCTAATTAGCAATGATGCATGCTTTTGGTACCATTAAATACATTTCCTTCTGTTTCTGAGCAAACCTGCTATGTCTGGTGAGTTTCATTCATATGCTCCTGGGAGGGTGCCAGTATTTCCCCATCAGAAATCCTGTCAGAGAAACAGGAGATCTCCCTATACTCAGGCCCTTTGTCTTAGCTCTGGGACCAAATTTACACCTCATCAAGGAGCTATTCAGCGCCTGGTTGGCAGTGGAAAGCTCATACAAATAGATTTCATAGACGCTTTATGCAAGCGAAAGGTGTTTTTTTAATAAACTACTTGTTTGTTAAATATTTAGCACAAATCTGAGTTTATAGTTGAATTGGACTTGTGATAAATATTTTAAAAGGTCCAAGAATTAACTTTCTATTTGGTTCTTAGGTGGAGATCATATTATTTGTTTAACATTAACTCCCAATGCTTTCCTATGGATCAGCTGATCTTGCTGTAGTGAAAATACCTTTTAGAACGTTTTCATTGTAAGGACATGTTTCACATTCAACTTGTACATATCCTACTTTTAAATACCAAGGGCCTAATTTTCAAAGAATTGGGGCAGAGCAGCACCGCAAGTAATTTTGCAGCTCTGCCCTACGTCAATTCAAAAGGGTAAGAATGCACCATATTTACAAGATACAGTGCATTCCTGTCCATTTGGCAGCGCCGGTGCACAATTTGCAGCTGAGCGTCAATGCAGCCACCCTTGCACCTTGGTGCAAGGGTGCCTCTATTGTAGGCATGATTTTTGTGTGCAGGAAGAGGCACCTTGCTGCACAAAAACAATCAAAAAAGGTGTTTTCCACATTCTATGTGTGCTGCACAATGCAGCACACATGGAAAGAAGAACACAATGAGGAGAAATGTAAACATTTCTCCTTGTTACACATATTCTAGTGAAGCAAAAATCTTTGGTGCTCTCCCAGATTTACGTGATGTTCCAAATCTAGGGCAGTGTGTTGAGTGGGGACACCCACAGCAACGCCAATGGAATGCCTACTTGATGTAGAGTAATGATATGGATGATGGATTTAATCCAGATCTAACAGTGACTGGGGGTGAGTATCTGAAAAGTTTCAGCTCTGCGTCCATCATCTTATTGTGTTTGCATTGTTCGCCCTAGGATGGCAGGGTATGGCCAGTCGTGGGTCCCTTGCTCACTTTGCTACTGGATTCAAGCTAGCCTTAAGCTAGTCTGGCTGATGATGGGGGTTACCCCGAAACTGGTCCCAGGAGGTTTGTTTCTGGTCCAGGGAAGACCTGGCATGGCAGTTCAGGCTGGACTGTTCCCTTGAGGCAAAGGGTCAAGACGGATATGCATATAGCTGGGTCTGAAATGGGGTGGCGAAGTGAACTAAAGAACGATGATGGATTCAATCCAGATCTGTGACTTGGGGTTAGTGTCTGAAAAGTTTCAGCGATCCGTCCATCATCTCCTTGTATTTGCTTTGTTTGCCCTAAGTTGGCAGGGTATGGCCAGACGTGGATCCCTTGTTCACTTTGCCACTAGATTCAAGCTAGCCTAGCTTATGAGGGGTGTTACTCGAAAACAGTCACAGGATGTTTGTTTCTGGTCCAAGGAAGACCTGGCTTGGCAGTTCGGCCTGGACTGTTTGCTTATGGCTTTGTCTGAACTGGGGTGGCGAAGGGAGCTAAATAACGATGATGGATTGAAACCGGATCTAATTGTGACGGGGGTGAGTGTCTGAAAAGTTTCAGCGCTTCGTCCATTATCTTATTGTGTTTTAGCGCATCTATGAGGCCATAAAAAGCAATGCAGGATGGCTTTGCGTCAACTCAAAGATATGATTGAGAGGACTGCACCACTGGATCATCATAAAAAGTAACTCTCCGGCAGCACAGGTCTCCTGTAAATGGGGGCCCAAGCACCTTGCCTTATGGGCACTATAGTATAATTTAGGGGTGACTTCTTGATATTTAAAAGGCAGCTTTAGGCATGTCAAAATGGGTTATTTTGAAAGGTTGAATTTGCATTTTAAATTTGGACAGCTAGGTTACTGGTGGCAGGCATGCAGTCATGTTTTAGTTCACAAGAGATGATTAATTTTTATATATACATTTGTAAATCAAATTTGATGAAAGCAGTGGCATAACATAACGGCTGTACAGATCCATCCTTATCACTTTAAACATTAAGTTGACAATAGTTCAAAGCCATTTCAGATTACATAGACTCATATTACATGACGCCACTTTCCTTTAGTGAGGATCATTTTACATTTTAAACATTCTGCTGATTGCACCAAAATAACTTCCATTATGTATTGTATTGTTCAGGATGTGTGTATGTATTGTATAATAATTGTTGTAAATATATATGTTATTTGTAGCCCTGAAGAAGTCCGAGAGGATGAAACACATTGGCTTCGGTCTTTTATCATGCTGAGAAAGCATTTATGAATAAAGAATTTGCTGAATACAACTCTGCTGTGCGGCCACTGCTTTCATCAAATTTGATTTACAAATGTATATATAAAAATTAATCATCTCTTGTGAACCACAACTGAAATTAGAGTGCTGGACCATTGTGTGTTGTTCGTGGAAATTGAGACAATCTGTGTCTTATGAGATTTAGTGTTTTTTGGATCTCCCGTCCATAGCACCTTACCTATTTAGATACAAGATTCACTAAGGATATCTGCAATTTTGCTTTGCCCCAAACCCTGTTCTATTGTGAATGCAGTCATGTTTTGCAGTGTCAATTTAGTGGTGGCACAATATGGGCTCCAGTCCACTAGTGACATTTAACTTATAGGCCTTGGGTATTCTGTGAACCATATACCAGGGCCCTATAGGTAAATTAAATATGCAAAGTAGGAGCATAGCTAATTTCAACATGTTTTAAGGGTCAGAGCATATGCACTGGGGACTGGTTAGCAGAGTCCCCAGAGTGCAAAAGTACAAAAAACAGCAGCACTAGTCTAAAACAATTGAATGATCATGCACAAAGAGTCATTTTCTTACACTCAAAATAAGAAGTCAGCCAGTCATACATGCATGCATTCATTGCACTCTTGCATAACAAGAGCATGTGCTTGGTAAACAGATATGTGGGGGGACTTATTTTTCCCATGTATATAATTATTGCAAAATTTCTATTTCTCTGTATTTATTATTCAGAGGGTCATTGCAATTTTGGCTGGAGGCCCGTGAAACCACCGAGTTTGCAGAAGCAGTGCCTCTGACAGCCCCAGAGCTACGCCCAAACCAGATGTATTACAAGTTCCCTGCCACTCCTGTGAGACATATTCGCCAAAAGTGTGCGAGTAATGCTGTTGCAAGTTCAATTTTGCTGACACACTTTTAATATTATGAGTGTGCAAGAGATGGATTTATAGGACTAAGCCAATTACTGTCTGGTTATGCTTGTGACTACTAGAACTATACATTTACTCATATAAGTATGACATGACAGCATTATAAATCATAGCCAAAGGTGTACACCCTTGTTACAAATTACACAAAACTGCATCATTACTTCCACGCTCTGGTAAATCACAGTTGTTACACGTGTCCTCAGTCATACCTGCCCCTCATAAATGCACATGATCAGCAAATTCAGTGCATGCCTTGCATTCTGAAGCATATTACTTAGTTGTTGCAGCTTCTAGCATGCATGTATTAAAAGCTCAATAAACTGGAGTCACATGTCTGAATGGCATAAATTAATTTTTCTTCCCAACATATGCAACATAAGAGTCTCTACAAAATGGCTGAAGTGCCCGAAGGCTAATGTACATTGTAGGGCCCATTCTCTCATTTTACTTTCCTTCAGCACAACTGACAGGATGAAAGGAAACACCCAAACAACGTGTGCATGGTTGCTAAGAAATAAATTATGCAAACCTGGATCCATTTACAATATTCAAGGTACAGAGGGATCTTGCAGGGACATCTGGATTGAATTCATCACTGTTCTTTAGCTCAATTTGCCACACCAGTTCTGACCCAGCTATATGCAAATCAATCTTCACCCTATGCCTCATGGAAATAGTCCAGCCCGAACTGCCAAGCCAGGTCTTCCCTGGACCGGAATTGATCATCCTGGGACCCATTTTGGGGTAACCCCCATCATCAGCCAGGCTTGCTTGAATCCAGTGGCAAAGTGAGCAAGGGACCCACTTCTGAGCATAGCCTGCCAACTTAGAGCAAACAAAGCAAACACAAGGAGATGATGGACGGAGCGCTGAAACTTTTCAGACACTCACCCCCAGTTACAGATCAGGCTTCAATCCATCATCTTTCTTTGGCTCACTTCGCCACACCAGTTTGAACCAAGCTAAATGCAAATCAGTCTTGACCCTGTGCCTCATGGGAAAAGTCCAGCCCAAACTGCCCAGCCAAGTCTTCGCTGGACTGGAACCAATCATCCTGGGACCGGTTTCAGGGTAACCCCTATTATCAGCCAGGCTAACTTGAATCCATTGCCAACGTGAGCAAGGGACCCACATCCAGGCATACCCTGCCAACTTAAGGTAAACAAAGCAAACACATGGAGATGATGGATGGATTGCTAAAACTTTTCAGACACTGACCCCCAGTCACAGATCTGGGTTGATTCCATCATCGTTCTTTAGCTCACTTCGTCACCCTATTTCAGACCCAGCTATATGCAAATCAGTCTTGACCCTGTGCCTCATGGGAACAGTCCAGCCCGAACTGCCAAGCCAGGTCTTCCTTGGACCGGAACAAATTATCCTGAAATTGGTTTCAGGGTAGCCCCCATCATCAGCCAAGCTAGCTTGAACCCATTGGCAAAATGAGCAAGGGGCCCATGTCTGGGCATACCCTGCCAACTTAGAGCAAACAAAGCAAACACAAGGAGATGATAGACAGATCGCTGAAACTTTTCAGAGAATCACCCCCAGTCACAGATCTGGGTTGAATCCATCATCGTTCTTTAGCTCACTTCGCCACCCTATTTCAGACCCAGCTATATGCAAATCAGTCATGACCCTGTGCCTCACGGAAACAGTCCAGCCCGAACTGCCAAGCCAGGTCTTCCCTGAACCGGAACAAATCATCCTGGGACCGGTTTCAGGGTAACCCCATCATGCTGATTTGCATATGGCTGGGTCTAAACTGGGGTGGTGTGGTGAGCATAAGAACAATGGATTTAACCCAGATCTCTTGACTGCGGGTGAATGTTTGATTTGCTCTGTATTCTATCTATCATCTGTGTGTCTTTTGCGGTTTTTATAAAGCCAAATGATCTGGGGTTTTGCTTCTACACTTTCATGGTGCCTTTCTGAAATGTGCTGCTGTGCATTTTAATTTACTCCTCATGTATCTGCCAAACTCTAAAAGACAATTCACGGCTGGTCCACGACTGTTTTCTAATTTTAAGGGTTAAAACCTTACAATCCTTGCCCCCAAAGTCCATTTGCATCATTATTTGGAAAATGGACAGCGTTAAATCATTTAAAACAATTCCTCATCATACTACACATCACGTCAAAATGGGCACTGACCTGCTTGCGAATACTCTTCTAGCACAAAGTCTAAAAGGGTGAAAAATGCCCCCCCTCGCCAATTATGTCTTCGCATAATCCAGTTCTCGACACCAGCCTTGATGACGTCAGGGGATTACAACCTTTCATGTGTGCCATGAATGAAAAAGTTCAACATTGATGATCAATGGAATATTATGGAGGATAGAATGGTCAAGATGGAATAACACGTTGGTTGTTTTCAGGATATGGCAATTAAGATTCCTATGCTTTAACAGGAGATTCTCAAACTCCACACAGAGGATATGAAGGACAGGAATCATCTTAATAATCTCCACCTGTATGGTCTTCCAGAGACTCTTGAAGGTTCTAATGTGCTTGACTTGAAGAAATAACTTCCAGATCTCCTAGGCCTCCCTACTATTCCATCTCTTAATTTACAATGAACACATCATTTGGGAAGACTCAATCATTTTTCTAAACCTCGTTGAATTATTATTCATTTTTTTTAGAATTTCAGTCCTCTTATGTGTCATGGAAGCCAACAATGAAAAATACCGTCTTGTTAGGTCTGGCCGTAATATCTTCATCTCACAAGACATATACAATGTGTCAAATGTTAAACGAAAGAAGATCCTTGCCTTGAGATCTCTGATGAGATAATTGAACAAATATTATGGCATTCTCCACCCCTGCTTATGAAATATTACAAATTACATATGAGGGGACTTCATGGTCCTTTGATGATCTATTCAAACTAAGACTGTTTCTTCAGTTGATTATATCTCATGTTATGGATACTACTGCTCAGAAATCTTAAGAATTTTCCATGCACTTTTGAATAATGGCTTTTTGTTCATAACTTAATTTATCTTTTCCTAGCTTTTATTCTTGTTATGGTTTTGACTTATCACACACTATTGCCCAATACTTTTCTTTTCGGATCTGGATATTTATCCTTGATCTCATCTTCTTCTACTTTTTTATCGCTCTCTTCTCCTCTACTCCACTTTTTTATCTTGTCACTTATTCTATAAGTGTTTATATGATATTTAATTTATTTGTACCACCCGAATCTTCTTCTATGTTGTTTACAGATTGTCCCCCATGTTCCTGCATGCTTATCCTCATTTTCTCGTTATGTTTAACTTTGTCTCGTGGGACGTTCACGGCCTTGGGCATCCAGTTAAAAGACAAAAGATACTTTCTCATCTATCAAAGCTTAACTCCATATTGCCTTTTTACAAGAAACTCACTGTGAATATTTTGAGTCTATTAAATTTAAATAACAATGGTTTGCCCCGGTTTATTTTCCCACTAATGCTCGTAAAGGTGGTGTTGCTAGTCTTTGTCATAAATCATTGAAATTACAAGTTATATCTAGTGAATTGGATACTGATGGTCAATGATGCTGGATAATGCGATTATTCTTAACAAACATATTTCCCTGTTCAATGTTTATGTCCAGTTAAACCTGAAGATGATTTTTGGCATAATATCAAAGTAAAAGTTGCTAATATGTGCAACCCCAATATTATTATGGCAGTTTGTTTTTAAAAATGGTTGGATCCATTCATTGAAAATCTAAATGTAAATTTAACCCAGACAAATCTCATCTCCACCATTGTTCAATGTTTGGAAAATTTGCAATCCTGATAGATATGAATTTAGTCTTTTTTCTAATGTACATCATACAATGTCTAGAAATAACTATGTTTTAGACTCACAATCCCTATTATACAATCTTCTGACATTGGCTGCAATTTTCTTTCTGATCATGCACCAGCACTGTTTGATTTTTCTAATAATGACCCCAAAACTAGCAGATGGAAATTCAATAAGTCTCTCCTATCTGATAAACAATTCATAAATGAAGACACTATTTTTATAAAAGAAACTTTTCAATTTAACAACTGTACTGCAACATCTATTGTTAATAATTGGGATGCTTTTAAAGCCTCCTTCAGGGCTTTACTTATAGCTTACTCCGCTAGGAGGAAAAAAAAATTGAATACTCAATATCTCTTTCTGCTCCAACACATTAAAGTGCTTGAACATGCCTATTTTTGGGGGGGCGTGGCCTAGAAGCGAAGAAAAATGGCTGCGTGTTAGAGACTCTCTGAAGCCCCCCTTTTCCTTCCACATAATCCACCCTACTAATCCGTGCCCCTGTGCCAGAAACGTCTACCGGCGGTCAGATGCAGCAAAACGAGCCCTCGCCCGGTGAAATCCAATCCGCAGAACCGGGGATACAAGCGTGCCTGGGTGGCGGCCTATACCGGGGGAAAAGCTGGGACCTGGAGTGCTCGGGTGCCCGGGCAGACGCTTCACTGGGCAAGCGTCGGCTCCCCAGAGGCACCTAGGGGCACGGTTTGGAGATTTAAGGGGCGGCTCGCTGAGATTGCCGGAGCCCCCCAGCCCTCTCCTCGCCCGCCGACCCCCTTCTTTTGGCTCAACTAGGAGCTGAGAAAACAAAGAAGTGTAACCGGACGAGCCTCACCTGGACCCAGCAGCAGAGTAGAGGTGAGACATACAGGTGTATAATCCGCTGGGAGTGGAGATGGCAGAATTGACTCCCCGGGGGCCTGGAGGAAAGTGGGCCAGTCTGGAGTAGCCGAAGACCCAGAAGCAGCAGGTGCAATATTAGCATTGTGGTGGGCCCAGCCGGCGCAACGCGCTGAAGGCAGAGGGGTGCGAGGAGGCGCATTTAAATGGAGCTTGATCCCAGGGAGCCCCAAAAAGACTGTCCCTAAGGAGTAATGGTGCAGGCTCACTGGTGATGGTGGTGGGCCATCGGAGGGGAGCAACAGACAAGGAGTAAAGAGCAGAAGTAGTGGCCACCCTTTGGTGTGTGAGGGGAGTGACCCTCCCACTGCGAGCAATCTTCCTTGGCCTGCTCTACAGGTGGTGGCGGAGGCCCGCCATTGCAGTGGTCATACCCTAGGCCAGAAATCCACCACCTGGCCGCAGCCAGACTGCCGCAAAAAATACAACGCTGTTCCCTGACACCCTGGGGGAGCCCGGAGGACAACACCGATTGAGAGCACACAAGACGCAACTGCTGGGGTACTAGAGACCTGAACAGGAACATGCAGGTGGGCCTATTGATGCCAGGGACTCAATCAATCAATCAATAAATTTGTATAGCGCGCTACTCACCCGCACGGGTCTCAAGGCGGTGAGGGGAGGGGGATTGCTACTGCTCAATCAGCCAGGTCTTGAGTTGTTTCCTGAAGGAGAGATGGTCCAGGGTCAGCCATAGGTGGGTGGGGAGGGAGTTCCATGTCTTGGCTGCCAGGTAGGAGAAGGATCTTCCTCCAACAGTGGATTTCCGAAATCGTGGGACTGTGGCGAGGGCGAGGCTGGCGGATCGGAGCTGGCGGGTGGGTGTGTAGAATGTGAGGCAGCTGTTGAGGTACTTCGGGCCCATGTCGTGGAGAGCCTTGTGTGCGTGGGTGAGGAGTCTGAACGTGATCCTCTTGTTGACGGGGAGCCCGTGTAGGTCTTTCAGGTGGATGGAGATGTGGCTATGGTGAGGGATGTCCAGGATAAGTCATGCTGAGGTGTTCTGGATGCGCTGGAGTCTTTATTGGAATTTGACTGTGGTTCCAGTGTAGAGGGTGTTCCCGTAGTCCAGACGGCTGGTGACGAGGGCCTGGGTGACCGTCTTCCTGGTTCTGGAGGGGATCCATTGGAAGATCTTTCGGAGCATGTGCAGGGTGTTGAAGCAGGATGACGAGACGGCGTTCACTTGCTTGGTCATCGTGAGGGAGGAGTCCAGGATGAAGCCCAGGTTGCGTGCGTGGTCCGTTGGCTTGGGTGCGGTGCCCAGGGCAGGGGGCCACCAGGAGTCGTCCCGGGCAGAGGGAGATGGTCTAAGGATGAGGACTTCTGTCTTGTCTGAGTTCAGTTTCAGACGGCTGATCATCATCCATTCTGCGATGTCTTTCATTCCTTCCTGGAGGTTGGCTTTGGCGGTGGCTGGGGCACTGGTGAGGGAGAGGATCAGCTGGGTGTCGTCGGCATAAGAGATGATGTTGAGGTTGTGTTGGTGAGCGATGGCTGTGAGAGGGCTCATGTAGACGTTGAAGAGGGTGGGGCTGAGTGAGGATCCTTGCAGAATGCCGCAGATGACTTCGGTGGCCGCGGTTTGGAACGGGGGGAGGCGGACTCTCTGGGTTCTTCCGGCGAGGAACGAGATGATCCACTCCAGTGCCTCTCCTTGTATCCCGGTGTTGCTGAGGCATTGTATCAGGGTGCGTGGGCATACGGTGTTGAAGGCTACTGAGAGATCCAGGAGGATGAGGGCAGCAGTTTCCCCATTGTTGAGCAGGAACCTGATGTCATCGGTGACTGCGATGAGGGCGGTCTCGGTTCTGTGGTTTGCTCGGAAACCTGACTGTGAGGGGTCAAGGGATCCGTTGGTCTCGAAGAAGGAGGAGAGTTGTCTGTTGACGGTCTTCTCGATGACTTTGGCTGGAAAGGGGAGGAACGAGATGGGCCGGCAGTTCTTAAGTTCCGTGGGGTCCGCAGTGGGTTTCTTCAGGAGCGCGCTCAGCTCGGCATGTTTCCAACTCTCCGGGAAGGTGGCAGATGCAAAGGAGCTGGTAATGATGTCCCAGAGTTGGGCTGCGATGATGGAGTCGGCTTTGTTGAAGATGTGGTGTGGGCAGGGGTCGTAGGTGAGCCGGAGTGGCTGGTGTTCATCAGGCGTGTGGTGTCTTCCGTGCTGACCCGGGGCCAGGTGCAGAGGGTGGTGGGGGATGCTGGTTCGGTGGTTGGGTGCGTGGTCAGTGCGCCGAAGCTGTTGTGTATGTTGGCAATCTTGAGGTGAAAGAACGAGGCAAGTGAGTCGCAGAGGTCTTGCGAGGGTGTGATGTCGTTGTTGCAGGCGCTGGGGTTGTAGAGCTCTCTAACGATGCTGAAGAGTTCCTTGCTGTTGTGGGTGTTGTTGTCCAGTCGTTCTTTGAATGTTTTCTTCTTCGTGGTGTGGATCAGCTGGTGGTGTTTGCGGGTGGCGTTCTTGGGGGCTGTCATGTTTTCTGTTGTCTGGTTGTGGCGCCAGGCTTTCTCAAGAGTGCGGCAGGTTTTTTTGGAGTTTTTGAGGTCGGTGGTAAACCATGAGGCTTCCCTGCTGCCGGGTCGGCTGGGAGGATTCTTCAGTGGTGCGAGTTCGGCGGCGCAGTTGGTGAGCCACTGTGTGAGGTTGCTGGCTGCTTCGTTGGGGTCTGTCGTGTTGGTGGGCGGGTTCTGGCTGAGGGTGGTGGTGAGCTGGTCGACGGTGATCTTGCTCCAACTTCTGCGGGGGGAATCTGTCGCGGGTGGTGGTGGGTCGCGGTTCTCCTGAAGTTGAAGTGGACGCAGCTGTGATCTGTCCAGTGTAGTCCGGTGAAGTGGCTGAAGGAGACGTGTTTGCTGGAGGAGAAGACGGGGTCAGGCGTGTGGACGGCGTGGTGGGTGGGGGAGTTCACCAGTTGCTTGAGTCTGAGGTTGGCGAGGTTGTCCAGCAGGGCGGCGGTGTTGCAGTCCTTGTTGTTCTCCAGGTGGAAGTTGAGGTCTCCTAGGAGGATGTAGTCTGTGGAGGTGAGGGCGTGCGGACTGACGAAGTCTGCGAAGGCTTCGCTGAATTGTGTGCGTGGTCCTGGGGGTCTGTAGATGAGGGTGCCTCTGAGGGTGGTCTTGGGGTCGCTGTGGATCTGGAAGTGAAGGTGCTCGGTGGCGGTGTCGGAGTTGGTCGTGATGCGGATGGTGTTTCTGTGGACGATGGCGATGCCTCCTCCGGTTTGGTTGACGCGGTCCCTCCCAAGTGATCTTGTAGCCCTCCGGGATGGCTATGGCGATGTCGGGGGCTGAGGAGGTTTTCATCCAGGTTTCTGTGAGGAAGGCAACGTCTGGTGATGTTGTGTCGAGGAGGTTCCAGAGTTTGACGGCGTGCATGTGGACGGAGTGGGTGTTGAGCAGGATGCACTTGAGGTGGTTGTTGCTGGTGCTCGGCCTGGCGGGTGCGGTGCAGGTTTGGAGGCAGGTGAATTGGCAGGCTTGGCAGGTGAAGGGTCCGTGGGTACGTTTCGGGGTGGCTTGGTAGAAGGCAGGGTTCTGGCCGGCGTTGAGTGCGTGGAGGCTGGCGACAGCGTAAGTTCGTCGGGTGCGCTGGCATCGTCGCGGACCAGGGGTCATGGCGCTGGGTGCGGTCCAGGCATGGACGGGCATAGACGGGCTTGCCTTTGCGTGCGGGCTCTATATGAGGCTCTATATGAGGCGAAGTGGGAGGGAGGAGCAGCTGGGGTTGTCCTGGGGCCAGAATCATCCCTCCCCTGCACTCTGGGGCAGCTACCCACTGGATAGCCATGTCAGGCTCAAGGGGCCCAAAGACCACCTAGAGTAATAAACTGGACAAATATACATGCCCCAAGTCAGCCATGACTGTGCAACCCCCGCTCAAAGCTGGAGAGGACCCAGAGACAGGAGCCCCAGAACACACCTTGAAGGACGTGCTGGACGTCATCGGAGGGATCCAGACATGCGAATGGACACAATTTCCACAGAAGTCATGCTTATCAGGGCAGACCTAGCCACAAACTGAGAGAAAGTCCAACAATTAGAGATCACCACAGCAAGCCTCGTAGACGACACCAACCGGCTTCAGATAGAAATACGTAAACTGCAAGCATTTTGGAAATATGTAGAAGGAAAGCTGGATGACCATGAAGGCCGCACCAGGCACAACAACTTGCGCATTCTTGGTGTTCCTGAGAGAGCGGAAGGGTAAGCAACGGACCTATTTGTCAAAAGCCTAATCACCAAGCACCTCCAACCCAAAGGCTTATCTAACATCTTCGTCATCGAGAGGGCCCATCGAATGCCGGGGGGAGACAGAAACCCGAATATCCCGCTGCCTTATACAGCCAGACTCCTGAACTTTAGGGACAGGGACCTAATATTGCAAACAGCCAAAGTAGCACCTCCAATACGAATTGAAAATTCAGAAATCAGCTTCTTTATGGGCTTCACTCAAGCCGTTCGAAAACAGCGTTGGTCATTCCTGGGGATTAAAAAGCGTCTGAGAGACAACGGCCTCAAATACGCCATGTTGTTCCCAGCATGGCTTCGGGTGGAGGCCGGGGGAAAGACCTGGTTCTTTGAGACTCTGGAGAACCCTGCAGATTGGCTGGACGAATGGAGAAACCCAACGGATCGTAGCTCCCAACGAGACTAGGAGGTACCAAGGCTCTGCCAACTGACTTTGGGGGGTTTCTGGATGCTGGCTGCGTCCCCGGTTTGGATTATTTGTCAGTTATGCTGTATGTGAGATAGGGGACAAACTGTATTACTAAGTAGCCGAATGACGCAGGGTGTGTTTTTACAACTATCATGGGAGGGAGGGGAGGGATGGAGAAGAGTGTAGCCCCAATTTTATTTACTTAGTCTAGTTTAACGGTGACAGGCATTCTGCATAGTTGTAGTCATTGGAAGTTCTTAGCCCAGTGCAGGGGAGCAGGGAGGGGGGAAGTTGGGAGGGGTTCATGTCTAGTTGTATGCTTGTTAGGAATCGTCAAGGCATCACAATTCGGCATCTCAGACACATAGGTGATATGTGAATGTCAGTTAATATGCAATGGGATAAACGGTTCAAATTGTTGAGCTGGAATGTTAATGGTCTAGGGGACAAAGTCAAGAGGACTATGGTGCTACAGTATATTAAGAGACACGCCCCTGACGTGATACTCCTACAGGAGACACGCCTGGTGGGTAACTCCTCCAAAGCCCTTAACAGGTGGGGATACCATCTGGCAGTACATTCTGACTTTACCTCGGGATCGAGAGGAACGGGCATACTACTGAGGAACTCCTTTCTCATAACAGTCAAATTTTCCTGGGTGGATGCGGGGGAGATACGCGAGCATCACGGGCCAATGGGAGGGGAAAGTACTGACTCTCATGTTGGTCTAAGTACTGCCAGCCCTCCAGGAACTAGCCTATAAGGACATGGGAGCAATCCTGATGACGGTCCCAGAGGGACTCCAAATAGTGGGAGGGGACCTGAACGCAGTGGCAGATGGCACACACGACAGGAGCCCGCCAAGACAACTTCGTCCATCCAATAGCTGGTTACTAAATTTTCTGGGGGCTCTGGGGTTACAGGATACATGGCACTCGATTCACCCAAACACCACTCAGTACACCTTTTACTCGGGTGCTCACAACACCCAATCCAGAATAGACTACCTACTCGTTCCCCTGACCAATTACAACACGTACGAGAGGTTAAACACATGCCGAGAGGCATCTCTGATCATCCCCCGTTGTGGATGCACCTAGAGGTGGGCCACCATAGAGTGGGAAGGATGGTCCCCATCAACCCCTTGCATCTCTGCAACCCAGTAATCCATAAAGCGGTTCATGCCACCATTGAACACTACTGCCTAGAAAATGAGGGAACAGTGAGCTCACACCAGACACTATGGGAAGCAATCAAGACAGTGGTTAGTGGCCAAGCCCTCTCCTAAATAGTGGGGGTAAAGAAAGAAAAGGTCAAGGAGGAGGAAGCACTAGAGAGGGAAATACTCCACCTAGAAGACGAGCTGGCGGAGAGACCCAACCCAGACACCCTACACACTTTACAATTAAAACAAGATAACTATAAGACGCTAGTGACAGATAGGGCCAAAGAACTGGGAAGAGAAACTTTGGGTAGAATCTATGATCAAGGGGATAAAGCGGGGAAGTTAATCACGTGGCTAGACAAACAAAAACTAGCACATAGACTGGTGCTGGAACTAATTGACAAAGACGCTCACACAATTACACACCCCCAAGACATAGCAAACGCATTTGCCCTCCACTTCCAGCAGATCTATGCCTCCCAGATCCCCTACACAAAACAAGATTCCATTGACCTCATAAGAGATATAGCACTCCCTACACTCTCAGAGTTAGAGATTGAATACTCTGAGTGTGAACTCACACCAGAGGAGGTAGCACAGGCAGTCAGAGGACTTAACTCGGGGAAGGCATTGGGGCCCAACAGGCTGCCGATAGAGCTATATAAACTCGGGACGGATATTATCGCCCCCCGCTTATGCAATATGTTCAAGGAGAGCAGGGAGATTGGGGAATTACCTCAGGATCAAAGACTTGAAACCTTAGTGATGATCCAAAAAGAAGGTAAAAGCCGGACAGATTGTTCGTCCTATAGACCGATCTCTCTCTTTAACGCCGAGCCAAAGATCCTAGCCAAAATCCTTGCTAACCGACCTAATAAGGGCATCAATAACCTTGTACATCCGGACCAATCTGGCTTTATGCCTCAGCGTAACACAGCACTAAATCTGCGTAGAGTACACAGAGTGATGGGGAGGGCGACCACAATACAGGAGGAGGTTGTCCTGGTATCTCAGGACACCTCTATGACATTCGACATGCTCGAATGGAAATACTTATTTGCAGTACTTGAGAAAATGGGTTTTGCGCCCCAATTCATTCAGTGGGTGTGTCTCCCCTACTCAAAGCCACTAGCCCAGATAGTGGTCAACAATAAAAAATATGAAGTGTTTGAACTAGGTAGAGGTACGAGGCAGGGGTGCCCGCTCTCCCCCCTCCTTTTCGCCTTGGCCCTGGAGTCTCAGCGTCTTGGATATGGAAAGATCCAATGAACCGTGAATTTAGGTGGGCAGAATCCTGGGAGGACCGCATCTCCCTCAATGCGGATGACATACTGTTGTTCCTAGCTTCCCCAAAGGCCTTGCTTACAGTAGTGCTTGACATCTTCGCCATCTTTGGTAGATACTCTGGGTACACAATAAATTGGCTCTATTCAGTATTATAAGTCCTCAAGGGGCCCCTCACAGGCCTTCCCAGGGGCTGCCCGATACAGGTCACCTCACATGGATTCAAATACCTCGGCATCCATATAACCGCTAACCCTGCAGACAGATTTGCCCTAAATCTGCTCTCCACCCTTGCAGAGACTGAAGAGAGACTCTGAACGATGGATGAAACTCCCACTTTCGCTGCTAGGCAAAGTCTCCCTGTTTAAGATGATGTCCTGGCCCCAATTCCTATATGTCGTGCAAAATTCATAAGACCTAGTTCCTGCCAGCTATTTTAAGGAGATCGAGACCCTACAACGCCGTCTACTATGGAATGGGAAGCCATGCATAGCGCTATCCAAACTCAACCTCACCTGGTATGACGGCTGGATCGCTTTCCCCGAAAAAACTACTATTGGGCAGCTCACCTGACAACAATTAATCACGGCACTTACAGGCAGGCAGGCGACCCGGGCTATGCGATGGATCGATGGATATTGCCTGGAGGGAACTACAACCGAGTGCTCTATTCGAGTGCCGGAAGTCGCCAACTGACCGGGCCAACCAAACAATCGGTGCAGGTCTGGAAGGCAGCCTCCAGGAGCATGGGATGGGAACATAAAATAACCCTGGCTACGCCGCTATGGGATTCCGAAAGACTCGGAAACCTCTAGTCCACTAAAGGGTTCGACAAATGGGACCTCATAGGCATATCAAAAATAGGCGACCTGTGGGTAAAAGGTGAGGCCAAGTTATTCTCCACCTTACAATAAGAATATGAGCTTGCCCCTATAGAGTTTTAGATACATATAAAACCGCCATGCCTTATACTCCTGTCTCCAGAAGGGAGAGTCCCCCCTGCTGTTTGCATTCTAAATAAATCCAATTTAGACAAAAATAATAATAATAATAATTCTACAGTGTGAAATGTTTGTGTTGCTTTGTTCGTAGATGTGAATGAAGAGTTGGGATAAACAAAGAAATAAAAAATTGTACAATGTTGGTTGTTTCCCTTTTCATTTTTTCTCTTTTTTTCAATAATAAATTGTTACATGGGATGAAAATATATATTTTGATTACTTATGAGATTGAAGCTAACATATGAGGATATTTATGTATTGTTCAATAATGAATATAGGTGCTGCTTTTAAAAATTACATTAAAGCATTGCCCAGGTAAATATGTATTGCTTGTATTTTGAAATATAAACCAGACCAATTGGCTTTGCCAATGTTTCTTTGTGTTCATGCTCGTGCCAGGCTCTGAGTATGCCCTTAGGCTGTACACACAAACCAAGATATTTGTTCTCTGTTATAAAATGTTTTCATGCATGCTTTATTTTCAAATTGCACTTCGTAATAATTTGGGTTATTGGTTGAGGGTGGTAGCTCCACTCAGGCAACAACCATAATCCTGGTCAGAGTGAACCATAAAAGTTACAAATTAACCTGTCCTTAAACCAATTGGTAGCTTGGCACACAGCAGTCTGGCTTAACTGAGAGGCACTGTGTAAAGTATTTATGCAGCACACAAACATTAATAAAATGAAAAGACAATGCAAGAAAAATCTGACGCCGCTCGTGGTCATCTAACCTTGCTAGACTCGGGAAAAGTCAGAAGTTCAGGCTAATCAACGGAGTGTGGGCTTGATACAGGGACCAGGTCAGTCCTGTGGAAAAGATGCCCTCTTAAGTCTGGTGTGAAGAGTTCTGGTCTTGTTGGCAGAGGCCACGAGCAGAAGGCTGAGTGTCGCAGACAGTTTTCGTTGTAGCACAAAGAGCATGACAGGCATTGTGGATGGTCATCGCTGTAGTACGAAGAGCTGGTCAGGCTTTGCACATGGTCATGACTGTGGCTTCGCATTGGCGGTCATCGTTGGCTGTCGTTACTGTGAAGCCCAGTGCAGGTTTCACATTGTTAGTTGCCGCCAATAGTCATTGTCGCTCAAAGAGCAGGTTTCCCCGGAGCTTCGTGTTAATGGTCATTGCGGGCAGCAAAGTTTCTGCATGATCGAGCATATTTGCGACCATGAGGTGCCCAAACATCAGGATTTTCACCTTTTTCTTTGGAGGAGCTTGCACTGATAAAAGCCAAGGATCCAGGACCTGGGGGGTATCTCTTGTGGATCAGGACTCACTCCAGCAGAGGCCAGCAGCAGGGCTCAGGCAGGTCCAGTTGCAGGTTCAGACAGGTCCAGTTATAGCTGGTCTGCTTGGTAGTTGCAGGGAGGCCTCTAAAGCTAGTTTTAACCATGTACCTCATTCAGGAGGTCAGCCAACTGGAGTCTCTCAGGGTAGCCTGGAATGCAGGCAAACACCTCTGACGGCGAACCTGACCTGGGTGCTGCTGGATTCTTGAAAACGCCGAATTTCACTGCCACACAGCCTCCCCTTATCCCTGGAGGGATCCGCCGCCTTTGCCGCTTTTCTCAACAACTTGCAGCACCCGCTTCGCGGGTGCCGCTGCGCGGCATGTGGCGAGGGGTAGAGGCTGCCAGGGCGTCTGCTGTTTCCTAGTGCGAGGAGGGAGCACTGAGAGCCTGCCGAGGGAGCGCGCCAGCAGGGACTCACAAGACCAGGAGGCCCTGCGCTGCACAGGTGTGCACGGCCGCGCCCCCAGCGAGACACGCCCCCCCGCCTGTCCAGGGCTTAAAGGCGGGAGCTTCCTTGCTACCAGCGGGACCCCTCTGACGGCGAAACTGACCTGGGTGCTGCTGGATTCTTGAAAACGCCGAATTTCACTGCCACACAGCCTCCCCTTATCCCTGGAGGGATCCGCCGCCTTTGCCGCTTTTCTCAACAACTTGCAGCGCCCGCTTCGCGGGTGCCGTTGCGCGGCGTGTGGCGAGGTGTAGAGGCTGCCAGGGCGTCTGCTGTTTCCTAGTACGAGGAGGGAGCACTGAGAGCCTGCCGAGGGAGCGCGCCAGCAGGGACTCACAAGACCAGGAGTCCCTGCGCTGCACAGGTGTGCAGGGCCGCGCCCCCAGCGAGACACGCCCCCCGACTGCAACGCCTCCTAGTTAATCACCGGCCTGTCGCTCAGCGGGACGCCAAGCGAAGCCCGAGCAAAGGCCGGGCAGTCTGTGGCAGTCAGGGGCTGACAGAGGCTGGGCTGGGCCATCCCCCTTTCATCCACCGCTTCTGGTCCAAGAGCTTGGAGTCTCCCTGTGGGTATAGAGGCCCACATGTCTACCCGTTCTGGCAAAGCACTGAGGGGTGGGGGAGAAGGCGCCTCGGGAGCACAATGATAGGCAGAATGGATAAATTTATCACTAGA
This sequence comes from Lissotriton vulgaris, assembly GCF_964263255.1. Classification (NCBI taxonomy): domain Eukaryota; kingdom Metazoa; phylum Chordata; class Amphibia; order Caudata; family Salamandridae; genus Lissotriton; species Lissotriton vulgaris. Next base: position 1,451,405,975 of record NC_141691.1, read on the forward strand.
GTAGCAGCGGTCATCGAAAAGGAGATCGTGATGACGGAACGTCGCCTCTCACAAGATTCCTTCCCTTCCAAACGCTCCTCACTAGGAGCTGTTGCACATGCCCTGTCTCCTATCTCCACCCACCCTGCCTCCCCTCTCTCTGGGAACCTGTCCGAACAGCCACGGATTGCAGCTATAGGGGCAAGTATTGACAGGTTGGAAAGTTTGATATTAGATCCCCTGCCCACCAGCTCTAGCCTAGTGGCTACTGTTCCCCGACTCGTCACACTCATAAGTACCTCCACTGGTCACAATTCTCAACTGTCCGCTCAGGTTCCCTCCCCGGCTCATAACCCGTTGCCTTTGGCGTGAGCTTGCCTGGTCCGTAAGAAGAGAAAAAGGGTTACTAGTATACGGAAGGGGAGTTGCTCCTCACTTTACAAGCGACAGAGGAAGCATGTCCCCAGAGGCCCTACTCCCTTGAATTGTGGAGGGCCTGAACCATCTGGAGGAACTGCTCCTCTGGTACCAGTGGTTGAAACTCCTCTGACACATTACTCGGTCATTTCCAGCGGAGCCTACCTGCAGACACCCCGCACGCCTGCCACAGCTCCTGGGTGGGGAACGCTGCAAGTCTCGCCGCCACTGCAACATCCTAGCGGCTTGAGACTACAGCTCCCAGCGAGCCTTGCGGGAACTTCCTGCTTCCCGCACTCTTCGCGCCAGGAGGCGCTACAAAGGGCAGACGCTCCCTCGGTGGAGCGGGGGTCATTTCCAGCGGAGCCTACCTGCAGACACGCCGCACGCCTGCCACAGCTCCTGGGTGGGGAACGCTGCAAGTCTCGCCGCCACTGCAACATCCTAGCGGCTTGAGACTACAGCTCCCAGCGAGCCTTGCGGGCACTTCCTGCCTCCCGCACTCTTCGCGCCAGGAGGCGCTACAAAGGGCAGACGCTCCCTCGGTGGAGCGGGGGTCATTTCCAGCGGAGCCTACCTGCAGACACGCCGCACGCCTGCCACAGCTCCTGGGTGGGGAACGCTGCAAGTCTCGCCGCCACTGCAACATCCTAGCGGCTTGAGACTACAGCTCCCAGCGAGCCTTGCGGGCACTTCCTGCCTCCCGCACTCTTCGCGCCAGGAGGCGCTACAAAGGGCAGACGCTCCCTCGGTGGAGCGGGGGTCATTTCCAGCGGAGCCTACCTGCAGACACGCCGCACGCCTGCCACAGCTCCTGGGTGGGGAACGCTGCAAGTCTCGCCGCCACTGCAACATCCTAGCGGCTTGAGACTACAGCTCCCAGCGAGCCTTGCGGGCACTTCCTGCCTCCCGCACTCTTCGCGCCAGGAGGCGCTACAAAGGGCAGACGCTTCCTCCGCGTTGCGGGACGCGCGCGGGCGACGCCGGGCTGAGCCCGGGCAAAGGGCGGGCCGTCTGTGGCCGTCAGTGGACAGCAGTGGTTGGGCGGGCCACCCCTCTAACATTGCCTATTCGCACGCGGTGAGTTTACTTTCCTCTCCTATTATGGAGTCTGCCAATGCTGGTGTTACACAGGATGACTTCCCTTTTCCCCCTGCTACATTTGAATCCCTACTTGAAAATGCACTGAACTTGGTATCAAACGAAATAGCCGACACTGAAAGAAGAATGTCCATGAGCTGCACTAACAATATCACACAGCCGATACCACTGTCAAATAGCCCTGGTATCCCATTATCACCAGCTGTTGTTATTACAAAATCGGCACTGGTATTAACATCCCCCGTATCCCTGTTGTCTGAAACTGTTCCCACTATTACAATAGCCTCCCAGGATGATGCTACTATCCCGGGATCTATGGAAACTAGTAATAAACAGGGAGGGGAAAAACGCAAAAGAGGCATTGCCAAGCCAAGTGCCAATAAAAGGAAACAACCTCTAAATAGCAAGAACCAGCCTACGCCTCAGAGCTTGTGGAATAAACAAAAACCAACTGGGGCACAAACTGTTCATGTTGTGGATAAAGACCTTGTGGTCACGGATGATATTTCTACCGCAACCACTACTGACTCAAGCGGGATTTCTAATACGATATGGACCCAAACAACACTAATGGGAGATAATTATCATCTCTCGAAACAAAATGGGAACCTTATAGAAACCATAGTTGACACTATTTTTAATCGACTAGAGAAGCAAATGATCAAACAGTTTAATAATGTTTTTAAAAGACTTGATAGACTAGATAACCTGGTTAAAAACGAAGAAGTAAAAAGAAAGGGGTCTGTCATCTTGGATCAAATCAGAGCCGACCGTCTCTTAAAAGAACTTGAATCTGTAAGCAACACTCTGTCACTAAAGAAACAGGAAGCTCCCACCTTACCGGACGAGTAACCCTGGAACATCACCACCACCCATTGTACCACCTACAATTCAACCCCGACCCGCCAATGGAGGGAAGAACTTGGCAAAACCCAATTTACCTCCCAAATCTACTCCAACGCCTGCACCTAGAAAAACCGTCCCTCCTGTTATTATCAACAAAAATGCCACCAACCATAATAACGGCTCTACCCAACCTACAACAGCAATAAGACCAACTACTGCTAACAATAAAGGTACTGGGCAAGCAGGGACAAGCAGGCCTTTTAAACATCAAGGGCCTGCCTTACATTTGCCACCGGATGCCTGCCCTTTTGTTCTGGTCCTTGCAGGAGTACCACCGTTGAGGGAGGATCAGGGGGAATCATGGGTGCAACTGCGAAACAAATGTATAGACTGGCTAACTAAGCACAAAAGTGTCGGATACGACATCTCAAGAGAGATTATATCGGCCCGCACGGTGTCTTGGGTTGGGCCCTTACTCAAAGACAAGGAAGGTGACTGTATAGTTCTCAATTTTAAAACCCCGGTACTGTAAGACATCTACTCAACAGAAGTAGTAACTGCTCTGCTATTTCTACGGTTGCAATCATGTTACCTTTGAGTTACTTCTACAGACAACCTCCAATGCAACCTCGGCCACCCTTAATGCAATTTCAACCACCACCAATGCATTTTCAGCCACCCCCTATACAATTCCAGCCAGCTTCATTTCCATTCAATATGTTCAATAGATTTGCACCTTTGTCAGATTTGGATATGCTAGACTGACCCTCATCGATTAAACCAGTTGAATCATCATTGGCATTAATCACTGAAACTCAGGAAGTTCCACAACCCTTACCACGGACTGTAGTGAGAGGAAAATCCACGAACCAAAGACTATTGCTTCAGGATTTCGAACTATCTCTTGTAAGTTGGAACATAGCGGGTCTTAACTCTAAACTGAAAATTAAAGAATGGTCAGACTGGGTCAATAATAACTGTGACATATTGTTGCTACAAGAGACTTGGTGCACAACCACTCCTACAATGGAGGGTTTTTGTTGCTATAATTTAAAGGCTTCTCCCTCACCTATGGGTCGCCCCAGTGGGGGTCTATCCATCTGGACCAAAATAAAATCCAGGGTACAAACCAAACTGATTCCTACACCGGGTAAATGTTTTATGGCTATGAAGTACATCAACAGGATGAAATTATGTATAATAAATTTTTATAATAATGATTTTGTTACTCGCCCCAATGATAATTTTTTGTTATTGTTTAATTTTATTGATGAAATTGTGGAGGGGCAGAAGTATGGGCCCTTTGATGGCATTTGCATTGGAGGGGATTTTAATGCTCATATGTACTGCAATAGTCCTCTATGTAGAAACGGTGAAGAGTTGAAAAACCATCTAGCCTCCCGTGACTTAGTAAATGCAATGGAAATTGCTGGTTCTAGTGCAAACAATATATCAACACCTACATATATAGGCCAGGGCTGCGCTTCCACAATAGATTATATATTTATCTGTCCAACATTGAGTGATATAATTTTAAAAGCAGAAGTCATCTGTTCCGCATATAGTGACCACTATCCGCTTAGAATATACTTAGACAATCCACAGACCACGAAGGTTGCATGGAGAGTAGAGACTGGGGCACAAAATCTGGCATTATCCACTGATAGACTAAGATTAATATGGAAAGGGGTGGACAATAAAGATATTTTAGCTAGAGTAATTAAAAAACACCCTATGATAGTAGAGACTTGTCTGTCGCACATTAGCCCAGGCGATGAAGTGGTTGTTGCCTTTGGTAATCTTTGTGGGGCTATTAAAAGAGAATCCTCTAAACCAGCTAGGCCCAATATAGACCATGGCCCTCTCTGGTTTGACTCCTCCTGCTCTAAGGCCAATAGGGACCTGAGGGCGGCCTTAAAAATCAATCGTAGGGACGCTCAACTTGTGAGAGAATTAAGATCAAAATACAAATCCGTGTTACGCACTAGATCTGAGGCCCTAGTGATTAACCATTGGGAATCTCTCACGCGTACTGCCTCATTAAAAGACACTACAGGTTTTTGGAGAGAAGTCAAGTCCCTCAGATCCTTTGGTTCTAACATCAAACCAATCAATTGTAATATAACTGGCGAGGTGTGGGTAGAGCATTTTTCCAAAATCTATGCTATATCAGCCACTTCTCTAGATATTGCCCCCCTATCTAACAACGCTGAACAACTGAACTTTTCATTACCCGAGGTAGAGGATGCTATATTTGAGAGCGCTAGTAATAAAGCTCCCGGCCCGGACGGTCTTTCCATTGACCAGATTAAATCTGAAATTAATTTTTGGGCCCCTCTATTATGCAACTTATTTAATAATTTGACTGACAGCTCAATTCCCAAATCCTGGTCGAACAGTGTCATCGTACCGATATTCAAAAAAGGTGACAGGTCGGACCCTGCCTGCTACCGCCCGATTTCACTGATCGATAATACGCTAAAAGTCCTTGGAAGGGTAATTTTTAAAAGGATAAGGAATTGGGCTGAGGATAATAATGTTCTACACTGCAGTCAATTGGGATTTAGAAGCCATGTGGGCACTGTCGAACAATGTCTTAATTTGAATTTGATTATGGCTAAATACACTATTGTTAAAAAGTCCCCGCTTTATTTAGGTCTCATGGATCTGAGTTCCGCATTTGATTTTGTTAATCGTTCTAGGTTATGGTCACTTTTGCTTGATTATGGTTTGGATGACTCACTGGTATATTTTCTTTCTTATTTACATAGGGATCTAAAGGCGAGAGTACGTATTAATAATGATGGCGAATTATCTGATGATATTTTTATTAGCAGAGGAGTTAGACAGGGCTGCGTACTCGCCCCACTGCTTTTTATCCTATATATTAATGGGTTGAGCTGCACTTTGAGCAAGAACACTAAGGATGTACCAATAATAAATGGTTCCCCCATTACTACCCTACTCTATGCGGATGACGCAGTATTAATGGGGCGTACCCCGAATGCTTTACGTACTTTAATCACAGGGTTTGTTGCTTTTATGTCCGATCAGGGCTTAAATACCAATTTTAAAAAATCTTTCATTATGAACTGTGGACCTAAAAAGTATAACATTACCTCAATTAAATCAGGTGACAATGTATTAAAATGCACTAGCACTTTCCCCTATCTAGGGTTACTATTTTCTAACACAGGCTCATGGCAGCCTCATGCTGCCTATGCGAGAAATAAAATTGGCAAGTCAATCGACTCAATTTTATCTCTCCGACAACCGAAACTGGCCGATGTCATTACCCCCCTGCTCAATATTTATCGCACCCAATGCCAACCAACTGGGACATATGGAGCAGAAGTGTGGGGTTATTGTAACAGCACGTCTCTCCAGCTGGAGGAAAATAGATTTTGTAGAAGGGTGCTGGGGGGAGTTCCCTGTGCGCCCACATTTATTTGTCACCAAGAACTCAGGTTGTCATATATTGCTGATTTTATTAGGTCTAGGCCCGCGCTTTTTTGGATAAAAATATGGTCAAATCCAGCAGCTTCCTTAACGCGCAGCATAATTTCAGACTGCTTATTATACGAAAGATCCCACCATATACCCTGGTTAAATGCTGTCAAGAATAGCCTGTTGAGCGTGGGACATGGCTCTTTGTTCAGCTCTCCCAATACTATTGTCCCCGCTCACAAGAATAGTGTAAAGCGGGCATTGCTTGACCTATATAAGGAGGAACGAATGAGTTCTGAATTGGTGAAACCTGTTGTTATTAAATATTTTCCACTTTCTGATTCAGGCAATGATAACCTAAACAAGCCCTGTAGATACTTGTCAATCCCAACAGGAAGATGGAACCGGAGCCTTTTGTTCAGGTTCCGGGATGGAAGTATCGTCAATCTTCTAAGCTTCCCCCTTGGCTATAACAAAAATTTAGAAGAGCTGGATTGCCCCTGCTCTGAAGGAGGGAAACAAAGTTTGTTGCATTATTTTCTTTTCTGTGGCCATTATAAATTGTATACCCGTCAATATTTAATGCCGATTCTCCGCAAATATAACCTAAGGGACTTTAATCTGGCATTGAGATTCCTACAAATGCTGTCAACAGATGAGGTTATATATACTGTAAGTTGTTTTATAAAAGTCTGCGTGAGATCAAGGGCAAGTATGGAACATGTATAACGGCCATTGAATGCACATTGCACTTTATCATTCTGATATAAACTGTACAGAGAATCAACTATGTGTATGTCTGGATCTGTATGATTATTGGGAGTGGTTAAATTGAAATTTACGACTACATATACTAATAGATTAATGTTCCTCCTTATTATGTATTATGCACCTTATGTTATATATGCTGCTCAAACCCAATTGGAAATCTTGTTTTTAACTTCTTTACAAGTTTTTATGTGTTTTAATGTGTTTCATTCTGTATGTACTTTTATGGATGTATCAAATTCCGAATAAAGATCATTTGAATTGAATTGAACATTACTCGGTCCCGGTATCACCCACATCACCACACGAGGTGCCCGCCCCTGAGCTCATTGAGAAACTGGTCAAGTCCTTGCTGGTCCCGCTTATTGACCAAGTCAAGAGTCTGGGGGACAGGCTAGATAGATTTGAACAGACCACCCGGGACAACTTCTTTTCCCTGAAAACTCTTATCAAATTACAGTCTAAGCTCAGGGAGGACATTGCGGATGGGAATGATGGGAAAGGGGATTCAGGGGGTTTAATACAGGGAACATCAACGCCAATGTCCGCTCCTGCACTAGCCACAGGGAAGGCTTTGACACCTGTGCCCCCTGCTAGTGTAAAGCCGACACTTACTACTCATGTTGCCCAGGTCCATGCTAGTACCCCCCCAGTAGCGAGGATTGTAAAGTCTAAACCTGACCAAAGGAAGCTGCACGAGGGAGGGGCCGGCTCTAAGTTACAACCACCGGCCGTTCCATCCACTGATGCCAGGGGAGTAGCCCCGGTACCAAAGCAAAACCAGTTACTAGCCAACCTAAAATCCCTAGCCCTGCGGTTATACCACAGAAGGTGGCTCAAAAGTGTCCCCCAGTTAATCTCCCCCCTGAGTGTCAACCTTACGTTGTTGTCCTCATCAAGGTTCCCGCCTTGAGGGACGCTCAGCAGGAAACACATCAGGCACTAAAGAATAAAGTCATCCACTGGTTGAAAGCCAACAGACCCCTTCCCCTGGGAGTGGATGGCTTGATTCTTGGTGTGCGCAGGGTGGGATGGATTGGTCAGGGGAAAAAACTGTGGGTGACTGTGTGGTGGTCAATTTTCAAGACGTGAGAGCTGCCCACTCAATATGCAGTTTGGGGCAGGCCACGGCTGGTCCTGGTGTTGAAGCAGTAGATTTAACATACTTCTACCCGCGGCCGGTCATGAACTGCTCAGGCCAACCCCCCGTGTACACCTCCCAAAACAGTACCTGCGGCCAATGGCATCTAGCAACAACGCTAGCCCAGCCACATGCAGTTTGGCCAAGGTCGAGCTGGGGTCCCAGGGGGTACTGACTCCCTGACTCTCCCGCGGAGGCTCGGGCGGTCCGAACATCTGACGTACAGTCCTATCCTTCTGTAGAATGCAATGACCCCCCGACTCCTCCAGGGGAGCAGGATGCCTTAGTAGATACACGGGAACCAGGTGTGGGGAGGGACCTAATTGAGCCTGCCATTGTCAATCCTCCCTTGGTAGAGACAGACTCGGACGGCACTGTCGAGCCCTGTAGCATTGCGGCTGTGGCGGACCCACTCATTAGGGTTCTCAGCTGGAATGTGGCTGGTCTGGACAGGAAGCTGGCCTTGCCCGACTGGAATGCACTTGTGGAGGAGTACTCCATATGTCTGTTTCAGGAAACCTGGAGTAGGGAGCCCTTACACAAGGTAGGGTATTCATCCCATCATATACCAGCTGTCTACTCAGAGACTGGCAGGGGACATCCCTCGGGTGGCCTCCTTGTTTGGGTAGCTTCCTCGCTTAATTGTAGGGTGGAGGAGCACCATACAAAATGCCCGGACCTCCTTAATATCATCCTAAAAAGCCCCAAGGGACGTGTTATTCTAAACATCTTTAATATTTATGCCCGAGGCACCAAGGGGGGTAGAGAATCCCCCACTATAGACCGTCTTGAGGGTCTGCTTCGGTCCTCTCCCTACAAGTCTTGTACCCTGGTAGCGGGTGACCTCAACTGTACGTTTGAGCCCCTTGGCTCAGAAGTCACCCAAGACCAGGAGGACAGTGACTACAGGAGGGGGATACCGGCTCTAGAGCTTAGCCCCATTAAAAGATGGACGGAAGTGGCGCTCCAGGTTAATTCCCTAACAATGGAGTTCGACCTGAGGGCCCTCAATGGCAGGACTAGTTCTGATAAAAAGGGAACACATACATATAATAGGCCCAACCACACGTCAAGAATTGACTACATTCTGCTTGACGCCCACCTATGGAGCTCGGTAATAGATATGGAGATTATACCTTCCGTTGAGAGCGATCACAATCTGCTCTCGCTTGCCTTGACTCCTTGGAGGTTAGAAGGTTTAGGGAGCCGAACCCCATGTGCTACTGTCCCGGACCTGTCATCCATCTCAAACTGCGGTAGACGGCTGAAGTGGGCCAAGCTGACGCTATCAGTCGAGAAATTATCCTCCATAACGCAGCTCCTAGCCGTAGCCTTAGATAATCTTGACTCTCCTGAGGGTGGGCTGGCGGAGGTGTCCGATAGGTTTTGTAATTTAACCCAGGCTCTAAGTAACCTTTTTATTGTCCCACCTAGTCTTAACGGGAAGAAACTACGTCCCCGGGCCAGACAGGGCTGGTTTAACCGTAAATGTAGGGAAGCTAAGACATTGCTTGTTGAAGCAGTAAAATCTAAGTCACAAATTAGGACCAGGGAGGCCAGAAGGCTATACTCACATTGCTTGAAAACTGACAAAAAGGAATGGGAGGATAGCTTTTGGCAGGACCTCTTGGCCGCAAGCCGAGGGAGAGACGCCAAAGGTTTTTGGGACCTGGTGGGCAGTAGGAATCGTCCAGATGACACCTTGAGGACCTGCACTATCACGGCTCAGGCGTGGTTTAACCATTTTAAGGCCCTATATTCTGCCGCAGAAGGCACACTCAATGACCCCTTCCCCCTTCCTCCCTTCTCTTTGGACAGAGGTACTGACCTCTTTTCTGTACGGGAGGTTACGAACCTGATCAAATCTTTAACACCACTAAAAGCAGCTGGTCCGGATGGGTTGCCAGGGGATCTTCTTCGAGCCTATCCGGGCGAATGGGGGGTGCTGATCTCTGCCCTTCTTAATGCTATTATCGAGGGAGGATCTGTGCCTGAGTCTTGGAAAGGGGCAGAGGTAGTCCCAATTTTTAAAAAGGGTTGTCGGGATCTACCGGGGAATTACAAGCCAATAAGCCTCATTGATTCAACCCAGAAGGTGGCAGGAAAAGCTATTTTAGGGAGGATTCTCCAGTGGGTGGATGAAAATCACATATTGTCCGACCTGCAAGCTGGTTTTCGTTCCGGTACAGGAACTATTGAGCAAGTCTTTAGACTCCTGCTACTTTACTGGAAGGTGGTGGAGCTGGGCAAAGGCAGTCTTTATTTGGCCTTTATAGACCTGAAGATTGCCTTTGACCTGGTTCCTAGGCAGAAACTCTGGAGGGTCTTGTATGGCCTTGGAATGCCCCCCTACATCTTAATGCTCCTCATCAAACTTCATAATGCCAACTATGCTCAGGTGCGATGGGGACAGAACGGGGAAAAGACCGATAGGATCCCGGGTGTTAGGGGCGTCCGGCAGGGTTGTGTACTAGCTCCCACCTTATTTTTCCTGTACATGAATGGGGTGGTAGAGCACCTGCTTGGTGAACCAGCAGACGCTCCCTCATTGGGGGGCGTAAGGATTCCAACCCTGTTTTTTGCCGACGATACCCTCCTTATTTCCAAAACTCCCCAGGGCCTCCAGAAGCTTCTGAACCGCTTCCAGGACTTTTGTATAAAAAGAGGACTTGCCATCAATGTGGACAAAACCAAATATCTAATCATGCACCCCCCCGTAAGCTTGGCCGCCCTCCTATACTGAACTTGATTCCCCTTGAAAGAGTATCAGAATTTGACTATTTGGGGATTCGTATGAGCGATGCCATGAGCTGGACTCCCCATATCAACAAAATGACCATCAGCCACAAAAGGGTGGGGGGAGCTTTGTTGAAGGAGTATAACAATTCATCTAAACAATGCGTAGCTCCAATAATTGACATCTACAAAGTCAGAGCTGTAACGGCATCTCTCTACGGGGCTGAGCTATGGGGCCTTGGTAACATGGAAGTTTTGACCAAGGCCGAGAACAAATTCCTGAAGGACCTCCTGGCCATCCCGATGAGTACGCCAACAGTTCCGGTGCTTCTGGATGCGGGTTGCAAAGCAATCAAGGACCAGGCCCGCCTCCGCCCTCTTCTCCTTTGGGCTCGCCTCTGGAGGGTCCCGGAACTAAAAACATATGCAGACGGGTTGACAGAGGTGATGGGTTTGGATGGCTGGCACAAGATTAAATGGCTTAAGGACATTAAAAATCTCCTGGGGGACCTCGGTCTGGGGTCTTGCTGGTCCACCCACTCTGCCCCGCCGAAGGCGACCCTAAAAAAACTATACTGGGAATGGGTCTCTGCCAAGCTCATCAGCAACCCGCGCCACTGCAATTCCACCGCAGCTTATCTGAAAATAAAAGACGTTGTTGCCTTTGAGCCCTACCTGGACATAATCACAATCTCTGTGGACCGGGCACTTTATATCAAATTTAGACTAGGCACTTTACCTCTAGCTGACCTCCTCTCTAGATGGAATATGCCCGCGCAGGCATCACGCCACTGCGCCCTATGTACTAATAGGCCCGAAACCGTGGCCCATTTCCTTTTTGAATGTCCTGATTACGCCCGCCCAAGATCCCACTGGCTTACACCACTTTGTAGACAATTGGGTACTCGCCAGCATTTGGTGGCCTTACGGATTTTATTAACAGATACATCCTCTCCCATCGTCTGTGCCGTATCCAAATTTTTAAAATGGGCATGGTTGATCCGCTCAAAAAGACTATCCATATCAATTTAATTCACTTTTTAATTAATTTATTTCTGATCAAATTGTCAGTTTTTATTTGCCTTGTTTTTAAATGTACAGTCTTTTACGATGTGCTGTTTTTATATTCTTCATTGCAATGCTTTTATGATATTTGCATATCGAAATAAAGCAATCAACCAACCAAGCAGGCAAACAGGTCCAACTTCCTTCCCAGACAGCAAGACATTTCTTCAAGTAGCTAGGTAGTCCTGTGGAAGCAGGGCAGCCCTTCCTCTGAATCTTTAACAGGTCCAGGAGTGTTCTGAAGAGTGGCCCAGGAAGTCCAATATGTATACCTGGTGCCAGCCTTTTTGCTAGGGGACCAGTCCTAACCTTGACAGCTGGTTTTAGAAACGTCTTCCCCTAGTAAAGGCTCCAAACTGTCTGGGGTGAAAAAGGCAGGGTAAGCCTGGTGTCAGGTTCCTTTGTGTGTGGAATAGCCCTTTTAAGTGCAAGGGGGCTGGGCACAGGGCCTCCACTGCCATCCTATTAGGATGGCTGTTGAATTTACTACTTTCTGCAGGGTCATCCCCATCCCCCTCCTGGTTTCTGAACCCGCTTTTGTTTGTTTTTAGAGCTCTGTACTACCAGTGCTAAAGTGCTTGTGCTCTCTCCTTTAAACTTGATCAAAATGGCTTAGAACCAATTGGCCTATGTCCTTTACTTGTAACTCCCTAGCACAGTGGTACTATTTGTACCCAGTGCCTGTAAATTAAATGCTTCTAGTGGGCTTGCTGCACTGATTGCACCACCCACTTAGGTAGCCCTTTAAACTTGTCTCACCTATCATTTAAACCGGTGTGTGCAGTTTTAGACTGCCATTTCAATTAGAGGTGGGCAGAGCCCACGGAGCTGTACTCCGTGGGATTCAACAGAGTTAAATAAAAACATGATTTTCAGTGTTCTGCCGGCCGTTGCATGGATGGATGTGAGCTTTCCTTCTGTGTAGCGCACCTTTCTCTGCCTCTAGCAGGTGTAGTGACAAGTTCACCACAACATAATTGGACATCCATGGCACCCACACAGGACATCCATCTCTTCCCTTGCAGGACACTTGCTGTCAGGCACCTTTCTATACATGCATTGAAGAACTTTTTTCACTCTATCAACGTAGTGGTGCTGGACACTATCAAGATTAGTGACAGGTTGAAGCCAGCTGCAGCATGTGTGGTGGACATCTCTAGCTTCCAAGGCTGACATCTAGTGCACAGAGATGCATACATGTGTTCTCGCAAAAGCGATGGAATACAAAGACTTCGGGCAAGGCAACAGCAATATGAGGCCACACAAGTGGAATCTGCACACCAAAGAAATGCCAATGACATGTAACTGAACACATTCAGTTTCACCCGTCGCTGCTGCCTCTAAAATCATCAACATTTTAGGGCCCTTATGCTAACTGCGTGCAGTAGCGCAGATTCATTTATGAACTCGATAAAAAGATGTCTAGGATCCTGCCACCAAGGGCAGCCTCTGACTGACAGTGCCAAACAGGGCAGGCCTGAAGCACATTATCAGAGATCTGTTGGAGAGACAACAGAGGAGATCTTGATGCAGACAATGCAAGACATTGTTCACTTTTACAAGCATGGAAAAAACATCTGACCAATTAGCTCCTTTTTTTAGACTATTTTGCATTAAAATGGGTACTGTGAGGTGACCCTGAGTCACACTGACCCTACTGCGCGAGAATCCGGGCGGGGAAAAGTAGGCTTAAATTAAAGGTATAATCTTTCTAAACCAACCTATAGCAACTTAAATTCAGTACGATATTTGAATGTGTTCTGTCCCCCTCACAGGAGGTTCAGGCTGTATTGTGAATGATTAGCAGGAATATCGACTGTAACCGAGATGGATGGAGAGTTTGAACGAAATCCACAGAACAAATGGTTTATTTATGTAATAGCACATGTTAGATTACTAGCCGGGTGATGATATCTGAGTTTGTGTTGATTCTATTGCAAGCTGCTGCATGATTGCAGTTGTGCACGCACACCTGTCACCCACCTGCAGTGAACTGAACTATGGTCCACAGAAAAACACTGTGCTTTGGCCTCTTCCCGATCATCAACTGAATGTCACATACACTGTACAACACTTGTAAAAAACTGTGTGTTTTTCAGTTTTAAAGTTGCTGCAAGTCACGGATATTGCTGCAATAAATGGGTTCACAAGCACAATAAAGCAACCTTACAAGTATGTAAACAATACTATACAACCTTGTCTGTGTGAGACGTTAACCATTTTATTATTTTCTGTGTCCATTATCCCAACATTGAAACATCAAGACAACTTTCTGCAAAGCGAATCAGGAAAACGTACAGCCACAGACTCACCATCTCCAACTTGCATCATGGTTGAGGACGGTGCTGTGTCCTTCCTGGCATGTCCCCATCATGGCTGGCTTTCAGCGAGATTACTGGAGTTTTGAAGCAAGTGACCGCTCTACCCAGGCTCACCTCCCCACACAGGGAAAGCTGAGGTTCCACCTAAGTGTCTAAGGAGCAGGGGCCGGGTCAACAAGGGGGGTGCTCATGCCTCCCACAACAAGGTACCCACCTTTAGCACTATATCCTCCCTAAAAAGCTTGGTTCACATTTGTTTTCGGGGTGCACGCACCTTAGTTCTCAGAAGACTAATTGTCTTGGCGCACAGGACTTAGGAACTATAAATATTAACCTTCTGCCTCTCCTTCTGATTTCTCTCGTTGAGTCAGGGGAGTACTTGAGAACCGCAGGGGTATGGAGGGTGGTAGAGCCCGAAAAGGTTCCCGTATTGGAAGCATGATGATGAGCAGATTGGACGGCATGTGGAGGGCACTCCAGAATAGCAAAGACTCCCGTTCCCTTGTCTTCACTTCCAAGTGATCAGAGAGCCTTGGCAGCCGAGTGGAACCACAAAATCATGCAACTGATTGGCGCCTTGGTGCAAAGGGCAGCGACGCTAGCTGAGAGGTTGGGGCTGGTCATGGGAAAAGGCAGGTAGGTCTGCCTGCTCACTTCCAACTTGTGAGTGCACCAGTAAACTCTGCTCCGCTGGCAGTTGGCAGAGTTTTTGCCAAACTCCACGATCCGTGCCGGGCGCGGAGTGGCACAATTGCGAACTCTGCCGGCAAAGCGGAGTTCACTGCTCACCCCTAATCTCAACCTGGCAAAGTACACCTTTTGCCAGCCCCAAACCTTTTCTTTAATACAAGTAAATCACCCCTAAGGTAGGCCCTGGACAACCAAGGGGGCAGGGAGCAGTGTAATTAAAAACGTGGACATGTACTTTTCAGTTTACAGGTCCTTGTAGTGAAAAACTCTTACATTTGCTCTTCACTACTTCAAGGCCTACCTCTCCCTAGGCTAACATTGGAGTTACTTTATTACATCTGATAAGTGATAATTTCTGTATGGAAGCAGGCAAGCAGTTCATGTTTAGTGAGTTTGAAATTGTAATGACAAATCCTTTCTCATAGTGAAGTGGGATGCTAAATTACACTATTTTGAAAATGCCATTGTTAGAAAGTTCATTACACAACAATGGGGAAACCCAGTAATCCGCCGAACCAGGGTTAAATAGGTTACAAAAGAGAATTGGTCCAAATAGAAAATGTAGACTTTGAAACATCTATTGCACCCAAAATAAACACATATTCAAAAGATTTTTTTAGAAATTCAATTCCGCGATTTATGTTATATTTGTTATACAACAATCAATGTGTACATCATACTTGTAAAGAACATGTGCTCCGAAATAAGTGAAGAGAGGCAAGTGTTCAAAGGAGTGCTCGTAAAAAGATGCGGAAGGTGCAATAAATTACAATAACAATATTTATAATACATGAAACAAAACCTGTCTAACAATCTATTGTGCATTTATCTAATGTAATACACAGAGAAGAGATACAGTAAACAAATTGCCATTATCTGCATGTGGATGAATATTTGAGTACAGGTTGGTGTTAGAGAAAGTTACAGAAGCATCTTGAGTCTCCCAGATGATTTCCAGGACAAGAGATTTTAGATCAGATTAAATCTAGCTCAACAAACATTGCCCTTCAGTACCCTTCTGGACCTGTGGAGACTGCCAGGATGAAGGAGTGCTGTGCTGCTGAAAAGTCTGCCACTCGGCTGGACTGCTGCTCTGAAGGACTGCTGCCCTGCTATGCTGACCTGCTGCCTGATACTCTCTTTCCTGGGAGAGGCGCAGTGTCCAGGGTGCCTGACTCTGGACCACGGGTTTCACCGTTTGATTCCTGGCGCCTGTGGCAGGTTAGCCCAGCACCATGTGACTCTGGGCAATGGCTCACTTAATCTTCCCGACCGCCCCCAGCACCGGGACACCTCCCCGGAGCTAGCTGTGCGCTTTACAAATGCTGGTATTTCATTTATTTTCAGTAGAACTGGACCTGCACCTGTTGAACCCAGGACTTCATAGGGACTCTAAAGGCTAGTTGGCCGACCTCCTGGGTAGAGCCTCAGGGGCAAAAGGCCCTACTGAGGAGGAACCTTGAACCAAGCACCTGGACTCTGCTATCTGTGAGTCCTACCCTCCCAAGTAGTGCCATCCCAGGCCTGGACCCATGGAAGTGGCCCTGAAAGTGCTCTGCCAGCCCATCTGTAGATCCAGAAGAACTGAAAGGTCACCTCTGCTAAGCTGTGCAATCCCTAGCACAACTGATGCATCGCCTCTGCTGCAAGGGTTCTCCCAGTGCAAGGACTCCACGTAGCCTTGAAGACCGCATCAGAACTGCCACTGTGCGAAGCTTCACTGACTCATGACCACATATTACAAATCTCTCATCAACAACAGCCTCGATGACGATGCAGATTCCCACATCACAGCCCTTCAGAACCAACACATCGCCTCGACTGCACAACGCATTCTCAATGCTAGACTTTGTATCACAATCCCTTGTCAATGGGATCTTCGACGATGATGCAGGACCTCACATCGTCGCTTTGCAGCTCCTCAGAACCGATGCATTGCCTCGGATGTGCGATGTATCCAGGATTGCCATCTTTTGTCATCATATAAGAACCACTTTTATGCTCCAACAAAAAAACTTTTAAGTAAAAGGCAATGGGCCAACATATCATTTCCAAAATGTGATGAATTTAATTGACAGTCCATTCAAGCAGTAGCAATGCAGTAAGTATACAGGAAAGAAAATGGGCAAGCTGGCTGGCCCAAAGCCCGCACTCTCTATACTTCTTTTTCTTACTTTATTTTTGTTTTGCTGTTTGAACAATTGATGCATGAACAACTGCAGCATACACCTGTTCGTTTCCAAGAGAGGGCAGCCAAAAACAAGGTTTGGAAACCCACAGTCCCGAATGTTTGTGAATCAGCACAGATTATCCACTATATACCCACCCTGAAATGCAATTCCTAGCCGATGGGAGCAGGTCAGAGATTGTATATGTGACTCCTCGCACAGCACCTGCTGCCCCTGGCATGACATAATGTCTGAAGAAATCAAGAAACCTTTCTAGGGGTCCCACTGATACTTGGTCCTTTTAAACGAACAAAGAAGAAATTGGCACAGAAGCTGAAATATAAAAGTTACATGTTTATTAACCTCAAATGAGTCAGACTATGTCAGAAACCTTAGCAACTGAATGAGGCAGTCTCAGGAGTACAGAAAACTGGGGCCTTATATATGCTTAGGGTTACATAGTCAGTATAAGAACAAGGGGCAGTCCTGGCTCATGCAAGCATGCAAAATGACTAATATGGACATGCAAGATCTGCTTGCTCAACAAAGTGGGAGGAGCTAACAGTGGCTGTTTTTGGCAAGCACATCCTGATATTTACATACTAGGAACAGTTGCAAGGACAGCTACAAGCTCAACTGAGCATAAGCGGAGGTGGAAGATGCTGAATATAGTTCGTTTCTAGGCAGCTTACAAGAGCAGTCAACACTGAGGGAGGACAGAGCCCATGGTGAGCACGTGGCAGCACATGTGAAACTAAAATGGCTGCCAGAAATACAAAATGGCTTTTAGCTTAAGCTAACAAATCCGTCCAATATTTAACAGATGATCCTTTTAGCATGAGCTAAAGACATTCCTATGATCCAGTAGGAACATAGAAAATATTTGCATAATACATTTCATAAATTTATCAATATCCTAATTCATTGCTAGGTGGGCATTTTCCATTCTAAACACTTATAAGCAGGAATAAAAAGGGAACGGAGAATCAGGTCATAATTAACATACAGATTGCAGGAGAGAATAATGACCACTATTACAAACTGAATTATCATCTTTGAAGTCCTAAGCAAAAGCAAATCCTAAAATCATGTAGTAAACATTTTCAGGGCTCCTAAGCATTGCAGTGACCATCCATTTTAAAATAGCTCACAGGACATCTCTAATAAAAACATTTTCCAATTTCCTTTTATGAGGGCTAGAATATCAATCATATCTGGGACCAGGAGGACCACACAGGGCCATAGGAATTAGAACGAAGAGCTGCAAAGGGCTGCTCCTCCTCAAACATGGGATGACTAAAGGGGTACATGATTGACAAGAAAAATAAGAAGTCCTTGGGGAAATTGAAGCTGCTATACAACCAACCACAGGGGAGTCTTCTTCCTGTGCCCGTTTGAGCCTCACAGGCAGGCTCTTGTTGTTTCCATGGTGGAGCTGCACAACTCACAACTCAAGAATCACAGCCCAGTTTCAAGGAAAAAGTCTCCTCTTTCAGGATTGGGCAGTCACCCACCAGGCAAATGCTCTTAGCGATCCTGTCCAGTGTCTCAGGCAGTGCACCAGTTTTCTTCACTTCTATCTAGCAGGCATCAGAGACACAGAACCTGTACCCTAATCTCAAGTCCTTCCCTAACTCCTGTATTGCTCTGCTGGCGCACTGCTCATTCGTTGGGGCAAAACATTGTATCCAGTGTGCTCAGGCACATCTTGACCAACAAACAAAGGAGAAAACTTCTATCCACTTTAGGACCAGGATTCAGAGGCCTGATGCTAGGATCTCTGAAGCAACCCTTGTTTCAAAAGGGGTCACCTCAAGCAAAGCCTCCTCGCCATTCTGGTCGATCTGTGACTATCAGCTGGGCATCAAATACAATTTCTCCTTTCTTATTTGTGACCCCGTCTTTCGCCCAAGACAGTGGCAGGGATACACATTTGATCACAGGGCTTCCACCTTCACTGAGGTCATATATGCCAGCAATGCCTGTGCTGGTTACCTTCACTTTGGTTCAAGCTGGACTGATGCTGACGCTGACTCCCCAGGCTGAATCTGATGTCCGGGCCCCTCTGGCAATGGTTGTAAGGCAGCAAATATCTATTGGTGGACAGAACAAAAGGTCTTTAGACAAGGCACAGAAACAGTCTATCAACAGAGAGGATAGTGTTAGAATACCTCCTGGTCTTGGGACACCCCATATATTAGCAAGGAACCCAAGAACCACTTTCATCTTATCTATGAGAGAGTAAAGAAAACAACAGCCTGGACCTATTGGCAAGTATAAAAGGCACTCTTTGGTGAACTAACAAGATTAATACATCACCCGATCCCAAGCAGCCAAGGAAGTCTGTATTCATTTTCTAAATTGTGAGGAAAAGAGAAAAACAACACAGACAAACTCTGAAACCATACATTGGTATATTACTGTGTGCTAATCTGAAATCCATCAAAAAAAGGAAATGTTCTACACTTTTGCTCATAAACTTTACATTACTTGTACAGGACTGCCGACACTTCTAAAATGATTCTTCTTAATAAAAGGCACCTACATTGTATGTTTTAGGACCATGCTCTCATGTTATAGGAGGTATACACCTGTTACAACGCAACTTTTACAACTACCTACCATTACAACGCCACTTTTACAACGCATACCATTACAACGCATTGCGCTGGGGGGCGCTCTAGGATAGGGAATAAGTATAATTTACTATCCAACACCTTCCCTAGTGTCCACGGGGACTGGAGTTGGAATAGTAAATTATACTTACCACTATCCAGCACCTCTAAGCGCTATGCGTTGTAATGGTATGCGTTGTAATGGTCGCGTTGTAATGGTAGGTAGTTGTAATGGTATGCGTTGTAACGTCATATATCCGTTATAGGAACAGCAGGAAAATCTAAAACTGCTAATTTAACAGGGTTTCTTATCTATAAAACAACATTTTCTTCAAAACATTTTTTTGCTAAGGATCACATGGGCATCTTCCCTATATTCTACTTTTCATGATCCAAACTATGTAACATCAGCTCTAATAAGGACTGTCAGTTTATTTCAACGGACTAGCTAATAAGAAACTAGCAATGCCCTTGCAAAACTATGTAGCATGGAATAATATTCAATAATGGTGTTATCACATAAGAATTTTAGAACAAAAACTACCCACATATAGCTCCCCTTAAAGGTCAAAAAAGGGAACAACAATCTAAACTACTGATCCTGTCATAAGTTCATCAAACAAGATGGGTAGTAACATAACATATATATTTTATTTACTTTATTAATGCTAACAATGTTTAAAACAGTATTACTGAATAGCCAATTAAGTGTATCATTGCTTTTTCACAGACAATTTAGACAGGCTAAAAAAAATTGAGAAAAGGAGAGAGCATTATACATATTACCTAGCCTTAATTTGTAGAGGAGTTAGCCTCCTTCCTCCATATTGACAGTAGGAAACCTGAAACAGGTTTCACTTCTGTCAACACCTATTTGTCGCAACTGGCCATAAACAAAGTTATAGGAGGTACATAGCACTTTTGATGAGGTAAAGAATATGAATACCCAAACCCCAATCCTTTTAGCAAATGTACAAATGTAACATGAGGGCAAATGAATTCAAACTAAATACCATTAGGTCAGCCCTAGTGAGCACCAAACTAATGGAAAGGGGAGACCACTCGGTCACCCCGAACGTATGGATGGGGGCCCCGATCCCCCGGGAAACCGTTGCGGGCGGGGGGCGTGTCCCAGCCAGTATGCCCATAGCGGCGTTGTCAGGGCACGCCCCCGCTGCATAAAAGGGTTGTCCTAAACACCCGCCCGGAAGTCCGTGCACCAATGGGCGGGATGGGGTCGCGGCCCCGCCTTCCCGCTGCTGGATAAAAGGCGCGGGAGTCCAGGAAAGCGTCCTCTTGTTCCTGCGCTCTGAAGGCTGCACCACTCGCCGCTCGTGAGCCCTCAAGGGAACAAGCTGCAGTTTTTGAACGAGTAATCGTTGTTTTTTCTGTTTCAGTGGTCAAGGCGTAGCTGGAGTCCAAGTCGCTGCTGGAAAACAGGCAGAGATAAAGCAGAACGCAGATATGCCTGGCAACAAGAGTGGAAAGAGCTCCGAGATGGAACGAATGCTGCGCACACTGGTGAACCAAGTGTCGGTGATGGACAGAAAATTCGGTAAAGTAGACCAGCTAGGTCGCGGCTTAGCGGCCCTCCGGAAACAGGTGGAGGCCCAAGCAGGGCCCTCAGGATCGTGGGGCCTGCTTTGCCAAACATTACCCCGGGTGGGAATGGGGGGAAAAAGAGGAAGGGGAAAGCGGGTCCTAGCGAGGCCCCAGTCCCGATGGAGGTCCCAGTAGCACCAGCGTCCAGCCCGGTACCCACACCGGATGGGGGATTGCCAATCCCTGTAGTTATTACACCGCTGGATAACGACCAAATGCCTCCCGAACTAGCGCTTCAGTTGGCGGCTGTTTTACCCTGGTTGAAAAAGGGAGCAGGGGGATCCGCGGCTGTGGAAGACCCGGCCGAGGAAGCTAGGCAGATTGTTGAGCAGCTCAGGCAGTCACGGGGTGCTGGGACAGCGAACGTGCCTTCTATTTCTCCACAGGTGGCGAATCAGGTCGCGGTTGAGAATCGGAATAAGTCGACGGACACGGCTGGTGGTGTGGCAGAAGCCGGTAAGAGATCGCTCCCAATGATGGGGGAGGGCGCGGTACCCTCAAGGCGGGAAAGCTTGGCGCAACATATTCCTTTAGCAACTAAGGAAATGGTGTGGGCGAATAAATATGTATACATGTTTTCATTGTTGACTGATAATCGAGAGTTGGAATATGCCAAGACTCAGAAAGATTTATGGCACCCCAATGTATGGCGGGCAAAAATGGCAGAATTCAGGGTGGAAGAGTCTATGATGAACTGGATCAGGGCTTTTTCTATTTTTTTAGCAATAATCGCTGAGCGAACACCAGAGCTGTTGAGTGACCTGGCTTGCTACCAGAGCAGGATCACGGGCTTCCATGAGAAGTATGGAGGAGAAGAATGGAAAGGGTATGACATGGCTTTTAGAAAAGCGAAAGAGTTTAATGAAACACTGACTTGGGATTGTTTGGATACTGTATCTTGGCATGCACAGTTCTTGATGGGATTGGCGGGTGGGTCAGGGTCGAGCACAAACGGCTCCAGGGCCTATCAACATAAACATCCTCAGCCCATTCGACCAACCTACGTGGGGGGAGTCTCAGCCTAGATCGGGCGGGAACGGAAATAAGCGAGGAGTCTGTTGGGGCTTCAATAAGGGAACGTGTAACAGGCCGCAAGGAACGTGTAGGTTCAGGCATGCGTGCTCTGGTTGTGGTAACACCTCCCACTCCGAAACTAGCTGCCGATCCAGAGCCAATGGTACCGGAGGAAAAGGGGGTACCAAACAGGATTGATACGGGGCCGGGGAGGTACAAACAATCGCCCCTTGGATATTCTGGCTTTAACCCCTTGGCTGAACAAATACCCTGATCATGTGTCCGCTGGGATCCTGCGAGATGGCTTCTCGTATGGCTTCAGGATCCCGGTGGGTGATTTTCAGGGGCCCCCCTCATGTAAGAACCAACTATCCGTTCAGCACAACCCGGCGGTGGCCGCCACAAAGATCGCCAAAGAGGTTGGCTTGGGCCGGGTGGCAGGACCTTTTAGTGACCCACCAACGGCCGACTTTGTGTGTTCCCCATTAGGGGTAGTGTCAAAAAAGGAGCCGGGGGAATACAGGCTCATCCATAATTTTTCGGCACCAAGAGGGGCTTCTGTTAATGAGGCGATCGATCCAGACATTTGCAGTGTAAGGTATGCATCTTTCGATGACGCAGTGGTAATGTTGAATCGCTTAGGCCCTGGTGCATGGTTAGCAAAATCAGATATTGAATCGGCATTTAGGTTACTTCCGGTGCATCCCCGAGATCAGCACTTGCTGGGTTTTACATTTCAGGGGAAATACTACATGGACATGTGTATGCCGATGGGTTGTTCAATTTCGTGTGCCTATTTTGAAATGTTTAGCTCATTTCTGGAGTGGGTATTTTCGAAGGCCACAGGGCACCAACATGTGTTGCATTATCTTGATGATTTTCTGTTTCTCGGCCCAGCGGGCTCTCGGGACTGTGCACGGGCATTGCAGGATTTCTGCGTGCTCATGCGGGGTTTCGGGGTACAGTTGGCGCCAGGTAAGACGGTGGGGCCACAGTGGCGGCTGGTGACATTTGAAAGAGGTAGGGCGTACAAGTCACAGGCAGCTCAATGTGGCGAGCGAGCTTGACCCTATGAAGGGTGGTTCACTCCCCCAGAAAATGTTGAAATGAGAGCGGGCAAATGGTGCATTTTCAAGCACATTTCAGAAAGCGGCCGGATTCGATAGAAGCCACCCGGAACTGACTGCTGAAGGGAGCTGCTGTGCAGGGGGTGCTCTGAGAACAGAAGCTGGTGTGCAGCAGTACCTTCCCTGCCACCCGTGTGCCAGAAAGGCCAGTTAAAGCCACTACAGCCACTACAGCGCTTAGAAATTGCCGAATTGCCAAACAAGGGAGTCCCGAAAAAGTTATCTTACACCACTAATGCTCACACATTGGATCTAAACTGCACTCCAAAAGGTCTCCCTTTTCACATAGTAAATATGAAAGAAGGGAAAGAATCTAATTTGAATAATTTAGCCGAGGCTCTTGTGCCCAAAAAAAAGAAAAAAACCAAGGACTCCGAAAGAAAAACGGGGGGAAAGGAGAGCTTTCGCAATTAAAAAATAGATCTTATTTTTGTCAGAGAAGCACCATTCTCGAGTGGAGTAAAGAACAAAACCTTATGCGAAATCTTGAAAGGACAACTGTGGTTCTTTGAAAGCCACGCGGATAGCTGGCTAGCCGATAATCTCACCAAAATATGTTGATAGAAATATTGCATCCTGCACACACGGATTCTCACAGTAAACAGTGTTGAGTCATGTGCACAGAAAAGCGCTGCAAGATTGTTGATTATTTCTATCTTTCCATCACTGGAATTAACTAATGCTCTGGTCTCCTCGGCCCAAATGAACATATTTCAGCAGTCAGTGTTTGCGCGCGCGCTGTACAGGAGCTTCCCACAAACAGACATGCATGCTTAGGAGGCAGGGGGTACACAAGTTGTTTCCTTGAAGTATAAGCATGGGACCGACCTGTAAGGTTGTCATGGTAATGCAGCAGTGAAAGCGCCGAAACCCTCCCCGGGCATGATTTGTAAAGAAGTATTGGCTGTTTGTCACCTCAAGTCTGCGCAGTGTCTCTTCAGGAATCCTGTGGACAAACTTCACAGATTCAATTTCTACCTTCCCGCCAGCCTGCAGCCTTTGCCCCACCCCTTGCCAACTCGTCACAGGGTGGGACCAACCCCCCCATGACGAGTTGGAAATGGGTGGGGTAGTCTGCTCTCCACAGCCTGATTGACGTGAAGCCCCAGGCACTACAGGGCTTTAGCCTGAAGCGCCCGGGGCTAACTTTACCCCCACGTCATCAGGGGGTGGAGACGGATCCTTTGGTCTATGTGTTTGCCGAGCTGATGACCTCACAGGCCTCAGGTCGGTGAGCTTGTCAGCCCGGCAAAGAGTTTTCCCAGTGTCACTCAGCAGCAGTGACTCAGGCTGGCATTGTGCACTGCTAATGGCCCCAACGCAGAAAACAAGGATGAATAGTATTTACCAAATTTAGGTGAGCGCAGCCTCAGCCTGCATTTTTAAAAACATAAATTAGCAACCTTTGTTTTTATTGTGGACATGGTGATCGGTGATGTGAACAAATGTAAAGGGGGCGGAGCCCCGACGCCCTGTACGAGAAACCGCCACTGTGGGGCCGACTACCTCCCTGGAGTTTCTGGGTATCGAACTAGACTCCGTGGAGGGTTGCTTCCGCTTGCCGGCCGACAAGATCGCCAAATTCAGGGCCTCCTTGTTGCAGTGTCTTCAGAACGAGAAAGTGACACTGCACCAATTACAGCAAACAGTAGGTCAGCTTAACTTTGCGTTAAGGGTTATGCCGATGGCTCACCCTTTCTCACGATCCATTGCCCAGGCCATGGTTGGCCTCAAGGAAGGGCACCATCGCACGAGACTGTCGGCAGAGGTTCGCCAGGACATGCTTATTTGGCTGGCATTCCTGGCGGATTTCAACGGCCGAGTAGTCTGGAGCAAAGCCCCGGCCTCGTCAGCAGAACTCGGCTTATGGACCGACTCTGCGGGCAGCGTGGGGTTTGGCGCGATACTTGGAAACCGTTGGTCGGCCCAAAGATGGCCAGCATGGTGGGAAACGAGTAGTTTGACGAGCAACATTGGCTTTCTAGAGCTATTCCCCATCTGGGTGGCCCTGTCGGCATGGCCGAAGGAGTTCAGAGACCGCTCTGTGGTATTTTGGTCCGATAACATGACAGTGGTTGAGTGCATTAATCAGCAGGCAGCACGCTGCAAATGGATATTGCGATTGTTGAAAGAAATTGTGTTGAAATGCTTGAGATTGAACGTACAATTCAGGGCAAAACATGTGCCGGGTGTACTGAATAATGCAGCTGATGCGCTCTCTCGTTTCAAAATGCAGGCTTTCAGGGATTGTTTACCCTCAGCGGATCTAGTAGCAGCGCCATTTCCCGAAGCATTATGGCAAATCGGCGCCCCGGACTACAAAACCTCGTGGCAGCCAGTTTAGCGCCCAGGACAAGGAAAGCTTATGAAGGGGCGTTCCGCTCGTACTGCCCCTTTTTGGGCCCGGCATGGGAGCATAGATGGGGTCTGGAGGGGTCCTTTACCCAATTTTTAGTGGCACTTCATGAGGAGGGCCGGTCGGCGGCAACCGCCAGTCGGTATAAGGCCGCCACATCATTTATGGCTCAGCTACATGGCATCAGGGACCCGACGGCCTCCTTCATAGTCAGGAAGGCGCTGCGTGGATGGCAGCGCTTAGAGGGGCGCAAAAAGGATACCAGGCACCCAATAGGATTTGACAGATTGACCTCCTTGTTGGCTAAACTGGAGGAGACATGCTCCTCACCTAGCGAGGTTGTATTATTCCGGGCAGCGTTCGCGTTGGCTTTCTATGGGGCCCTGCGGGTGAGCGAATTAGTGGCTGCCAACAAAAGAGATACGGGGGGGGTCTGCGCAGGGATCACACGCAAGTGAGGGGGGATTCTCTGCTGATCACGATAGCCAGGTCAAAGACGGATCAGGAGGCCCAGGGGAATAGCATTGTTCAAGTTCAAGTTCAAATGATCTTTATTCGGATTTTTAGTGCATCCATAAAAGTACATATAAAATGAAAAGACATTAAAAACAGAATAAAAACATGTATGAAAGATTAAAAACTGATTTTCCAGTTTGGTTTAAGCAGCATATATAACGTAAAGTGCAATGTACATAGTGTAAAGTGCAAAATACATAGTAGAGGGAAAAACATTAATCTGTTAATGTGCTTATATACAGAATTCAATTCATATACTCGTGAAGTGATTGTTTATATCAAAACACCTATACAATTAAATCTGTAATAAATTTGTAACAGAGTGATAAAGTGCACAGGATACATAAGATAACATAGAACTATTGTCCATTATCCATGTTCCATACTAGCCCTCGATCTCCCACAAACTTTTATGAAGCAGCTTACAGTGTATATAACTTCATCTATGTGCAACATTTGCAAAAATTTTAATGCAAGATTAAAGCCTCTGAGATTGTATTTGCGGAGAATCGGCCTTAAATATTGACAGGTATACAATTTGTAATGGCCACAGAAGAAGAGAAACTCTGTTTTCCGCCCTGAGAACAGGGACATTCCAACTCTTCTAGTTTTTTGTTATAGCCAAGGGGGAAGCTGAGCAAATTAACTATACTTCCATCCCGAAAC
Source organism: Lissotriton vulgaris (assembly GCF_964263255.1). Lineage (NCBI taxonomy): Eukaryota > Metazoa > Chordata > Amphibia > Caudata > Salamandridae > Lissotriton > Lissotriton vulgaris. Next base: position 1,451,432,550 of record NC_141691.1, read on the forward strand.
CTGAATAAAAGGCTCCGATTCCATCTTCCTAAAGGGATTGTCAGATATCTTAAAAGATTATTCAAATTATCACTGCCTGGGACACTAATACGCATATATCTAGTAACAACAGGTTTGATAGATTCAGATCTCATCCGATCCTCTTTATATGAGTCAAGCAATGCCCGTTTAATGACATTCTTATGAGCGGGTACAATAGAATTGGGGGAACTAAATAAAGAGCCTTGGCCCACGCTCTGCAGACTATGCTTGACTGCATTTAACCAGGGTATGTGGTGGGATCTATCACTTAACAAACAGTCAGATATTATGCTGCGCGTTAAGGATGCTGCAGGATTTAACCATATTTTAACCCAGAAAAGCGCAGGCCTAGACCTGATAAAATCAACAATGTATGGCAGCCTGAGTTCATTGTGACAAATAAATGTAGGGGCACAAGGAACTCCCCCCAACACCCTCCTGCAAAATCTATTTTCCTCCAACTGGAGAGCCGTGCTGTTACAGTAACCCCACACTTCGGCTCCATATGTCCCAGTTGGCTGGCATTGAGTACGATAGATGTTGAGCAGGGGGGTAACCACATCAGCCACATCAGCCAGTTTGGGTTGTCGGAGAGATAAAATTGAATTGATTGACTTGCCAATTTTATTTCTCGCATAGGCGGCATGTGGCTGCCATGAGCCTGAGTTGGAGAATAACAACCCTAAGTAGGGGAAAGTGCTGGCGCATTTTAAAGTGTTGTTACCAGATTTAATTGATGTAATATTATACTTTTTTGGTCCACAGTTCATGATAAAAGATTTTTTTAAATTGGTATTTAAACCAAGGTCGGACATAAAAGTAACAAACCCAGAGATTAAAATACGTAAAGCATTTGGGGTACGCCCCATTAATACTGCGTCGTCCGCATATAGTAGGGTAGTAATGGGGGAACCATTTATAATTGGGACATCCTTAGTGATCTTGCTCAAAGTGCTACTTAACCCATTGATATATAAGATAAAAAGCAGTGGGGCGAGTACGCAGCCCTGTCTAACTCCTCTTCTAATATGAACATCATTAGATAAATCACCATCATTATTAATTCGTACTCTCGCTTTTAAATCCCTATGTAAATAGGAAAGAAAATACACCAATGAGTCATCCAAACCATAATCAAGCAAAAGTGACCACAACCTAGAACGATTAACAAAATCAAATGCGGAACTCAGATCCATAAAACCTAAGTAAAGAGTGGATTTTTTAACAGTGATGTATTTGGCCATGATCAAATTTAAATTCAAACATTGTTCGACAGTGCCTACTTGGCTTCTGAATCCCAGTTGGCTACAATGAAGAACATTGTTGTCCTCGGCCAAATTCCTTATCCGTTTAAAGATTACCCTTCCAAGAACCTTTAACGTATTATCGATCAGTGAGATCGGGCGGTAACAGGCGGGGTCCGACCTGTCACCTTTTTTGAATATCGGTACGATGACACTGTTCGACCAGGATTTGGGAATTGAGCTGTCACTCAGGTTGTTAAACAAGTTGCATAATAGAGGGGCCCAAAAATTAATTTCTGATTTAATCTGGTCAATTGAAAGACCGTACGGGCCAGGAGCTTTATTGCTAGCGCTCTCAGTTATAGCATCCTCGACCTCCAATAGTGAAAAGGTCAGGGGTTCAGCGCTATTAAATAAAGAAACAGTATCTGGGGGAGTTGTTGATATAGCATAAATTTGGGAGAAATGCTCTACCCACGCCTCACCCGTTATATTACTGTTAATTGGACTGAAACCTGTTGTGTCCTTTAGTGTGGTGGTGCGCGAGAGAGATTCCCAGTGATTAATCACTAAGGCTTCAGATCTAGTTCGTAGGGCAATTTTATATTTTGCTCTTAGTTCTCTCACTAGTGGAGCATCCCTTGGGTTGGTATTTAAGGCAGCCCTCAGGTCCCTATTTGCCTTAGAGCAAGAGGAGTCAAACCAACGGGGACCATGAGATATGTTCTGCCTAGCTGGTTTGGAGGATTCTATTTTAATGGCCCCACATAGATTGCCAAAGGCATCAACCACATCACTACCAGGACTTGTATATGACAGGCAAGTCTCTACTGTCTCAGGATGTTTTGTAATTACTCTGGCTAGGATGTCTTTATTGTCCACTCCTTTCCATACTAGTCTTAATCTATCAGTAGATAATGCCAGATTTTTTGGCCCAAGCTCTAACTTTGCTGCAGCCTTCATGGTCTGTGGATTGTGTAAATATATTCTAAGTGGATAGTGGTCACTGTAGGCGGAACAGATGACTTCTGCTTTTAAAATTATATCAATTAAAGTTGGGCATGTAAACATATAATCTATCGTAGAAGCACAGCCCTGACCTATGAAGGTAGGAGTTGTAATATTATTTGCACTAGTACCTGCAATTTCCATTACATTTACTAGATCTCGGGAGGCTAGATGGTTTTTCAACTCCTCACCATTTTTACATAGTGGGCTGTTGCGATACATGTGTGCGTTAAACTCCCCTCCAATGCAAATGCCATCAAAGGGCCCATACTTTTGCCCTTCCATAATTTCATCAATAAAAGTAAACAATAACATAAAATTACAATTAGGACGGGTAACAAAATCATTATTATAAAAATTAATAATGCATAATTTCATTCTGTTAGTGTACGTCATAGCCATAAAACATTTACCCAGTGTAGGGATCAATTTAGTTTGCACCCCGGATTTTATTTTGGTCCAAATAGATAGACCCCCACTGGGCCGTCCCATATGAGAGGGGGAAGCATTTAGATTATAACAACAAAAGCCCTCCATTGATGGTGACGTTATACACCAAGTTTCTTGTAGCATCAATATATCGCAGTTATTATCAACCCAATTTAGCCATTCTTTAATTTTCAATTTGGATTTTAATCCTGCTATATTCCAGCTAACAAGAGATAATCCGGAGTCCAGAGGCAATTGACTATGTGTCGGGGGTTTTTGAATCAAAACAGTCCGAGGCAAAGGTTGTGAAACGATCTGGGGATCGGAGATTGGTGTCAAAGATGATTCAACAGAGTTAGTCAGAGATGGTCAAATCTTGCATGTCCAGATCCGACAAGGGTGCAAATCTGTTGAACACCTTAAATGGGAATGGGGGAGGTTGGAATTGCATAGGCGGAGGCCGGAAATGCATAGATGGTGGTTGGAAATGCATTAATGATGGTTGGAATTGCATAAAGGGAGGACGAGGTTGTATTGCCATTTGTCTGTAGAAATAACTCAAAGGTAACATAGTTGCAACTGTGGAAATGGTAGAGCAGTTGCTGTTTCTGTTAAGGAGGTTTCTTACAGTCCCTGGGTTTTTGAAATTAAGAACTATGCAATCGCCTTCCTTATCTTTGAGTAAGGGCCCAACCCACGATACTCTACGGGCTGATAAAATCTCTCTTGAAATATCAAATCCAACACCTTTGTGCTTAGTCAGCCAGTCTATGCATTTGTTCCGCAATTGCACCCATGATTCCCCCTGATCCTCCCTCAACGGCGGTACACCCGCAAGGACCAGAACAAAAGGACAAGCATCTGGTGGTAAATGTAAGGCGGGCCCTTGATGTTTGAAAGGTTTACTTGTCCCTAGTAGGCCAGTACCCTCATTGTTGTTAGCAGCAGTTGGTCTTGATGCTGTTGTGGGCTGGGTTGAACCGTTGTTGCGTTTAGACGCAGGATTGTTGATAATAGGGGGATGGTAGTTTTTCTGGTGGGTGGTGTGGGGGTCGGTTTAGTAGGTAGATTAGTTTTTGTCACTTTTGACCCTCCATTGGTGGATCGTAGTTGAATTGTAGGTGGTGCAGTTGGCGGGGATAATGTTCCAGGCTTACTCAAAACCCCATCCAAGGAAGTAGTAGTTTCCTGTTTCTTTGATGACAGTGTGTTATTTACAGATTCCAATTCTTTTAGGAGGCGGTCAGCTCTGATTTGGTCCAGGATGACAGACCCCTTCCTTTTTATTTCTCCATTTTTGACCAGGTTATCTAATCTATCCAGTCTTTTAAAAACATTATTAAACTGATTGATCATTTGCTTTTCAAGACGGTTAAAAATAGTATCCACTATGGTTTCAATGAGGTTCCCATTCTGTCTTGAGAGATTATAATTGTCTCCCATTAAGGTTGTTTGGGTCCATATAGTATTAGAGTTCCCACTAGATTGAGTAGTAGTTGTGGCAGAAATACTGTCTAAGTCCCCTGAATCATTGTCTTCCGTAAGAACAATTTGTGCCCCCGAAGATTTATTTTTGTTCCACATACTTTGGGGAGTGGGCTGATTCTTGTGGATTAAAGGTTGTTTCCTTTTATTAGCACTTTGCTTAGTTGTGCCTCTTTTGCGTTTTTCCCCTCCCGGTTTATTGCTACTAGGATCAATACTATCCAGGGTAATGGCAACATCCTGGGAAGCTATTGTGATAGTAGAAACGCTTTCTGTCAGCAAGGATGCTGGGGGTGTTAATATCAGTACCGGCTTAGAGATGACAACAGCTGGTGCTGAAGAGGCGGGGTCAGGTGCTACATAAGTGACGGTATTTTCGTCATCCAAAATAATGGGCACATTAACAGGAGGATGTAATGGTTTAACCACGATGACTTCAGGGGTTATATGTGTATTTCCGTTTGTACAGCTTATACCACTTGTTACACTCGATTTGTTAGTGGTGGTAAGTGAACCCAAGGAGAACCTCCTCTCAGTCTCCACAATCTCATTAAAAGCAGTTTCTATCAGAGTCTCAAAGGATGTGATGAGGGAGACGGAGGTATCAAAACCCTGGGTTAATACTTCAATATTATTACTGGTAGCCGTACAATCACCCATTTTGTTATCTAAGTGCAGTGCTCACCTTTGAGAGAAATGTTAGAGGGGTGGCCCGCCCGTCCACTGCAGTCCACTGACGACCACAGACGGCCCGCCCTCTGCCCGGGCTCCGCCCGGCGCGTCCCGCGCGCGTCCTCGCGGGACGGGAGGCGTACTCGTGTTTAATAGCGCCCCGGGCGCTGCCTCTATCGTCACCGGTGCGCCGGTGATCCCCGGGGCACCTGGGAAATGTAGTTTTGGCCGTTGCCCTCACGGCGCTGCAAGGGGTGCAGTGATGTCCTCAGCCGTTTCCCTCACGGCGGCGGCGGCGGCGGGTAGGTGCGCTGCTGCTGGTCCCCACTGAGTGCTCGGCGCACTCGTGTTTAATAGCGCGCCAGGGCGCTGCCTCTATCGTCACCGGTGCGCCGGTGATCCCCGGGGCACCTGGGAAATGTAGTTTTGGCCGTTGCCCTCACGGCGCTGCAAGGGGTGCAGTGATGTCCTCAGCCGTTTCCCTCACGGCGGCGTCGGCGGCAGGTAGGTGCGCTGCTGCTGGTCCCCACTGAGTGCTCGGTGCACTCGTGTTTAATAGCGCCCCCGGGCGCTGCCTCTATCGTCACCGGTGCGCCGGTGATCCCCGGGGCACCTGGGAAATGTAGTTTTGGCCGTTGCCCTCACGGCGCTGCAAGGGGTGCAGTGATGTCCTCAGCCGTTTCCCTCACGGCGGCGTCGGCGGCAGGTAGGTGCGCTGCTGCTGGTCCCCACTGAGTGCTCGGCACACTCGTGTTTAATAGCGCCCCCGGGCGCTGCCTCTATCGTCACCGGTGCACCGGTGATCCCCGGGGCACCTGGGAAATGTAGTTTTGGCCGTTGCCCTCACGGCGCTGCAAGGGGTGCAGTGATGTCCTCAGCCGTTTCCCTCACGGCGGCGTCGGCGGCAGGTAGGTGCGCTGCTGCTGGTCCCCACTGAGTGCTCGGCGCACTCGTGTTTAATAGCGCCCCCGGGCGCTGCCTCTATCGTCACCGGTGCGCCGGTGATCCCCGGGGCACCTGGGAAATGTAGTGTTGGCCGTTGCCCTCACGGTGCTGCAAGGGGTGCAGTGATGTCCTCAGCCGTTTCCCTCACGGCGGCGTCGGCGGCAGGTAGGTGCGCTGCTGCTGGTCCCCACTGAGTGCTCGGCGCACTCGTGTTTAATATAGGCGTGGGCGGAAAATCCGTTCCGCTCGCGGATTTTGCGGATTTTCGGGAAATCCGCAATCCGCGAGATTTGCGAATTTCCCGCAAAATCCGCAAATCCGCGAGCAGCGGATTTTGCTCGCACTGCTCGCACTGTTCGCGTGAGTTCGCGCCCCGCGAATAAGTGCAAAATTGCAGAAATACGATCTTAGCAAAACTGAAAGTAACTACTTACCAGGTTCAAAAGTTCAGGCTCATCATTAGTAGCCATTTCCTGGAGTGCTTCCTGAGGGGCCCCTCCAGAGTTCAGTTGCCAGTTGAAACTAGTATGTGACCCTGCTCTGAACCTCAGAATAGTTACACATATGCCACAAAGGTCCTGAATTACAGCTAAGGGAGACAAGCAGGAGCCAGGCTGGAAGTTAAAATCCATTAATCAGCCCCTAATTCATTATTGTCAGTTGGGGCAGGGCAGGTGTTGTAACTAATTTTGCAACAATGAAAGCACTTAGCAAGTGCAAAAGATCACTAATCAGGGCGCACTAGGGAAGCAGGTGCCAGCTAAAAAAATATTCTGTGACACATGAATCAGCCCCAAATTAATTCAGGTCACTTGAGGCAGGGAAGGTGTGCTTTGCTTTGCCGAAAATAATGTACACTGGACAACCAGAGGGTGTGGTGATGAAACAGAGGGTGGCATGGGTGGGCCAGAGGGTGGCATGAGTAGTCAGAGAGTGGCAGTGGTGTCAGAGAGTGGCAGTGATGAAGAAGAGTGTCCCAAACAGGCTGGACACGTAGAAACAACAAGTTCGCGAAACTTGCGACCCGACAGGTAAGTTCGCAATTTGCGAAAGTGTACAAAACCCTCGCGAACTGGCAGAAACACGGGCGAACACAAAAAAAAAAAAATCCGCAAATTCGCGGGAATTCGCGGATTTTGCGGATTGCGAATCCGCAAATCCGCAAAATTCGCGAACGCGAGATCCGCAAAATTCGCTCATGCTTAGTTTAATAGCGCCCCCGGGCGCTGCCTCTATCGTCACCGGTGCGCCGGTGATCCCCGGGGCACCTGGGAAATGTAGTTTTGGCCGTTGCCCTCACGGCGCTGCAAGGGGTGCAGTGATGTCCTCAGCCGTTTCCCTCACGGCGGCAGGTAGGTGCGCTGCTGCTGGTCCCCACTGAGTGCTCGGCGCACTCGTGTTTAATAGCGCCCCCGGGCGCTGCCTCTATCGTCACCGGTGCGCCGGTGATCCCCGGGGCACCTGGGAAATGTAGTTTTGGCCGTTGCCCTCACGGCGCTGCAAGGGGTGCAGTGATGTCCTCAGCCGTTTCCCTCACGGCGGCGGCGGCGGCAGGTAGGTGCGCTGCTGCTGGTCCCCACTGAGTGCTCGGTGCACTCATGTTTATTAGCGCCCCCGGGTGCTGCCTCTATCGTCACCGGTGCGCCGGTGATCCCCGGGGCACCTGGGAAATGTAGTTTTGGCCGTTGCCCTCACGGCGCTGCAAGGGGTGCAGTGATGTCCTCAGCCGTTTCCCTCACGGCGGCGTCGGCGGCAGGTAGGTGCGCTGCTGCTGGCATTGTGTTGCAGCGTGCGCCAGGTAGTCCCTGTTGTCCAGTGAGGAATGTTGAGGCCTACCTTGAACAGAGGTTGACAACGTGGGGGGGGCCTTGCTGCGACATGCGGACGGCGCCCAGTTAACAAAGTTTCAGTTTCAGAGGGTGCTGGCAATCACGATTGCGGCAGTGGGCTTGAACCCGATTGATTTTGGGACCCATTCATTCAGGATAGGGGCCGCTACAGAAGCAATGTCTCAAGGTCTGCAGGCAGACAATGTTAAACAGTTAGGCCGCTGGTCTTCGACTTGTTTCAAACGGTACGTGCAGCTGCACATGTTGTAATTTACTGATGAAGTGCACTCACGCTTGTTGTCTTTTGTTTGGATTACAGTTTCACGAGCCTGTGACGCAGGGCGGAAATTGGGACTGGCCCAGTGTCAGCTAGCCACCACTTCAGGAACAAGGAATGGAAGACGAGTGGTCTGGGTCGTGGGCCACTCATACGTGAGGCGTGCCGGGGACATATTCAGGACAGGTGATGCGATCCACACATCTGAGGAATATGGTTTCAGAGTGTCCTTGAATGGGAAGGGCGGCCTGTGTATTGACCAACTGCAAAGTTTTGTGGAAGAATTATTAGGGCGGCACAGGTCACCGCCATCTGTAGTCATAATGCACATTGGGGGCAATGACTTGGTGAAGTTGGGAAGACGAGCTTTAATTGAGCACATACTTTCGGCAGTTAGTTGGTTAGCAAAGACACTCCCGGGATGTACATTAGCTTGGTCTCACATGATTCCGCGGAGGGTATGGCGGGTTGGTTTGTCCACAACAGCGTTGAACCATTCGGTAAAGAGGGTCAACAATAAAAGGGAGAAATTGTTTCGCTCTGCTCATCTTCAAAGCATATCTCATGGGTGCATCTGGGGCGATCACTGTTATTCTGATGATGGGGTACACCTGTCCAGGGTGGGGAATGACTTACTGATAGGAGACATGATAGCTTGGCTAGTGGGATTGAGGAGACATGACCTATCGGAGGTGTGGGTGGCCAGATAGTCAGTCAACTATCTGGCCTGTGGCAGTAAGGTCATGATCAGTGAGCAGTGATTTCCATAGGCCCCTCCCAGGGGGAGATGGCTATATGCCCCTCCCCAGAATTTCCCGGGGGCCGGATATCCGCTCCGGCGGAAGAGAGTGCGGGGAAAGGGGGGGAGTCCACGCTGTCCTTCTTACGGATATCCCGCACGGGAACTCGGAGGACCTTTAAGATGGCGTCGAGTGAAAGGGGGCCCCCACGACAAGGGAAGTTACAGTCGGCTACGAGGGTAAAGTCCTCTGCGCATGCGCCACTCACATGTGAGGGCGGGAATTTGGTGATAAGGACCTGACACCGGTTAAGACCTTGCAATTGGCCCCTACTGTTAGGACGTACAAATTCATATGCAATGCATTATGTCATGATGTTAGACTCGGTTAGGAAATCTTTGTATTAGAGATTTGTTAAGGTTAGCCTGAATACCTGTCTTCATCAAATTTAATGAAAGTTGAATTTGTACATGATACATGAAACGTTTAATTTAAAGTTTTAGATTTTGTTTCATATTTTTAATAAATACGGCCGGGGGGGTCGTGAGGCCCCCCTGCCTTCCAAAAGTTCAAACTGTGTCTGTCTCCTCCAATTGGGATTGTGGTGGGAAGGGGTGGCGGGCATCTCAGCCCATATGGAAAGGGGAGACCACTCGGTCACCCCGAACGTATGGATGGGTGCCCCGATCCCCCGGGAAACCGTTGCGGGTGGGGGGCGTGTCCTGGCTGGTATGCTCATAGCGGCGTGGTCAGGGCACGCCCCCGCCGCCTAAAAAGGTTGTCCTAAACACCCGCCCGGAAGTCCGTGCACCGATGGGCGGGATGGGGTCGCAGCCCCGCCTTCCCGCTGCTGTATAAAAGGCGCAGGAGTCCAGGAAAGCGTCCTCTTGTTCCTGCGCTCTGAAGGCTGCACCACTTGTCGCTCGTGAGCCCTCAAGGGAACAAGCTGCAGTTTTTGACCCACCCACCAGCCCCTGTTGCAAAGATTTGGGAATAAACAAAGTTCTAAGTTGCAATTTGTTGGTAATAAAACATGTCTTGTGGGAATCATTGCATTCATTGAAAGTCGATACCAAGAGTATGCATGTAACTGAATACTTGCTTATAGGCCTTTTTTCCTTTGTAGAAATGTTAAAGAATGTATACAATAAAGAACGCTCAGTGCTATAGGACCTTTCTTCCTTTGTAGCAATGTTAAAGTTATTGGATATATCGAGCTGTACTTTAAGAGTAAGCATAGGTTTTTTCTCCCTAGTAGGTAACTAACTGTCGTATTTATTTAGTCTTCGGTCGGGCGCTAAGGTCATGACCAGTGAGCAATGATTTCAAGGTCCCTAGGGGGGCGCCACCCATTATGGATGGGAGCGCCCGGGGGGAGGTGGCCATTGGCCCCTCCCACAGGGGGGCGGCACCAATTACGGATGGGTCGCCCAGGGGGAGACGGCCATAGGCCCCTCCCAGGGGGAGACGGCTATATGCCCCTCCCCAGAATTTCCCGGAGGCCGGATATCCGCTCTGGCGGAAGAGAGTGCGGGGAAAGCGGGGGAGTCCACGCTGTCCTTCTTTCGGATACCCCGCATGGGAACTCGGACGACCTTTAAGATGGCGTCGAGTGAAATGGGGCCCCCATGACAAGGAAAGTTACAGTCGGCTACGAGGGTTAAGTCCTCTGCGCATGCGCCACTCACACGTGAAGACGGGAATTTGGTGATAAGGACCTGACACCGGTTAAGACCTTGCTGTTGGCCCCTAACGTTAGGATGTACAAATTCATATGCAATGCATTATGTCATGATGTTAGACTCAGTTAGGAAATCTTTGTATTAGAGATTTGTTAAGGTTAGCCTGAATACCTGTCTTCATCAAATGTAATGAAAGTTGAATTTGTACATGATACATGAAACGTTTAATTTAAAGTTTGAAATTTTGTTTCATATTTTTAATAAATACGGCCGGGGGGGTCGTGAGGCCCCCCGCCTTCCAAAAGTTCAAACTGTGTCTGTCTCCTCCCATTGGGATTGGTGGTGGAAGGGGTGGCGGGCATCCCAGCCCATAAAGCATTAGTGCTGTATATATGGCCAACCTCACATATACAATTGTATTGTGGTATATTCATATGAGTGCATAAAACTTGCTTTTGCCAACAAAAAAATAAGCACAACTCCTCCTTCTTTCCCTGTGCTGCCATCTTGTCTTTCAAAAAGTTTCAGATCTCAAAATGTCAAAGCAAACTTTAATCTGGTACCCATGCTATGCTTCTAAATATAGAACTGACATTTAACTCTTCCCAGCTGTCAAAGTCACCCTGAAAACAGAAAGCTGACCCATTACCATGTTTGTCAGTTTAATAACTTCTGCTGTTTTTTATACATATTTTCAATTGTAAGCAGTGTGTAATATACTTGTCTAACAATATAGTATTCAGCTATTTGTATTATACCTAAATGTATGCATTTACTGAAGCCTAAAGCACTTTAAAAGCTGCTTTAAATGGAAAAAACGCTGTTTAAATAGTTAATTTTGCCCAATTTCGACTTTGATATTTGGGGCACTTAAAAATGAATATCCTATAATTTTTTGATATAATAGTCATCCTCAAAATGTTCTCTAGATAGCCCAGGAGTGAGAAATCAAAAATAATCATATATACCGTTATAAAAATGAGTTTTTTTACGTCTGCGCAGAGTGAAATTTCATATGCAAACATCCTCATTATGCGGTACAACACAACTTAAATTTAATTTTAATGCTAGGAGGTCACAGTATGAGTATTAAGCTTTATAAATATTAAAAAGCTAATTTAAAAGCACTTATTTTTTAAATACTTTTTCATAATAACTTTTTTTTTTTATAAAACCAATCATTTTTTATAATTCCACATGAAAAGCAATCTGCATCTCTTGCCTATCATATTTAGATGAATTCATTCACAAGCCTAAGCACAGAAGCCTAACTTGAAACATGAAAAGTTTTGCGCCACTTTTTTAAAAGGACAGTCATTATTTAACATCAGAACCACAAATATGCTTATAAAAAAAAGGCTTTAAGAAAGAAAATCCTTACGTTAAACATTTTCCTGTTATCCAAAATAATGCACCTGATTTTTGTAACTTTTTAAAACATCAGTCTGAAATGCAGGATTTTAGCCCGTGTTCAACTGACAAAATCCTGGCTGAATCAACATTCCTGTCTCTCCGTGGTCTACAATCAAAACAACAGGTCCTGCTAAGCGGCAGTTAAAACTCAGCTGGTGGAAAGCTTTTTTCAGTGTTGAAATGTAAGCACGGTGACTGTCTATTTAAAACTGAGGCATTTCAATGCATGTTCTATAATATGTGTTTAGTTCAGCAAACATTTACTCAGATGAAGTGTTTGCCTGTTAATATCTAATACAATGTATCTAAGATAAATGCTGTAAGTTTATTGATTGCAAAACACACAATTTCGTTTTTGAGGCCTATTTTATTTCTATTGAAGTGAATTCTATTTTTATCTTTTAAGCATTGGCAGTTTGCACATGTGCATCATTGCTTACTCTTGTCAATTTAATAATAACCTACAGTTATTTAGCATATCATATGGTTAATTTCTGGATTTTTATTTAATATTAATTAAATGGCATTTTGCATAACAGACTGTTAACAGCAAAAAAAACACACACGTTGAGCTCATTCCAGATATATACAGAAGGGGTCATACACTCAGAATCACATAATACAGCGCGCTTAAGGCTAGCTATCCTTACACAAAGAGCGCAATTGCTATTTACTCACAGAAGTTGGAATGTAAAACCACGAGCCACATAGACATTTAAAACACATTTAACCCACAGATCAACACTTAAGACAGAAACAAAGGACAGCCCACACACTGTACTTAAATCAAACCATTTGTAAATACTAGTTGTAAGTCATATTTACAAGAAGCGCTTCTCAATAGTGTTCCAAAGACTGCAAAAACAGTCTAACAGACTGTTTTATTTCCAAGAAGCCAAAATACACTCAATTCACTAGCTTTGGCTGGCAGAACACCAAAAAATTGCTCTGCATATCTCCGTTCATAAAATTGCGCAAAAAAAGGATCCTTGTTTGTATGCTGTCCACATTTGAATTCCATGGGGATACTGAATCACCAAGGAAGAAATATGTTTTTATACCTAAACCTGTCTAGCTAATCCCTCAAGGGAGCTGACTAATTTCATTCACATCTCACTATGGTACCTTCAAAAAGCAACACATTCTTTGATGTGTGCTTGAAACAGGCATGCCAAAAATATTGCAAAATATGCAAATATTATAATCAAAGTAGTGCTTAAGGTACTCTTCGTACGTTGCGCCGTTCAAACAAAGTCAAACAGAGAAGAATCTCCTCATTACCTGCCTACATAAATTACAATTTACATATTACATACATACTAATCAAAAGTTGGCCAACGCACATCTAAGCCACAGTAAATGTTACTAAACTACCTTACCAATTAAAGGCATCAAAACCAACAGCAAGTGCCGCAGAACGACTCTTACCAAACAAATGGTTGTCCAAATTCTAACTGCCAAGTTCTGAATGACCTAACGGTCTTTTTTAGAATACTCTCGCCAAAAAGGTTCTCAGTCTGGGGTGACATCATGTGGAGGATCAAAATCAGTAAGATCAGAAATATACTGGGCTTCAGAGACAGAGAATCCCCAGAATCTCCATGCACAGAGTACCTCCTTAGTAGAATCTTGTCCTGTCCTCCTCAGTAGATTTCTGTCTCCTGACAAGATCACTCCCTCAGATAGCCACTTCTCTGATGAGGTCCACGTTGGAGCGCCATTTGAAGAAATCAAGAAACCTTCCTAGGGGTCCCACTGATACTTGGTCCTTTTAAACCAACAATGAAGAAATTGGCACAGAAGCTGAAATATAAAAGTTACATCTTTATTAACCTCAAATGAGTCAGACTACGTCACACAGAAGCCTTAGCAACTGAATGAGGCAGTCTCAGGAGTACAGAAAACTGGGCCTTATATATGCTTAGGGTTACATAGTCAGTATTAGACCAAGGGGCAGTCCTGGCTCATGTTAGCATGCAAAATGACTAATATGGACATGTAAGATCTGCTTGCTCAACAACGTGGGAGGAGCTAACAGTGGCTGTTTTTGGCAAACACATCCTGACATTTACATACTAGGAACAGTTGCAAGGACAGCTACAAGCTCAACTGAGTAGGTGCGAAGGTGGAAGATGCTGAATATAGTTAATTTCTAGGCAGATTACAAGAGCAGTCCACACTGAGGGAGGACAGCACATGGCAAACTAAAATGGCTACCAGAAATACAAAATGGCTTTCAGCTCATGCTAACAAATCTGTCCAATATTTAACATGTCTGCATGCATTACTTGCTTTAAGCCTCTGTAATTTAGTGGCTTTGGCAAGCAAGCAGCCACACACTACCAACAGCACTTCCATACTCTCACTGACTAGCAGATATACACTACTGACTACAATCTCACAGCCCTGACAGAGTGTTAGGCTGACTCTACTGACTTCTTTCTTACGTTTCACACTGACTAGCAGTCCCTCACTACCAAAAGACCTCTTACACACCTCAGAAACTAGCAGTCACAGACTACAGTTAGAACACTCATACTCCTCACAGACTAGAAATGACAAACTGCCAGAAGCACTCTGACCCCTCTCACTGGCTTGCAGTCCTCTTAATTGAAGGTGCCTCTTAATTGATTGGTGAGTGTGTGAGTGTGGTATTATGCATGGGATTTTAGGTAAATGCAACAATAAGTCAATGGGTTGGTGAATGGATAGGTGAAAGCAAGAATAAGTGTCTGAGTGCATGGATGATGATTGATTTTACAAAAATACACATGGATGAGTGACTTGTTGGATGGAAACATCCAGGCACTTTCAGTAAGGAGCCAGACCTATGACTTTTTCCAATTTTTGTGTTTAAAAAGATTTAAGACCTATTGACTTTGTCAGTGCTTCTTATAATATGCATTGACTGTTGATTGAATGAATCATTCCACACACCAGCGAAACAGAAAATATCTTGTAGGATAGGTATTATTAATGTGGGAGGTAAAGATAACCTCAATACAGAAAAAGGCAAGTGCTTGTTGTGTCCTAATAAACAAATACAGTCTGTTCACAAATTAAGTTGGAGTTCACATAAATGGAAGGAAAATGCCAAACTTGCCATTTAACAAAGCCTCTCTCTCAAAGCAGCTGCTATATAAGTGTAGAGTGTTTCATTTGAAATGCCACAATATTTGTGGTGTATGTTTGGGGGAGGGGGTAGTGCCAATATTTGTGGTGTGTGTTTGGGGGAGGGGGTCATGCCCGGCCCAATAAATACTCGTTCCCAAAAGTGTTGTATATTTCAGTTCGGGCTGGACGGTTCCCATGAGGCACAGGGTCAGACTGATTTGCATATGGCCATGTCTGAACTGGGGTGGTGTGGAGTGCAAAAAAACGATGGATTTAGGCCCAGATCTCTGTACTGGGGTGAATGTATGACATTGTTCTGCATTCTGTCCATCACCTGTGGTTTTTGCATTTGTCACCCCGAGTGGGATGGGTATGCTCAGACGTGAGTCCCATGCACTCCACACCACTGGATTCAAGCAAGCCGGGCTGAAGACGGCTGGAATGCCAGAAACTGGTCCTCGGAAGCTTGTTTCCGGTCCAGGGAAGGCATGGCTTGGCAGTTCGGGCTGAACTGTTCCCATGAGGCACAGGGTCAGACTGATTTGCATATGGCCATGTCTGAACTGGGGTGGTGTGGAGTGCAAAAAAACGATGGATTTAGGCCCAGATCTGTGGTGAATGTATGACATTTTTCTGCATTCTGTCCATCACCTGTGGTTTTTGTATATTTCAGGTGTAGCGTAATCTCTCGATTATGAATTCTGTAAGTCAGAATTGGGTAAGGCAGTGTTACTGATGGCTTTCCCTTATTATAGGTAGCACAATTCATTCAAACTCCTGCGTTTTTACATTGCGCCAACTGTGACTGGGATTCCCTGGCCAAATTTGTGCAGAGAAAACCTGCTGTGTGAGACATGTGGCCACACCTTGTAATCCCGATTCGGACGCAGCAAATAGGAGTCTGTATTTTAAAAGCTTTCCCCAATTTATGCTAATCATGTTCCTTGAGTATGAATCAATAGGCATGATGGGCCCCTAATCCTGTCATAGTTTTTTGCCAGTTGTTCTTCTATTAACCTATACAATGTGAAAAAGATCTCTCTTAATTTACTTTTTATCTGTAAAGCGTGGTAACTCCATATGGTGCATTATTTAAAATGAAAAACTAAATAATAATAAATAAATAATGTAGAGTCCCAGCACCGTTGTAAAGTCAACACAGGTTTTTAAAAAAGAAATATGGCAGCATAATATGGTTTCTTTGTAAAGGAACAGGACAAGTATGGTGGAAAGTATGTATGAGAAGTATGGTGACAGCCAAACTACATTTTATGAAACTATTGGGTATAGTACCACATTAACCACCAGTGGAAATCTTGGCATCGTATTCAGTGGTAAACTATTGTGCTGATGGATTAGTGGGAATGTAATAATTACCCCCTATATGAAATTGGAATTCCTTTGTTTAGGTCTGGATTGACAAAGCAGTTAAATGCATGACTTATTATTACTAATTCCTTACAATATATAGAGATTGGGGTTTATCTCAACCAAGAGAAGCATTACTTTCTCAAAGCATGCTAGTTGTTTGTTTGGTATATCATTCCCCTTTCGTGAAGTGCTTTCACTGGACTGTATGAGGGACTATTTTACATCTAAATAGTACTCTGTGCTATCACGTTGTTTATCACAATCAATTATTTATCAGCTACATGCACTCTTCACAGAAAACAATTGTTTTTGCAATTGTTTCCAAAATTAGCAACGACAATAGGGAATGCTTTATTGTGATAGTAGCATTTCCCCATACAACAAATTTAAACAGCTTTTGTGAATCCCTGTGTAAACATAGATTGGTGGAATAAAGGTGTGTCAGTTGGCTTTGCCAGTTCTAGTTTAATTTTCGAGGCAACCATCTGAATGGCCTACCTCAAATGTGATATTTTGTACATCAAGTTTACCTTTTGACCTACCATGCTTTATTACAGTTTATGTTCAATTTGCTTTGCAGAGGTTATGCTTTACTACCAATCTGCTTAGGTTTGTTCACCGAACATAAACGTTCATTTGAAAAAAACGTTCATCCATAGGTCTCTACTTTTATACCTGTTATTGGATTTATATTATCTGGCATATTGAGAAAATATGTATGTATGTAGCATATCACTTAAAATAAACCAATTTCATGAAATAATTCCAGTGAATATATAGATTTCAATACCATTGCTTTTAGTCCTAGAAATTTTAGAAAAAATACTTTGAGAAAATATAGATCTAAATTCCAGTACATTGTATATTTCAATATCTAGCTATTGGTGCAAGAAATCCTGTAACAGTTATTTGAGCTCTGCACACATCAGTGTATTCACTCCCTGAATTAGAGGGGGGAATTATAAGGAATGTTGAATGTTAGAGAAAGCGAATGTGAAAATAGTTAAGATCTCACATCGTCCTTGTTATTGCACAACTGTACTTGATAGAAAAATCCAAATGTATGCCCTGCACCAACTATTTACTTACTTTGATAATTCCAATATTTCTGATTGTTATTGACTTCTTATTGTTCTTGTTAAGTAAAGTAAATAAGAGTTCTAAAAATCCTGGAGAAAACTTTGACATATCTGAACATAAATGCTGCTCAAGTAGCAGTTGTTTAAGTGACCATTTTATCATTTAGATGGGAACCAACTTAGTGCTTCACTAAGGTGATGCAAAGATTTATGTCACACAGAGAACCATTACCTAAACAGAAAGGTAAATGAGCTGATTTGTTCCAACCATTTTAAAAATAATGTGTACACTTCCACTTATCATGTAGTTAAGCATATGCCCAAAATTCTTAGTGTACTCCAATACGCTGTGTTCTCTTTGGCCTGCAGCATCGGAAGCAAGCTGTAACATATAATCGGGGCTTCCATTTCCTGTAAATTCTTTGTTAAGAAGCAAAGTAGCAGCATGTAAGGGCAAAACTTACACTGATGAAACATGACTCATGCCAAGATAGGTTGCAGGGGCTGCAGGGCTGGTAGGTCTGAATTTGGGGTCAGAAGCATAACATCAGAACAGTTCAGATTAATTACTGATTTATGGAGGATTTGGTTTCAAAACAAAACGCCCCCTTCTTTTCCTTCAAAGACTATTCCATGTGATGTGTTCAATTGTATTTCTCCCAGCTTCCTCGCTAGATTTGTCTTGACCCAAGTCAGCTGGTCACTCCTGGGGCGCAGAGACGTTTTAAGGCATGGGCAAAGTGTATTGTGGCCCAGGGCTCCAGTCTTTCAGGGGGGCCCCTGATAGAGCCAACTATGTTCTGCAGAGAGTCTTGCCTTAATGACCTTGAATAATTCTTCAACAGATTGTTTTAACAACAGTTTTTCCTTAATTTATATTTAATGTGGGTGATGTGTGAGAATCTTTCACAAGCATTTTGCATGGAAATGTGTTTATGTTTTAAGCAACATCGATGAAAAGTTTCTTTTAGATCAAAACAGGACCTCAAATATGAGAAATGGAATGATGTTGCAGAGATTATTTGCAATAATAGAAGTGAGCTGCTGATGTATTACAATATTGTCACTATCCCTGAATATTAGATATAAACACGGTTAGAATTTGGACGAATTGATCTGTGCACTGACAATGACCTGGCCAAAAAAGGTATGAAAGCTGAAACTGGATCACCAATTCAAAGCTGTTCCGAACAGGGCCCCCCAAAATACGTTTGGCCCAGAGCCCCCAAACCCATTAGAATGTCCCTGCTGGGGAGATAATACAATTTCTTAAAACAGAAAATAAACATATGGGTATCAGAAAAAAGGGTCCGACAAGCAAATTAAGTGATGAGGAGGTTGATATAGATAAGGTGCTGGAGATGGGTAAAATGTTTTATGTCATCTAACAAAGGCTCAACAATATAAAACGGTGTATAGCTTATACTATACACCATCAAAACTCTTCTAATGGGGAAAAAGAGAGTCGGATTGTTGCCCTATATGTCAAGACGGACCAGCCGACATGATCTATTCCTGTGCAAAATTAGACAACTTAAAAACGGGGATTGAGTCATTTATGGCACAAACATTGGGGAGAAATATCAAGATTTCCTCTACGTTAATGCTGTTGGATTATGATGCAAGGTTGCAATTCGATGCACTACAAAGGGATTTTGTGTTTTTAAGTTTATCAGTAGCACGTCTTCTGATTGCTACTGTATGGAAGGACTCTGAACCTCCAACATACTTTCAGTGGCTAAACCGGTTAATATTCATTGGGAGGCAGGAAATTGCTTTATGCAAATGTAAAGGTTTAAAAGCTATGAAGAAAGGTATGAAAATCTGTAAACCCCTCAGGGTTTGGATGGAGGAACAAAATAGACAAGGGGATGGATAAAAGAAAAGATTGTATTATGCCCATAATGAATGTCAATGAAATGACAATGTTACAACTTTATGTTTTCTTGAAGCTTTCCGACCGCGGTCGGAGGCTTTCTGACTGACACATTCGGTTTGTGATCCGGCCGCTGAATTATGATGTCAGCAGTTGGATTGTACACCGGACGCACATTCTGATGCGGTTCCGAAAGGCTCTCAGAGGCCTCTGACTGGTCGGACCCGCACCCAAATTCCCTATGAACGGCGTTTCCGCCGTCGGGATTATGAGGTCGGTTTTCGACAGCCTTTCTGTGCTGGCCCTTCTGACTAAGGGTGGCCGTAAAATCTGTTTCGCGGGCGAATTTGCGGATTTTCCACGATTTCGCAATCCGCGAATCTCGCGAAATCGCGGTAAAATCCGCGAATCAGCGGGCACGAATTTTCAGCCAAGCAACGGTTACAGCAGCAGGTGCAAAAGTTGAACCTAATTTCTTTGTAACCTTTTACGAAAGGGTTACAAACAAATTAACTTCAACTTGGACACCTGCTGCTAATTGCTTCCTGGCGCCTCGTTATCTACTTGCAACTATTCTCTGACCCTGCTCTGACCCTTGAAGCAGGGTCAGAGAATAGTTACAAGTAGGCAACGAGGCACCTGCCAAGGAATTAAACCTCATCAGGAAGCACTTACAGATATAAAAAACAGGAAGTAGGTAGAGGATGGCAAATACACCCATCATTTTGAGTTGTCAGGAGGGGTTAAACTAAAAGAGACCTTTACAGCACAATTTTCATATGCATTTTGCTAAAAATAAAAAGCTGTATGTTCTGTAGGGGCAACTCAGGAATCTGGCCCTTCAGAGATCCGGCCTCTCTTTCTTTCTCTCGTTCTCTCTCTCCCTCTCTCTTTCCCTCTCTTTCTCTCTCTATCTATCTATCTATCTATCTCTCTCTCCCTCTCCCATAAACGACTGCATGGGTAACTTCGCTATGCAAGCGGCTCGCGAAGACGCAAAAAACCCCGCGAACACGCAAAAAACCCCGCGAACACGCAAAAAAACAAAAATCCGCAAATTCGCACAAATTCACAAATTTTGCGGATCGCAAATTCGCAAATCCGCAAATTCGCGGATCGCAAATTCGGAAAATTCGCCCATGCTTACTTCTGACACGGAAAGGCTGTCGGAAAGTAACTTTGGGGGTCCCTAGCAGGGGCCCCTTGCCTTCGCAGCCAACGATTGGTGGCCAAGGGGGTACCTATGGCCAATGTTCCCTCTAATTTTTTGGGGCTCGCAAAGCGAAGAGCACTTTAGTAGGGGGTTCAAAAATGGACCTTGAAATTCCACACAGCTCGTGCGTGTGCATTCTTAGAAGCATTTTGATTGAGCTTTGCGTGCGTGCTGTTTTTTAGCAGAACACACAATAGGCCACAGGTGGTCGCCTAGCTCCGCCTATGGCCTATTGGTGTGTGTTACGTGCACCAAAGCCCATATGTCTTCAATTATCGCGGCCAGACACGGGCACGATAATTGAAAACATATGCCTCGCAGTGGCGTGCGCGCACCGCTTGTTTTTTTTTATCCATTTCACGGCGAAGCAACTAAATAAAACAACTGCTGATGTCTTGTTCTGCAGCGTGAGTCCGTGGTGTTTGAACGTTTGCAGCCGGTCACAAAAGGTGAAAGGAGACAGGACTTTGCCATATAGTTGCAGAGCTTCGGTTTGTGCGTGGATGACGCCGTATTCAGCAGGACTTCGGCGCAGTGCAAGAGAAAGGCAGCCACATGTTACTTACACAACTCACGAAAAGAGAAATCCAAGAGACAGATTTAGTTTTCTTCTTTTCCAAAGTGAAACGTCACAGCAGGCCTGCTCCTCCGTTGTTACTGATGCAACATAAATATCGGAAACCTGTTTTGCATTATGCGCCGTGATTGGTGAATGGTCCTGCATCAGACCAGATTTTACTGATCCCCAAGTGTATTATAAATGTGAACAGCTCCATTACTTTATTTGAGTTCCAGACACGTGCTATAGTCAAAAGTTTGGAAACAAAGAGCACCAGGCAGGGGTTATTGGCTGCTTTTTATTAGGTTTACTGGCCTCCACCTCGCGTACTGCCTTACGCCTTGTGCACTGCCTTATGCCTCGTGCACTGCCTTCCACCTCGTGCACTGCCCTCCACCTCGTTCACACCCCTCCACCTCCTTCACACCCCTCCACCTCGTGCCCACCCCTCACCTTGTACAGTGCCCTCCACCTCGTGCAGTGCCCTCCACCTCAGGCAGTGCCCTCCACCTCGTGCAATGCCCTCCTCCTCGTGCACACCCCTCCACCTTGTGCACACCCCTCCACCTCGTGCAAACCCCTCCACCTCGTGCACACCCCTCCACCTTGTACACACCCCCACCTCGTGCACACCCCCACCTCGTGCACACCCCTCCACCTCGTACACACCCCCACCTCGTGCACACCCCCACCTCATGCACACCCCACCTCATACACATCCCCACCTCGTGCACACCCCTCTACCTCATGCACACCCCTCCACCCCGTGCACACTCCTCCACCTTGTGCACACTCCTCCACCTCATGCACACTCCTCCACCCTGTGCACACCGCTCCACCCCGTGCACACCTCTCCACTGGGTGCACACCACTCCACCTGGTGCACACTCCTCCCCCTCGTGCAAAGCCCTCCACACTGCCCTCTGCCTCATGCACTGCCCTCTGCCTCCTGCACTGCCCTCTGCCTCGTGCACTGCCCTCTGCTTCGTGCGCTGCCCTCCGCCTCGTGCACTGCCCTCCGCCTTGTGCACTACCCTCTGCCTTGTGCACTGTCCTTCCCCTCGTGCACTGCCCTCCGCCTCGTGCACTGCCCTCCACCTCGGTCTCTCCCCTCCACCTCGGTCTCTATCCTCCGCCTCAGTCTCTCCCCTCCACCTCGTGCACTGCCCTCCACCTAGTGCATTGCCCTCCACCTCGTACACTGCCGTCCACACTGTGCCCACCCCTCACCTTGTGCACTGCCCTCCACCTCGTGCACTCCACCTTGTGCACACCCCTCCACCTCGTGCACACCCATCCAACCCATGAGGTTTGTTACTGTCCCTCACAGTGTTGGAAGAAGGGCACCGGTTCTCATGGATCTTGTCAGACGTAAGTACAGACGGTGACGTCACTGTGACAAATCCAGATTGTAATGCCTGAGAGTGATCTATTGCAGCATAAATCACGGCCACGTGGGTGTGCAGTGAATGAGTGCCGGAGACATCAGAGTGTGCAGTGAATGAGTGCCGGTGACGTCAGAGTGTGCAGTGAATAAGTACCGATGACGTCAGTGTGCAGTGAATGAGTGCCAGTGACTCCAGTGTGTGCAGTGACTGAGTACCGGTGAGGTCAGAGTGTGCAGTGAATGAGTGGCGGTGACGTCAGAGTGTGCAGTGAATGAGTGCCGGTGACCCCAGGGTGAGGAAAGAAGCACAAATGGAAGCAGTCAGAGGCAACAAGCGAGTAAACCCGGGGGCTGACATCTCTTCGAACCCGGGCCATTGCTGGCTGCTTCTTTGGATGTGTTGAGTTGTTTGTTAGTGAACACACAGGCGTTTATTGAGTGATTGTCCCTGACTCTGGTCCCCCAGGGGGGGGGGGGGGTCCTGCCCCCTACCTCTGGTGGTGCCCAGCTGAGCCTGTTGGTGCATGGGCACGTGTGCAAACTGCACTGCCAGCATCATAGCAACGGTGTCACGACCTCTGACCCTTACAGGGAACAATGACATTACATTTTAGGAACAGACCTACCAGGGGGGGGGCATCACAGGAAGGGATACGATGAACTAGATTAAACTCAGTAAATAGGAGTCGCAGCGTTTAATCTGGGATTCAGCAAAGCATTCTTCCGTCATTGAACCATTCATCCATCACTGGTGTGATGTGCGCTGTGGGGTCGTCATTCTGTGCCTGACATTTCTATCTGGCTCTAATTTAACCTAAATTGTGACTGTATCACCCAGAAACTAACCCTGGGCGAAGCACTACGCTACGCTCGCGTAGTTTGCGAAGTTTGCGCAACTTCGCACTACGCGAGCTGCACGTAGCACAGTGCGAACACGCGTAGTGCAGCGTGAGATTCTCAAAGCGGGGATGTCAGGTTTCTCATTACGAGTGGTTGCGCATGCTCGTGACCGCTCACAATGAGAAACTACCAGTTTGCGTTGAGAAAGCTGCCGCTCGAGTAAAAATCTACTCGAGCATCAGAAAACTACAGCTTGCACTGTGCAAGATGCTGTTTTCAATGATTGCACAGTGCCGGATGCTTGTCCACACTGTGCAATCATTGAAAAGGCATCTTGCACAGTGCGAACATGCTACTACGCAGTTCGCGTAGTGCTACGTAAAGTTCGCGTAGTGCAAAGTGCACTTCGCGTAGCGCTACTTCGCGAACTACGTCCACCCTTACTAGAAACCAGTCAGGATTGTGAGCTGTAGAAAAGAATGTAGTCAGCAAAGTGTGATGAAATGCGGCGCCGCTGGGTTTTTCTCCATTTCCGTAGCGTGAGTCCGTGGTGTTTGCACGTTTGCAGCTAGACACGAAGGGTGCAAGGAGACAGGACTTCGCCATATAGTCGCAGAGCTTCGGTTTGTGCGCGGATGACGCCGTATTCAGCAGGACTTCGGCGAAGTGCAAGTGAAAGGCAGTCACATGTTACTTACGCAACCCATGAAAAGAGAAATCCAAGAGACAGATTTTGTTTTCTTCTTTTCCAAAGTGAAGCGTCACAGCAGGCCTGCTCCTCCGTTGTTACTGATGAAACAAAAATATCGGAAACCTGTTTTGCGTTATTCGCCGTGAATGGTCCTGCATTAGACCAGATTTTAACGATTCCCCAAGTGTATTATATGTGTGAATAGCTCCATAACTTTATTTGAGTTCCAGACACGTGCTATTAGTCAAAAGTTTGGAAACAAAGTGCGCCAGGCAGGGGTTATTGGCTGCTTTTTATTAGGTTTTAGGGTGCTATGGGCCTGTCTGCAAAGCACCTGTAAACAGATCCAGCCAATGGGGGCCTCTCTGGGACCTGGGGCTGGGGCAGGGCAGTGGCACTGAGAGAGTTTGGGTTGTGGGTACGCGAAAGACTGGTGAGTGTGTGTGATAGACATTTATGTGTGCATGTATTGTTTCTGGAATGTTTATATGAGAAGCTGTATGCAAGAGAGAGTTTGGTGTATGTCATGTATGTGTCAGCGAGAACGCGTTATGTGTATATGCGACTGAGAGTGGGGTGTATAAGATAAGTGTGAGATAGACTGATATGTTTGTGTATGTGAGGGAGCATGGTGTTTGTGGAGGTTTGTGGCTTTGTGTGTGAGAAAGTTTGATGTTTGTAGAGGAGTGTGTGTCTGTATGTGAGGGATGATGTTTGTGAAGTGTGGGGTTATTTGTGAGGGAATGTAATCTTTGTGGAGTTCATGTGTGAGGGAGTGTGATGTTAGGGGGTTTGTATGTGAGGGAGTGAGATGCTTGTGCAGTGTGGGGTTCGTATGTGAGGGAGTAAGGTCTGTGGAGTGTGGGGTTATTTGTGAGGGAATGTGATCTTTGTGGAGTGTGGTGTTCATGTGTGAGGGAGTGTGATATTTGTGGGTTTTTATGAGAGGGAGTGAAATGTTTGAGGTGCGTAGGGTCAGTATGTGAGGGAGTGATGTTTGTGGAGGTGTGAGGTTGTATGTGAGGGAGTGTGATATTTGTGGAGTGTGGGGTTTGCATGTGAGGAAGTGAGATGCTTGTGTAGTGTGGGGTTTGTATGCGAGGGAGTGATGTTTGTGGAGTGTGGGGTTATTTGTGAGGGATTGTGATCTTTGTGGAATATGGGGTTCGCATGTGAGGGACTTGTGTTTTTGAGGTATGAGGTTAGTATATGAGGGAGTGATGTATGTGTGATTGTATGTGAGGCAGCGTGATGTTCTTGGAAGTGTGGGTTTGTATGAGAGGGCACGAACACCACCAGCCATCGGTGCACGCTTTCACCGGGCACAAACAATACCAGCCGTCAGTGCACGCTTCCACCACACGCACACACCACCAGACGTCAGTGCATGCTTTCACCAGGCACCCACACACCACCAGCCGTCAGTGCACGCTTTCACCAGGCACACACCACCAGCCGACAGTGCACACTTCCACCAGGCACACACACCACCAGCCATCAGTGCACAATTTCTACAGGCACACACACCACCAGTCATCAGTGCACGCATCAATTGTTAACGCATCCACAATTAACTATTGTAGCGATCGCAGAATGACACACTTTACTTTTAAACATGTCAGTGCACGCTTTTCCACCAGGCACACACACCACCAGCCTTCAGTGCACGCTTCCAGACACACACACCACCAGCCATCAGTGCACGCATTGCCACCAGGTGCGTAAACAAGCACTTTGTACTTATAGTCCATGCTTATGAGAAACAAGGCTGGCAGTCTCTTTTACTGCCAGCCTTGCTCATCGTAAGCAAGAAGTATACATTCAAAGTGCGAGTTTATGCACCAATTGCATGTTTTGAAAACAAATTAATAAAAGGCATTGTCATTTACAATGCCAATAGCTCAAACTTTAATAATGCGAGACCTATTGCATTGTAAATGCTTGTCTTTCTTATGTGCGGCAATATAATGTTGGTGTGTACACTTTTCATGCTTGTGTGCACAACTGAGTGATAAGATGTGCAGCAAGGCAAGTCAATCAGCTACCACTTACAGGTAAGCAACAATCATTGGCACTGTCAATAAGCCTTGCTTTTAATTTAAAGTTACCTCTCATTAGCTGATTAGTGTAAGCACTGAATAAGTCATCACACATGCACCTTGTCAATCCTCCTTGCACTTGGGCATCCATAAATCACTTATTCATTCTTGCATTCACCAACTTACACAACCACAATACAGCACATACACAAGTTGAGCACCATTTGCAAGATAAATTGAAAGAATAAAAGTAGAAAAAATACAGCATACTATCGGCTAAAAATGGCATACATATGTATGCAATAATAAAGTTAAACAAAGCAGCTAGTTTCTTGCCCTCTGTGCCTTCTCTTCTCATTTCTTGCCCTCTGTTTCTGCCTTCTTTGCTAATTTATTGTCCTCTTTTTACCTTCTCTGCCCATTTCTTGCCCTCTGTTTCTGACTTCACAGCTCGTTTCTTGCCCTCTTTTTGCCTTTTGCCAATTTCTTGCCCTCTGTTTCTGACTTCACTGCTCGTTTCTTGCCCTCTTTTTGCCTTTTCTGCTCGTTTCCTGCCCTCTGTTTGTGCCTTCTCTGCTCATTTATTGCCCTTCTATTGTGCCTGCTATGCTCGTTTCTTGCCCTTTGTTATGCCTTTTGTGCTTAATTGTTGCCCCCTGTGCCTTCTTTGCTTGTTTCTTGCCCTCTTTTTTGTCTTTTCTGCTTATTTCTTGCCCTCTTTTTGCCTTTTCCTGTTCGCTTCTTGCCCTCTGTTTCTGGCATCTCGGCTCATTTCTTACCCTCTTTTGCCTTTTCTGCTTTCTTCTTGCTCTCTGTTTTGCTTTTTTCTGCTCGTCTCTTGCCCTCTTCCTGCCGTTTCCCTCCGCCCGGCACCCAGCGCCCCTCCCTCCCCCCAGTACACCTTCCCTGGCGGAGTTCAGAAACAAACTCTAGGTCTGAATTTTTGACTGAGGCATTGCATTCCAGCACCCAGATATCCTTAGGGGTGACAGCGCTGCACACTACAAATGCTGATTGACTCAAATAAAGATACTTTAAAAAAGGTTAAGATTGTTTAAAAAATGTTAATTCGCAAGGTTTCTAATGGAATGGATGAATATTATGTATTTATCTTTTGCTCTTAAATTTCATTGTCGACTGGCCTGAGGATATTGTGAAGGGGTGGGTGGGGGTGCAGTCGCCCAGCTGCATGCACTGTGGTACATCTCCTTTTTAGAAAGGACCATCTGATTCCTCAGTGACCTAGCTGAAAGGCAGTAGAGGGTGACAATGTCACTTCTCTAGAATGTACTGGCAGACACCAAGAAAGGGGATGGCTTGTCTGGAATGGCCTTCAGGTTTCCATTTGGGGCATTCTGGAACTCTCTCTGAGGTGAGTGGGAGAACTTGGTGAACTGGCTTGTGGTCAAAGGCCTTTTGTTTGGGAAGTCCGCTGCAAGTCCTTGCTTTCTGGCTCACGTTCCAAAGTACTTGATGTTTTGTTTTTATAATCAAGTAAGTAATATTACAAAATCATTCCCCAAATGCCCCTAAATGCCCGATGACATTTCAAGTACTTCGTACTTGGGCAAGTATTTTCAGTGGCCACTTAGAGTGTACTCTCTGCTAAGCCTAAAATGAATGCCCTATTTGTTCATTGTTAGAAACTGGATTTCTGGTTGGCTAGGACATGTCCTAAGCCAGGCAGAAATCACCACTCCAGTCAGGTCAAGGGAGTTACACTCTTAATATAACCTCTGCTCACCCCCTTGATAGCTTGGAAGAGCAGTCAGGCTTATCCCAGAGGCAATGCGTAAAGCGTTTGCGCAACACACTCACAGCAGCGATGCACTAGGCACACCACAGAAGAAACTCCACACATGGTTATATGAAAATAGCCTTTGTATTACTCATAAAATAAATTAGAGCATAATCACATATGTACACTGTGCCACCTGGCACTAGGTATCACTTTACAAGGGATTATATACATTACAGGGCCAATCGGGCCACTGTCATAACCATCATATCATAGTTCATGAAAACAACCAGTAACTACTGGCCATAGGGCACCTAGCATAAACCTATTATGCATACACGTCATAGCATATTATGTAACAAATAATTAACAGTAGTGCAGTACATAACCACAACACATCCTGCCCACCATCATCAGCAGTGCACACTAATCACTTACTAGGTGCACACCCTAGAAGGCAGAGTCACAGCCCCAACCTCCTCATCGCTCTTAGGGCACCTCACAGGCCACGTGTACTTGCATCCGGGCACAGCATACGCTCATTCAGAAGTGGGAGCCCCGGCCTGGGCTCACCCCGTAATACTTCCCCAGAAAGGCTGCGCAAGCCCCTTAGAGCGGGAGGACCTCACTTGGTCCCCTGTGAGGAAAACAAAGATATGGCCAAAAAGCAGCCACCCGCTACTCCATGGTGCAGCAACCTCAGTGTAGACAAGGGAAGTGGTTGATTCCCCCTCTGCTAAGCCCCTCCGTACAAACCCTCACTCCGGGGGCCTGGAAAGCTTCTCCCCGCTGTGTTGGCTGCCTCTCGCCGGGCCTCTCACCGGTCCTCTCACCGGTCCTGCTGCTTCAAACCGACTGCCCTGCTCTCCGGGGACAGTCGGACTCGCCGAGACTCCTGCAGGGACCACCAGCTGGGCTGCTGTGCTCCTCGCGGCTTGGCTGCAGAGTCGGCCCAGATTATGGAGCTCCCAGTGAGAAACCAAAATGGCTGTTTGTCACTACCAGGATATGCCACACAGTTAAGGCGCATGTCCTTCCTTTTATCTGCAGCGCAGCCTGCCCATAGGGCTAGCTAGGGCCTACCTTAGGGGTGACTGGTATGTAGTAAAAGGGGAGTCCCAGACGTGGCAACAACTTTATGTGCCATGTCACAGTGGCAGCAGACTACACGCGCAGGCCCTGCAATGGCAGAGGTGTGAGACAGTTTTGAAAGGCTGCTTTGGTGGGTGGCGCAAGCAGTGCTGCAAGCCCACCAGTAGCATTTAATTTACTGGCCCTGGGTATCGGAGATACCAATTTACAAGGGACTGATAGGTACATTTAATACCCAAATAGGTGTAGACCAATCTTACCATAGAGAGCTCATGCACTTTTGTCTGGATAGTAGTGATAAAGTGCTCACAGCCCTAAAACCACCAACACCAGGTCAGAAAAAATACTAGGCGGAAGGTAAAAAATTCAGGGATGACCCTACAAAAAGGGCCAAGTCTACAATTCATCTTTTGCTTTGTCATGTGTATACTGTTGGCAATAACCTGTTGCACTAATAAAAGATATGAAAAGGGCACTCACTTGTTCCTAATGAGTCCGGGGCCCCACAAACCCTAGAATTGGCCCTTCTGCTGTGTCTGTAATCGCTGCCTAAGTGTCACCGGCACATACTGCAGAGCTCCTGGTAGTATAGAGAAGTGCTGGTTGGAATGAAAAACTAACATATTGAGCAGTTTGAGGCGGGAGACACGAATGTGAATGACAACATGCAGTAGGTAGCATTTTAGGAGTCACTGCAGATGTAACTGACTAACAATAACAGCTGAAGGTGCTGTACTGGATGGAAGCATCTTACAAACAGTAAAAGCACATGTGAAGCCACAGCCAAAGCCAGTGACGCCAGACAGTGCAAAACAAAAAAAAAGAAGAGGAGAAATCAAGAGGTGGCCTGGTGGGAGGGAGGGATTTAAAATGCATCACGCTGGTGAAGAGCGTTTAACAAGTCACTTCAGAGGTGAATGGGCAGCAAAAATAGCAGAGGCTGCTAAACTGGGACCAACCAGCATACGGACTGATAAGACCTCAGACAAGCATTTGTGAACAGCCAGGCAGAGAAGGAGAAAACAGAAGGTTGTGGAGCGAGAGGTCTGTGGACTTGGCAAACGGGACTCGGGTTGCAGAAAAAGCTCTGGGAATTCTCCCTTGCTGTTTAATGACTTGAAGGTATTTAAACGTCCCCATTAGCATTTCTAAAGATGAAAAACACGTCTTTAGATATCAGCCGCACTTAGGAGGCTCCACTGAAGTATTTACTGTCAGTGAATTAGTCTTTATTCGATTTAAACAATCATAAAAGACACATGAAATAAACAATATTAAAAGTCAGAAAAAACTTTAAAACAATCAGATAATAAAATTCATGATAAGATCCCATATAACATGTCGGATAATAAAATTCATAATAAGATCCCATATAAAAACGTGTCAGGTTAAAAGGCTAAAAATATACAGGGTTGTTTGGAAACCACAATCTTATATACAGATTAATAAACGCAAACTAATACGCCATATCCGATAACATCAGTTACATAATGCCTGCAACCTATTCCTTCTAAGGACCCACGCCCAGCTCCAAAATTTAGCCATAGAGATAACTATGACATCACTTGTGTCAGTTCTCAAGATACGCAAGGCCATTTGGCACGATCTAGTTCCTATTTTAGCACAAAGTGGCTTGAGCCATTTATGGCGGGGACCCTTATATGCAGGTTATACAAACAGAACATGCGATGAAGTCTCTTCCATACTGGGGCAACAATAGCATTTTGAGTCTTGTACCATCCCCCACTTGCTTGAAAAAGATTTTAGGGGGAGGGTGCCAACTTTAAATTGATGATAGAGCTTCCTATCGCCAGGGCTCATTATGGTGTCCCAATAGGCTTCCAGCCTATTATCATTTTTGTGTTCCAGAAAGAGACCTGTTAGGGAAGTGGCATTCACCTGGGAAATAGACTTCAAATTGGCCATGTCCCTATATAAGGCTTTAAAATCTATTTTTGAAGGGAAAGTATTCCCGTCTGGGTCCAGCCACAAATGGATTAGACCCATGTCTGATAATATAGCCTTAGTCCTTTGCAACCAAGATATTTTATTAGTTTAGTCTGCATTTCTAATATGCTTAGAGCTTGCGTATCGGGTGCTAACTCCAGGGTAGTCCAAAGCCTGTGCCAATAGGCAAAAGGTCTTAAACCCACGGCCTCCTCAAACGAAATACACCCCAGATCTTGATATAGTGGCCTAAGAGGGGTAGACTGAGGAAGGCCGGTCAATGCCCTCAGAAATGTATTCTGCGCTTGGACTAAAGGAACTACATTCTCAAATCCCCAAAGTTCAGCTCCATAAATAATTGAGGCTCCAACCTTCCCATGATATATCGTTAATAGGGGAGCACCTGGTTTGGTTTTGGATAGATGATGTTCTTTTAAAAGGGCCCCTGCGAGTTGGTTGTGCCTTAGGACTAACACATCCATCTGTGGCTTCCAATTCATCCTTTTGCCCATTGTAACACCTAAACATGTAAATGAGTCGGTTTGTTCAAGAGTCTCAGAGTTCATTTCTACTCTAGCTTTAACTGATTTATACTTATGCAACACCATGAACTTTGTTTTGTCAACATTGTCTACAAGGTCATGGTCCTTGCAAAAAAGACTAAATCTATCAAGGGCTCTTTGCAGACCGGCTTCAGTTTTAGACAAAATTAAAGTGTCGTCTGCAAACATTAAAAGAGGTACCCTCGATCCAGCGAGAGTAGGGGCGTCCATAGGATATTTAGTATAGTATGAGATGATGTTCTTAATGAACAAGGAGAAGAGGGTAGGGGCTAGAACACACCCCTGCCGTACTCCCTTATTCACAGGAAAACGTTCAGTTACCTCACCCTGTTTACCCCACCGGACTTGGACATAAGTAGATTCATGCAGTTTTATGATGAATGATAAAATCTCAGCAGGCAACCCTGCATCCTTAGGTGTGCTCCATAGCTTACTACGGGTCACTAAATCAAATGCAGATTTAAGATCTATAAATGCTGCATAGAGGGTGCCCCAGCTAACACCACAGTCAATAGTGCTAACGTGGGAACGAAATCCTGCTTGGTAGGTGGATAAAATGTCATTGTCATCAATCCACCTGTTTACCCTGCTTAGCACTAATCAATGTATAAAACAACAATATCTCAATAGGATTCACTTAACCAACAGATACATTTGTATGTATAAAACATTACACAGTATCTGGACATAAAGAAAGAGAGACTCAGAATTTTTGTCTTTCAAAAGTGCATATAGGATCATATATTAAAGCGTAATTTTGTCAAAACAGTCAAAAACAGTTTGGAGAAACAGCACTTGCAGCATGTAATGCAGTGGCAACCCAAGGGGGCTTTGTGCACTACGTGATAGTGAGACAAAGGGTGACGGCGCAAGTGACATAAGGGTGAAAAAACAGCGGTAGGCGCAAAATGGAACATATTTACAACAAGGGGTGGTGAGGGACAGAGTCTCTGAATTAAACAGAATACTCTCACCCAGTCAAGAGATCAGGGCTAGATCCAACACCGTTTTTTAGCTCACTGCACCATCCCAGTTTCAGAACCTGGCTGTATGCAAATTAATCTGTTCCTGTCCCAGTGCATGATGGGAACAGGGCAAACCAAACTACAAAAGCCAATTCTTACACTGGGAAGGAAACAAGCTACCGGGGACCGGTTTCTGGCATTTCAGCCGTCTACGGCCCGGCTTGCTTGAATCCTGATGGTGCAATGAGCAAGGGACTCACATCTGAGTATACCCTTCCACGCTTAGGGTGGACAAAAATATTTACAACAAGGGGTGGTGAGGGACAGAGTCTCTGAATTAAACAGAATACTCTCACCCAGTCAAGAGATCAGGGCTAGATCCAACACCGTTTTTTAGCTCACTGCACCATCCCAGTTTCAGAACCTGGCTGTATGCAAATTAGTCTGTTCCTGTCCCAGTGCATGATGGGAACAGGGCAAACCAAACTACAAAAGCCAATTCTTACACTGGGAAGGAAACAAGCTACCGGGGACCGGTTTCTGGCATTTCAGCCGTCTTCGGCCCGGCTTGCTTGAATCCTGATGGTGCAATGAGCAAGGGACTCACATCTGAGTATACCCTTCCACGCTTAGGGTGGACAAAAATATTTACAACAAGGGGTGGTGAGGGACAGAGTCTCTGAATTAAACAGAATACTCTCACCCAGTCAAGAGATCAGGGCTAGATCCAACACCGTTTTTTAGCTCACTGCACCATCCCAGTTTCAGAACCTGGCTGTATGCAAAGTAGTCTGTTCCTGTCCCAGTGCATGATGGGAACAGGGCAAACCAAACTACAAAAGCCAATTCTTACACTGGGAAGGAAACAAGCTACCGGGGACCGGTTTCTGGCATTTCAGCCGTCTTCGGCCCGGCTTGCTTGAATCCTGATGGTGCAATGAGCAAGGGACTCACATCTGAGTATACCCTTCCACGCTTAGGGTGGACAAAAATATTTACAACAAGGGGTGGTGAGGGACAGAGTCTCTGAATTAAACAGAATACTCTCACCCAGTCAAGAGATCAGGGCTAGATCCAACACCGTTTTTTAGCTCACTGCACCATCCCAGTTTCAGAACCTGGCTGTATGCAAATTAGTCTGTTCCTGTCCCAGTGCATGATGGGAACAGGGCAAACCAAACTAAAAAAGCCAATTCTTACACTGGGAAGGAAACAAGCTACCGGGGACCGGTTTCTGGCATTTCAGCCGTCTTCGGCCCGGCTTGCTTGAATCCTGATGGTGCAATGAGCAAGGGACTCACATCTGAGTATACCCTTCCACGCTTAGGGTGGACAAAAATATTTACAACAAGGGGTGGTGAGGGACAGAGTCTCTGAATTAAACAGAATACTCTCACCCAGTCAAGAGATCAGGGCTAGATCCAACACCGTTTTTTAGCTCACTGCACCATCCCAGTTTCAGAACCTGGCTGTATGCAAAATGGAACATAAGCATTCCTACATGCCCCATCATACCATTCTGCTGATTTAAACACAGAAGGCCTATTCGCTCTTGGTTTCGGTTTCATAAAAAATTATCTCAACTTGGCAAACTAGGTTTCATGAACTGCTGTAAATGCTATAAAGGTGTCCTCACAAGGCTCGAGAAACTAGAGGGCAATAAGGGAGTCTGCAAGCGTCACCTTAATTTGCCTCACAGTTCCCTCATCCTTGGACACCTGCGACCACTTTAACCTTCGGCAGTCATGGGACATAATGAGATCTGCTGTTACCATGTCCATGCTGCCGCTCGTAGCCGAGCGACAATTCACGTCTAATGTCTGTGACAACGGATCATGGTCACTCTCTGGCCTTTTCACAACCTCCATGTCCCTCACCCTTTGCCAATATTCTAAACTAACAAGAAAGTAGTCAATCCTACTACCTCTTGGCCCACTTGTACAGGTAGGGTTGCCTTTACTATCCGAGTTAGTACGTCCATTAACTGCACAGAGCCCCCTCTACAATGTTAGACTTTTTAACTGAAGAACAGCTTCAGTCCATTTCTTGATTGGTGCCAGTGTTAGAGACGGGACACCCCAAATAGCATCCTCATCGCTTGTTAGGTTCCCGTCTTCCATACCAAGTGGCTCAAACGTGCAGTTAAAATCCCCCGCAATAATTCGATTGCGAGTCCCTTCCAATGTTTTCATAAATGTATCCACACCAGAGATGGTCGCAGATTCCTTTCCACCTATTAACCCCATGGCATAGACATTAATCAATATAAACTCTGAATTGCACGCTGTGATTATTTTAATGGCCTGAATATCCGGGTTGTCAATCGCAAGGTCTTCTACCAGGAAACCCGCATGTTGTTTAACCCAAATGGTCAGGCCGCCTAAAGGACGTCCTTTGGGACTAGCAGTTGCAAGCTTACCAAATGCCAAAAAACCTGGCTGAAAAATCGTTTCTCCTGGAAAACAACAATATCATAAGGATCTAAAAAATTAGACCAGTCGGAGGATCTACTCTTCGAAAGCAACGCAGCAATGTTCCAAGATAGAATACTTAGTAGCCTGGGGGCAGAATCTACACCATCTTTTTGCTGTGCCAGATCCTGAGAACCCTGTAACCCACTACCTATTGCTGGCCTCGAATGTGAGTCAGTCCCGTGGGCAGTGTCGGGAGAATGGGGGAATTTACTGAATGCAGTGGAATCCTTTATAGTGCATGCTAATTGTAGGTGTCTGCGCAGAAGGAAGCCTAGGTGTGCACACCCGCACAGGCACGCAGTTTAGTGGGAACCATGCCTATGGCGCCCCCCAGAAAATCCCTGCACAGTGTTATGCCTGCCACAGGGTACAGGGTTTTACACACACACCCATTTCTTTATGGGAGCCTGTATTATGGATGAATTACGGCTGATGCACAAGCTCCCATAGAGAAAAGGGAGTGTGTGACCGAACAGTGTTTGCATCATAATCAAGTGGTCGGAACTGCCGACCGGAGTTCAGTCGGTCCTGAGACTGCCCCAGTGTCAGTTGGAGGAAACTCCGACCGACATCGTAATAGATCCCTGAGTCCTATATGTGTTCACTTTTCTAGAGCTACCAATTAAAAAGGTGTAAAACAAAAGTTTGTGCTACTTGCCTCAGGCCATTGCCTTGTCTCAAAACAGTGGGGTTATGGCACCCAGCCCCTTTCTCCCATATGCACCACATGGGACTTACGGATGGCGTCCGTCTGCTTCAGTCCTAGGTCATTGTCTTTCACATTCCCAGCCATTTCTACTTTCCTCCCTCTTTGTATTCACTCTGGGAGTTCTCTCTCCAGGTAGCCTCAGTCTGTGATCCTCCATGTGCTCCTCCGTACTGTCTTCCTACCACAGTTTTCTTCTGCTGCATCGCGTTCTCATCTTCCTTTTGACCATGTTGTCCCCTTTTTTCTAATCCCTCTTAATCTTTGGTGCTTGAAGTGAATTCCTCATTCCTTCCAGTTTTCCCCATGTACACTGCCTCTGTTTCTCTGCATCCTCTATTGATTACTGATATCTCAGCAGCCATCTTGGAGAGGTTTCATGTTGTTCTACTCTAAATAAAAAAAAATAATAGTAATAATAATAATATTCATCAATAAATAAAAATCATCTTTGGTCTACATGTACATACTTCCATTGTGCATCTATGTACTTTGCATGTACTTGGATCTGTGTGTCTGTTACTTTTCTCCTGAAAAAGCATATCCAATGCACTACCCTATTTCTCATCCTGTGCCTCTATCAATATATTTAATCTAAATATACTTACTTCCTTTATGTATCTATATACTTTCAATGTACTTATGGATCTATATATTTATCACTTTCTTCCGATTTAGCATTTCCAATGCACTAGCCTATTTCTCAGCCTATACTTCGCTCTATATATCTTCTAGCCCAACCTTCTGACTCATCTCAAACTTCTTTCTACTTCTCCTTCTAATGCACTACCCTATCTCTCATCCTATACATCTATCAATATATCCTCTACATCCATTTATCCCAAACCCCATACCACTACTATGATCGCCAAAATAACCCTTTCCAGACTCTCTCCTGCTCTACCCCTCCTTGCATCATCTGACACCTCTTTTTACTACACCTCACTTCTCAAATTCCATATTCCATATTCAACTATACTAATATACTGCTCAAATAACTGAATAACATATCTACTACTCAAATTACTTCATATTTATACTATACTAATTTTCAACACTAATCCTTTATGGGTTCCGGAGTGACATGCTACTCGCCAGAAATGCGCTTCAACACCCATCAGGGGTAACAAGTGCTATATGAATGCAAATCTTTCTTCCCCTTTTATCCATCTGCTATCCTTCTCACTCCAAGTAACAGACTAATATCCACCACTGAAATTACCTCGTATTTCACCATATTAATTCACCACTAATCCTTTATAGGCTTCCTGAATAGCATGCGTCAACAAGGGAGCGATAAATAAATGCAAACCTTTGTCCTCCTCTATCCTTCTGCTATCATTCCAAATCCAAATAACTGACTAACCTATCCACCACTTAAAATGTACTTGCATGTTTCACTATACTAATTCAACACTAATCCTCTATGGGTCCCGGAGTAGCATGCTACCCGCCGAAAAAGCGCTTTGACGCCTCGTCAGGGGTAGCAAGCGCAATATAAATGCAATTACAATACAATACAATACATCTCCTCATCACAAGGCCATTCTTGAATAACAGTATTGTAAACATTGCAGACAGCACTCATACCACCATTCAGTCCCATTGTGCCAATAGGACACAACAGACCAGGGTTGATGAGGCCACAAAGGTA
The DNA here is from genome assembly GCF_964263255.1 of Lissotriton vulgaris. Taxonomy (NCBI): domain Eukaryota; kingdom Metazoa; phylum Chordata; class Amphibia; order Caudata; family Salamandridae; genus Lissotriton; species Lissotriton vulgaris. Next base: position 1,451,469,603 of record NC_141691.1, read on the forward strand.
TGCTATGTATATTTGTAGAGTGCACTGTCGCCTATGAGGGTATCCTGGCACTGAGCAGGTGTGTGTGTCTAGCCATGCCAATTGTAGTTGGTGAATAGAAAAGCCAGGTCTTCAACTTCTTGCAGAACTCAAGAAGAGAGAAATTGGACAGTGGAAATCGACATGGGAGTAGAAAGAACGAGAATGGTGTTTTAGTCAGGTATGGCTCTTGAATCCTCAAGGTCACTTATTGAACGTCAGCCAAGCAGCTCTAACCGGATTACCAGTATGTGAGTTTTATGACTCAAGAACAAGGAAGGGTCATAAGTACAACATGAGCAAACATTCAGGTCTCTATTCACCTTCTTATTGCAATATCATACAGTAAGTTCTATGCCTACCTATATTCACTCTTGACAGATGTGTAGTTGTTTTTGACATCGGTGTTCACCTGGGCCGAGAGTTCGCTGGAGACCTACTGCACCGGTGTTGAACAATTAAGACATACATATATATAAGATGGACTTGTCAATTCACAAGTAGCCTTTTCGACCTCTACATAAGTTTAGGGACAAAACTGCCTTTATTTACAATAGTCTCAAAAGTCTCAAAAGAAATCCACACAGGTCTCATTGGGATTCATATGGTGTATTTCTTTGCAGTAGTGTGCAAAGCTACGAAGTAATAATTGATGCTCAATGGTGGGAAGTGGACAGAACAAGACATGATTAGTTCTGGAAGTTTGTGAATGCCCACAAACGTTTAACCAACTCTTTCCCACCCTGGAAAGGTCAGTGATCCAGAAAAGGGCGGGAGTAACTCCCCTTCCACGATGGCAAGGGGATGAGATCACCTGAAAATGTTGAGGTGATGTATGAGAGGGGCTCTGCCATGAAAAACAAAAAGAACAGGAAAAAAGTCTGCTTTTCACATTGAGTACAATGTCCCCATTCTCTAAGGCTATGCTATGAAATCTATTTATTTGTGGACATAGTGGCCATATCAAATGACCTTTGCAGTATATTAGAAAACCTGTCCCTTTCCAAGTGTCCTATTGTGTATTAAAGTACTGTAACAGGTGCAGATTTACTACTTTATTTTGTGAATTTCCCCATAGAGTATAACTTTTGAATAACTTTTTGCTAAAGCACCTGAATATCTATTCAAACATATAGTCCACATCTATTTAGCATTTATAGTAGGAACTTCACTGTGTTGTAGCACCATTAGTTGCCCAGCGTGTTCCTTGTGTGTTAGCTTCACAAATTAGTGCAAGACATTTTGTTAGTCATAGTTAGGTTAGTGCTAAGTATAAAATCCACTGAGTTAATTGTACTTTGTTGGAATCTCTATTCCAAAATAGGCCTTTGATTGCCTTGAATTCATAATTGATACATGGGTTTTAATGGTTTTTTTTATCTATGAGCTGTATTTTTAGGATTTGCTTTACAGGATCTAGTGCATCCAAATGTGTAGCAGTTAACAATGATTACTGTAGCAAGCAAGTTTTGTGGATATTTTATAGGACACTTTTTGTAACAATTTTTGTTAATTGATACAATAAAATATATTCATTCATTCATTCATTCATTCATTCACTGAGTTAATTGTTTTAAATGCTGACTACTTTATTATGCGCCGAGGTTATGTTTTCCGCTGCAAAGTTTTAAGAGGAGCACCACATAGATAGGTGGTAACTGCTGTAGCTAGATTTAATGACACCATATTTGCAGTACTAGTAGAGGTACAATTCAGAAAGGTAAGTCCATGTGTGGAGAGCTCCATACATTTGATTTCCACTTATATAAGGGAGTAAATGTCCAGATAGATTCAATTCACTCACAGGGAGAGGAGATTAACACCTGCACCCATTGCTTTAACTGCAATTCCCTTCAGTAACTGTAAGTGACCATATGTGGTATATGGCTTTCTGCAAACCTTGGCTTGAATACATTTAAACCTGTTTGGGCTGTTGTACTAGTGGAGTACATGTGGGTGTGACCTTAAAGAAATGCAACTGATTTACTCTGTTGCAGGTGTATTTTGTGTTAGGTTGAGCGACTCTCTGTGGCTCTCCAGAATTATGCCTTTCCTCCTCCCTCTTTGTAATAAATATTCCAATGTTCCTGCCACTCCCACGCGCCACTCTCCCATTTACACCTAAAACATAATATTGCTTGTGCACAGACACTTACCTACTCTTAGAATCAATGAAAAGCTATACAAACTGAATGCAGTCTTCAACTGCGTATCTGTCAAACAAAAAAACATTGGATGCATTGAAAGTATTAAAATATAGTGAGCCATCGCTCAAAATGGACATTCATTAAAGTTACAATGCAACATATTTAGAATTGTAGAAAATGTAACTGATAAATGTTAATTAAGATTTCACAACAGTGAACAATGCAACTAGTAAGCATAAGAGGTTATATGCAGCTGGCGATGGACTCGGAGTGGCAAACCTTTAATTTAAGAACTCTCCAGAACTTCTTTGTGCCAAGCAGATTCATTTCAGTGAGACATTCGTTCGACAAAACCCCAATAGGGCTTTTCATAGATACACCTTGTTGATCTATCAGAGGTGTGGACTCGAAACTTGCATAGGTAAATGATGGCTCACACCCACAACACAACACACAGCATTGTTAACATCTGTGTATACCGAGCTCAGGTTTCTTTTGACACTGGATTCTTCTTGGTGGTATAATTTGATGTAGGGAAGGCAGGGCCTGGTGTTGTTCCTTCACACGCCCGTGTGTACTACATACATTTTCATAATATCCAATTCACAAATAATAAATCTCTGGATGTGTTTTGATATGTCACCTCACTGATGAGGGTTACAACAGTTTACACGAGTCACAAAAGTCTCAGGTGTACACCTGCGTAGCCTCTACATTTTGTAGTGTGTCCATGCACATTAAGCATACAGGGTTGTTCACTGCCCTTTGTATGTTAACATAACCCCCTGTGAAGATTCCACATTCACGAGGCCAGTAAATGGGTGACATCATAGCAAAGCCCTTTTTGAGCCTTTTTCTCCATGGTTGAAAACATTCGTCATATGAAGACGTCCCTTCCTTGGTGCATCCATTGGAAGTGGCGGATTTTCATAGTCCTGCAACCATTTGCTTTATTGAGTGCATTTCGGTCATAGATGCGCGATTTTGAAAGTACAGACAGAAGTGATAAAGAAAATGCAAACTCGGCAAAGAATGCAGGGCATGTTTAAGAAAACATAAATTGGCAAAGAAAGAAAGAAAGAGAAGAGCTGGAACTTTCACACACCAGAAAAGGTGGTAACCGCAGACATTCCCTGCACACACAAATACGAATGTCAAAGTCTAGACGGGAAAAAGCACCGTGAACACCCGCCCAATAAAGTTATATACAAAAGGGTGTGGTTATTAACCGCAAAATAAAACACGAATGTAGAACTCGACCGTAGAACAGAATACACAGCTCAAAAGATCAAGAACATTTTAATATCTTCTGCCTGATTTGAGGAAGGTGTAATGAGACGGGAGCTAAGCAAATGCACTGGTATGACAAATTGACAAGTCCATGGTGTGCAGAAGAAAATCACCGATTACAAACGTGGACCTTTCAAAAACCCGTGCATGGATTCATACCGCATTTGAAGTTTAGTGACAGCATGTCCTCAGACTTGAGAGCATCGAATTCCCTTACTGTGTGGAGCTACTTCAGACAATATACTTCAATATGCAGATTTAACACCCACTCAAAATACATATCAGGAGGACGTATCAGAAGGTATTTTTTCATACAATCGGTGGTCCTCAGCAGCCGGATGATGGTGGTAGTCTTTCGAGATAAATGAGGAATTAGTTGTTCACAATGTATTCTGGGACATGTAGTCCCATAGCCGTTGGTCAGTTGATATTGTTTCTTTTGGCTTTTCGTGATCATTTTTGTGGAGCAAAGATGTTTCTCTTTCTTCGCCTCTTGATATTACATGTTTTAAGACACTCCAGGAAAATACTGTTTCCTTTTGGTTATCATCAATAAAATATTGTAACAACAGTAGGGTCATTATTCTCTTTTGATACATGATTTGTGTTTTATAATATTTTTCATTTCTTGTGAGGTCTTTCCGATATATGCCATGTCGCATGGACACTTGAATATGTAAATTGCATTCCTTGTATTACAATTTGTAAATTCCCCATGTTTATTTCTAATTCGGCCAGAAATAGTTTCTATGCCTCAATTGTCAAAGAGCAAATTGAACAAATGCCAAATTTGTGATGATCTGTGATTCATGGCAACCCCATCATGGATCTCATGGCCACTGCTTCTTTCCAAATGTCATTGTTTGATCTCATCGCAGTATCCTTGATGTTCCTGTTACAAAGCAAATAAAGGTGTTCTCACAGATGGCTCATAGTTGTGAACTATATTCCAGTTTTTCCAATGATCCCTTTAATTTGGTTGGTATGAATATTGAATGTAGTTAAACACACCATCTGGTCACAAGGTTGCTTATCTCTGGGTGTGTTCCACACCTTTCTCAGGGACCTTTGCAGTCGTTTTCTTAGATAGTTCCTCTGACAGAGCTTCTCAAGTAGGGCTTTTGCATTTGTGAAATAATTCTCCTTTTAACTACAATTTAATTGCATTCTCAAATATTTACTGTACAGCATATTATACTTCAGGATTCTCTGATAAACTTTTTCTAATTTAAGAGAGTTCTTATCTGTTGCTTTGCTATAAAGAGTTGTATATATCATCCCTCCTCATGTACAACTGCAAACCACCTTTTCACAAAGAGAAAATGTACTGTTTGTACAACCTGCATTTTGGAAACAGTAATATCCATATCACATGACCAAAATGTCATTTTGCATTACCAGTAGTATGCCTGGAAACCTGAACGTGGCACAGCTTTCCAAGCCAACTACTGCCAGCTTTTGTGAATTACAAAAAGCAGTTTCTCACCTATTCAAGAAGCTCTTCTATGGGTGTAGTTTTACTACTATTTTGTAAACAAGGCAGTATGTATAAGTTTCAATCCCCAAAATGAATACGTTGAAATCTTCTCTTAGTCAAATGAGGATGATGAGTAAAACCAGCAAAGACATAGCAGACCTGAGTCTGGGCTTCCAGAATCAACTACCAAGCCAAGAATACATTTATCCGGGGGGTGTCACACCCCTCTTAAGTTATGCTCTTGCCTAGGAGTCAATCTCTGACCTTTTTCAGGAAAAATCCACAATCCAACTTGTGCTGGGATTTACTCGTCATCATATTTATCTGAATAAAACAAGACCAAACCAACAAAAATACAACAGACACAGGTCAATATACACATTTTTAAAGAATAAATCAAGTTATAGCACTTAGAAACACAATAACTCCAGCTGGGGCTATTTCAACGTGCTTCACAAGGACAAATCTACAAGTTCAGGCTTACCTTGAGTAAGCGCAGGCCGACTACAGAGTCATACATACCCCAGAACAGTACCTTGGAAAGACTGAGAAACAAAAACATTACACAGTGCCAGGAGGGGTGAGGTGTCACTTAGGCGGGGACGGTGTTAGTTGCTTACTGCTATGCAGGTCGTTGGAGCATTAGCGTTCTGGAACGTTGCATTGAAAACAGAGCTGAGGCTTCACTTATGTCAGTGAGGCACCCTTTCCTGGAGGTGGTGCAGAGTAGTTGCGCTGCTGATGTCCGGGGATGATGGGAGGTGCAGAGGAGGTGAAGCGGCGGGTGTGGCAAGATGTCAGTTTCACTGGTGGTGCAGTGTTGATGAGGCATCAAGGGTTAACCGCAAGTTGTCGATTTGGCAGCGTCAATATAACACCACAGGGCCACTACTGTGGTGGCGGAGTCAGGCGCCACAGACTTTGGCGACGCGGTACTCGGGACTCCTTTTGTGGTGGTTCTTCGGAGATACTGAGGTGATGGTGGGACCTGCGCTGTAAGTCACGGTCATTGCGTTCAGCGGAAACCATGGCTTCGGTGCAGGCAGTGGCGCGGAGTCAAAGTGCTGCACCGATTCCTAAGAGGCGCTCGAAGTTGAGGTGTTGATTTCGTCTGTTTCAGCACGGAACACGCTTCCAAGGAACCAGAGACACGATTTGGCGCCACTTGGCAGAGTAGGACTCTCAGTATAGGAGCCCAAGGGCTGTAGATGAGGTCTTTGATGGCCCTGAGACTTCCAACAGGAGGCAATATCAACTCAAGCCCTTGAAGAAACTTTAGAAAGCAGGATGCAGAGAGCAAAGTAAAGTCCTCTCACTCCCAGGACAGAATCAGCAGGCAGCAGGCCAACATAGCACAACAATCAGCAAAGTGGCAGTCACTCCTGGCAGCACAAAAGCTCTTCTTCCTGGCAGAATGTCCTCAGTCTAGAAATGTTCTAAGTATATGGTGTCAGAGGTGCAAAACTTATACCCATTTGCTCTTTGAAGTAGGAAGACTTTAAAGAAAGGTCTTTGTAGTGAACAGAACCCTGACCTGCCGGGAAACAGCCAATACAATGCAACTAAAACAACGCACTACCATTACAACAAAACTTTTACAACGCAGGATCCATTACAACGCATGCCATTACAACGCATGCCATTACAACATAGCTGCTATTTCAACACATGCCATTACAATGTAAGTATGGGTAAGTATTTAATTACATTTTAACCCCTACACCATTCAACACTTACCCTACTATTACGCCCTGCTGGAGTTAGAATAGTAATTTTAACCCTTACACTATCCAACACTTACCCTACTATTACACCCCCCTGGAGTTAGAATAGTAATTTTAACCCCTATACTATCCAACACTTACACTACTATTATATCCCCATTAATTAAAAAAAAATACTTACCCATACTTACGTTGTAATGGCATGCGTTGTAATAGCAGCTGCGTTGTAATGGCATGCGTTGTAATGGCATGCGTTGTAATGGATCCTGCGTTGTAAATGTTTCGTTGTAATGGTATACGTTGTGAATGTATGCGTTGTAACGTCATACATCCGACCTGCCTAGCTCTGGCTCCAGACAAACCACAGTGGGGTATCTAGCTCTTTGTATGGGGCCAGACACAGTCCTATTCAGGTGCAAGTGTTAACTACTCCCACCACTCTCACACAGGTAGGCTCATCCGCCTCGTGATGGGCCATCAGGATATGCAGGGCACACCTCTGCTCCCTTTGAGGGTGACTGTCTAGAGTGAATTCACAAAGCCCAAATGTGATCCAACCCTGATACATATTCTAGGGACAGGCATAGGCACAGAATGGTTAATTAAGAAAATGTCAACTTTCTAAAAGTGGCATTTTCAAACCTGCAATTAAAAAAAAACTTCACTAAAAGATGTTTTTTTAAAATGTGAGTCCAGGGACACCAAACTCCAAATTTCTATCTGCTCCCAATTGGAAGATACTCTTGTAAAGCGTTACAAGGCATCTCCAATGCTAACCTATGGGAGAGATAGGACTTGCTGTAGTGAACAACACATTTTGCATTTTTCCACTGCTAGTACATGTCCTACATTTTAAGTACTTTGCACCTTGTCCAGGGAGCTACCTAGGGCCTACCTGTAGTAAAAGGGAAGGTTTGGGCCCGGCAAGTAGGTGAGCTTGCCAGGTCAACATGGCAGTTTAAAACTACACACACAGGCTCTGCAATGGCCGGCCTGAGACAGGTTTGAAGGGCTACTCATATGGGTGGCACAATCAGTGCTGCAGGTCCGCTAGAAGCACTTGATTAACAGGACCTGGTCACGTGTATTGCACTGTACTAGGGACGTATCAGAAACTCAAATATTCCAATCATGGAGAAACCAAATGCCATTGCGTTTTAGACACAGGGCACATGCACTTTAGCAATGGTCAGCATTGGTAAAATGCCCAGTCCTTACACCAGCCATAATTAAGTTCAGCCCAAAGTTAAAAACAGGAGGTCAGAAGCAAAAAGACTGGGGAAACGCAGCCAAAAGATGCCAGGTCCAACAATTTAGTGTGAGTAAAGTCATACACATGTTGAAAAGTTGAATTTGCATTCGTAAATGCTGGTACTTGCCCTCACAAGTTTCACTCAGAAATAGAAAAAGATTTGTGAATTAGGCTCATAGTGAACATTTTAGGTGAGGAAAAAGCTTTGCGAATCTTTCCTATGGTGAACATCTCCATTTCTTTTGTTTGACCATCTCATTATACACATAGGGACAAAAACGGATGTGATAATTCAGTAGATCAATGATTCGGTAAATCAGTGACTCAGTAAGTGAATGATTCAGTAGATCTTTCCTATATTGTCTTGCCTCTCACCAGTTGCCAAGGAAATCGATGCATGCTCTAATACTCATCACTGAAACAACTGATCTTTCTGGTAGCTACTGCGACATGTGATCTGTCTGCCAGTTTCGGCTCGCTGACAGGTTTGTGCTGCTCAGGGTGTGTCACAAATTTTATTTTGGCAACTCTGACATGCTGCACAAAGCATGACTACATCACAATTTACAGCCTCCTCTATTTCACCTTTAGTTAGTCAGGCACACAACAGAATATTTTTATGAGCTCGCTTTACTGCATTGCTACACGCATGCCCCTGTTTTTCTCATGCGCAAAAAAACCCAAACCAACCAGAAACTGTGAAATGCCATTACACCACATCAGTGCTTATTATCATCTGAAGTTCATACTTTTAGTCTGAATAAATGAAACTGATGATTCGTCACCAACACTTTGTTAGATCAATCTTAGTAATGCACCAAAAAGATAGGACATTTAGAACACATCAGCTGGTTGTAAGTCCAAGGGTACAATAATGATTCAAGATCATTACCTATCAGGTGGGTAATATTAGGCTCCTGTTTTGCCAGAGGGTAATTCTCTTTGAAGGGATGTGCCTTGAATTTCTCTCTGAGTTGCAGGAGGTCAGAGCTACTATGATGTCGGTGGAGATGGTGTTCAAGATTTTGGGTGAGTGGATGCATTAGGGATGTCTTCTGGTTATTTCCTTTTTGCATCTCCTAGTTTCCAGTTTAGCTGTACATTCTGGCTCCTTTTGCATATTCAGGGTGGAAAGATGCAGAAGGCCGGCCTGATGATCTTTTTGTTTTTGCATTTCTTAGTCTCCAGTACGATAATATCCTGATTTCTGGTGTTAGGCTGACCACCTAGTGTTGTTAGCTTTTTGGCCAGGTCTGTATGGGAGTTGTTTTTCATGTGACTGATCTTGAAGATGATACATTCCTGTGGGGGTGAGCCAGTGTAGTTCCTTCAGGGTGGAGGTGATGCAAATGAGTTTCTTCAGTCAATGATGAAACAAGCGTCATTGTGAGAGATGTGTTTCAGCTGTGCCAATGTACTGTCGAGGAGGACATTGAGCTGAGCGTTGTATCATCCAGGTGGAGTTTGCAATTGCATCTTGTATCATTTCATTGCTGACCAAAAAGTGTAGCTCAGCAGAGTCATAGATTGTTATAATGCTGAACACACCTGCCATATCATGGCACTTTTAGGGCCAGATGTATGAACACCTGGTCGAAAAATACTGTGACCAGTATTTTTGCGACTAATAAGGATTCTTTGTACTAATAGGTCAGTTCTCAAAAATCCAATTCATAGTGCGTCAGAATCCAACCTACCTCATGAATATTAATGGAGTTTGAAAAATGCAACTCACCGCAATCGTATGCCATCGGAGTGATGGCTGACCTGCTGGGGTCGGCAGCCCACTATGTCTGTGATTGCATTTCAATAAAGTAAACTTTTTTAAGATGCAGACCATTTTCCTTATAGGAAAGCAGGCTACAATTAAAAATAAAAGTTTACATTTTTTGTTTTGATGGCGTGAGAGTTTGCAGTGGTCCATCGGACCTCCCAAACAATTTTTTTTCTAACATTCACGAAGGAGTGGAGGTTGCCAAGGGACGATTTCGCTTTTGTGAAAGGGTTACCATCCGAAATTAGGAGTCGGTAACTTTTTAATGGTTACGACTGTATTTTGGTCGAAAGCCATTGATAAATATAGATAGGTATCGCTATTTGGAAGGGACGCCTACGATTCATTCCTTCCAAATAGCAATTTCTTATTCATTTTTTAACCCATTTTAGGAGTCAGTAAAAGTTACAGACTGCTAAAATGGGTTGAGTACACTGTTATAAGTAGTTTTTCAGTTGTAATCTTCGAATCGGAACGTTTGCGGCCGAAAAACTGCTTTGTACATCTGAAGCTCTGTGTCTTTACTTTAGTTCAGTGCCATGTGGCTGCGTCAATCAGCTGTATTTGACCGTAGGAAGTCTTATGCTGATCTATTGGATGCTGCAGGTGAGAGTCAAAAGTGGAAAGAATAGCTCACAAGTGAGCCCACTTAACGTCAAATGTGGTAAGCTGACTAAATATTTGTAACAAATATTTTGCAGACATTGCAAGTAGAAGAGTGCACCTGTTCTCTCTTGGCAGAGGTTCAGGCGTTCTTTGTGCAGCATTTTCCCAAGGCTATCTAAATGAAAGTTTATGAGGTGGCAACCAAGCCCATTTATTCTCGATTTTTTGTTAGTTTCCATGTCTGCCATTGTTTAAAGGTATGTTCCATCCTTCTTCATTGTGGCTGCGTGGATTTCTGTGAATGATTGGAATGAACAGTGTAGGGCAGGGTAACCTCCCAATTAAAAGATTGATTAAGACTTAAATAAGGGTATCCATAGTTATTAAGGCAATAAATGCTTCTGAAGACAAAGAGCTGCATAAAGTAATAGACAGATTAGGGGCTACTGCCCTAGAAGAGTAATGGGCATTTGTACCTCGGTTCGTCCACTCCAGGGATCACAAATAGAGCACAAATATCTGTGTACCCCCATATGAAACACCTATGGCATGACAACACATTTTGCACCGGCTGCATGGAAAGGAACTTCTTTAAATTCATGTAACAGCGGTAGGTGGCAGGGCTCAGACTTCCAGCCTTTTTTCCATGGTCACTTCATGTTGACCTCTGATACGCCATAGCGCTCCGCCGTGTAAATTAGTCTAGCATAGGTTTTGTACAGGAAGGGTACGCTTCCTGTACAAAATACGATACCTAGACACAATGCAAAGTTTTCCCCCTTCGTATGTGTGCTGCACAGAACAGTACGCATACAAAGTCGGAAAAGGAAGGAGAAATTAAAGCATTTCTCCTTCCGTGAACCTACCTGAACAGGGCGCTGTTTTCTCACGCTAAACCCAATCTACTGTTTTTAGTAAATTGGGTTTAGTGTGAGAAACCTTGCGTGGTTGCATGGGAACGCCCATGCTCTACTCTTGCCACGCCCCCATAGCTCAAAGTAATGCGAAGCAGCAACAAGCAGAAACAAGTTTAGCGCTGGAAAGTAAATAGGGAAAAAAATGCGTCGATTTGCGTCACTTTTGTGACTCAAACACGGGGCAAAATCTTAGTAAATCTCCCCTGAAGTGCTTTCTATCAAACATAAAGGCATTGAACATGTTATATGAAAAACGCAGGGGTTAGAGACATGTCACACTACCCAAGCGAGAAGGATTTTGAATTTAGAGACCCTAAGACCAGTGATGGGGACGATTGCTCTAAAGAGCCATTGCTGTTTGAGAATCTGGACATTCTGACTCATCTTTTGCTGTGTTTCTTATAAAACTGTTTGTTGTCTACCTTAGATGATGATCTGTCATATTTATCTCACACACCGATTGGACAGTGAAAACCAATCTGTGCTACACTGCATCAAGAAAGAGTTTCTGGGTGCAGATCACCACAAACACGAATAGATTTTAACGCAAAACCCAATCTCTTAAGGTATCTTTCCTTGGCTTTGCATAAAAAAATAACACCAGGTGGAAGCAGGCACAAACAGGGGACAATAAATGGATTTCCGCCAGAAACCAATACATTGCATATGTGCTGCAATGCACAGTACTCATCTAATATGTCTGACCTTTCTGCGGTTGTCTGTGCAAAGGAATTTGTATTGAAATGGTTTGCTTCTACTATATAGCCTATGCTGGACATCACATCTGTGCTTTTGCACCATAGTGTAAGGCTGTGCATGGCACAGGGCAGTCTGCTTGTGAGCCAGTGAGGGGATGACACCAGCAGCAGGACAATTTTGGTAGATATGACTCTATGATCTGTTTCCCCCTTCACACAAAATAGCTAAACAAATTTAGACCCCGCATTGAGTGAAAACACCATAAATTTGGGCATAAGCGTCTAATTTGCTGTACCTGTTTGCAAAGGAAAGGTGTGCAAATTGCACACCGACAGGTTTATGAATGGGGACATAACTTGCAATGTCCTTTTTACTCAGGGATTGCATTGTAAATTGCCCATTCACACAGTCACAATACGATCAACCTAATGAATGTTTATGAGGCATCTTGCACATTGTGGCCTCCTATGAAAGGCTGGAATTTCAGAGACTTTGGCCTTCAAGGGCCAATAATCCATCTTCGCTCCATTTGCATTCCCAGAAGGGATTCTTTTAAAGCAACCAATTGCCGTAAAAGTGAGAGGTGATATTTTTTAAAATAAATGTTTCCCATTTCATATGGAGCATAAGGATACCTTTTTGAAATACGGTACTACAGTACAGAGTGTTTTAATTATGAGATTGTGATGGTTCTTGTGAGAGTGACATTTTTGCCATGATACGCTGTCCCACTAGTAGGCTTTACTGCAGCCTTGAACATTAGGGAGGTCAACTCCAGTAGCTACTTCTCATTGACAGTTAAATGCTCTTATTGTTATGATGAGCTTTGGTCAGCTGACTGTTGCATTAGAGGAGGTTGATATGGCTCAACAGAAACCTGGCTACCAGGAATGAGTTCTTGGCAGCAGGTGATCAGTTATCAGAATCCAGCTTACGATGGAAATGTTTAAGAGTTCCAAAGGTGGGTCAGGATGTTGTAAATCTGTGCTATGCTTGTAACTTAAAATTAGCCTTTAGCGTCAAATAGTTTAGATCTAGTTGAGTAAGTCTAAGAAGCCTATAAATGGAGTGACTACAGGACTAACCCAGAATATGCTACCCCGGAAAATGCAATAGACACTGCAATATTAGGTGTAAGAGAGGCTGCCTTGAAGCACCCAAGGCAACTCTGCACAGAAAGTGTTATACCCTTAGGTATGTGTGGTCTAATCAGCAGTGGAATAAGATTATCCCAGGATATACCTAAGATTCCCAGTGGTGGGTTTGTTGGGGCCTTCTCAGATGTGGAATGGTAGCAATGCAGGATAAAACCTGGTAACCAAAGTTGAATTCAGAAGTGGAATAGGAGAAATACTGAATAAGATCTACACACCACAATAGGGGCGTATCTTTGAAATTTGGCCAGAAGTAGCATAGGAGCAATGCAGGGTGAAGCTAGAACATCACAGCAGTGTGTCTGGAAGGTCTACCCAGGGAGCCAGGAACACCTCTGAGCATAACAGAGTGATACTCACCTGATTGATGACTGGTCGAGGAGTCTCTGGCAGTGATAGCGATAGTGGATGCAGTGGAACAGTTTGACTGAGTTTGTGCTGGTGACTCCGGGGAATCCTACCCTCTAATCCCTGAAAGAACCACCTCTCACGGCCCCCGCTTCGCGGGAGCCGCTCGCGTTGGAGCTCTTTGGTGTTGCTCTTGTGGGGAAGAGCACCGGACTTTGAGGAGGCGCTTACCATCCACGGGCTGATTGCGGGACTGCGAGGACCAGCCTGCAGTGCGGCGTGTCATCAGCCACAGCTGGTCCTCTTCCCGCCACCGTCCACCGATATTTAGGCTCCTCCCAATCCGCGCATGCAGAACGCGTGCGAACAGGCGCCGGGCCAAGCCCGGGCCAAGGGCGGGCCCTGACCGGGCCATCTCTCTTGGCCCCTAGTTGTTTGTCCTTGGACAACGCTCAAGATCATCATAGCCCTAGTTGGAGATTCTACAAGGACCAGGGATCATGGCAACAAGGGCAACCAGAAGCAAAGCCACGGCATCTTCTTCTATGGTGGCAGGTACTTTGGACAACTTTCTTATTAGAGCAAACTCTTTGGCGGCAAATGAATTAACGATAATTGAAAGAAGTCTTTCGCAGGGGTTTGAAAGTGTAAGAAGGTCCTCTCTGGGTCTAATAGCGAATACCAGAACCCCTGATAAGGATGAGGACACACATAATGCCCTTCTGGACAGTATTGATCAAACAATATCATCTGTACTGCAAGAGTTAAGGTCTAGTCCACTTTTGCCTAGTGACTCTTTACCGCCAATCCCCGAGGTAATTTCTGCCCCATTGTTTGATAATGGTATACTATCTGGAGGAGTGAATGACTTTAGCTCCCCTCAATCACGAGGGGGGAGGGAAGGGGCTGTCCCAAAGAGGAAACGAGGGACGCAGACAAAGGGGGGAAAAAGGCTTAAATTAGATCGCCCCACCATTACTGAGACTACGGGTCCAACAGTGGACCAGGTCTCCCCTCCACTATCTAACGATACCTGCGGCTTGCCCCCACAAACTCTGACGGTAGTACAGCCTGCTGCCTTCAGGTTTGGGGAGGGCTCTAATGGGGGAGAGGATAACCTTATTTGCACCCTCGGTGAAATTATGAAATCCGTCCTGGACCCCATGGTGATTAGTCTACATGATATTGAGTAGAGGCTACAAGCATTAGACATGGACACTGGGAGCATTGGGGAATTTGTGAAAAGTCTAGGGACTACCCAGAGAATTCCCAGGGCTAATGGTGGGGCCCCGGTCCAATCATAACCCCCTAGCCCAGCAATCCCCCGCCCACGCAACCCTCCTACAGCTCTTTCATCTAACCCCCCTGGTATAGCAACTACTCATCCCCCTAATCCCCCTCCTGTAGTCAATTCCCACTTGCCTAGTGCCCCGACTCTAGTAATACCCCCGAGCTTAGAGCAGCGACCTGCGCTTACTATTCCTGCGTCCTGTAATAGGCTGACCAGGAATATGTTGGATACGGGTGAACGGCCTGTGCAAGACTCAAGTAGACCAAACTTGAAAAATATAGTCAACTTACCACCTGAGGCTGCTCCACTCATTGTGGTGTTAACTAGTGTTCCTGAGCTTAGAGACCCTGCTCTAGAAAACTTTACTTCTCTGAATATTAAAGTGGCGAGCTGATTGAATATTTACAGACCCCTCCCCCCTAACATTGAAACTGAATTGTTGATGGTTCGCAGAGTTTCGTGGGTGGGACTCACTCCAAAGAAAATCAAAGGGGGTTGCATCCTGGTAAATTTTAGGAACCCAATGATTGTCTCACACATGTGCAACTGGTTAGGTAGCACGGGGGATACAGCAGTTCAGCCACTCCCGTTGTCCTTTTTCTATCCACCCCTATATCCCCCTTGGGATCAAGAGCTTGATGATGGGTGGAAGAGGGTGGGCTCTTATGGGTCATACAAGAGGGTTTAGGCCAAATTCCTATGAAACTCCGAGGCCTATCGAATATTTTAATATTAATAGGTACAGTTGCCTCGATCAGGCAGACTGACTCCACTGGGAAAAGGTTCCCTGGGCAGAACTGGGGGGTCAGTCCTAACAACCCCGACTAAAATCCGGGAAACAGTTTCTGAGAGCAGAGTTCAGCTAGGAGCAGGGGTAGATGCCACAGATATCCGAGTCACGCAGCAAGAAACCACAAATCTTGCCCAATATATCTTAAAATTAAGAAACCCTCAATGCAAACTCAGGCCCACTCCCCTGGCCCAACTGTAACAAAAATACTGTCCTGGAATGTGGCAGGCCTTAGTAACAAACTGGCCTGTCCTGACTGGGGCTCTTTCATAGATACGACTGAAGTTTGTCTTTTCCAGGACCGTGGCCACGGGAAGATCAATTCCGAATAGGGTTTGCATCATACTCAGTCCCCGCAAGGTGGGGGGGGAAAGGGCAGACCATCGGGAGGACTAACGATATGGATAAAAGCTGACCTAGGTTGCACCGTCAGGGTCATGGACACAGCATCAGAGGATGTGCAATGTGTGATCCTGGAGTGGCGGTATGGTGCCAGATTTGCCCTGGTTAATATGTACTCCAGACCTATGACTGTTACTTCCGAGTCCAGAAGTATCGAGGAGCTTGCCTCCTTTTTAGGGGAGATACCGGACGGAGTGACATTTGTGATAGGGGGAGACCTAAACTCTCACTTCGAGCCGCTTGTGGGTCCGATAGATGGTGTAAATCAGGAGGAGGATGATGTGTGGAAAATCTCTCAAGTGGCGGGGCAGCCGGTAAAGTCATGGGCGCCCCTGGCAATACAAATAACTACCCTGACGTTGAAGTACTCAATCAGGGCTTGTAATGGCAGGGTGAAATCAGACATCCCTCCAATGAATACTTTCAATAATTCAGGGAGGGAGGCGGGCCTAGATTATATCTTAGTCGAATGTAGTGCCTGGCACAGGGTTCTAGATTTTAAAGTAGTCTACAGGGCAGAGAGTGACCACAATGCACTGATTCTTGACTTTGCCCTTCCCACTGTGTCGAACCACAGTTCTACATCTGAGGCTGGTCCTTCCAACAGGGCCTTACTCTCAAACAACAGACACAGGGTTAGATGGGACAAGCTGGTCACTCACCCAGATCAAGTGGCGGAGCTATATGCTCGGCTTGTCCCTGCACTCGAGGTTGCCGCAGCCCTAAAGGCGCAACACCCTTCGCATGAAACTTACCCAAGGCTGTCATAACTAAATAGGGAACTACTTGCTAGCCTGGCCGAAATTTTAAATCCACCTGATCACAGAGGGAGCAGGGCAGGTAGCAAGCCCAGCTGGTATAACAGGACCTGTAGACTGGCGAAGAGAGAGTCGTTGAGGCACTGAACGATGATAGGGCACGTATTAAACTCAAGAGGACAACATATCGGCAATTTATCCACCATGCCAAGATCGAGTGGGGGAATGATAACTGGGCAAACTTAACATCTGCCCTAGCAGTGAAGGATGCTCAAACGTTTTGGCAAATTATAAGTACGGGTTCACCCGAACCCGAGTTGGCAGTAGCACCTAATATCGCTCCTGAGGTGTGGGAAGATCACTTTCATACCCTGTATATAGTTGAGAATTCATCTGGGAATTTGCCCTTATGCGGCAAAGAACCTACTTCTGCCACCGATACACCTGAGTATGAATTTACAGAGGGGGAGGTCATGAATGCTATTGCTAGTCTCCCTGCTGGCAAAGCCCCGGGGCTGGATAAGGTCCCTGGTGACCTTTTTAAACATGAACCTGGGATATGGGCACCTTATCTGACGCTGGTTTTTAATGCTATTCTAGGGGGTATGGCGTTACCAAGTACTTGGCTGGGAGCAGAGATAGTCCCTATCTACAAGAAGGGATCACCTCTGCTTCCAGTCAACAACAGGCCGATCAGCCTAATAGTTGTCTCACAGAAACCTTGCGCGAGGCTGATCCTAGACCGCCTTGAGGGCTGGATTGAGGAGTTTGACATTTTAAGCCCATACCAGGCTGGTTTTAGAAAGAACGTCTCGCCCACGGACCAGATTTTCCGACTAACTTTGCTTTTTTGGAAAACTGTTAAAATCAAGGGCGGATCACTTTATACTGTCTTCGTGCGGCCTTCGATTTGGTCCCATGCAGGAAACTGTGGAGTGTGCTCTCAGACATGGGCATCCCCGCCCCTCTTTTGCAAAATATAATCCGACTCCATACAGACAATTTTGCGCAGGTCAGGTGTGGGAGAGAAGGTAAATTCTTTGTAATGTACCGAGGAGATCTTCGGCCTCACAGGCTCTTCGTGATCTACACTGGCTTAGGGTCCCGAGCCGTATCAAATTCAAAGCCCTGTGTTACCTTTTTAAAATTAAACAGGGCTCGGCCCCTAAATATCTACAGAGTCTTGTCCAAACCTACAAACCCAGTCGCACATTGAGATCTTCAGCAAATGGTGATTTTGCTGTTCCAAGATTTAAACTTGTAAAGATGGGGGGTCGGTCCTTCTCCCATCTAGGCCCCAAATCCTGGAACGCATTACCTATCACCCTGAAATTTGAGACTGATCAATTTCGCTTTCGGAAAAGACTTAAAACTCTGCTCTTTCAGTAGATCTGTCCTTTCGCATTAGCTGGTTCATTGTACTGTATTGTGTTTTCTTTTTCTTCTTGTGTCTATCCCTGGCGCCGGGAAACCCACTGCGGGTAGCTGTTGCCCATTACAAGTTCAAATAAATAAATAATAAATAAATAAATAAATAAATTGTCATCTAGCTTTCCCGTTGGCCGAGGGGTGAGGCAGGTGTGCGCCATGGCGCCTACCCTGTTTTGCCTCTACGCCAACGGGGTAATTGCCCACCTGAATGCGGTCCCCAACAGGGATGCTCCAGGGCTTGCTGGGGTTGGGGTCTCCGCGATCATGTTCGCTGATGATACCCTGTTGCTCTCGAAGACTCCCATGGGTATTCAGCGAGTCCTGGACGGTTTTGTCAACTTCTGTTACGATCGGGGGCTGGAAATAAACACTTCCAAAACTAAATGTATGATTTTTAATCCCCCGAAAATAATGCGCCCAAGTCCTGTGATTGGAGGTGTTAGGCTCGAAAGAGTGCAGACCTTTGAGTACTTGGGTCTTACTCTCAATGAAAGCATGACCTGGGCTCAACATCAAATAAAATCTCAGTTAAAGCTCACTCAAAAGGCAAGGGGCATCCTGAAACTCTTAAGTAAAGCTACAGTTAAGCCAATTGGTCCACCGCTAGAGATCTATAAACTGCAGGCACGAGGGGCGGTAATTTATGGTGGCGAATTGTGGGGTCAAAACTGTGCACCTGCAATGGTTATCGCAGAAAATAAGTTCCTTAGGCAGTTGGTCTCACTGCCACCAAGTTCCCCACTGCTGCCCCTAAGGCTTGATTTGGGCCTTAGACCTCTAAATGAGGACGTGGGCCTCAAGCCTCCAACCTTCTGGAGGCGACTTTGGGTCACTCCAGAACTCAATAACTACAGACACGAGCTAATGGAGGTTCTAAATCTGCCCAATGTGTGGAAACTCTCGTGGTTAAAATACATAAGACAGAAATTTGAGAGGCTGGGCCTCCCTCTTATGTGGAGTAACCCAGAGCAAGCATGCACAAGTATATCACGCAAGCAGCTGGCTAATCTGTATTTTGAATATAACTTATCTGTCAGCTTAACGAATGCCCAAACAGGAACTTTATCTAACTCATTCCTAATCACGAAAGACTACTATAAACTGGAGACTGTTCTGAATGACATCAGCCCTCCAGGCTATAGGAAGCTCTATCTTCAGTGGAGACATGGCTCCCTGCCAATCAGATCCCTAACAAGTAAATGGTGCCCACCTACTACAAAGAATTGCCCGGGCTGCACTGCGGATGCAGAAAATGAATTGCATATAGTCTTTTTCTGTCCTGAATATAAGATCGCAAGGAAAAGATGGATACTTCCAATCTGTAAAAATCTGGGGATCAGACAGTGCTCCGAATCATTCCGGATATTAAAAACTGATCTCTCTCCAATAATCGTTTTTGCTGTAACAAAATTCCTAGCAGCAATGTGGAATAAGAGACAGAACTATCTGAAGGTCTAGTCCAGTGGGAGAAAGCAGATACTTCTATATAGCCTTAGAGAGTCAATGAGTATCCAAAGTAATGGTGGGCTGCTGTGATGATCACGTTTTTAAATGTTTCTTTTATGGATTTTGGATTTTAGAGTCTTGATACAGCACAATGGTTATGCCCCAATTGATGTTTTAACTCCAATGAATTGAATTGAATTGTGCAATTTTATATTATGAATGTAATGTGACTTCTTTTATGACAAATGTTGTCGAAATAAAGATGAGAAAGAAAGGATAGCAAGGAATGAGTAGAAAGTAAAGGGGGAAACCAAAGAGTATTGGGAGGTGGACAATTAATGGAGAAGCAAGTTAAAAGAATGTTTAGCGACCAGGGGACTATAGAGGAGTAAAGCTTTTGGCCTAAGGCTATGTCCCTATCTAGGGCTAACAAGTCAAAGAATTCTCCCCTTGAATACTTAGTCTAAAGCGCATAGGGTCATTCGATCCTCACCCCTATTGTCTTCATACAGTACTCAATTGCACCCTCAATACACGCAAAGTTAAATAACACAAAAGTATCAGATTGTTAAGGGCTTTAATTTCACATATTCCAAAATCACGTCTGTTTCTTTACATAAATAGGAATTTGCATACAATAATACTTTTACTTATCACATTTGTGCATCTGACATTTTTTTGAATAAAACACAATACAAATATATTTAAAACCAGGGAAATAATTAAAAAGAAATCATACAAAGGGGGAAAACATAAGACAACTATCTGCTAGATGCATCAACGTTCGATTTTGCGAGTCCTTAATTGCGAAGTTTAAGGATTCACATTTAGGGACTCGCAAAATCCGATGCATGTAGGATTTGCTAAAATATTAGCAATTCCTAAATATTCCTTGTCTGCGACTCGCAGAGTGCGATTCGCAAATAAGGAGTGACATTTCATTGATTCCTATGGGCCAAGAGGTCCATAGGAATGAATGGGGAGGAATTCTCAATTTGCGATTAGCAATTAGCTAATCGCAATTTGAGAATGCAATCTCAAGGGTGACGGTGTCCAAAGGACACCCTGTTGCACCCTTTAAATTGACCTGGACTCTGGTATTGCGCACACAAATGTCCCAAGGACATGGGTTTGTGTAACATACAACTTTGAAAGATACACTTTAGTGCATTTTTCACAGTTTTCGCTATTTACCATGAAGTTTGAATTCACGGTAAATAGCGATCCCTATCAGCGAAATCACTAGCTATTTTACATTCATGCATTGCATTTAAGGAATCTCAATTTGAGATTCCTTAAATGCAATCGCAAATAGCGATTTATGCATTTGGGATGATGCATCCCAAATGCATATATACCGGTCGAGAGAGGGGCAGATTCTGAGAATCTGCCCCTTTGCGAACTGTATTTCGCTTGATGCATCTAGCTGTATGTTTTTATCCATTACTAATATGTTTGAAAGATTATTCAGGGCATATGATTTTCACAAATGACTCTCATCTATTGCATCCAGATGTTCATAAGATTTAGTTCAAACTGTAGGTCGACGCGTTTCGGTGAGTAAGAGGAAATATGGCCACCTTCTTCAGGACAAA
This sequence comes from Lissotriton vulgaris, assembly GCF_964263255.1. Lineage (NCBI taxonomy): Eukaryota > Metazoa > Chordata > Amphibia > Caudata > Salamandridae > Lissotriton > Lissotriton vulgaris. The sequence goes on from NC_141691.1 coordinate 1,451,490,722, forward strand.
TAGATATCTCCCACATGCATGTAGATAAAAGCAAATTACTCCTATATAAAGAATAAAGCCACAATTACCACAACAGTCCCAAAACAATTTTTAATACCAATTATATATGTATTTATATTGATCAATAACTTCCTTCCTCATTAAAGATCTGCACAACCACACAAAAAAGTGGTACCATGAATAAAATATTGGGGTCACTAATCTTTTCAATTACAAATAGCATTCAAACCCCACTGTACACTATCCTGTCCCTTAGGGTTCATTCATGGTCAGGCAATACAGTTACCCCTTTTACCAATCATCATCACTCATTCATTATATGTCTATTATATGGTGACCCAACCCCAACCAGTTAGACTCACTAAACGTATACTTCTCTATTTCGGGTTTGTTAAACTTTTTTTTTAAATTCCAGCAACACCAAATGGGTCCAAGTCTCTTACAGTTTCGACATCTCTAAAGTACAGGTGGAAAAAAATGCTAAGACAAAGATAGAGAATTTGTTTTTTGGTATAGCATCCTATCCTCCTCTACCTTCTTGTTGTTGTTCCACAGTATAAAGATGCTATAGGTCTCCTCATATCCTACCTTCTCAATATAATCAGTCATCCACAATTTCCACTAGATTCGGAAGCCCCCTCTTCACTAGAGTTTCCACCTGTTTAATCAATGTACAGGCTTATAGAGTCCTGTGCCTAAAAAATTGTTTTAATAGAAAAGGATACCTATTTTATCTCAATGTCCCTTAAAGTATACCAGCAGGTTATACAAACAAGACTCTTAGCTTATTAATTAAAATATAGACACAGTAAATTTTTGGTAATGTATACTGGCTATAATCCTCCCTGATTGCAATCAAGATGCTACGGATATACGTACGCTACACACCATTGGTTAGCCACTATTTAAATAGTACTGGGCCGAATAAAAAGTTTTAATTCACCACTTAATCACTAAACATGACATAAAGCTAATTGGTATGTGTATATGCAGCAATGCATATATCAAGCACCATGCAACCTCAACCTCTCTATGATCATTCTGCCTATGGTTGCCCGCCTCACATCCCAGGCTCAATATTCTGGGGGGAAAACGTGACTTCTCCAACTACGCCCTCACTTTCAACTGGTATTTCTGATGGCGTTTAAATACTATCAATCCATGTGTCATGGTCGTGCATTGCAATTACATTTTTTGACTTGTACTTTGTGGGCGTAATCATCTTGGACTATGTCCATACTGCCAGCATTGAAATGAGGCACCCAAATTAATTTATAGCTACTTATACCATTCGCATTCAATTCCTTCTAGAATGTACAAATCCTTATCAATGCTCCTAACCACACTCTTATATAATTTCCTATATTTACACTTTGACATTTCGACATAGGGGAACTTACCCCCTATCAAGGGCTATATCATACATAGGAGACATCAAATCCTCACTGCCATATTGGATAGGTGCAAAAACTCTAGTAATATCGGTACAACCACTCGGTATAATGTTGTGGACAAACAGATATAAAATAAACTTACCTTCCACTTGATTAATTTATCCTTGTCCTCTCTATAGTTTAAACCCTTTCTTACTGTGTTTAGCTTGGAGATAAACTAATATTCTCTGACTTTTCTCTTATCATCTACATTACCATCTCTCTTATTACCAGCAAAAATCTATACTGCCAAGTTGTTTTTGTGTGAAATTTTCCACAAGTGGGGCATTAATTTGAGATGTTTTAATGGCTGATTTATGTTACTCCAGATGCAACCTCAGCTCTCTGCTACTCTCGCCTATGTATCCCAAACCACATGTGCATACTAGAAGATATATGACATTGCTACTACGGCAGTTGTTAAGAGTACTGTCTACAGGTCTAGTCCTATTGCATTCGATAATTTTATTGACTAGACTTTGATTACAAATGATGCAATTGCTGCATTTATAATTGCCAGTTGCCTTTGGCATATTCAAGGCTGTTTGTTGGTTTGGCTTCCCCTCTCTATATGTTTGTACCAAATCATTTAATAAATTCTTATTAGGTCTAAAAGCAAAGAAAGGTGTCTCCAATTGTACCTCCTCATTGTCATTTAGGATTTTCCAATACCTATTTATGATATTTTATATGCAGTTACTGATTTCTTTTTATCTTTTTCTGGTTTATTGAACATACTTTCCTTATTATAAAATGGGCCCTTTTAAATGACTAGTTAATGAAATTTTAGTGATAACTTCTGTCTTTTAATATTATTTTCAGTTTGTACGAGTTTTTGTGGAAGTCATCTAGAGGGGAACAATTTCTACACAACCGGAGAAATTGACCAAATGGGATGTTGTCTTTCTGGGACCTCAGTGAAAACTCAAATAATGGAGAAGAGTTACTTTGTCCATGGATTGCAGTTCGACCTCTAGGTGACCTGATATATGTTTAATGGATATGTCTAATAAATCAACCCTATCCTTTCCATTTGGGCCATGAACCTAAGATTTGGATCACTCAGGTTGAGCCACATCAGGAATCCAACTACTCAGTGGGATCCACCCATATGAAAAAGATGTCATCTATAAAACTATGCCAACAGACAAAGTTTTCAAAAGACGGGACCAGTTCATCTTATATATGTTTATTCTAGAACTCTCCCACATATAGGCAGGACAGGTCACTCTCATGCTGGTCTCATTGGTCTCAATTGATACACATTTTCAGATAAACAGTTTATTGGCTCCTGTAAGTCTATGCCCTCCAGGGTTCTACTGATAACTCCTCAGTTGTCATCTTGAAGGATGTTTGTATACAACGCCTCGATTTCTAAAGTAACGGAGAGTTGCTATCTTTATTGAACTTGGTCCATTCAAAAATGGAAATTATACAATCAGAGTCTCTAACATATGACCTCTTTCTGCTTACAAGGAGTCTCAAAAAGCAATCAGCTTCCTTATTTAAAGATTCCACTAGCGGCCCTAAGCAGCTCACAATGGGTCTGAGAGGAGGATCACTTTCACTTTTATGGATCTTAGGAAGTCTGTAAAAGGCTGGAGTTGTAGGATTGCTATTATTGAGGAATCTGAATTTCTCCTTGCAGATCGAATCTTTATTTTTAGCCTCTTCTAATAGGTCAAAGAGCTCTTTATTCAGGGCATTAAACTTACTATTTGGAACTTTCTTTTTTTTAAATTTCAAAATACATTATTGTTTTGTTTTGTTTAACAAGGGCAAACAGAAATTCCGTAACAGGGTTAGCATAAGTTATCCAAGGCAAGGTTTATGAATATGAGTCCTAAGACAGTGTGTTCCGCTTATATAGCTAACCCACATGATCAATAATAAGAGAAAAAGAAAGAAAGTCAGGCAGAAGAAGGGAAAGGAAAGATAAGAGAAAGGAAGAAAGAATAATGGCTCTTATCATTTACTTCTGACATTCTATTACGATGTTGGCACAAGAGCATACCAGTATTGAAAGGCCTCACCCACCCCAACAGCCTAGTGTAGGCATCAAGGGTTAAATCAGTTAAATACAATTGTTCAGGTGGTATGTCCGTAGAGGGTACCTGGCTGAGTAACAACGGTATACCATATGTTTCATGGAGGTTTGTAAGAGTCTAGGTACGTGTCGAGAGAGTTCCACATCTTTCTAGATGAAGGTTTCCAGGGAGAGTTCTGTAGTGCTATGTTGTCTGCTCCTTTGAGATGGGTATTCCCATTGGTCCAGCCTTTGTAAAATGTCTTGCTTGTGTCCTTCGAGTTGGCAAGTACCATTTTCAATGCAGCTGTTAGTAACAGGTCGAGTTGGTCTTTATCAGAGTCAGTTCTCAAGTCTGTGCGCATTTTTGCCATGGGCAGGGTGAAGAATTCTTTTGTTACAGTACATATCAACAAGCCATTTATAAAGTCAAAGATTTTTGACCAAAACGTTTTTAGTAGTGAGCATTGAAAGATAAGATGGGCTAAGTCTCCTGTTTCTTTGTTACAGTTTTAACATGTTGCATCATCCCGGAGGCCTAATGAGAATAATGGGCAGGGGTCCAAAATGCCTTGTGTAGTAGCCAGTATTTGGTTTATGAGAGGACCGGGGAGATCTTATTGCATGAGACGGAACTCCATAGTGTGGACCATTCCTGTTCATTATGTGTGGATGTCGACTGCTGCTCCCAAAAGGCAACAGTCATATCATTAAGTTTAGAGGTTTTTGGGTGGAGGAGTTTGTAGATCTGCGAGACCTGGTGACCCAATTTGCTAATCTTTGTCACAAACAGGGACACTAATGGTTGTATGGTGGATAATTTTGCTTTTGAAAGGGCCGTTCTGATTTTCAAGAAGTTGTAGAATTCAATGTCGGCTAGGTTATATCTTGACTTGAGGTCTGAGAATGTAATAGGATATGCAGCGTTTTCTAGTTGGTATGGGTAGAGGATACTCTTTACAATCCATGTGTCAAAGGCTAGGCTTTTGCCTTTATACAATATCTTGCTATTGGCCAAGAGTGATTCCATTTTAGAGCCTTTGATACTATTCTCCAGTGTCTTATCTACCCTTAGTAGAGCAATCTTTGTTTTTTTTTAAATGGACTTGGAGGTAAGGGGGTATAGTTTATTTGTTGTTAGGAGTGCCAGAAGGCTTAGTTTATTCAGGATGGCCCTCTCTACCTCCAGCCAGACCGGGGTTTAGCCAGTAGGTAGGGAGATCCAATATGAACCTAGTTTTGCCAGAAAAGCCAGCTGGTATATTCTGAAATCTGCTAGGTTTACCCCTCCTAGATTTGTATCCTGTCTTAATTTTGTTATACTAATCCATGCTTTATTCCCTAGCCAGAAGAATTTAGAGATTAGGATGTCTAGTTTGCAGTGGAAATCATCTGTAAGGAGGAGCGGGAGCATACTGATTAGGTAGTTAACCATCGGAGTGATGATCATTTTAATAGTTTCGATCCTGCCCCACAATGTTATGAATTTTAGTTACCAAGAGTATAGAAGTTTCTTTTTTTTCTAGTAGTAGTTGGTGTCAGGTTTGTACTCTTGTTTATTTTTGTCTTGATTTCAATTATTGTGCCCCTGATGGTAGCCTTCAGGGCATCCCAGAGAGTGTTAGTACTAGTCTCCGGATCGTCGTTATGTTTAAGGTAGTCTATTATGGCCTCTTCTATCTTTTTTTTGTCTGCAGGATCTGATAGTACATCGCTGTGAAAGGGCTATCTCCTAGGCACGGCACGGCATTGTTATGACACCCAGACAATTTTAGGCTAATACAGGAGTGATCAGACACTATCCTTGGGGTTATGTTTGAGTGATCGATTAGTCGTGTGTGGGATGAGGATATAATCTATCCTGGTGTATGAGTTGTGTTAGTTAGAATAGAATGTGTAGTCTATAGTGTCTGGATGTTGGAGGCGCCACGCGTCCTTAAGGTTAAATTTGGAGCAGATATTTTGGAGTACAGCATGTGAGTTCGTAGGGTGGTATTGACAGGTGGATTGTCTATCTGGTATGTGGTCTAATGGGGTGTCAAAGTCCCCTGCTACCACCATGAGGTCGTTTTGGGGGAAGCCATCCAGCGTGCTTGACACCTCAGACCCAAAAGTTGGGTCGTCAGCACTGGGGCCGTATATGTTTGCTACGTGAATTAGCTCCTTCCCCCTTCTCAGATGTGTAACCAGAAGTCTGCCCTCGCTATCATGAGACTGGGAGTCTATCGTGATATTGGATCTTTTGGATATCAGTGTGATTACCCCCATTTCTTTTTGACAGCAGGAGAGCAAGCCATCTGTGAGATCCAGTTACCTCTAACGAGGTTGGCATCATCCAAGGATAGTTTTGTCTCTTGTAATAGGATGAGATCACCTTTAGTTTTAGCTAGGTAGTCCAGAGTTTTCTGGCGCTTAATTGGGTGATTATGACCTTTGACTTTTAGGGACACTATGTTGAGATCAGTCGTCAGGGTAAGTGTGTTATTGCCGGCCATCAATTGAGGTGTATTGTGGTGGGTACATCAATTCTATAGGTAAAATATCAAAAAGGCTATCTTGACCTCGGAGGTGAGGAGTGACAGTAGCTGACCGACATCCCCCCTCGCAAGGGGTAGTTCGACTATGTCACCCAGGAACTTTGCATACAATCTAAACATCTCTTTTGGGTACTCTTGCATGCCTATGCTCACAAATAGGTTATACATCAAGGTATGCCAGACACAGTTTATAGAAGAAAAAGAGGTTAAAAGGGAAAAAAGGCTAGAAAATCTAGAAAGCAAAAGACTGAGACACCCCAATGTGGGAATCCGTGCTATACAGGGATCATTCTGCAACCTCTGGGGTTCCTCCCCCCCCCCCCTTCCACCCTCCCCTGAAAAACCTTGTATGTAGGAGGTGCGACGGCAGGATCGTCATTCCGTCTCTCGGAGATTAACTGTTGAATAGGCTTTCAAGTAATGTTCCTCCACTGAAAGGAGTTTCATTACACGTACTTCATAGTCATAATCTCAAGGACCACTACACGCCCACCCTTATCCGTGGGTATTATTGTTATACTCAGATTCTGTTTTAGTGAGTCAATAGCTTCCCTGCGTTCTCTGGAAAAATTATTTGATTGGAAACTTAGCTGTTCTAGAATTTTGAGTACATTAATCTCTACTACATTTCCAATTGTTTCGATCTTTTTACCAACCTGAGCTCTTGAGAGTTTGATGGTTTGTTTTGGTTTTAGTCTAGAATTATGAACAACAGGTTTCTGCTGGTGGCCCTCAAAAAATCTATCCAGCCTCATTTCCCTAACAAAAAACGTCAAATCTTCAACTAAATCAAATGTAGTAATACCTGTAGTTGGGGCAAAATTAAAACCCTTGCCTAGGACTTCCTGTTCCTCTCTACTTAATTTAATTCCCACCTGTTGTTTGATGATCGGAGCTTTGTTTACATCCAATATTTTTGGCTCCTTGTTCTTATATATGCTAGCGGAGGGTGACTTCCATAGAATTGGCCCCAGTCTTGATTGTGATTGTTTCTCTGCCCTCACCTCTGTTTACGTTCTGAAAAAACACCATTGTCATTGTTGGAGGTATGCCCTCCACATTCATCCCAGGCAGGACCCTTCTAATATCCAGGGCTAAACAAGGAAGATACCTCAGGACAACACTCTTGACCTTTTATCTTTTAACTGGAGAAGTTGGCTGGATGAGCTTGAGGAGGAAATATGCATTTCCAGCAGGCTAAAACACTGAACAAAGGCTGTGACTCGGGGCTGAACAGTCAATCCCAGGTCAGCCAGGCCCCAGCAGGTGCTGAGAGAGGAGAAGAGGAAGGAAGTATTGAATGCAAGCTTGGCCAGCCACTTTGATCCGTCAAGCAAATGATTAAACTGAGCAGGAAAATAAAAAACAGAAACAAACAACCTAACTGGTGTGTACTGCTGTGTACCATGCAAGCTCTTCACAGTAGATTTGTTTTGTAATCTGACCTGCTGCCCTGGCATTTACCTTATAAAACAAATATTCACAAAAGTTCATTACAGTGCATTCCAGGACACCAATACTTTCCTTTTAGGGCTGGGATCTGGTTCGTGCTATATAAAACTTTATAAAATAAAAAAATAAAAAAAATGTTTAGTTACTTTTAGCTGTGAACCTCTGGCACATGCTGCCTGTGAACTGCAACCTGGACTTGAAGAAGAGGTGAACAGCGTCTCTTGCCTGGGCCTTGCTGTAAACAAAGGAGGATTACAATAAAGGGTGCATGAATGTACAGAAACAAAAACATTGACAAAGTATTGGCACATCAGCCATGGTACTGATGTACACTTCTTTTTAGGCAGATGTGCATATTTAATAAGGAAAAACCCATCACTTATGGAGCAGGAAAGTGACCAGCTTTAGCGGGCTGGACCCTTGCTCCCATGTTTTATAGTGTGGTGGTTGTTAGCTAAATATGAATGACATATTAAGAGACCAATAAAGAGGGCTTGTCCATCGCCTCTCTATATGTGCATTTATATATATCTATATATCTGAATATATAATATATATTATATATATATATATATATATATATATTATATAAATGTATATGTATATATGTATATATTTTATTTATGCTTGTGAGGCAGCAAATGTCAAACCTAGAAAAGCAGTATTGTTCACTCATGTTGCTCTTTTAACATACATAATATGGGTAATAGCTATATATATGGATATGCTTCCCAATTATGTATGCTGAGGAGATGGCTCAGTGGAGTAATGCATCCACTGCAGAAATATCTTTGGAACATGAAGGCCTCGGTGTGGAATCCCAATGGCTGTACTCTGCCTTTCACCTGCCCCAGGCCAATAAACTAATTAACATTGGGTTGGGTAATATTTTGTTACAATAGCATTTTGAGGCATTCAAGTGAAAATTGTATGGGTTAGATGTACAGAGCATTTTAAAACTCGCAAATGCTCCAATGTTAAAATGCTTTTTCCTATGGACCAACTGGCCGTAGCAGGCACTGGTTGCTTTCCCCGGTGGGCCGCCAGGGTGAGTGGGGGGCGGTTTTGGGCCCCTGGGGAGCCGTTTTTGTTACCGGAGGCTGGCAATATCGGCCCCCTGTAACACAATCGGCTAAAACAGACCCTAGCAAACAGCTCATCCGACCCTTCCCCCCTTCCCCGGGCGGCCGAGCAGTTTGCCTGGGCCGGTTTCGGTTCCCAGTCCAGCCTGTGGACCAACCCCATTCTAGGAGTGGGAAAAGTCTTTCCAACACCTAAAATGGGATTCTGAATGAATACTGATTCAGTATCTGGAAGGGGCAGATTGTAGGCATCTGTTCCAAATACCAAATCGGTACCTTATGTGTCAATGTTTAGCAACTGAGATTCGGTCTCAAAATGATGAGAATTTACCGACACCTGAAAGTAGATGCTAAAACAATTTTTGGGAAGAGTAGACAGTGGTCTAAGGAAGAAACTTAAAAAAAACTTTTTTCGTAATGCAGCCTGTTTCCTTTGTTGAAAACAGGCTGCAATTTTTAAAAAAAATAGAGTCAATCGCCGTCATAATGGCCTACTGACCTTTGCATGTCACTGTTCCTCTGATTGTGACCAATTGGATTGAGTCACAATTTGGGACCTACTTAAAAAATATTAATTCGGTAGGTCGGATTGCAACTCTATCAGATTCTGTTTATTGTGAACCGACTTAATGCTACATAGGTCAGTCCATAAAAAATATTTACTCATCACAAATTGTGACCGCTATTTGTAACCAGTAAACAGTACATCTGGCCCATTCATCGGTTATTATTATACCATTATGATTTGCAGGTAGTCAAAATATGGTTGTTTATTCATCGCATACACATGAAAAGACTAATGTGCTAAAACGATCCCATATTGTTGCATCTGTTTTGAACATTCTTTGTTCTGCTACAGACACACGTTGACAAGGAAGGATAAACATATTTTAATTTAGTTCTAGATCAATACCTTCCGATTTTTTTATAGCTATTATTGCACCTCATACCGCTGCTAAATAACCTGCACACTTTTTTGTTTTAATCAGGATGCGCCAGACATTTTGATTCTGAATCACACAACTGAAGTCTGGTTTTGTGTATGACTAAACAGTCTGCATATTTTCTGAGCTGTAAATCATAGCCCAGACTTTTTCACATATGGTTAGACTGACAAGGAAGAGCATACTGTTTTCATAGCTGCATGTTCTCATACAATATGATTGTATTTTGGAGTGGATTTGGGGATTAAGTCAATGACTGAGCTTAGTTTATTAATTCTAATGTCTGAACTATCCACAATGGTGTAGCCGGTGCCGTGGGGCGGCCTGCCATCATCCCCCCGACCCTGAGAACAAGTCATTTGTCAGCTGCCCCCCCCCCCCGCCAAACAAGACATCCATCGCCTGCCCCCCCCACCCCCGCACTTACCTGTACCGGGCGGCAAACTTAGGGGCCGCAATGGATGGCAGTAGGTCTAGCTACACTACTGACTATCCAATGTAAACTACTATACAAAACTGGAAAGGTAACTGCATTTTTGAAATGCAGAATTTCCTCTAAAACTGGCAATTAAGACAGTAGAATTTATCAAACAGATGTAAATGGCACAGTGCATCATCATCACCATTGTCCATTTGCAGAAGGTGTTTGATTAGCTCAACTGGGGTTACTAGTTTCCTGTCCTAACACAGATTGGAATAGCTAAACGCCTTCTTGACTATACATGGCTCCTGTATATGTGGCCTCTCTCACGGGTCAGGTTGGGCCATTAAATCTCCTCCCCATTCTCTCTGGAACATGGCACCTGGCAGGGATGTCCTCTCTCCCCTCAGCTGTTCATGATGACTAGGGAACCATTCACCATCCGGCTATGGAGGTATAGCCAACATTGGGGTATCCCCTATGCTGACCGAACGCAAGCAGTGTCACTATACGCTGATGATCTCCTATTATACCTCTGCAAAGCCGATGCAGATCTCACCCCATTCATGACAACCTACAGACATTCACCAGACACATGGCCCTTGCGGTCAGCCGGGACATATCGTCCATCTTCCTGCTACTCCCTGACTTGACTCCACAGGAGATCTGCTTGAGTGGGACCCCACTTGCCTGGCAGAGTTCTAGAGTCCGATACTTAGGAATTCACCTATATCACTCTCCGGCTGACCTCCTCGATGGCAACCTGAGGCCTGCACTAATAGCATTGAAGTCATTGATACAATTTTGGAAACGGTTACCACTAGCTACTATCAGAAAGATTGCTTTATCAAAGATGGTGATCCTACCTCATCTTCACTATTACTTTTCCAAAATGCCTGTGATACCTCCCGCAGCTTCTTCCATGGACTCGCTTTATTGTTAATAGAACCTTCATTGGGAAGCTACTTCCTGGCAGCACATTTGCAGTGAATTACCAGATGGCTGGCAAATCGCAATTTGGACAAAACATACAATGACTCACGGCTCCTAACAGGTGCCACTAGTCATAGATTCCTGCTCCCAAGGCTCTTGCCAGACTCCCACTGCTCCTTACAAGTTGAGATTGCCCGCAAATGTTTCACCAGAAAAAAAATTCTTATGTGATACGTCACCCCATATGTTCCTGGATTCCCCTTGCTGGGCCACCCTCGTTACCAAGGAACATACTCTGCCTCAGAACTGTGCTGCAGGCATGATCTGTCCCTGACCATGGCTGGTGACCTTTTCTCAGACTGCCACCTTCTTTCATCCACACAACTTCAAGCTGACTATGACCTCCCACAAGGACAATTCTGAACTTGCAATAAACTACATCTCACTTGTCATACCCTATGGTCTACACGGGACAAGGAATCTGCTACACATACTTCTCACCATGAATTAGGCTGGACACTTAATCACATGGCTGTACACAGTACTTCATGACTGTAAAGGGATCTCCCTAGGGGCCTTGCACACTAAGTGGTAGAAAGACATGGGGAGGGCATTGAAGGACACTGAATGGGACCAGGACCTTGCTTATCCTCAAAACTGTCTTGAGAAATTCTAGATTAAAAAACTATACAATTCAATATCCTTCACATGCATATTTGACCGCCTCAGAACTCAACAGCTATTTTCCCATGGTGGTCTTGCAATGTCCTCGCAGTCAGTCAGGGACATGAACTTTCATCATATGCATTGGTCTTGTTGTGCCCTAAAACCTTATTGAAAGGACATACAAACTGCACCCTGCGAGGTCACCTAACTCCAAGACACAGCTAGGTGGGAGGTCTGCACTCTCTGAATTATTAAGCTCATGAAGAAACACTGATGGTCTCATTTACTGTTATAATCCCGGTTGAGCGCCGCTGCAGTTAGTACAACGGAGTAGCAACGTTTATTCCATGTAAAACTACGTTACCCAGAGGCCTTTGCAGTACTATGGGAGGTTACTTAGGGGAAACACTTCCTGTTTCCCGTGTCGGATATTCTTCGGACTACGACCCCGGTGAGGTGTACTGCGGCTGCGGTAACCGGAGTTCATTGTTCCCAGCTACAAGACGGCGCTTCCTGTTGTATTTTCCAGGCGTTCGTGAGATCGGCCAGTTTGCCGATAATTCTGCCCCCTTGTCCTCCGTTGGCGAGTCCGGTAGACTCATGCGGAGGACGATTGTTTTTGGAGCGTCTAGAGAAGCCCGACCGACCTTGCCCTCCGTTGGTTGAGCTTCCCTTGGGCTCATGCGGAGGACGATTGATTCTTGAATTCCTGTCAGTCGGCTTAGGTTACTTGCAACATTGCCCTCCGTTGGTGCGCCTGTCTCGTAGGCTCTTGCGGAGGACGAAATCTCTACTAGACAATTACGGACTGTACCAGGCTTGGTATACGGTCTGTTGGCAAGGGAAGTGCGCTGTGCTGCCTTGACCTAGGATCACCTTGGCTTTGTTGTGCTATTATATATACAAACTCGTGGATACCAACGATCAGGTACATATTCAAGTGCCTACCTCTCCACACAGATCGCTGACGCTTCTTTGGAGTTAAGGGGTTGTGTCTTCATGACTATATTATATTACTGGGTGAATAACCCTTACAGGATTACTTTGACATTACGTTATCAGCTTCTTTTACGCATGTGTCTCCCTTTTACTGTACTTACGGGCGCCATCCCTGTTTTCTTCCGTTTCTGCATCCTGTTCAGGAGGATAAGGTGCCGGAGGCGGCGAAAAGAGTGCTGCAATTCAAGGATACTTTGGTGAAGACTCAAGATAATCTCATTGCTTCCAAAGCAGCGTATAAACGCCCGGCGGACAAACATCGCCGTCCTGGACCTTAGTATCAGGTAGGGGATATGGTATGGTTGTCTACACGGAACATCAGATTCCGCAAACAAACCGTGTTCAACCCTTGCTATATCGGCCCTTACCCTATTGAGCGTTGTGTCAATCCTGTGGCAATGAGGTTGAAACTCCCTAGGCATCTGAAGGTGCACCCGGTGTTCCATGTGTCCTTATTGAAGCCATCTCGTTCCTCAGTGCGTAGGCTCCCGCCACCTCTGGTGGTGCAGGACGAATTGGAGTACGAAGTGGAGGCCATCCTGGACTCGAAATGGCATGGAAGAGGCCTCCGTTACCTGGTATCCTGGAAGGGTTACGGCCCAGAGGACTATACTTGGGAACCCGTGTCTGGGATTCATGCGCCTAGACTGGTGGCGTTGTACCACAGGAGGTACCCCTTGCGTCCTGGGCCTTTGCGGCGCTCACTATGAGGAGGGGGATGTACTGTTATACCGGTTGAGCGCCGCTGCAGTTAGTACAACAGAGTAGCGACGTTTATTCCATGTAAAACTACGTTACCCAGAGGCCTTTGCAGTACTATGGGAGGTTACTTAGGGGGAAACACTTCCTGTTTCCTGTGTCGGATATTCTTCGGACTACGACCCCGGTGAGGTGTACTGCGGCTGCGGTAACTGGAGTTCATTGTTCCCAGCTACAAGACAGCGCTTCCTGTTGTATTTTCCAGGCGTTCGTGAGATCGGCCAGTTTGCCGATAATTCTGCCCCCTTGTCCTCCGTTGGCGAGTCCGATAGACTCATGCGGAGGACGATTGTTTTGGGAGTGTCTAGAGAAGCCCGACCTGACCTTGCCCTCCGTTGGTTGAGCTTCCCTTGGGCTCATGCGGAGGACGATTGATTCTTGAATTCCTGTCAGTCGGCTTAGGTTACTTGCAACATTGCCCTCCGTTGGTGAGCCTGTCTCGAAGGCTCTTGCGGAGGACGAAATCTCTACTAGACAATTACGGACTGTACCAGGCTTGGTATACGGTCTGTTGGCAAGGGAAGTGGGCTGTGCTGCCCTGACCTAGGATCACCTTGACTTTGTTGAGATTGGTGTCACTACAACGCATGCTTTTACATCGCATGCCTTTACAACGCGGTTTTTACCACGCAGTCCATTACAACGCATAATGCTTTTAGGCGCTGGATAGTGAATTATTTAATTTACTATTCCAACTCCAGTCCCCGTGGATAGCAGGGAAGGTGTTGGATAGTAAATTACATATATTCCCTATCCTAGAGCGCCCCCCAGCGCAATGCGTTGTAATGAAATGCGTTGTAATGGTTGCGATGTAATGGTAGTGCGTTGTAAAAAATGCGTTGTAAGTGATGTTCCCCCTTTGTTGTGCTATTATATATACAAACTCGTGGATACCAATGATCAGGTACATATTCAAGTGCCTACCTCTCCACACAGATCGCTGACGCTTCTTTGGAGTTAAGGTACTGTGTCTTCATGACTATATTATATTACTGGGTGAATTAACCCTTACAGGATTACTTTGACATTACGTTATCAGCTTCTTTTACGCTGTTCCTCCATGATGTCCCTTTCGCAGTTAGAACTTTAACTCAGGAGGGTATGTACACTATCCATCCTTGTTCTATGCATTCCTGTAGACTTAGTTTTAGGACTGTGTTGAATGGTTGTTGTACGTTGTGTTTTACAGGTGGGAATAGCGTTGTTTTCAGCAGTATATAGTCCCGGATGTTGGCAAGAGAAGTATCTTCCACATTTCAGAGCCTTTCATATTATTTACAGGTAGATACTTGGAAGGGGCTAATAGCTGGGGCATGTCACATTGTGTTTTGCTGGTAGGGACTAAGAGAATGATCTGACTCACGTTCTTTATGTTTGTCGTTTCAGGTCTCCTTCCCCGCAGTTTCCTCCCCTCCCCGCGGGCTTTATTGGCCTCGCCTGATCCTTCCTTAACCTTTGGCTATAACGGCATTCAGGGTTTGGATAGATCAGGAGGTGGCCCTTATTTTGCATCAAGCTGATTCCGAGGACTTGGAGGATAACATTTACTATATTTTGACACACGACAGCGCAGCAAGCCTTCCAGTTGCACCGCTGTGCATCAAAATAATAGTACAGGAATATGCTGTATCTACATGATACAACACTTTCCTGTCCTTCCCAGCGCACAAACAGCAGCCTTGCGCCAATACAGACACCCTTGTGTCATGTTGCAAGGGTGCCTGCATTGCAGGGATGATTGTTTTTGTAAAGGTATGGACACCTTCTTGCACAAAAACAATAATTGATGCCATTTTCCTCTTTCTATGCATGCTGTAGAATGCAGCATGAATAGAAATAGGGAAAAACGAGGAGAAATAAAAGTACTTCTGCTTGTTGCACCACACCTACGCCTCCCCTGGGGACGTGCAGGATTCTCATGTATTCCCAGCTTTTGAAAACATTGTAAATCTGGGAATGTGTCAGGTTCCATGGATGTTGTGTGGGAACTCCCACAGCAACACCCATGGAATGCTGCTTTCACACAGAGTAATGCGTGAAAGGGGCCCATATTTACAAGGCCATAAAAAGTCATGGAGGGTGAATTTATGTGGCCTTGTAAATATGGGCAAGCCCATTGCGTTGCCGATGCATCAAAAGAGGTGATGGACCGGCGGCACAATGGGCTTGGAAATAAGGCCCTCAGTTCGCACTTGCTTCACCAGGTTGCCCTTTTTACTTACCAAAAGTACACTTACAGCTCGTCATGAGCATCGAAGGGGTTAAAGAGGCCCATCTGCTCCACCGTTAGCGACACGGCAGGGTGCTTTCCGTAAATGTGGAACATTAGAAGGGACCACCCTCTGCTTTGCAGAAGCACGACACCTTCGCAAAGGCCCAATTTCCCAAGAGTGGGACACACTTCCGACACAGTTCTTACATCTCATGTCTCCAGATGATTTTTCCCTATGAACTCAACTGCACCGTGGACCTGGCTTGGAAACCACCAATGGTCATCCTCCCCACTGTCCATTCTTAAACCATGCCCACACCTGGGCCCTCCCCTCCTTGACCGCTAACACAATGGAGGTACATTGTGAGCCCGCCTCACTGCTCTTCCTACCCAGCTATACTTATACTAAGTGTATCAATAACCATTCTTCCCACTGCCTTCCACCATACCCAATATTTGCCCACCTCCATGCCCCCCCAACTCCTAGTTGTGGACTTTACCTCCTAAAGATGCATTAGTTTTCTCGTTGTATACTTTGACTTGTAACGCATTGTAGTATGACGTGTATACGCTATGTTTTCATTTCTAGGCACAGGCATGGAACAGCCATGTAAAAGATGTCAAGTTTCTGAAGGTGTTTCACGATCTATGCTAATTCATGCGATTCCCTCTTCTGGGATTCTTTTTGCAATACTGTGTTTATGTTTACCAATAAACTCTAATTTAAAAAAATGAAATCACCACCATCTATTTGTATCGTGCTCCAAACCCGTAGACCACGAAGACTGAAAAATGAGAGTGGTTTACCTATAGTTAGCTCTCTATTGAATTCATAAATGGTACACTATACCTTGTATTGTGGATAGAGTATGGAAGGTAGAACCAGAAGTTGAAAGCAAGCATCAAGTGAAAATGATTGACGTCCTGATCAAGTTGTTGACATTCAGGTATCAACCAACAGATTCTTGCGACAGGATCATAACACTCTAGGGCAGAATATACAATATAATTTAGGGCAGAATATACAATATAAATCATACTCCCAAAGTTTTCCATCGGTGGCATTTTGTACCAAAGTAAGGGACATAAACTTTATCCTGCCTGGCAATGTAAGGCAGTGGAATCACATAAGTGAAAAGGTATCCTATCCCCCTTAGCAATGGGATATTGATACTGATATAAAATAGGAATTCTCTGACACCTAAAGGGAGTAAAGGAGTTTCTTGGCATAACCTATCATCACAATGATTTGGTGGTCCAGCTGGGCCCCAAAATCACTCCTGCTAGAGTAGCCTTGTGATTTTCTTCAATAAATGGCTAATTATATGCAGTACTTTAATTTAATATTAACTCTCTTGTAATGACTTGTTATTGATAGCCACATCCAAAATTACTCTCTGTCGAGAGATGGTATGATTGTAAATCATTACCCGCTGATAACTTGCGGAGACTTACATTAGCCTTTTCATGAGCCATAGACACAATTATAATAAAAAAATATGGATTCACCCCGGTGTCTTACGCCGACGACACCCAGCTTCTTTATCCTTTCCATTCCTTCAACTCCAACGTTAGGGACAACTTTGCAGAAGGAATGAGGGCCATCTCCAATTGGATGGCTGCCAACCGCCTCCAATGCAACGTTGGAAAAACGGAGCTAATGCTTTTTGGAAAAGCGTCCTTACTGTGGTCCCCCGACTGGTGGCCCCTTGACTTGGGACCAGTACCCACCCCTAAACTTACAGTAAAAAATCTGGGGGTGAAGCTGGATCGGGACCTTACCATGAAGGAACATGTGAATGCAGTCGCTGGGGCATGCTTTCACACCATCGGTCTGTTAAGAAGAGTCTTCCCCTACCTTTCTGACAGCTATAGAAAGACCCTAGTGCAGACTATGGTGATCAGCAAAATTGACTACTGCAACGGACTCCTTATTCAAGCTAATGAGAGTGCTATTAATCGCCTCCAAGTAGTCCAAAACACAGCAGCAAGATTGGTCCTGAATGCCCCCCCCAGAACCCCTTCCAAACCCCTGCTGCGTGAACTGCATTGGCTGCCAATAAGACAACGGACCAAGTTCAAGATCTGTTGCATTGTCCACAAGTGCCTGTTCGGGAAAGGCCCTGACTACCTGTCCCAAAAGTTACCTTTCTATAAACCTGACAGAGCCTTACGGTCAAGCAACCAATCGCTACTTAAAACCCCTCTTGTCAAAAAAACCAGACAAGGGGGCAGAGCATTCTCTGTGGGAGGGCCCAAGCTCTGGAATAATCTTCCAACTGACCTCAGACAAACCCATAATCACTCCTCTTTCAGGAAGAAACTAAAAACCGTCCTATTCCAGGAAGAATAAATGTTTCCAAACATCAGCTTACATCCTCATTCTCTGTTCTATGGCAGCTACTCCATCCTGCGAGCAAAGCGCGGAGATACCTCGTAAGGGGTCGATTCTTGCGCTATACAAGAGCAAAAAAAAAAAAAAATTAGCATCAGCTCAGTCGTGTATATATTGAGCTTAATCAACTGAAACCCATAAATGATTGGATGATATAAACATGGAGTAAATTATGGTTGACCTCGTAACGGCTGGGGAACTAAGAAAGTTAAAAGATAACATGTTGGTGGTAGCATAAATATGGAAATAAAGAGGTCTAATAATTTCTGATGAAACGGTTGAACAGATGGTGGGGAAAATATAAGAATACGCCACAGTCTTTTACAATATAGGTTTTCCAGAACATTCTTCTGAGAAACCTTTGTCTAAAAATGCACAGAATCATTCCACAGTGGAATCTATCAACCCCAATTCCTCTTTTAGTCTTAAAAGCAGAAAGGGTTGATCAGCAGTGCAAAATGCCTCTGACTGGTCTGGCACCAACAAGGATAAGGAAATAAAAACATATTTTAATTTAGGTCAATAGTTTCTGATTTTTTTTATAGCTACTATTGTACCTCATAATGCTGCTAAATTAAAATGCAAACTTTTTTGCTTTATTCAGGATGTGTCAGACATTTTGATTCTGAATAATACAACTGAAGTTTGGTTTTGTGTATGACTAAACAGTCTGCATATTTTCTCAGTTGTAAATCACAGCTCAGACTTTTTCACCCTTGGTTAGACTGACAAGGGAGAGCATACTGTTTTCATAGCTGCATGTTCTCATACAATATGATTGTATTTCAGAGTGGATTTGTGGATTGAATCTATGACTGAGCTTAGTTTATTAATTCAAAGGTCTGAACTATGCACAGTGGTTTAGCTGGGGGGAGGAGGGGGACGGCCTACCAAAATCCCACCGACCCTGAGACAAAAGTCGTCCGTCAGCCATATCCCCCGGACAAGACATCTTCCCCTGCCATCACCCCGCTCTTTCCTGCACTGGGCAGCAAACTTAGGGGCCACCCCGGGTGGCTGTAGCTCTAGCTACGCTACTGACTATCCAATGTAAAATACAATACAATACTGGAAAGGTATCTGCATTTTTTTAATGCAGAATTTCGTCTAAAACTGGCAATTAAGTCAGAAGAATTTCCCAAACAGATGTAAAGTGCATCATCATCACCATTGTCCATTTCTAGAAGGTGTTTGATTCACTCAACTGGGGTTACTAGTTTCATGTCCTAACACAGATTGGATTAGGTAAACGCCTTCCAGCCTATATATGACCCCTGTATATGAGGACTCTCTCTCGGGTCAGGTTGGGCATTACATCTACTCAACGTACTCTGTAGAACACGGCACGTGGCAGGGATGTCCTCTCTCCCCTTATCTGTTCATGATGGCTATGGAACCATTTACCATCTGGCTACTGAGGGATAGTCAACATTGGGGTATCCCCTTTGCTGACCGAACACAAGCAGTGTCACTATACGCTGATGATCTCCTATTGTACCTCTGTGACGCCTGTGCAGATCTCACCTGATTTTTGACAAGCTCCGGCCATTTACGGTACACATGGGCCTTGGGGTCAGCTGGGACAAATCCTCTGTTTTCTCGATGCGCCCGCACTTGACTCCACAGGAGATCTGCTTGAGTGGGACCCCACTTGCCTGGCAGATTTCTAGAGTCTGATACTTAGAAATTCACCTACATCACTTTCTGGTTGACCTCCTCGATGGCAACCTGAGGCCTGCACTAATAGCATTGAAGTCATTGGTACAATTTTGGAAATGGTTACCACTAGCTACTACCAGAAAGATTGCTTTATCAAAGATGGGGATCTTACCTCATCTTCTAAATTACTTTTCCAAACTGCCTGTGATACCTCCTGCAGCTTCTTCCATTGACTCTATTTATTGTTAATAGAACCTTCATTGGAAAGCTACTTCCTGGCAGCACATTTGCAATGAATTACCATATTGTTGGCAAATCGCAATTTGGAGCAAACATACAATGACTCACGGGTCTTAACAGCTGCCACTAGTCATAGATTCCTGCTCCCAAGGCTCTTGCCAGACTCCCACTGCTCCTTATAAGTTCAGGTTGCCCGCAAATGTATCATCAGAATAACATTTCTTATGCGATACGTCACCCCATATGTTCCTGGATTCCCCTTGCTGGGCCGCCCAGGTTACCAAGGAACATACTCTGCCTCAGAACCATGTTGGGGGCATGATCGGTCCCTGACCACTGCGGGTGACCTTTTCTCAGACTGCCACCTTCTTTCACTCACTCAACTTCAAGCTGATTATGACCTCCCACCAGGACAATTCTTAACTTGCCATAAACCACACACTGGACAAGGCACCTCCTACACATACTTCTCACCATGATAGAGGGTGGCCACTTGATCACATGGTTGTACACAGCACTTCATGACAATACAGGGATCTCCCTAGAGGCCTTGTACACTAGGGGGCCAATTTTAATCTCGCTCAGAAGGACCCCAAATGTGTTCCGGCCGTAAAAAGTACAAGCCATACTCGTGTTCTCCGCCTGACTCGTAGAGCTGTACGAGCGAGCAAGTATGATGAGAGAAACGCAAAATCGCAGACCAAATCGTTTCCGGGTCCGAACCGCTCCGTACGCCTCGCCCGTAAGCAAAATGTGCTGTGCAATGGAGGCGAATTCCGACCGAGCCTGTACGATGCACAAGTCGGACTTCCGGATTGAGACGAAGTTTCCGTCTCTCAAAACGGTCGAGAAGCTGCCTTTGGGGTCCGCTGCGGACCCCCTGTCACCCGCAGTCTTACGACGCGGACACAGGGGGAGACCCAGGGGTCTCCCCAAAACAGGCATGTACAGTGCAGATGGCACTGACGTGTACCCACTGTAGGGGGCGCCCTTGTACGAGACGTACCCATTCAGTCAATGGGAGCCCATGTACGCATCGTACGACCGGCTCCCATTGATTTCTATGGGAGTCCGACCGAACCGAGTACGGCAGCATGCGGCCGCATCGTACTTGCTCGGTCGGACTGCAGGAGTCCAGCTCGGTTGAAAAACACTCCGGATCCAGCTCAGTCAGAGAGCTTTCCGACCCAGAGGGAATCGGCCCCTAAGTGGTAGAAAGACACGGGGAGGGCATTGAATGACACTGAATGGGACCAGGACCTTGCTTATCCTCAAACTGTCTTGAGAAATTCTAGATTCAAAAATATACAATTCAATAACCTTCACATGCATATTTGACCAACTCACAACTCAACAACTATTTTCCCACGGTGGTCTTGCAATGTCCTCGCTGTCAGTCAGGGACATGAACTTTCATCTTATGCTATGGTCTTGTTGTGCCCTCATTCCTTATTGAAGGGACACACAAACTGCACTCTGTGAAGTCACCGAACTCAAAGAATAGCTATGTGGGAGCTCTGCGCTCTCTGCATTATTAAGCTCAAGAAGAAACACTGATGGCCTAATTTACTATATTTTGACACACGACAGCGCAGCAAGCCTTCCAGTTGCACTGCTGTGCATCAAAATAAAAGGGCAGGAATCCGCTGTATCTACATGATACAGCACATTCCTGTCCTTCTCCCCAGCGCACAAACAGCAGCCTTGCACCAATACAGACACTCTTGTGTCATGTTGCAAGGGTGCCTGTATTGGGATGATTGTTTTTGTGCAGGAATGGACACCTTCCTGCACAAAAACAATAACTGATGGCATTTCCTCTTCCTATGCATCCTGTAGAATGCAGCACGCATAGAAAGAGGAAAAAACAAAGAGAAATAAAAGTACTTCTGCTTGTTGCATCACACCTACGCCTCCCCTGGGGAGGTGCAGGATTCTCACGTATTCCCAGCTTTACAAAACATTGTAAATCTGGAAATGTGTCAGGTTCCATGGATGTTGTGTGGGAACACTCACAGCAACACCCATGGAATGATGCTTTTCAACAGAGTAATGCGTGAAAGGGGCCCGTATTTACAAGGCCATAAAAAGTAATGGAGGGTAAATTTACGTGGCCTTGTAAATATGGGCAAGCCCATTGCGCTGCCGGTGCATCAAAAAAAGTGATGGATCGGCTGGCCTTTTTACTTGCCAAAAGGACACTTACAGTACATTGAAGAGGACCATCTGCTCCACCGTTTACGGCATGGCAGGGTGCTATCCATAAATGGGGAACAGCAAAAGGGACCATCCTCTGCTATGTAGAAGCACGACACCTTTGCAAAAGCCCAATTTCCCAAGAGAGGGACACACTTCTGACACAGTTCTTACATCTCATGTCCCCAGATGATTTTTCTCTGTGAACTCGACTGTACCGTGGACCTGGCATTGGAACCGCCAATGGTCATCCTCCCCACTATCCATTCTTAAAACCATGCCTACACCTGGGCCCTCCCCTCCTTGACCGCTCACACAATGGAGGCACATTGTGAGCCCACCTCACTGCTCTGCCTACCCAGCTATACTTATACCAAGTGCATTAATAACCATTTTTTCCACCATACCCAATATTTGCCCGCCTCCATGCGCCCCAACTGCTAGTTGTGGAGTTTACCGCCTAAAGATGCATTACTTTTTCTCATTGTATACTTTGACTTGTAACGCATTGTAGTATGACGTGTATACGGTATGTTTTAATTTCTAGGCACAGGCATGGAACAGCCATGTAAAAGATGTCAAGTTTCTGAAAGTGTTTCAAACTCTATGCTAATTCGCTAATTCATGCTATTCCCTCTTCTGGGATTCTTCTTGCAATACTGTGTTTATGTTTACTATTAAACTCTAATAAAAAAAAAAAATCGCCACTATCCATTTGTTTTGGGCTTGTAAATGAGGCCCTCAGTTCACACTTGCTTCACCGGGCTGGCCTTTTCACTTGCCAAAAGGACACTTACAGTGCATTGGAGAGCCCCAACTGCTCCACTGTTAGCGGCATGGCAGTGTGCTGTCCATAAATGGGGAACAGCAGAAGGGACTATGCTCCACTTTGAAGAAGCACAACACCTTCGCAAAAGCCCAATTTTCCAAAAGTAGGACACAGTTCTTACATCTCATGTCCCCAGATGCTTTTCCCCTGTGAACTCGACTGCACTGTGGACCTGGCTTGAAAACCACCAATGGTCATCCTCCCAAGTGTCCATTCTTAAACCATGTCCACTCCTGCGCCCTCACCTCCCTGACCACTCACACAATGGAGGCACATCGTGAGCCCCCCTAACTGCTCTGCCTACTCAGCTATGCTTATACTAAGTGTATCAATACCCATTTTTCTCACCCCCTTCCAACATAGCCCGTTTTTGCCTGCCTCCATGCCCCCCAACTCCTAGCTGTGGAGTTTACCCCCTGTAGATACATTCGTTTTTGTCGTTGTATACTTTGACTTGTAGCGCACTGTAGTATGATGTGTATACCCTATATTTTAACTTCTAGGCACAGACATGGAACAATGATGTTACGATTCTGATGGTCTTTCATGCTCAATGCTAATTCGCTAATTCCTGCGATTCCCTCTTCTGTGATTCTTCTGGCAATACCTTGTTTATTTTAACCAATAAACTCTAATACAAAAAATGTTTAAATCACCATCGTCCATTTATACAGTGCTCAAACCCCGTAGACTAATGTGCTCAAAACCCGTAGACTACGAACACTGAAAAATTAGAGTGAATGACTTATAGATACCACTGGATTGAATTCCTAAATGGCACAAAGTCCATTGTATTGTGAATAGACTATAGAAGGTAGAACCAGAAGTGGCAAGCAAGCATCAAATGTAAATGTCTAACCTCCTGATCAAGTTCTTGACATTCGGGTATCAACCAACAGATTCCTGTGACTGTATCATAGCTCTCTAGGGCAGAATATACAATATAAATCATAGTCCCAAGGTTTCCATCAGTGGCATTTTATACCAAAGTAAGGGACATAAACCTTATCCTGCCTGACACTGGAAGGTGGTGGAATCACATAAGTGAAAATGTAGAATGTCACTCTTCGCAATGTGCAATTGATACTGATATAAAAAATTGGATGTTTCAGACACCTAAAGGCAGTGAAGGAGTTTCTTTGCATAACCAATCATCACAATGATTTAGTGGTCCAGCTGGGCCCCAGAATCACTCCTTCTAGAGTGACCTTTTGATTTTCCTTAAGTAAATGGCTAATTATATGTAGTACTTTGATTTAATATTAACTCCCTTTTAATGACTTGTTATCAATAGCCATTTCCAAAATGACTCTCTGGGTATTAGCTTCATCTGTGGAGAGATGGTATGATTGCAAATCATTACCTGCTGATAACTTGAGGAGGTTTTTGTTAGCCTTTTCATCAGCCGCTGCTAGGACACAATCAGCATCAGCTCAGTTGTGTATACATTGAGCTTAACCAACTGGAACCCATAAATGATTGGATGATAAAAACATGGAGTAAATTTTGGTTGACATTATAATGGTTGGGGAACTAAGACAGCTAAAAGATAACATGTCGGTGGTAGCATAAATATGGAAATAAAGAGGTCTAATACTTCCAGATGAAATAGCTGAATAGATGGTGGGGAAAAGATGAGATTACTCCAAAGTATCTTACCTAATAGATTTTCCAGAACATTCTTCCGAGAAACGTTTGTCCAAAAATGCACAGAATCATTCCACAGTGCAATTTGACAACCTCTGTGCGGTCAGGCACCAACAGCATAGGAAGTGTAAGCTAATTAGTACTGTCTCAGTGCATTTGTTAGGCCTAGGGCCCGAGTGTCATAAGCAAAGGATGCTGTTTGAGTCATGGAACTCCGATAGCTAAGAAGCATCCATCTTTTAGATCAACTTTCCTATGAAAGGCATATTAGAAATTGGCAGATAGTTTCCACAACTTGAGTTTCCAAGCATACCTTTTTCAAAAGAGGCGTCACCCAAGATCATTTTTGTGACCTGAGAATATATTTTTTTTTAAATGACAAATGAATAAATGGCAAAAGCTCATTGAGACATTCTCCATTGAGGTTTGATGAACCAGGATATTCTAAAACATTGGTCTAATTAATTGTAAACATGAGCAAACTAAACTCGGAGAGGGAAACATCCTGACTACATGTAAATCAGAATTATGTTTTCTCAATTCAGACTCTTGGATTCATGGGAGCAACAGGTGCATTACAAAACTGACCTACAGAGCTATTTCTACCACCAGGATTACAATTCAAAATGTGTTCCAGACTGTTGCCTTTTTCACTAGAGATCACAGCTCGTTACACACTCTAGATGAGTCTTTTCAAAATATATCCAAGAAGTAAATATTATTAAAAATGTTGATACCATAGGAAGACTCAATTAAAACGTTTTTTTATAATTGGCATAACCTATACCTGATACTTAACTTTAACCCACTAAGTGCTGGTCTAAATTACCAGAGTGTCCCTGATTTTTTACTTTCGTGAGGAGGGAGTAATATTGTTCCACTAACCTAGTAGGATCACCAAATAAAAGCAATACAGATAATTCTTGCCCAATTAAATGAGTTGTATTTTACAGGCTAAGATACGTAGGGCCCGATGTAGGTGGCCAATACCGGTCGGAAACGGCCGAATTCGGCCGTTTCCGACCGGTATCTGGCATTTTGAGATGTAGGGGACCTTTTTTTCTCCGATTCGGTATTTTACTGATTCGGTAAAATTACCGAATCGGAAAAATACCGAATCGGTAAGTTTACCGATTTTAAAAAATCGGGATGTAGGTGGGACTACTTTCAGTCCCACAGGCCCTTCAGATTCGGTATTTTAACACCCAATCCAATTGGGTGTTAAAATACCGAATCCAGGTGTGCATGCACATGTGTGCATGCACACTATGCCATGTGACAGACAGACATGCCCTTAGGGCATGTCTGTGTGCCACATGGCACACAAGCCAGTATTGAGGGTGCTAGAGGGTGTCAAAGTGACACCCCCTGCACACTTGCAGAAATCGGTAATTACCGAATCGGTAAATACCGATTCGGTAATGCACATTGATTCCTATGGGCTTCAAGGCCCATAGGAATCAATGGGGGATACCGATTCGGTATTTACAGACTCGGTAAATACCGAATCTTACAGATTCGGTATTTACCGATTCTGAAATACCCACATCTCCCCCCCTCCAATTTACCACTTCTTAAATACCGAATCGGTATGATTCGGTATTTAAGAAGTGGTAAATTGGAGTTTACCTACATCGGGCCCTTAGAGCCTTTCGAAAGTGAGATGCCTGTTTTGGCAACTGGGACAAGGTATTCATCAGTTCAAAGTTAATAGTGACAAATACCGTCCCATCAACTGTTAATATTCTAATATTATGACTCAGAAACCAATGTAAAATGTGTCCCTTCTGAGCCGTCAGTGTTAATGACAGTTGTAACCAGTCTACTTGCTAATTACAACATCTTCAATCTATTCCTTAAACCACATAGTAAAGTCACTTATTACAATTCTTTTGCTAACCTAATACAAAGAATCATAAATGGAAGCAATAGGTCAAGAAGCTGGGACCACTGTGGAGGCAGTAAGATACAACAAGGATCACATTACTTGTGGCAGGTGGAAGAATTTTGACAGTTACATTTTCAAAACACACAAAGACTGACATGGAATACATTTTTACAGAAATCTTAGATCTATGGAAAGAAGGAATCTTTCTACCATCACACCCCATCCTTCCATTCTGAGAAATGAGGTGTGCAGGACAAATGAAATACTAGGTTCTAAGTTGCAGCCAAGACAATTCCCAGTTACTAAGCCCAGTTTGTTATTTTGCATGATGTCTCAAAACTTGATACAATAAGCAAATAAATAATGTGTTTTAAAAGAGGCTCATTCTAGTAAATTAAGCACTACGTAAAAGGATGGTGAAATTACATCAGTAGTATAAGTGAATACCTTCCATCAGACTCCTACAGGGAAGTGGGTTGCATATTGTGACATGCACATGCCCCTTTACCTTGTCCAGAAGGTACTGCCCCCTCAGAAATAACATTGCCCATGCCCTCTGACCCAAAAGTGACATCACCCACAGACCCTGACCTGAAAGTGATGTAATCTAAGGACTGTAACCGAAAAGAGACATTACTCACAGATTCAGACCCAAAGTGGCATTATCAATGGATCCTAACCCAGATGCAACCACACCCTTGGCTGCAAGTGGCCCCAGTCACTTAAGTGCCATCAACCAAGGACCTGACCCAGATGTGGCAACATCCATAGACTCTGGCCCAGAAGGCCTCATCTATGAACCTACCCAAGACCTTCAAAGGAAGTGATGTAGATGGTCTCCACATCTGGGTGAAAGGGATCCCACCACACTCACCGTTCAACCCTTCTGTAGTAAGTCAATAAACCCAGAGAGTCTCTTGTAAAGTTGAAGAGTCGTTTAATGGAGCATCCACCTTCTATGTAACTGAGAAAGAACTGCACTTCAGAATGTGGAACAAAAGCCAACATTCAAAGGAATACAAATAAAGCACAAGATGCAAGAAGATGCACCCATAGTAACAGAACATCACATTTTGAGAACCAGGAACATAAATGACCTCAAAATTATACTCATACAATTTAGCCAAAATGCAAACTAACCTGGACGATGCTTTCCCACCACCATGGTTAGAAAGAAGAGAAATTGAAGGTTTGTGGTCTGTTTTAAGTTTAAATGGCTTGCCCCACAAAAAGGTTTTAAAATGTTCGACTGTCCAAGAGCAACCCAAAGCTTCTCTTTCAATTGTAGAGTATTTTGGTTCACCAGTAGACAAAGGTCTTGAAGCAAAAACAATGGTAACTTCATTATTTGCTTTGATTTGACTGAGCACAGGGCCTGGACCTACAGCACTGGCATCAACTGTAAGAACATTGGTGGCAGATGTTGAAAAAGGAGACAAAGGATTGCAACCAACGATAGCAGATTTTATGGCAATAACAGCTTGTGAATAATCATTTGTCCAGGCAAATTTAGTACTTTTTTTAAGCAGCAATCTCAATGGGAGAACTATAGCAGAGAACTTGGGAACAAATCTTGGTTAATATTCACATAATCCTAAGAAGGATTTAAGTTGATCCTTATCTTGAGGATTATTCATATTTGTTAGATCTGGGGGTCTCTAATTGGCAGAGGTAAGTACCTTAGACCAAGTAGGGACCCTTGCTTCTAGTAAGGGCGAAGGAAATACACACAGTAGATAACCCCTGCTCCCTCTAGGTAGCTTGGCTCGAGTAGGCAGGCTTATCCCCAAGGCAATGTGTATAATAAATGCACTTAACACAAACAATGATCCCCAATCCACCAATAACTGAGACCACACAGGTAAGTATATTTATAAAAATATAACTTTATCTATTTGCAGCAATTAAAAATCAACAATACACAATGGTTGCTTCTTGATGAAATGGTGCACTTAATCTTGATGGTTACTCGTAATTAGGAAGTTCTTATATATAAGAATAGTCTCTAGTCTTTGTAATCAGCGTGAAAACTAAGGCTACTGCCTTATCTCAACTCAGCTCTTCGTGTCACTTTTAATTCGGCACTGAAAACAATGCAACGAAGTAATGGGCCCCAAATCAGCTCTTCGCTGACTCTAGCGGGTTAATACCCCGCTCCCTTCACTGTTGCGCTCACCCTCGAAGCCCCGCTATCGGCATGGCCTTTGTGGCAGCCCCGGCCGGTCCCGACTGCTCTCCCGCCCGCCTTCGACAATCCAACGAGCGGCGGGGATATGGAGCAGTACTCTCTTGCAGGGACAACAGGCCAGGGGCTGTACACTTACACGCGGCTCCCTCGGTGAGGTCGGGTCCCGGCGAGGACTCGGCGATGGATTCCCTGCTGATTGTGGCCCTCGGTAGTGATGACGCCGTGGGCCAATCAGGTCGTGGCGTTCTCGGCAGGCCTCATCATTCACCCGGGAGTCAGCCAGTGGCAGTGCGGCTCCCGGGGCAGGCCCTCGATGATGCTCACGCCGGCCGCCAATCACAACACGGCCTCAGCGGTGACGCTACGGCACACGGGCCAATCCCGTCGCGGCGTTAGTGAGGGGGCTCAGCTCTCTCCTCCAATCAGGGAGCAGCGAGCTCAATCTCGGCTTCGTTGGCTTCGTTGCCGCAAGGTACGGCAGACTGCGGGGGGTGCTCCCAGGCACTGGACAAGGTCGGAACTTAGCGGCAGTAGGTTTCTGGGGCCGGAGGTCGAAATAGACCGCCCTCACGACCGTAGACCTTCTTTGGGCAAAACTCACGGGGGCAATCTTCCTTCAGTTCTCCAGCAGTCCTTCTTCCAGCAGAGGTTCCTCTTGATTGTAGAATCTGATTTTCTGTTGTCAGGGGTCCTTCTCTTATACCCCCAAAAAGTATTTGAAGTCTTTGTGCAAGTGGGCCCTGAGCTCGGTCTAAACCAGTTCTGGGTGTTGCTGGAGCCCTTGGGCTTCCTGGCTGTCTTCTTTCTTTCAGTATCAGGGACAGAGGTGACAGTCACCCAGCGGGAGGTGGATCCAGCATTGTGGTAAGGCAGGCACAGTCCTAGTCACTCCCAGGTGCTATCTCCTCCCACTTCCTTGGCAGCAGATGCAGCCTTTCATCCACGGGCTGACTCAGACAACCTCCTGGGGGCTCTGCAGCCCCTGTCACCCTCAAACCAGACAGTCAATCCACAAGCAGTCCCAGGCACACAGAAAGGTTAGACAAGAGAACAGCCACTTTCTAAAAGTACTATTCTCAAACACAGAATTTAAGAACAACCTTTCCTAAAAGATGTGTTATTAAATTCTGAGTTCAGGGATATCAATCACTTATGTCCCATCGTGTTCCTATGGGAAGATAGGCTGGTATCCATTGGGACCAGCCTCCCCCATGTTAATCTATGGAGCAAGATAACCTTGCAGCAGTGAGCACACAAAATGGCTGCTGCTCACTACCAGAGCATATTACCTGCACTAGTACATGCTCTACCTTACCCATACACTGCACCCTGCCCAGGGGGGTACCTTGAGTTTTCCACAGGGGTGACTGATGTGCACAGACAGGGAAGGGTTAGGCCCAGCCAGTGGGGACACTGGCCAGGCGGACATGGCAGTCCACTGACTGCACACAGGCACTGCGCTGGCAGGCCTGAGACACCATTTTAGGGCTACTTATGTGGGTGGCGCAATCTGTGCTGCAGGCCCAGTAGCAGCATCTGTCATCACCAGCCCTGGCACACACAGTGCACTTTACTAGGGACTTCATGGTGATACAAATATGCCAATCAGGTATACCCAATCAATATGACAATTTACATAGGGAGCACTTACACTCTGGCACTGATCAGCAGTGGCAGAAAGTCCAAAGCATCTAAACCAGCAAAAACAAAATCCAGCTAAGCATCAAAAATACAGGAGGCAGAGGCAAAAAGATGGGGGAAAACCACGCCAAGGGTGTCAGGTCTAACAATATTCTTAATAGACAAAAGAAGATCCTTTTTTGGAAAAAAATTAAATTTTCATTAATTCGATGACCTAAATATTCAACATCAGATGAAAAGCACTTACACATGTCAAGGCGAATAGTCATGCCTCTATCATCCAAAACAGATAGAACTTTATCAACGGTTGCACAATGTTTCTTGACAGTGACAGAAAATATCAAGATATCGTCCTGAAATGCAACAACTCCATCAGTATCTCCAAATAAGCAATTCATTAATCTTTGAAACATTGACGCAGCTGATGAGAGACCAAAAGTCATTCTAATATATCAAAAGGTTCTTTCAGGTGTGATGAAAGTAGTAATGTCTCTAGAATCCTCTGTTAGCTTTATTTGATGGTACGCTGACTTAGGATCAAAGGTGGTAAAAAAACTTTGCACCATCTTATTTAGCCAACAGATCTTGAACCCTAGGTAAAGGATGACATTCCATAACGATTTGTTTGTTTACAGATCTCAAATCAGTGCACATTCTAAGTTCTCCATCCCGTTTTTTAACTAAAACAATGGGAGAAATCCATTCTGACGCATTGTAGGTTCTATTACCCGATCAGCACACCATTTTTTAATCATGTCAGCCAATTTATTCCTCACCGACAAAGGAACATTCCTTACTTTATGTCTGGAAGGAATAGCATTCGTTTTTAACACAATTTTATGAGAAAAGCCCTTAACTTATCCTATTTCTTTTCTAAAAACATTTTTACGTTTGTCAAGAATAACTCGAAGCATTTCTTCATTGTTCTGAAAATCATTATGTACAATTGGAAGATTTTCAACCTTACATACTTGTATTTTAGCATTGGGATGCAAAGTAATATTGACTTTTCCTTGGTGCAATCCATCAACAGCAACATAAACTTTTCCAACTAATGTTTTATGTTTGAAAGAAATATCCTAACATTTCAATTTCTTTACCACCTAAACCATAAACACGAATGTCATTAGGTTCAAGAATTTTATCTTTCCAAGACTTATTGAATAAAGAATCTGAAATGATGGTATAGGGGTAACCAGAGTCCGCCATGACTTTTACTTCTTTACCATCAAGAGTAATGATACACATGGGAGGAACATAAGGTTTATAATCAATATTATTGTTTACATTGTAAGTAACTTGACCTAACTTGTAACTTTGGAAACCACCTTCTGTTATAGAGATAATAGAATTTTCAAATGTTGGTTCAATTTTTACTTCGTCTACAACATCCTCATCAGCCAAACTGGCAACTCACCTGTTAGATTGGCAAAATGAACCAAAGTGACCTACTTTTTTAAATTTGTAGCACTCCTTCCCTCTGGCTGGGCAATGTCTAAATTGAAAACAATGAGATTTAGAACCACAACGAGTGCAAAACAATTTGCCAGTGTTGGAAAACTGCCTAAGAGGAGGAAATGATGTACTAGTCTTGTTAAGTTTACCTTTAAAGTTAGCAGATTTGGCATTGGACTCCTTCATACTAATGGCAGCTACACCTGTAGAAATATTGTCAACATTGATAGTATTGAAGGAAGTTATAGAGCGTTCAACACTCTTGGCAATTTCGAAAGCTTCCTGTAAGGATGGTTTGCGTTGCCTTAAAAGATGCCCTTGAATTTTTTTTTTAGAGCAATAAATAATTAATTGGTTTCTAATATATTTATCTACTTGAGCCCCAAAATCACACTCAGCCGCTAATACTCTTAAACATTCAATGTAGGCATCAACAGATTCATTAATCAATTGGTATCTAGTATGACAAATTATACCTCTCCATTACAATATGAGGTTGTTCAATAAATCTCTTTTTAAGTCTATCTATCGCTTCAGTAAAACAAGCATAATCACCACTCTCCATTCCTGCTGGAAATGGAGAGGGAGGAAAATGTTCAAAAACATCCTCTGCATGACTTCCCAATGTTTTTAAAAGTAACACTTTTTTTCTCTTGCCATTAAAACTTTCACCATTAACAGCAAGCAAATAATTATTGAATTGTCTATACCATTTTTTCCATTTCATGCTAGATTGGTTAGGACCAGAATAAAATGGAATTGGAAAATGTTCATGGTGTTATAAAATCTATAAAACGAACTTTAAATATACATTTAAAATGTAAAAACAGTATAAAATAGGCATTTAAAAAAATTATGACAATAATGAATAATTCACATGTGACTGGAACACAAAAAGAAAAGAAAATTTAGTATGGTGTGCGTGTCACCAATACATGCAGGGTAGATGGAAACAAACCTGATCCAAAATGGTGGAGATGTGATGATGTAATGCGTCTCGTTAAGTGTTCCGCGTCAGCCAAGGAATCGTCATTGATAAACGTCTCATGGAACCAGAAGATTTGTGGTAAATATAATTTACCTATGCTGAATTTCTATGCGGTAAAGTTCAATAAGAATAACTCAATCAAAAATGAGAGGCAGAGTCCGTGGCATCTGAGTTTATAAGGGTGTTATTCCTTAAAAAGGAATTGGTTCGAACCAGGTATCATGTTCCATCACCACGAAGGTTCAGGAAGGGATAGACAATGCTTTATTAACAGAATACAATATATATAGTAAATGCATTTAATGGTGATGGATAGAAGGCGTAACAGCTGAAAGAAAAGAGATAAGAACACATGTACGTAACAGAAGGCGTGCACGAGGGCGTACACGGAGGTGTGTGCTAGACAACGTCACATGAAAGTGTCACAGAGAGGAATCCTGCAGTGTCAGCAGAAATATATGGCAGAGATGCGCGCGCAGCAGTATGACGTGTGCTTGACGTGGAACTGGAGGGTGAAGGGGACTTGACATTTAGCACCATACGTGGAGACAGAAGTCTGGTGTGTCAGAACAACCTAAACCCAAATCATATCTAATATCTTGTGTTTGAGGAACTGTATTATCTAGAAGGAAAGGTCTCTCGGGCAGAGGCTATTCTATACTGACTGCTAGTGCGTGCATATGTGTCTACGTGTCTACGTGAGATGCGAGGGGCCATGGGCCTACCATGGTAACAGGAGCAATGAATTACTTGCACGGAGACAGAAAGGCCGAGCCCTTTGCTCTGCAGCTGGGGAGATGTTTTCCTAAATCACTAGACAGGAATGTATTTTCGAGGAGCGGAGCAGATAACTTGAAGGGAAAATACAGTCTTGGCAGGCAAGCAGGCCGAGCCGGGCACCGCTAGCCGCGCAGGGAGTAGGGTAAGGGTCATGGATGCAGATCCAGGTTGCAGCTTTCAGAGACAGAAGGCAGAAAGGGCTCGATGGCAGGAATCAGGGCCTAGCTCGCCAGAGCCAGGAAAACGTGAAAGTGCACCATGTAAAGACGGTGGCATGGCATACTTAGGAACTGAATATTCGACCCATTCATGGTGGATCTGAAAGAGGACATGTTAACGTTGGACGCAAATGTATTTGCGTCTTCATAGCGGGTTGTGGAGGGAACATACATGTACATGAAGCACGTACATGGAGCCGTTGGGGTCTACGTTAGGGGACACAATTGACCATAAAAATTCATATTACCTCATTCCCTCCTTGTCCCCTACGGACCCTTCATGATATATCGATCTTCATTAGTCTATCAATTTGTTCATATAACATCATTTGCTCTTCCTTCTTCTGGCGGGATTTTGAACGTGGACTTGAATGGGGAATACATGATGTGGCGCACAAGCCGCAAATCGCTGGCCCACACTGTAAACATAGGCAACAACTGAACACTATGAGAAGGGCTATTCCGAGGAAGGATAGGACTTTCCATCCCCAGGCTGATAGCACGCTCCAGAACCAACCGGACCAAGTCCAGGTGCCTGGATTCTGGTGTATCTGACTTGCAATCTTGTGGAGACGGGTTATGGCTCCATATACTGATGGTGCGTTTTCTGGAATTAAAACACAGCAACTCGATCCGATGACTCTACAAGCTCCGCCCCTATCGGCCAGGATGACGTCAAGGACGAGACGATTTTGGAGGACAACAATCCGCATAGCAGACTGCTCCTCTGTTAAGTTACCTAGGGCAGAAGTAGTTTCATTCACTACTGCTTCGAGGGTTCTGGTTAATTTACGTATCAGTTTACTATTAAAGACAGCACCTAAATAGGGAAAGAAACCTTTATTGAAGTCTGTATACTGCTCCCATGCCATTTCAGTGTAGTCGACAATCGGGAGATCTCTCTTGGGTCTAATGTGTACTAGATGGGAGACCCTATGATAATCAGGAGGGGCTAGGAAAACAGGTGGCAGAAGGAATGCAATGTAACAAGTACCATCCCAATCTAGAGGTAAGCGTATATACGCTGTATGACCACAAATGAAATAAGAATGACGGGAAGCTTTGAATGTAGACTTGCCTTTATCACTGAATTCGATCACAGTAGTACATCTACTATGACCCAGGTGTACTGAACCATTCTTTCTGACACATAATTCACCTTGGACTGGTAATACGGACATAGCGGGCAAGACTGGTTCGGCTTCGGACTGGACATTCAGAATCATGAGGTTGAGTGTAAAATTACCCAATCCATATACTTCGTTTTCTAGATCTGTCCCGGTCCTTTGGGGAAGACCCTCCTTGTCAGGGAAACATACTTTATGCAGAACTGTGTTCAGATTTCCCCACACCCAATCGCCCTGGTAAACTACGGAATCAGAATCCAAAGAATTCATTAGACTAAACCATGCACCACAGGAACCATTGTGTGTGAACGGGTACGGAAAGAGGGGCAGAACTCCCTTGTACTTCTGATAGGGAGGGAGTCGGCCACATATCCAACAATTGGTAGCATTGCTGGTCTGATGGGAATGGTGTAACATACTGATGAATGTATTGTTGCGCAGCGCAAGTCGGTAAGATAACTCGTGCGGGGGCAGTTCACTGAAAGTATGCTCGGCAGTGACATTTGAGGAAGAATGTGCACGTTTGAAAATAGGAAAGTACATGTGTAACAGTATACTTGCAGCAATAATCATAAGACTCAGAAAAAACATAATCAATAATGTCACAATGCAGTGACTACGGAGAGATTTACAATATTCATGTTTCTTGATCTGTTTCTGTCTATCTCTCGCTCTATTGGGGTCTAGCGGGTACATGTTAGGAACCTGTCTAACCGCTTCACCTAGGGGAGGACTTAAACAATTAAACTGTCTGACTTGCTAGACCTCAACTTTAAACGAAATTCCTGGGAAGGAGTTTTCTCTACCAGGGGGAGTTTAGTATCAGTCTCTGGAAGGGGGCAGGGCTGGGAGTCTAGTTTCGGAGGCAGTCCATAATGTCTTTTCACGTGACTCGAGTGGAGCCAGCCCTTGCGGCCCTCCACTTTTACTGCTGTCCTTGTTGTTAATAACACAAGCTTCGGCGCCTGCCAACGGGGCTCCAGCGGACTCCTCCTGTCAAAATTCCTCACGAGCACCAGGTCCCCCGGAACAATCTCGTGTGGCTTCACCTCGGTGTTGTCGGGAAAGGCTGCTGCTACCTGTGAACGACAAGATTGTAGTGCAGACATCAAGGAGGCAAGGTAATCTGTCAGCATATTACAGTCAACATCAGTTATTTTACGAGGCAGAGGCGTCCCCCACATATTCGGTGGCCTACCAAAGACCACCTCATACGGGGATAGCCCTGTTCTTGAATGCGCTATCATTCTCATGTAAAAGAGTGCAACTGGTAAAGCTACTATCCAATCAACTCCCTTCTCTCTACATATTTTTGCAAGGCGCGTTTTCAGGGTCTGATTATGTCTCTCTACGAGACCTGCGGCTTCGGGATGTCGGACACAGTGGAACTTCCACTGATAACCTAGCAGGAGTGATACCTGCTTCATAAGCTCGGACGAGAATGGCTGACCATTATCTGAGTATACAATACGGGGCAAACCATATCTGGGGAAAAATTCACGTACCAGCTGCTTGGCAGTGGTCGGAGCAGTGTAATCTGGGACTGGATATGCTTCTGTCCAATGGGAAAGTGCACATACAACTACGAGGAAATATTTGAATCCTCGACAACGTTCCATCTGGATATAATCCATCTGGAGGACTTCAAAAGGGTGATCGGGAGGATGAAATCCACCTTGCTCTACGGGAATGCCTTTACCTGGGTTGAACTGACAACAGATCATGCAAGTACGTACTTTCTGTTTTGCTGCTGCTCGTAAATGCTTATTGAACCAGAGATTTTGAATACTGTCTAACATGGCTTTTTCTCCTAAATGTGCAGGACTATGTACTGTGTTAATGATAACCTGAACCATAGAGTCGGGGAGAAACCATGTGGCTTTCCCCTTCGTCATCCATCCCTGTTCTGTCTGGATCCCTCCTAGTTCAGTCCATTTCTTGATTTCGTCTGGTGTAGCATGTGTCTGTATGTCAATTACATCTAGGGCGGGATTCCTAACTGTCATGCAATGTGTCGGTGTCTGGACTATTGTCTTTGTCAGGTCAGTTGCGTGAGTCTGAGTCTGAGCTGTATGCTTGGCTGTTCGGTCTGGCAGGTCGTTACCCTGGGAAATGGTATCTGTAACTTTCGTATGTGCCTTGCACTTCATGATGGATATCGCTGTAGGCAGATGTATTGCGTCTAACAGAGCTTGAATGAGGGGACCGTGCTGGATCTTGGCTCCGTGAGAGGTCAAGAAACCTCTCTCTCGCCAGAGTACACCGAAGTCGTGTACGACTCCAAACGCATAACGGGAATCTGTGTATATGTTAACTCTCTTGTTCTTTGCTCGAATACAGGCTTGAGTCAGAGCAATGAGCTCTGCTGCTTGGGCTGACAGGGTGTCAATACAATTTGTTTCCATGATTTCAGTTTCTGTCGTGACTGCATATGCGGCCACTAACTCTCCTGTACCTGTTCTCATACATGAACCATCCACATAAAGTGTCAGGTCTGGATCTGGTAATGCAGTGTCTGTCAAGTCTTGTCTGGGTTTCGTCGTAATGGTAATGACTTCAATACAATCATGTGCCAAAGGGTCTGTCTCACTTAATGGCAGAAGTGTAGCAGGGTTCAATGTATTGCAACGTCTGATTTCTATGTGTGGCTGAAACAATGTCAATTCATAACCTGTCAGTCGTATTATAGTCAAGTGCTGAGTCTGTGTTCGGTTTAAAAGGACTTCCACGGAATGTGGAACTTGTACTGTCAATTGGTGTCCTAACACTATGGAATCACTTTGTCTGATTGCTAGAGCTGTTGCTGCCACAGATTTCAAGCACGCAGGCAGAGCCTGGGCTACTGGGTCTAATGTACTAGAAAAATAAGCACATGGTTTGTGTGAACCTGCTTGATCCTGGGTGAGTACTGACAATGCAGTACCTTCACGTTCTGTGACAAAAAGTGTAAAAGGCTTACTGTAACATGGTGTCGCTAAAACAGGTGCTTGACATAAGGCTCTCTTTAAGTCGTCAAAAGCTTGTGTATGTTCCTGAGTCCAAGGGAGGACAGTCGAAGACGCTGCCTCCTGGGTTGTCAACTGTATGAGTGGTTTTGCTAGAAATGCATACTGAGGGATCCATTGTCTACAGTAAGAAGTGAGGCCTATAAAGGCTCGTACCTCCTTTTGTGTCTTGGGCTGTGACATGTTTACAATTAACTGGATACGGTCAGGCGTTAGCTGTCTCCCCCCTTTGGACAGCAAGTGCCCAAGGTAAACCACTTGCTGAACACAGAATTGCAGCTTCGAAGGAGACACCTTGTGTCCCTTGTCAGCCAAGAAATGTAAAACTGTCAGTGACGCTTGTTCACATTCTGGTTCACTTCGGGCGGTGATCAATAGATCATCGACATACTGAAGTAGGGCAGTGTTGTCAGGCATGTGAATACTGTCAAGTTGTCTTTTCAATGCTTGGCTATAGATGCTGGGGCTTTCTGTGAATCCTTGAGGTGTGCGTGCAAATTTGAAGCTTCGGCCATTTAAACAGAATCCGAAAAGATATTGGCTTTCCGGATCGATTGGGACACTAAAGAAGGCGTTCTTCAGATCAATTACAGTAAAGAACGTTGCCTCTGAATCAATAGCTGTCAATAATGAAGAGATGTCTGGAACCACAGGGTACTGTGGGACAATGCATTTGTTCAATTCTCGTAAATCGATCACTAATCGATAAACTGGAGGTGCATTTGGATCAGTACGTTTAAGAATTGGAATGATAGGGGAATTACATAGATTCGAGTCGGTTTCTACAACCACTCCTTGTGCAATGAGCTCGTCAATGATTTTCAGTAAAGCCATTACAGCATCTGGGGGTAACTTGTATTGTCGGATTCGTGGTAAAACAACACCTTGTTTCAGTGTAACTCGGTATGGTGTAATGTGCATACAACCTACATCAGTGGGGCCTTGTGCCCATAAATGTGCAGGAACATTCTGTAATCTGGAATCAATATCTCTCAACACATAGTGACCCTTAAAGTCACGCAAAAAACAAATTACAGCTCCTAGAGCTTTCAGTGTCTTGATACCAAATAAGTTTTCTGGACATGATTTCGTGAGCAATAAATCTGTAGTGCGAGACAACGGACCAACTGAAAGAGGAACTGGTTTCGATACTTCATTTACAATAGGCTTTCCTGAAAATCCAAGGGAAACATTCTGTGAGCCTGAGAGGGGTGCCCCTGGAACCTCGTCGTGACTGATTGTTGTTCTGCTTGCCCCTGTGTCAATCAAAAACTTTCTATCTTTTCCTAATACTTGACTATGTACATAAGGACCCTCTTGATCTACAGGAACCTCAATAAGAGGCAAGCCAACCTCCCTCTCTAGGCGGTTTCATGTGTATCGCTGATAATCGGGATAATCAGTTTGTGCATACTGGTACATCTGTTGAGTTGCATGTTGTGTTGCGGCAATCGGTTGTGGCTGTGGTACCGCTACGGTCTGTACTGTCTGTTGTGGAGCATGCATAGGCTGTACATTCTGTGGAACGTGTTGTTGGGCCTGGTCCTGTCTAGGTTGACGTGGTCTTTCTTTAGTTTTACCTGTAGATATATTGTGTTTCAAGACTGCACAATCGTTTACATAGTGACCTGGCTGTTTACAATAGTTGCATATCCCTTTAACAGGAGCTGCTGAATTATTGGACTGTGGCATACCCTTTTTCTGACCGTCAGCTGGAACTGACTGAGCAACTAGCATTTTCATTTTCGTGTCTTTCATACGTCTTTGTTCGTGATCATGTTCTTCTCTAATTCTGTTCTGGTGGTACTGCAACATTTGTAACATTTGGGAAGGCGTATTTGCTTGCCATGTGCTCTCGACTTTCAGTACACGATTCTTAACTTGGGGCAGAGAATTTTCGACTAGTTTAGATACAAAAAGGTGTGGGTATGACTCGCTACTTGCTTTCAGGCCACTATTAATAATAAAACATTTCTCAAATCGGGAATAAAAATCACTAGTGTCTTCATCGGGTTTCTGTTTGCAGGCTGAGATTGCATCCCAATCCTCCTTTTTAGTTGCTAATAACCTTGGCAATACTTGTACTAACAATCCTGGTAATGCTTTAGTTTTGTCCCCAAGACCCAATCCTGGGGTTCGGCCATTTTCTTCTGTTTCTAATGCAGCCCAATCAATCTTTTTATCTCCCACCTCCCATTCTTTTTCTTTGAGTTTCTCGTAAATACCGGCAGGCAATAGTACTTTCAATATCTTCATAATGTCGGGATAGGTATAATCACCCATGAGTAACATGTCTTTTATTTCACGGTGAAAACCTGCAGGGTCTTTATCATGACTGGGCACTATTTTCTTCATTTCTAACAATTCCATTTTAGTTATGGGTGTGTATACATACACACGTGTAAGGGTGTTATCATCATTCCTGACTGGATGTACTTCTCGCAAGGGATTTTGTCTGTCTATGTAAAACATTTTTCTTTCTGGGGGTGGAGCTGAAACAAACTGTGGATTCAGGAAGGCACTATATTTGTGTCGATGTTCTAGAATTACTTTAATTAAATCGGTACCCAGGCCTCTCCATTTATTCATGAGTAACTCTATTAATACATCAGGTAGGGGACCTGGATCAGAATGTTGGCTTTTATACAGAATAAGGAGATGCTGTATCATGTACATACCAGCTAGTCGCTGTTCGTCTGGGGAAAGATTCAAAAATGTTTGTGCTACTGCGTCATCATTATATTTATCAGAATTGTCAGCCCATTGTACTGCTGACCTGGCTAATTCTTGCTCATCCATGGAATTGAGTACATGGTACCCCATTCGCTCTTGAAGTACTTTATCGGTAGCCTGAAATAGATGTTCAGGAGTCTTCGGATTTGACATAGCAGAGTGGAATGTTTCTGGTATTGGACAGAGGTAATGTTTCTGGTTTTCACACGTTTCTTGTTTACGAATGGGCCTGTCGAAGGGCCTATCAAAAGGATGCGGTCTAGGGAATTTCCCTCTGCCGACATATCCTATCATCTTTTTGTCTGACTGATGCGAAGTTTCTGCTAGATCCTCTGTATTATCCTCCTCCTGCGAGGAAGTCGGACCGTCTGATTCAAGATGTTCTTCAGGGGCTCGCCGGGCATGTATTTCTATTATTTCTTTACAGATCTTTCTAACCATAATATGTACACTGTTCTCCTTCTCATGTTTACCATCCGCGATATTCTGGCTCCATCTATGCAGTCTATCCATTTCACTTTGCGGAAAACCTGCCTGATCTTGTTCTCTTATTAAACAATTAACCATAAATCGCATTATTAAACCTTTGTTCTCTACTTTCTGACGTGGCATGGCTTCGGCAACACACTCCATTCCTTCTCCTGTTCTAATAAAATAATACAATTTGTCTAGATGTTCTGGCATTCCTGGTAGTAATATCAGATAATCTGTAACACGTCGCAAACGTAGGGACGCTAGCAACATGGGTCCTGTTGTACCGGGCACTGGGTCATATCTACAATCTGTAAGTTCTCT
Source organism: Lissotriton vulgaris (assembly GCF_964263255.1). Lineage (NCBI taxonomy): Eukaryota > Metazoa > Chordata > Amphibia > Caudata > Salamandridae > Lissotriton > Lissotriton vulgaris. Next base: position 1,451,531,970 of record NC_141691.1, read on the forward strand.
TCTAAGCTGTTCTGCCGGTGCACCCTTAGGTGTCCGAGCCTTTGCTAAATCTCTCATTGTCACTCGGTGTAACGGTGGGGGTGTTTGATAACCTCCGGTAGCACCTCCTGAAGCGGAGGCTTGACCATAACCTGGCTGTAGGGTCGGTACCTGCTGTAACTGAGTTGGGGCCTGAACCGCGCCAGGCCCAAAAGGATTATGCGGATTAATAGGGGGTGCAGGTAAGGGTGGAGGAAGCAGACCGGGAGGGGTTAGCTGTTGCGGACCTGGGGGCTGAAGATCAGGGGGCGGGTTACCGTTAGCAGGTGGCACACGGGCAGGCATACTAGCATATGCGGGAGCTACATCATCCAAGTAGGATGAAATAAAAATGTCTGCTGCGGTCTTGTGACGTAATTTAGTCGGAACCAATGGAGGGGGCAGATTTTTCGGTGTTTCCGGGGTCGCCTTAGGCAGGCCCTCGGCCAGGACTGGATACAATCCTGTCATAATAGCGTTACTCCGTCTATCGTGTTGTTCCATTCTAACTCGTTCCCCTTCTTCTAGTAGTTCTTTTTCTTTGGCTTTTTCAGAATCCTCTCTACTTTTCTCTGCTTTTCTGAGTGCTTTCTCTGTCCGTCTGTGTGATTCTTTACGCCATAGTTCAATGGCATCTTTCTGTGACTGTCTGGCTTTCTTTTTCCATAATGCTTCTTCTACTCTCATGATGCAATCGGCATCCCATGTCCCTGTAGCGAGCCATCTCTGATTCTCTGCTAAATCCTTGGTGTAATCCACCCACAAGTCGAGATATAATACAGCGTCTAAGCCGTGCTTGTGGTACATAAAATATCCGGGAGTGTCCCTGGGTGGGATGGGAACAGCTTCCTCGAGTATCCCTTTTCTAGTTCCTATCTGTTTCAGTTTAGAAAACAGCGGCATTTTGAGCCGTGATACTTGATACTTGATACTTACTCGGACTTGGACACAACTAATACAATAAACACAGTAATGAAAATCAAACATTCACTCGTACCACGACATAAAAACACATTAAAACATTTCGGAACGGACAATAACTTGATAGCTGAATACTTGATATATTGCTAAACAGTACAGATACACTGCTAAACAGTGCAGACCGGGTCTGCGTACCCAAACCCGTCTTGACCGGACACAAATTAATGCACCCGTCTAGATGCGTCCCCAGCAACGGTACTCACCAGGAAGCACGGAACGGAAGGCCTCGGAAACTCGACACTGGACTGGACCGGACTGGACTCGACTCGACTCGTGACGTAGGTACTTCGGAACTTCGGAACTGGTGGGCCTCTGAACACCTCGGACCTTGCTCTCTCGGCTGGGCTCTGGTCGGGATCCTCCGCACTCCTCACCGCCTCGTCTGGGTGTCGATTGCAGCCTCAGTCACCTCCGTTGGCCTGAGGGAGATACAGGAAATCCTGCGGGTACGCGTAATTGTCCGTCACGGCTGTGGCAGGGGACCAGGCCTGCAACGCACCGCCGGCGCGTAAGGTGGGGGAGGGGCCCCACCTTGGGCGCCAATTATGTGGTAAATATAATTTACCTATGCTGAATTTCTATGCGGTAAAGTTCAATAAGAATAACTCAATCAAAAATGAGAGGCAGAGTCCGTGGCATCTGAGTTTATAAGGGTTTTATTCCTTAAAAAGGAATTGGTTCGAACCAGGTATCATGTTCCATCACCACGAAGGTTCAGGAAGGGATAGACAATGCTTTATTAACAGAATGCAATATATATAGTAAATGCATTTAATGGTGATGGATACAGAAGGCGTAACAGCTGAAAGAAAAGAGATAAGAACACAGGTACGTAACAGAAGGCGTGCACGAGGGCGTACACGGAGGTGTGTGCTAGACAACGTCACATGAAAGTGTCACAGAGAGGAATCCTGCAGTGTCAGCAGAAATATATGGCAGAGATGCGCGCGCAGCAGTATGACGTGTGCTTGACGTGGAACTGGAGGGTGAAGGGGACTTGACATTTAGCACCATACGTGGAGACAGAAGTCTGGTGTGTCAGAACAACCTAAACCCAAATCATATCTAATATCTTGTGTTTGAGGAACTGTATTATCTAGAAGGAAAGGTCTCTCGGGCAGAGGCTATTCTATACTGACTGCTAGTGCGTGCATATGTGTCTACGTGTCTACGTGAGATGCGAGGGGCCATGGGCCTACCATGGTAACAGGAGCAATGAATTACTTGCACGGAGACAGAAAGGCCGGGCCCTTTGCTCTGCAGCTGGGGAGATGTTTTCCTAAATCACTAGACAGGAATGTATTTTCGAGGAGCGGAGCAGATAACTTGAAGGCAAAATACAGACTTGGCAGGCAAGCAGGCCGAGCCGGGCACCGCTAGCCGCGCAGGGAGTAGGGTAAGGGTCATGGATGCAGATCCAGGTTGCAGCTTTCAGAGACAGAAGGCAGAAAGGGCTCGATGGCAGGAATCAGGGCCTAGCTCGCCAGAGCCAGGAAAACGTGAAAGTGCACCATGTAAAGACGGTGGCATGGCATACTTAGGAACTGAATATTCGACCCATTCATGGTGGATCTGAAAGAGGACATGTTAACGTTGGACGCAAATGTATTTGCGTCTTCATAGCGGGTTGTGGAGGGAACATACATGTACATGAAGCACGTACATGGAGCCGTTGGGGTCTACGTTAGGGGACACAATTGACCATAAAAATTCATATTACCTCAGATTGGAGCTTTGAAGATAAACAACAGCGCAGCTCACAGCTCAAGCACCTGATGCTCTCAGCTTGCGCATGTATATCGGGCAGAATAACAGCACTCCAAATCCTCAAAATACCGCAACAATCACAGCCGGAAAGATGAGACCGGTAATTAATGAAAGTCACAGCAGGTTTCAACGTAGAAAGGTATGCAGTGATGTCTGCGGTCTGGAGCTTCAAAATAAATAACGCTGGTCACGCATGTAACGAGTGACGAAACAGGATGTCAATTCCTCAAAACGATAATAACAGGGTTGGCTCTCACAATTCTTCAGAAATCCACAAAAGTCGCCGCAATTTCGAGCTGGTGCGTGCGACAGAGCTACACTGAACAGATGATCAAAAGAGCAGTAAACAAAGGAAGCAGCTCAAGATCGTCCACGGCTCAAAGCGGACCATAACACAGTGTCGTGTTGTGCTAGTGGGCGCCAGACAAACACCAGACTCTGGACACAGGTAGGTTGCTCAATGTTTCCTTTATTTCTTTCTCTTAACTGCTGGCCACATATACGTCCATCCCCATGCCCGTCCTGGTCAGTCTGCCCTTCCTGTCCATAACCGGATGTGGTGTCTGGTGACCTGGTCACCTCCCTCATGACCCACAAGGTCCTAGTGTCCTCCTGTCCTGTCGCCCTATCTGTCGGGTCACGACACACAGCAGGCACAAACAACAGGAATGCAAATCCTCAATAACTCCCGTCCAGCACGGCAAAGAAATCCAACAGCATGGAACGATTTAAATGAGGAAAAAATGCAAACCAGTTAAAAGGCGATGTGCTTCTGGATGCTCTGACTTGATGTAAGGTACAAATCCCAGATCGTCGCCAATATGTAGTAAGTCAATAAATCCACAGAGTATCTTGTAAAGTTGAAGAGTCGTTTAATTAAGTATCCACCTTCTGAAGAGCAGCAGTGTATCTGAGAAAGAACTGCTCTTCAGAATGTGGAACAAAAGCCAACATTCAAAGGAATACAAATAAAGCACAAGATGCAAGAAGATGCACCCATAGTAACAGAATATGATAAGAAACATTGTAAACATTCTACTATAACACCACCTGCTGTGCAATATGCTGGGAATGTTATGTTATGTTATGTGTTTTTATTAGGCGCACAGATGCTTCAGCCAAGGAGCGTCCTGGCGCCCAACAAGGCAGCTGCACAACACAACGAAACAATAAATCAGACAAATTTAAACTAAGGGAATAAAAAAGTTTTCACCGCACGGCGAAAGGAGAGCAGATCCCTAAGAGCACGGAATGATGTAGTATAAAGTGAAGTAGTTAGTTACACCACTTTTTGATGGCCAGGGTAGGTATATAAGGAGCTACTGAATAGTTGTAGACAAAGTCCAGCACTTTTTATTACAAAGACAACATGGCAACCTCATAAAGATATTCAGCTACTATACCTAAAAGATACCCATTGTTGTCATGCAAATACTAGTAACAACCATTACCAACAACTGTCACCCCTATCATGGTCAATGGAAACTCTATATCTGACTAGTATATCTGTGGAACCCTAGCAGCTGATTTAGTTTTACAAGTGCTATGTGGTTCAGTGTTTGAAAATGAACTCCGCCAAAAGTTATTGAATTTAAGACTTAGGATCTCTGGAGCTGATATCACCTATGAAATGTGACCAGGATAGTGATGTTTTCTGTAGCAAAATTCCTACAAAAAATGATATTGCCGAAATGGAAGCTGTGAGATTACTGTTCCTTAGCTGATCTGTGTACGAAGATAGTAGATTTTTGGATGAGCTGAATCCTTGCATTGCTGACAAAACAATAAACATTATGCACTGATTGAACCGAGCATCAGTCAGGAGGGTCGAGCTATTTGCACAAGATTGAGGGGCATATTTATTCAATATTCACGCAACGCTGCAGGTCACCTTGCAGGCTGCACTGTTTGAAAGGAAGAAGGCAAGAATGCACCAGATTTAACATTATATTGTGCATTACTGATCTCTGTCTGTGCTGGCGCACAAACTGCTGCGCAGCACCAAAGCAGGCACCCTTGCACCATGATGCAGGGGGACCTGCGTTGTTGGCAGAATTACATTTGTGCAGGAAGGAACACTTTCTTGCCAAAAAACAATCCTCTGAGGCACTTTCCACTTTCTATGTGTGCTGCAGAATGCAATACACGTAGGAAGAGGGAAAAATTAGGAGATCCTTGTTACCCTTCAAGTGGGGAGGTGTAGCCTTTTGACATATTCCCATGTCTACCACTAATGGTAAATATGCGAATGTGCCAAAAGATCTATGGGTGGATGCGTAGGAACACCTACCCTCCACCCACTGAATGCCTTCCTGGGGCAGAGTAACGCAAGGCAGCGACTTGCGCTGCCTTGTATTACTTCACAGTTGCTAAGCCACGAAGAGCCACACAAGTTGGCCTTAAGTGTCTTGGCAAATGCCATTCTAGGCTTTGCATCGCCCTTGCGCCCCCTTGCGTGATGCAAGGGTGATGCAAAATCATGATATATATGGTCCTGTGTATCTAGTAGACTGTTGTTCTTTCTTTTTTTTATTACAAAAGCATCAAGAAAATCATATTTTCAGGTAGTTAGCTCCGGCCCTCTGGAACTCCCTCACTTTTCATATTCACAGCACCCCTGACCACCTCACGTTTAGAAGGCTGGTGAAGACATGGCTATTCTCCCAAATCTAACTTCTCTCTGTGCTGTTACCTCCTTTGGTTCTCATGCTAGCGCTGGGGCGCCTCTTTGCTGGGGCAGCCAGGCGCTTTACAAATTTTTAACATTAACATGGTTCTGATGGTTCACAGTAGATGACTAATACTCTCAATTTTTACTGCTATAATGTTTAAAAAAAAGAAGAGGAAATGTATGTTTCAACACCCAATCCATAGAGGTGTGTTAGAAATGTATATATCGAATATATTGACAATTTTATAATTGAAGCTGAGAGAAATAATTCTAAAAACCACATATGACTCACAATTCTTATTAGATTTGCACTTTATAATGCATATTTAAAACTGCTACTGAAATGTTTTCACAGAGAAAATGGCACGTACAAAATGTGCTTACATGGTAAAATGAAAGAATCTTTTTAAAATACATTTATTAATGTTGCAGAATAATTTTGTAGTCACTTACACACCGGAGAAGGGTGTTTACATAAATACATGTGAAATAACGTTTAGAACAATTTTGTACTAAGCTATCATTCTTAAACGACTCTTGCTCATAGCTTAATAGGCGTTCATTTCAACGTTTTGCCTAGCATCAGCATCTCGCTTAGGAATGTGATTTTCATTTTTTTTTAGCTTCATCATGCCATATTTGTTCATCCATATTGCACAATGAAGCTTGCTGTAATTGTTAGAATAAATGATGATTTTGATATTTTATGTATGCTGTACTAGGAAATCATTGCTAGTTTTGTCTCAGCACATTGACCTCGCTTTTGTATTCTCAAATGAACATAGAGCACATCTTTTAGCTTAGGTTGGAAGCCTCCGATGAGAACTTTCCTCCATGCTGCAGAGTGCACGATACAATGTTTTACTATACACCAGAGTGAATGTTTACTGTGGGAAGGGAGAGGAGAAGCGTCAGACGTTGACCACAACAATCAAATGATTGGTTTCCATTGGAGAAAGTCCATTAGCGGATTTTTAGTTTAATACATTAGTGTGTGACTTTATATGAATGAGTGTTCCTAGTTATTTAGGCAGCAGGGAACTTATGGAGACTCTGAGAATCGCTTGGAGTAGACTTTGCTTTGTTACCGACAGCTATTGCTAAAGATTACTTATTCTTTAGTTTCCTAAAATCCCTTTCTTGATCAATTCTACTACAATGATCATTCCTCCTAGACTGATATTTTGACAGTTGCTACTGTGACTGAAGGGAACTTGGCTGAGTTTCCAGAACGTCTCTCATGGGAAGTTCAAATTGCTGTTTCCTTCTAAGAACTCTTCATGGGTTCTATTAGGGTAGGGTAGGCTCCTAGCTAGTTTAGTGACAATCTCCTTTAAGGAACAGATTGTATTGATTTTGGGTGTCACTAATCAACTTTCTTTGACCTTTCTGAAAACCTGATTAACCTGAGTCAAGATGAAAAATCATATTAATCCTTTAAGATAAATAAATGTTTTAAAAACCCTACGAATCTCTCATCATTGACTAGACAGTAAGAAACCTGACAGTTGATGATATATACATGTTTTGAAATTCTGGCTCCAGCTAAATTCCACTACGGTGCCACAGGTCCATTGACCTGTCGGGAAGTCATCAGGATTTCCAATGGACAAAATCTGTAAGTTGTGGTGTTTGGTATAAGTGATCCTTTGAGAACCCTCTTAGAAAGTATTTCCCACAGTTGCATGTAGCAGAGATACGGTTCACACCCCAAATGGAGCATCAAAATGAGTACCCAAGAAATATTTAAATTATTTCCCTGATTCTAGTTTCCAGTGTCCAGATACCGACGCCGTGGCGAGACAGAGACTCGAAGGCATTGCGGTATTGGTGGTCACGATATTGAGGATGTGAGTATTAATATGGGCAACATGTTGTGGTAGAAACATATTGTGGTTGTAAGTGTCTTTTCTTTTCAGGTGTATGATTGAGAGATAGAAACATCGAGTTGTTGAAAAGGAGGAGTTGAGATTTCAGGCTTGTTGAAGTCAAAAGATCCCAGGATAATAAGAATTGTTTAAACTTGTTTGCAGATGAATTAGATGTGGAGTGTGAAGTAACATCACTTCCATTAGTAACAATAGGGTCAAACTGATGTGATTGATTACTTTTGGGTAATGTAGTGGAACCTAATTGCTCAAACGGGTGAAGATACATTTACTTGTGTGAATATTCACGGGTCGGGAAGTCACTTGTGAGTGTAGGATATTCTTGAGTGCTTTTGATGCCTATTTTCATTTAGAGGAGCACACACAAAGGTATTTAAAGAGGATTTGGGAGTTGTGTGTGCAAATGAAGGGAAATTGTGAAGGAGGATGAATGCTGTGAGGAGTGATTTTACTTCATAGTGTTTCGCGCTGGGATTGGATGGTTGGTGTACTTTCACGCTGTCAATGGTTAGTGGAGTTTTCTGTGTTGCGCTGTAATTGGACGCTGTCATTTAATTGATGTATACAGAACTGAATCAAAACATTTGGTTTTTCGCAAAAATTTTAAGTTCATTTGACACTATGAAATGTCTTGAGGGTATAAAAAAAATTGTTAGAGGAGATGTCACTATTCCTCTATGTAAAGGTGAGGAAGCACCTCTGAGGATACTCTGGCATACATCAGGATTACCGAACATGAATTAAAATCATGTTTGTGGTTTTGACAGTGGACTGGGATTAGGGAAAATTAAAGGTACATTGAGTCTTCCAAGATACAGAACATTTAATACTAGAATTCAAGATCATTTGGAGGGAAAATTGTACGAGATGAAGCCACCACCTTGACCCATGCAATATGAAGCTTTAAATGCTAGGGGAAAAGAGAAAAAGAAACATCAAAGTAGGGCAATACAGAATTATGCAAATGCTCTACGGGATGAGGAACAGTGCAGATGGAGGTAAAGTGTAATTGAAGGAACCAAATTATATCTGGTTCTAACATCAGGAGGTACGAAGAATAGTAAGGATACTGCTAAGCAAGAAGATGACTCAGATACTGATTCGGGAGATGAGATATTAGAGCAGATGTTGTCTTTCTGCCTACCACCAGTAAAATATGTCAATCCAGCAGAGATAAGCACCAGTGCTAGTCAGACCATAGCTACAGCCCCAGTGGATCCAGATCCTCTTCCTAACAACCTTTACAGGTTTTACAAATTGTTCTACCAATTGTGTGACAACCGCCAGCGGTGGTCCCTATTGATAATGTTTAACATGCACCTTGTGTGGTTCTTAGTGCACCACCCCAAATTGAGAGAAGGCCAGAAGTCTTAACAACACCAGTTGGTGGAAATGTACTGAATATCCAGAAGACACAAGTAGTCCTGTGGAGACCTCCCAAAATTTGCAGGCTCTGATAGATGGAGGAGGGACTTTTGTTTTTATGACTCCCTTAACTTTTAATGACCTAAGTATAGGTGAAGAGGGATACTTACCAGCATAGATTGAAGGGATTACTGTAGAAAAACGGATAGCAGTTAAAGAGCCTCTCAGAGAATCAGAAACAAAGAAAGATAGATCAATAGACATTCCAAAATTAAAAATAGAATTAGAAGAGCTAATTAAGAATTGTCTGGAATTTGATAATTTGAATCAGTACCAGATAAATTAGTTAATTTGCCTGTCTAAGGAGATTACTCAAAGAGCTGCAGTTGTGCATGACAAATTTTACAGGGATAGCTATGAAATATGATGTGGATCTTGCTAGCAATGTAAACTTACACCGTTGCTATAGAGTTTGGTTGTATGATCAGGCAATAGAAAGCATGAGGATTACTGGAATGCGTCTGCACCTTATTGAACTGATCAAATCCATTCGCAGATGGAAGGATGTGGAGAAGTTGAAACTTAGATGGACAAAGAAGCACAAAAAGAAAAAGAGGGAAGCAGAGGGAATTAAGGATGAGTTGGATGAGGCAGCATCCTATCCATAGAGGGAAGTAGTTGGAGGTACCTATATACAGGTTCTGTGGAATAGAGGTGATTTAATGGAATTTAAAAGCAATTTTCCAAGCAGAACGATTTATAAAGATTTCAAAGGTGTTGTGGAGAGATTTGGATACATTTTTTACATTGTGGTGACACCGGATTTATGAACAGAATGTAAGGTAGATGTACACGGCCAAAAGAAGAACCACCTGTGGAGAAAGGAACTGGTGCATCATCACCATTAGTGATGGCAAAATATGAAGCAGTCATGACCTTTTTGTAGGGAAAAATTCCTCCCAAAGTTACTGATTAGTTAAAGATTAAAAGAATCACACAAGAGCGGAAGGAGACAGTTCATGAGTACTATGAAAGATTACTGCAGGTGTTTAAACAGCATAGTGGATGTGAATATCCTGATGAAAAGGATATGGGAATTGTTGTGTCGCAGTGTGTTCTGGGATTGAAACCTGAGATCAGTGCTCACACTACGCAAAGTGAGAGGAGAGGAGAGGAGTTGGCCTAAAGACTAGGGCGGTCGACCTCGAATCTGGGGAACTGGGTTCGAGTCTTTGTAATGACGCTGAACATCCTGTGATTCAGAGCAAATCACTTAATCTCCCCGTGCCTAACAAAAATTAATGTGTCCTCATGTAATGCAACTTGTGTCATGTAAAGTGGTCTGATACCAGATTCAGTTGAAGATCGCGCTATATAAAGCTCAGTAAAGAAATAAAAGTGGTATCTGTTGGCAGACCAAGTCGCTAGACGAAATACTGTGTTATCCAAAATACCGCAGTGATGAATTGGACATGAAGCAGAGGAAAATAAAAGATAAATTTATGTTGACTAAGGCTAATTTGCTAAGAAAGGCTTTCAGAATCCATCATATATAGGGAATCAATGAATGATGCAGCGAATTGTTGCTCTGCAGGCTGGTTTTTCAAGAAATCAAGGTGTAATGAATGTGCCCCACGGCAGAGGGAGAGGGATTCCTACAGGCATGGGATCTGGGATGGACATTGCTGCAATGAAAAAGGTTACTGCCTGTCATGTTTGTAATATGGTATGGCATTGCAAACAAGAATGCCGATTTAATACTGGAGGATTAATGCAGAATTCACAGGGTCCATCAATACAGAGGGTGCCTGTACAGTAAATGAATACCCACATGCAAAATCAAGCTCAGATGATGCCACCTGTTCCTCCACAAATGGGGAATCCTAAATTGAAACTGAATCAAATGCCCAAGTTGAACATAAATCAATTTCTGAATGCTATGCCACAATTCCAAGATCAGAGTAGGAATTCTGTAAGTCAATATCCTTTATTTGAGACTGGTGAGTTTGCTTCTGATAACTCCCAATGACGGTGCCTGAGAGAGAAGACACGATGTGCCATTTTTGATTGACACAGGAATCTACCTGTTCTACTGTCAGAACAGTAGAAGTACCAGACTTACCTCTCTTGGGGAAAATGATCCAAGTAGTTGGGGTTACAAATAAACAGATGCAAACCCCGATTTCAAAGGAAGTCCCAGTAAAAATAGAAACCTTTGAGGAGAAACACCAATTTCTGGTATGCGATACGAGCCCAGTAAATTTGTTACTTAAAGATCTGTTGTGGAAGTTAAATTGCACAATATACTGCAGAACGAACAGTGTAGTATTCCAGACTCATGATGAAGATGTAGATTTTAAAACTATTAAATAGAATACTGAGGTAGGGATGTTTCCTTTGGTGACAATTTCTGAATACCAGAGAATCTCTGAGAAACTGTAAGTGCAGAAGTTTGGGATTTCACAGGGAAAGATGGTGGACTTATAAAATGTGTAGAACCAGTCCAAATCAAACTAAAACCAAATGCTATTTACCCTAGAATACCACCCTATTATTTGTCTCCATTGACTGTTGCAGGAATGCAACCAGTGTGTGGTGATGTCTTCTTTAAGAAGAGAACTCTCTGATGTTTGTGTGACATCATGAAAGATTCTTTTGCAAGCAGTTGTAGCTGAGGGTCACTGAAAGCTGTATCTGAATAAATACTTCTTCAATTTTATCAAGTTTTAAGTGTGATTACTACACTTTTCATGGCGACGAGGATTGGATAATAGGATATGCATCGCGTCATCTACAAGGTGCTGAGAAATCTTATTCAGCAATAGAAAAGGAAGCATTGGGATGTTGTTGGGCAATGCATCATCTCAAATTTTATCTTTGGGGTTTGCCTTTTATGCTCAGAACTGATCATAAGCCACTATTGTATATATTTAAAGGTAGTAAAGGTCTGGAAGGAAATGTGACTCCTCGAATTTCTAGATGGCTATTATCGGTCATGGACATGAACTTTACAATTGATTTTGTAAGAGGAAAAAAAAATATTGTAGCAGACTGTTTGTCTCGCATGCCGATTGTGGAAGAGGAAAAGATTTCTTCTTTTGTTGAAGTAGATCTTAAGCCAGATGGAGATGGAGTGGCCTTGAGTAGTGAGGAGTGGTGTGTGGCTTTGGAAGGTGATGAGTTGTATGAAAATTTAAAGAGTGCTATAACTAATGGATGGAGAAATATGTCAGATTTGGATGAAGATCTGAAACTATATGTTAAGGTGAAAGATCAGTTAAGTATCCACTCTGGAAAGGTATTAAGATGCAATAGGGTTGTACCGCCAAAGATGTTGAGGCCAAGATTGATTAAACTGGTGCATGAGGGTCATCTTGGCAGGAGTATGTGTAAGAGAAGATTGAGGCAAAGTTTCTGGTGGCCAGAAATGGACAAAGAAGTAGAAATGGTGATTAAAGAATGTTATGCTTGTAGTAACAGTGACAAGTGCAAAGTTATACGTGAGCCACCCTTGGGATGTGTGAAGGTTCCTGACCGTCCATGGGAGGAATTAGCCTTGGATTTTTTGGGTCCTGTGGAAAGGTTGGGTTCTAGGAGCAGATTCTTGATTGTCTTAGTAGATTATCATAGTAAGTGGTTCACCATTAAGCCGGTTGAGAATATCACAGCAACAAAAGTAATTGAGTTTTTAAAGGAAGTATTCATGGAAGAAGGGATTCCGAGAACACTGGTTACTGACAATGGAGTGCAATTGGTGTCTAGCATGATGAAAAGATTCCTTGATGATTTTGGATTGAACATGTTCAAGTAGCACTGTTCAGACCACAGGCTAACGGCCTTGTTGAGAGGGTCAATAGGATTGTAATGGACAATATCCAGTTATCTCTGGCAAACGGTCTAGCTTGGAGCGAAGAATTAAACAAGATGATGTGGGCTCATCGGGTAACTTCTCATTCTGTTACGGGAATTTCTCCTTTCATTGCATTGAAAGGGAGAGAACCAGCCACTAAAGAATCACCTATTTGGCTAAGGAGGAAAGATCAAGTTTGGGTGGATTGTGAGTGCATGGCTGAAAGGATGGAAGATTCTCATGCTACGAACAAAGAAAGTTATGATAAAAGAAAAGGAGTGAAAGTTGTGGGAATTGAGAATGGTGATTGGGTTGTTGTGAGGAAGTCTGGATTTGTTAAAAAAGGAGAAAGTAAATATTCCCAACCTCAAAAAGTAATTAAGGTCATGGGAGCAGTTGCAAAATTAGACAATGGAAAGATCTGGAGTTTGGGAAGTATATGTAAAATTAATCCTCATTTTTTTGAAGTTGTATCTTGAACAATTTTTCCTGAATTTGTATTTTGAACAATTGCAGAGTTTAAATTCTACATCCGTTTTATCAAATTGTATGCAATTTTGTTAGTATCATATTATTATAATGATTTAGGAAGTTATGTATCTTATTTATATTTTATTATGAGGGGGAGATGTGTGGTGATGTCTTCTTTAAGAAGAGAAGTTTCTGATGTTTGTGTGACATCATGAAAGATTCTTTTGCAAGCAGTTGTAGCTGAGGGTCACTGAAAGCTGTATCTGAATAAATACTTCTTCAATTTTATCAAGTTTTAAGTGTGATTACTACACAGTGGTTGTAGATATGCTTCAAAAAGGCACATTGAAAGTATTGATTGGAAGCCCATGTAATTCACCTATTATGGGCTTACAGAAGCGAAGTGGCAAGCATAGGAGTGTCCAGGATTTGCGGCAGATTTATGAAATAGTAGTACCTTTGTGTCCCGTGGTACCAAATCCTGCCACTGTGCTATTTGAAATTCCCTGTAATGCAGAATGGTTCACAGCCATTGACTTGTGCCAGGCTTTCTTTTCAGTGCCCTTACACGAAGATAGCCAGTATCTCTTTTCATTTGTCTTTCAGCAAAGGACAATCAGGTAGTGTCTTGTCCCACAAGGGTACACAGAAAGTCCATCTATCTTCAATCAGCTCTTAAAATAAAATCTTAAGACCTTGAGAATATTTTGTGAGCCTACCCTTGTTCACTATATAGACGATTTATTAGTATCTGCAGATACAAGACTGTATTCTACAAAAACCAGCGGAGCCGCGTTTAGGGGAAGAGGATAGATCGCATCCTGAATAACCATCGCTATAATTGGGTCAGATGGAAACTCCCAATATACGTAAAAGGCTCATGGAGCATTACAACTAATATCAAAAAGTCTTAAATATACGCCAATTTGGCGATGAGAGACTACAATTGTGAACTACAAACTAGGTACATAACAAAGTCAATCATTAATATTCAATGAGCTTAGTGCCTCATATCTATTACTCAGTGCAACTGGCCCAATGGGAGTAACTAACTGGGTACTGTACCTGCCCTCCCCATTCACTCTGATATTCTTGGGAGGATAGAAAAACCCCAGGGGGAGAAAGTTAACATAGTCGGAATTAATCGTGACTGAACCTGCCTGCTTCAGAATGTGATCAACCAATAATGGACAACCAAAGCTTATAATAACGCAGTCATTCTTAGTTTTCCCCACCCATGATACCCTTCTCACCTTTTTAAAGTTATTAAACAAATGTTCACCTAGCACAGTTTTAACGCTCAAATAGTGGAGGACCTTGTTCTTGAGGGTGGTCCAGTGTTCCTCTCTGCCATCCTGTGTTTTCGGAACATTTGCCAAAAATTATCGAATATGGACTGGCTTCTGGAGGGAGGTGCAGCGATATTTCACGAGAACAAGCCTGTACTGGTGGGCTTATTCTTCCCACAGGGCCTACTGGCCCCTGTTTTGCTCCTTGGCTGACTCCCGCTCCCACAACTATAGCGGGGATAGATGGTACTACAACTTGGGGTTCTAGAGTCATCATGGAGTCCACCAAATCAGTTACTTTCGTTGTAAGTGCACTTAATGAGTGTACTTCCAGTTGGTTTGACCCATGCGTTGGGGCTTTCTGTATTGTCCGTTCTTGCATAATTGTAATAAAATCACCCATCTCGCCCCCCATGGTGTCTTTTGCATTATGTTCATCAGACTCCAAGCTTTCCTTTGTCCTGTCTTCTAAAGTCTGTTTGGTAACATTTCCGTACAGTCTACCCCGCCCAGACAAAATATTTTTATTTTTATAGTTCCTGGGCTGCTTGGCTTTTCTCCAACTACTTTTAAGGGGATCACTAGCCTTTTTTTCCCTGGCGCAACATTGCTATTAGTAACTGAAGTAGACTGTAACTGCCTAGTGCATGTACCTAAGGGAGAGGGTGGTAAACTAGGCACAAAAGAAGAATCAGATGCAATGGACAAACTGGCCTCTAAGAATGACCCATTAGAAATCTGAGGAATGCCCAGGGTGGCCGAGGGGGCAATGGTACTCATAGAGGGCTCTATAGTTGTTTTCGACAAAAGTGTTTGGCAAGATGGATCTAAAGATAAACTTCTTTCAACGAGTTCAATTTCTTTCGCCACAACAGTTTCTGCTCGTTTCAGAAATGCATCCAAAGTCCCAACCCCTCCACCCCCAGAACACACTTTAGCTAAAGATTTGGCCATATCAATATGAAAATTCTCAGTTAATGCACAATAGTTGCATGAACGGATGGGAACAGCAGATCAAGCCGGTAGCCAAGTCAATTTAATGTCTCATCCCTTGCTTTTTGAGATGTCAGGGAGAGGGCCCAGCCCAGCCTCCTCCGGCCTCTGACGGCCACAGACGGCCCGCCCTTTGCCCGGCTTTAGCCCGGCGCAGACCCCCACGCGATCCCGTGACTCAGGGGCTGTGTTCCTTTTTGTGCGACTCCTGGCGCGTGAAACGCGGGCGGCGGCGGCTTCCACCACGGAGACGTCTGGGATGTGTAGTCCCTGTGCCTCCCTCCTCACTGCGGCCGCTGGTGGGTTAAGGCTGCGGCGGCAGGAGGGAGACAGGAGACAACTGCGGCAGTCAGGGAAGGCGGCAGGTGAGGCTCCGAATGTGCCCCCAGAGTGCTAAGGTCCCCCGCTCCACCGGGGCTGAGTTCCTTTTTGTGCGCCTCCGGACGCGTGACACGCGGGCGCCGGCGGCTTCCGCCCCCGGAGACGTCTGGGATGTGTAGTCCCTGAGCCCCCCTCCTCACTGCGGCCGCTGGTGGATGTAGGCTGCAGCGGCGGAAGGGAGACAGGAGACAACTGCAGCAGTCAGGGAAGGCGGCAGGTGAGGCTCCGAATGTGCCCCCAGAGTGCTAAGGTCCCCCGCTCCACCGGGGCTGTGTTCCTTTTTGTGCGCCTCCTGGCGCGTGAAACACGGGCGGCGGCGGCTTCCGCCGCTGAGACGTCTGGGATGTGTAGTCCCTGAGCCCCCCTCCTCACTGCGGCCGCTGGTGGGTGTAGGCTGCGGCGGTGGGAGGGAGACAGGAGACAACTGAGGCAGTCAGGGAAGGCGGCAGGTGAGGCTCCGAATGTGCCCCCAGAGTGCTAAGGTCCCCCGCTCCACCGGGGCTGTGTTCCTTTTTGTGTGCCTCCTGGCGTGTGAAACGCGGGCGGCGGCAGCTTCCGCCGCGGAGACGTCTGGGATGTGTAGTCCCTGAGCCTCCTTCCTCACTGCGGCAGCTGGTGGGTGTAGGCTGCGGTGGCGGGAGGGAGACAGGAGACAACTGCGGCAGTCGGGGAAGGCGGCAGGTGAGGCTCCGAATGTGCCCCCAGAGTGCTAAGGTCCCCCGCTCCACTGGGGCTGTGTTCCTTTTTGTGCGCCTCCTGGCGCGTGAAACGCGGGCGGCGGTGGCTTCCGCTGCGGAGTCGTTTGGGATGTGTAGTCCCTGAGCCCCCCTCCTCACTGCGGCCGCTGGTGGGTGTAGGCTGCGGCGGCGGGAGGGAGACAGGAGACAACTGCGGCAGTCAGGGAAGGTGGCAGGTGAGGCTCCGAATGAGCCCCCAGACTGCTAAGGTCCCCCTTAAAATCATCAAAAGGGATGGATTTTGGAAAATAATTCTAAAAACTAAGGGCCTGAATAGAATGGTGGGCAGACTCATGTCTGCCCGCCACCCTAACGGAGATGGGGACCGCCCAACGTAGTGTTGGGGTTCCCACAGGCCATATTACAATGCGACCGCCACGTTGGGGGTCGCATTGTACATGTTTTCCGCAGCACACGCTGCAATGAAAAAATTATATTTTACACATCCCTCTACTTAGTGACAGGCACCATGCGGAATGGGACAGGGATGAAGTGAGGCCCCATCCCTGGGTGAACCACCATGGAAAGGCTGGCAGGGAGGGACCATCCTAATCCCTACAGTGGTGCCTGGCAGACACCACCACCATTGTAAGAATCGGAGTGCCCTCAGATGGTCCGACTGTCATGCCTCCACCCGCCATCAAAATGTGGCAGGTGTTAAAGCTGCTTAGGATGGGGGGGGCCGTCACCGACAGCCTGTCGGAGGCAGTCTCCCCGCCATCCAAATCAAACCCAAAATTGACTTACAAACCGTATTAGAATTGCACTTTAGAATGCGTACTTAAAAGTAATGCTGAAATGTTTTGCATAAAAATTGACACAGAAAATGTGCTTACTTTGTAACGTGAGAAAATCTTTTTTAACTACATTTATTAACATTGCAGAATAATTTAAATGTCAATTACATTCAGGAGAAGGGTGTTTAAATAAATACATGTGAAATAACATTTAGAAAATGTTTGTACTAAGCTATCATTCTTAAATGTGTTCCTTAAAGTAGGGCTAAACCATTTCATTTGACTCTTGCTCGTAGTATAATAGGCATTCATTTAGGCGTTTTGCCTGGCATCAGCATCTCGCTTCGGAGTGTGATGACTTCCATTTTATTATTGCTTAGCTTCATCATGCAATATTAGTTTATCCATATTGATCAATGAACCTTGCTGTAGTTGTTAGAATAGAGGATGATTTAGATATTCTATGTATACCGTACTATAAAGTAATTGCTACTTTTGTCTCAGCGCATTCGTCTTGCTTTTGTATTCACAAGTGAACATAGAGTGCATCTCTTAGCTTAGGTAAAAAGTTTCTCATGTGAACTTCCCTCCATGTTGCAGAATGTATGATACAAAAATGTTTCTGTACACAAGCATGATTGGAGGGAAGTTCTCATGAGAACATTCTTACCTAAGCTAAGAGATGCACTCTATATTCACTTGTGAATACAAAAGCGAGAAGAATGTGCTGAGACATAACTAGCAATTACTTCATAGAATGGTATCAAGAGGAGAAGCATCTGTAGTGACAACACCAGCAGATGATCGGTTTCCATTGGAGAAAGACCATTAGCGGATTCTTAGTTTGATACATTATTGTGTGTCTTTATATTAATGAGTGTTCTTAGCTAGTTAGACAGCAGCAGACTTATGCAGACTCTGAGAATCGCTTGGAATAGTCTTTACCTTGCTAGCAACAGCTATTTCTAAAGGTGACTTACTCTTTAGTTTCCTCAAATATTTTTCTTGATCAATGCTAATTCAACGATCCTTTACTGATATTTTGACAGTTGCTACTACGACTGAAGGGAACTTGGCTGGAAGGAAAGTTCAGATGGCACTTTTCGGAAAATAACTCTTCATGGATTCTATTAGGGTTGAGTAGGCCCTTAGCTAGTTTAGTGACAGTCTCCTCTATGGAACACTTTGTATTGATTTATACTGTCACTAATCAACTTTCTTTGACTAATGTGAATGAAGATGACAAATCATACTAATACTTTAAAATAAATAAAGGTTTTGAAAACTCTATCAACCTTCCATCATTGACTGGACATTAGGAAACCTAACAGTCGATAATATATACATGGTTTGAAATTCTCGTTCCAGCTCCATTCCACTAAGGTGGCAAAGGTCCACTGACCTGTTGGGAAGCCATCAGGATTTTAAAAGGATGAAATCTGTAGATTCTGGAGTTTTGTTCTAAGTCACCCGTTGGCTACCCTGTTAGAAAATATTTCCCACAAAGCTATGGGGGCCTCGCTTGATTTGAATGTAGGTGGTTAAATGTTTTGCTTCTGATGTTGTAAATGCCTGCCTAAAGTTTGATATTTTAGTTGGGCTGTTGCAAACAATGACTGTCACCATGAGTGTCTACAAATATACATGTCAAAAACTATCCACTAAATGTTTTAGCTACAATCTGACTATGCTAGTTGTTAGGACTGCATGATCCTTTCTTATTATTCTTGTGCACCCTGATATGCTTCAGGTCTTACTAAAAACCTTCAGCTAGCTCCAATGTACATGCACCCACAATAAACTCTGGAATGGATACAGGGCCAATGTTAAACTCTTGCTAAAAAGATTATTTTAAATATTATTGAAAAATCCAGCTGAGGTGTTTATTTTAAAAATAGACCACCTATTTAACCTGTTTAGCCCTCTGTAGTTGGTAGGGCGCATATGCAGGAGATATTGTTTTATGGTCACCCAAAAGGAGATGCTTACCACATTTCCAGAAATCTACTATATATCTATTACCTGGGCCGCATTTACAGTATATGTTGAGGTTCATAAAATTGTTAGGTAATTTAATTCCATACTATATTTTATCAACTTAGGGCCATAAACACCCTGAGAAGATCTAAGAAGGGAGACCCTATCTTTTCTTTAATCAATTGAGGTAGAGAAGAAGGGAAAGTGAGCCACAGCAAAGGGCTTAAAGCAGTAGAGACACTGAAGAGGAAAAAGTGCTGAAATATAAATTTCACTTTTATGATATTCATAGTTCAGCTGACAATGTTCAAGGCTCTAGCATGATAAAGTTGTATTAAAGTAATTGTAGCTTTGAAGGCCAGTCAGCTATATCTGTCAGAGCTTTGGTTTTTCTCTAGAATCACAAAAACCTGATGGTTCCACATGGCTCACCAACTGATTTGCAGTTTGGCACTCTGTCAGCACTAAATGATTTTAGTGGATCAGCCTTTAACTTGACTACTGGTCGCCCACATCTGTCACCAGGAAACAACCCTGACCCTGGCTAGACTCACTCAGATCATACAATAATTAGACTTCTGTGACTTTAAAACTGTACAGTAACTTATCCAGAGGCATCAATATACCAAACAGGATGACTTGAAACCACCGTCTACTCGGCTTACCGATGTATATTCTCTATGTTGTTGTAATAATTTTATTAGCGCTGATTTTTGCTAGTATTCATGATGCCTATTTATGCTAGCCTGGGGAACAGGATCGGTATGGCAAGGAATTTTCAGGCTTGCACTTTTAATTGAAATGACTCAACAACTACAGTTTTGAAAAGTTTTCTGAGCCACACCGTAGTATTGGTATTGGACTTCAGGTTCCATTATTGCTGTTCTTGAATGGCCTGTGGGTGACTAGCAAACTCTTGGGATTATGCAGCTCGGGCATGACTGGTGCTCACAGCCAAAGATAAAGGTCAAATAACCTAACACAAATGGAGACTTTTTCTAGCTATGAGCATCTGGAAGTTGATCTGGAAAAAGAAACTACAGGCCATGCTTCAGTTGTTCTTCCCATCCAGCCTTGCCTCTGGAGCACGTTACTCTTTGCAGGGCCGGCTTTCGTGTTTGTAGCACCCGGTGCGACAATGTTTGTTGGCACCCCCCCAATGATCTTCTGAACAGATTCTCTCACTACCACCCTTTAATAGTGCCCCTCAAGTCTCCATAACCACTTTCTCTCTTATGCATTTCATCTGTTTTGTAGTGACACTCATACCAGTGTAAGGTGTCATAGCACTTTACATCACAATCACACTACACAGAGACAATGAATCATAAGTGTGGAAATCAGTGCTTAGGAATCGTTACATCAGACAGAGGACTACAATGTGTAGGAGTCACAAGTCATCCCTACTGGTAGACAGTATAGTTTACGAGTGCTTGGTCTGGAGAAACAGAAACTCAGAATTTAAAACGTAACAACAATGTTGGAGGTTGGCTTTACTAACAAGAATTAATTTCTACCTATGTGAACCCTTTTTGCAACATTAGGATGATAAAAGACTGGTTGGGAAAAATCATAACACTCTAATATATACCTTGCAGTTTGCATGCAGGTCTTTGATGATAGTTAATAGCTCACTGTTCTATATTAGGATTTTAACTTATAAACTGCAAGTAACAAAAGGGTCTCTCTGACTGTCAGGACCCTAGGACCACAGGTAGCATTGGTCCTGCACAAGGATCATCCACATGAGACATTGAGACCAGCGGGGAGTTCCTGGTCAGAAAGAATACGGAACTGGAACTCTAAGATGGCCGCTGTGGTTGAACAGAGGTCAGCTGTCTAGTGTGTGTGGCCTCAGGTGCAGCCGAGTCCAGGCGGAGCGCGCGCTAGAAGAAATCTGCATGCTTCACTGAAGGTTTGAGACGCTGAGGAGTCTTTTTACAGAGTTCGTGCCAATCTAGAGAAAAACCTGGACAAACTGAAAGACGCTTGTTTTTAAACAACAAGTAGCGTCTTACGGAGATTAGTAGCATTATTTTCAAGCCCCGTAGTTTCATGTCTAGAGTTAGAGTCCCTGTGAATTATCAAATTCGGGGAGTCGAAGAGGAGCGCAACCGGCGTGTAAGCTGAGGAGAGAGAGAAAACGGCAAAACGTTGCAGCACCGAATAGCCTTATCTCGAAAGCTGTGAACCCAGGTCTTGAGAGCAGCGAATGCTGGAAACGGAGCGGCTGAAAGGAAGCGAAAGAACACAGAGCTAAGTGACAAAGAATTGTTAAAGTGTAATAAAGTGCAGAACAATTTAGAACCGCAATTGTAGCAAAAACTTACCAGAGAAAAGAGCGTGATAAATTAATGAACAATTAGAAACGCTATAGTAGCAAAACTTACAAGAGAAAAGAGCGTGGAAAAGATCTTCATTTGAAGTAAGAGTTTAGCGACAGAAACCAGTAGCATCAAATCTAAGTAAAGAGAGGATAAGAAAAAATGAGGAAGTAAATCAATAATACGATCAAGGAAGATAATAAGAAAAGACAGATTAGTCAACATGTAAGTAGAATAAATATCTAGTTAATATTAGTAGGATTCACTAGCGTAGTTTATAAATAAATAAATAACCTAGTGTCATTAACCCTTAGGGAATGTTGACAGCAGAGAAGCAAGAGACAGAAAAGGAATAAAGCGACAGGAGTACAAAACGAAGTGAGTAAAATAACTAGAGTAGTTTCATTAGGAAATAGGAGGGGGGCAGTATCCAGACACTAATCAACATACATGTAATTGCGAATTACAGGTAGTACGTTGGAAGCAAATAACCATCATCCAGCGTCTACACTCCTAAAAGATAGAAGAGAAGGCCAGACTCTTGGAATTATAAGGTAGGTCAGAGAGAGAGCGAGAGAAAGACTTTAAGAACAGAGTAGAGTAGAGAGGTTATAGGAGAATCTAATAGTATTATTTTCCCTTAGGTTACTACATACATGGCCAGAGGTCTGCAGTTCAGACAGACGAGAGGAACCAGCCAAGAAAGTCTCTTCTTGTTTGTTATTTTATCCAATTTCCCCCTTCCCTCCGAGGTAACAGATTAGAGACTCGTTGAAAATCGAGCTCTGGTTTGATGCCAGGGTGGATTTGGGATCTAGCATCTCTGTTCCTGTGCAGCTTCGATTTGAGTTTTCTCATAGCCTTGACAGAGTGAAGTGCCCAAGTTGCACCTTGCACCTGGACAGAGATGGCATAGGGTTTAGACCTACAAGGGTTAGGAATAATCGTAGACACCATTCAAAAAGAGCTCAGTGCAGTCAGAGAGGAAAACCAACATCTGAGATTAGAAATGGTGAATTCTAGAAAAGAAACGGCGGACTTGGCACAAAGACTTAGACAACCTTTTATTTTAGGACAGGATGCTTTCAGATCAGTACCAGAAAGCACAAAAAGAATAACTACTCAAGTTATCCACTCCCTGTCCCCAGTTATACCCCTAGCGGCCCCAGAGCGATTCAGTGTGGATCCACAAAAGGCGCAGATATTCATTACACAATGCTCACTACATTACATGTGTCGCCCTTCTGTTTTCCTGGATGCACAATATAAGGTCGCATTTGCATTGTCCTTTTGAGTGACGACGCAGCGTCTTGGTCTTTGCCACTGATAACCAGAGACAATCCGATCTTGAGGAACTACGAAGAGTTCAAGCAGGAATTTCTTTGAATATTTGACAGAAGGAGAATATCTCAAGTCGTGGACAATGAATTACTTGACTTGAAGCAAGGAAATCGAGATCTAGTATCCTATTTGGCGCAGTTTAATAAACTCGTGGTGGAGACCGATTGGCCAGAGAGTAAGCAAGCTACAGTTTTTTACCGCGGGCTTAAGGATGAGCTAAAAGATGCGTTGGCCGGAATCCCTAACAGACCTACTGAAATTTACGCCCTGGTGGATCAAGTTTTAGAAATTGATTTTCGACAAGGAGAAAGAAGGGGTGAAAAGAGAAGAGAATTCAGGCCGATGGTTCCAAGGTTTGATCGCCCCAGGTTTGAAACTAGCAGAAATAATGAAGGGCAACTGGGAGCTGAGCCTATGCAAATAGGAACGATACGCGGACCTTTGTCGAAAGAAGAAAAAGAAAAAAGACGAACAAGTAGCCTATGTATGTACTGTGGAGCTGGAGGTCATTTTGTCAGAAATTGTCCCAAGAAACCCAAGACAAGCTTCAAGCCGAAGGAAAACTAATAGCACCATCTGTTCGAGGAGTTGAACAGATGGGTGCAAAGCTAGAAAAAACTCCTGAAGAGCACAGAGTTGCCAACACATTACAGTCTACAGCTCCTCACTTGATTTTATCAATGAAAGTTAAGTTTAGACACATAACGTTGACGGGAGTCTCGGTAATGATCAATTCAGGAGCCACAGGGAACTTCTGTGATTTAAAACTTGCAGAAAGAGTAGGAATTCAAGCAATCAAGAAAAGCATAAGCGAACCAGTTAGAGCAGTAGACGGGACAAATTTATCATCCGGTCCAATAATAAGCCACACGGAAGTAATTAATCTAATTTCAAATAATGGACATGAAGAAAATATCCAATTTAATCTGATCGATGCCCCTCAGTTTGAATTAATACATGGCCTTCCTTGGCTTACTGAGCACAACCCAACGATCGATTGGAGTAACAGAACAATCAGTATGGATTCCAAGTACTATAAGGGAAACTGCTTTGGGAAAAGAGAGAATTTATCAGATTTCAATCCAGCCCATTCTCGGTGTCAAACAGGAGGTACAATATGTGTAATCAA
This sequence comes from Lissotriton vulgaris, assembly GCF_964263255.1. Classification (NCBI taxonomy): domain Eukaryota; kingdom Metazoa; phylum Chordata; class Amphibia; order Caudata; family Salamandridae; genus Lissotriton; species Lissotriton vulgaris. The sequence goes on from NC_141691.1 coordinate 1,451,555,890, forward strand.
TGCACAAGAGATCCCAGAAGAATATAAGGACTTCCAGGATGTATTTAACGAGGTGGAAGCTGAGCAACTTCCTCCGCACAGAATCTATGACTGCAAGATCGAAATAGAACCAGGTTCCAACTTGCCATGCAGTCGAGTGTACGCCCTAACCAAAAAAGAGCATTGTCACTTAATGGAATATTTGCATAAGTACCTCGCAAACTGATTCATTCGACCTTCCCAATCCCCGGTGTCATCGCCTTTGTTTTTTGTGCCAAAGAAGGAAGGGGATTTGAGTTTCTGTATAGACTACAGAGCGATCAACAGAATCATGAAGAAAAACCGGTACCCGTTACCTCTCATATCGGTTTTATTGGACCAAGTAAAAGGGGCTCAAATTTACACGAAACTCGATCTGAGAGGAGCCTACCATCTCGTCAGAATGCGAGAAGGCGACGAATGGAAGACGGCCTTCAGGACCCGATTTGGATTGTTCAAGTATCAGGTCATGCCTTACGGTCTTTGCAACGCTCCAGCGGCCTTCCAACACTTCATCAAAGATGTACTCAAGGAGTATATAGATCAATGTGCCATAGTATACATTGATGACATACTGATTTATTCTGCGGACAAGGAAAGACATCAGGAGCAATTCCGAGGGGTTCTACAAAGATGGAGAGATAACAAATTGTTTGTAAAATTAGAAAAATGTGCTTTCAACGTTTCTCAAGTAGAATTCCTGGGCTTTGTTTTCTCCCCAGATGGTATACTTATGGACCAGCGGAAGATTGAAGCAGTGGTAAATTTGAAATCCCCTGTGAGCGTCAAGGAGGTTCAAGGCTTCATTGGATTTGCCAGTTTTTATCGAAGGTTTATCAGCGAGTTCTCACAAAAGATCTTACCACTTACCAGACTACTTCAGAAGGGAATCCAATTTGAATGGACACAAGAAGCGGAAGAGCCCTTCAACTCGTTGAAGTTAGATTTCACCTCAGCCCCAATTCTTCAACATGCTGACCCAGCCGAACCCTTTTATGCTGAGACTGACACTTCAGATCAAGCTGTTGGAGGAGCGTTATCACAATGGAACAAACTTACAGGGCAATTGCATCCAGTCGCCTACAGATCAAGGAAATTGTCCCCAGCAGAAATTAATTATACCATCACAGAGAAAGAGCTGTTGGCGATAAAAGACGCTTTCAAGGAATGGAGACATCATCTTATGGGAGCCCAGCATCAGGTGATAGTATTTACAGATCATCGAAATTTAAAGTTTCTGCAGACGGCCCGAACCTTGACTCCGAGACAGCTGCGTTTGTCATTGTACTTCGCTGGCTATGATTTTGTAATTACCTATCAGCCAGGAACACAAAACAGAAAGGCTGACGCCTTATCCAGAATTGACACCGAAAATCAAAAGACACCTTTGGAGAATCAATCTATCATTCCGGAGGAGAAGATAATAGGAGTTACGACCTTAGTTAATCTAGAAACCAGCATATCCGAAGTGATGAGTCAAGGGTACAACACTATATTAGTAGTGGTAGACTCTTTCTCTAAAATGGCACACTTCACCGCTTTGAAAGGGGTTCCTTCAGCCAGACAGTTAGCTACTCACTTTTGCACAGACATAGTGAAAATTCATGGAATCCCTAAAATAGTAATTTCTGACAGAGGAACACAGTTCATTTCTCATTTTTGGAAATCTTTTATGGAAAACTTAGGGACAGAAGTGAGATTCTCCACTAGCTATCACCCCGAGACCGATAGTCAGACAGAGAGAGTGAACCAGGAACTAGAGCAATATTTAAGATTGTTCTTGTTAAATCAGGATGGGAACTGGTCTGAGTATCTGTGGGCAGCAGAGTTCGCCCACAACAATGCGAAGAATGTGTCCACGGGTTTCTCTCCCTTCTATATGAATTATGACAGGCACCCAAACTCAACTCTTAGACAAACAGACATAAGAGTTCCAGCGGTTAAGGATCTAGTGTCGCATTTAGAGCAGGTTCACCAAGAAGCTGTCGAAAATCTAAAAGAGGCAAAGGAGAAGTATAAGACCTATGCTTACAGGAAAAGACGAGACGGCCCCTTTTTAGATAAAGGAGATCATGTGTGGTTAAGTACAAAAAACCTAAGACTAAAGGGAAATCGGAAATTTAAACCCCGGTTTATTGGCCCTTACCCCGTGGAAGAACAGGTTAATCAAGTAACTTATCGGCTTACCTTGCCGTCAAAACTGAAAATTCACCCAGTGTTCCATGTTTCACTTTTGAAGAAAGTTCCGACCAATTTGAGAAAGACTCTACCTCCAAAACCCTTACATTTAGGGACTGGAACAGAGTATGAGGTCAAGGAAATCCTAGATTCACAATTTTAAAGGGACAACTGTATTATTTGGTGGATTGGAAAGGTTATGGTCCAGATGAACGATCCTGGGAGCGGAATGAGGATGTTCATGCTCCAAGGTTGGTCAGATCCTTTCATCAACGATTCCCCACAAAGCCAAGACAGAGAGGATCTACCTTGTTGGGGGGTACTGTCAGGACCCTAGGACCACAGGTAGCATTGGTCCTGCACAAGGATCATCCACATGAGACATTGAGACCAGCGGGAGGTTCCTGGTCAGAAAGAATACGGAACTGGAACTCTAAGATGGCCACTGTGGGTGAACAGAGGTCAGCTGTCTAGTGTGTGTGGCCTCAGGTGCAGCCGAGTCCAGGTGGAGCGCGTGCTAGAAGAAATCTGCGCACTTCACTGAAGGTTCGAGACGCTGAGGAGTCTTTTTACAGAGTTCGTGCCAATCTAGAGAAAAATCTTGACAAACCGAAAGACGCTTGTTTTTAAACAACAAGTAGCATCTTACGGAGATTAGTAACATTATTTTCAAGCCCCATAGTTTCATGTCTAGAGTTAGAGTCCCTGTGAATTATCATATTTGGGAAGTCGAAGAGGAGTGCAACAGCGTGTAAGCTGAGGAGAGAGAGAAAACGGCAAAACGGCGCAGCACCGAATAGCCTTATCTCATCAGCTGTGAACCCAGGTCTTGAGAGCAGCGAATGCTGGAAACGGAGGGGCTGAAAGGAGGCGAAAGAACACAGAGCTAAGTGACAAGGAATTGTTAAAGTGTAATAAAGTACAGAACAATTTAGAACTGCAATTGTAGCAAAAAAGTACCAGATAAAAGAGCGTGATAAATTAATGAACAATTAGAAACGCTATAGTAGCAAAACTTACAAGAGAAAAGAGCGTGGAAAAGATCTTCATTTGCAGTAAGAGTTTAGCGACAGGAACCAGTAGCATCAAATCTAAGTAAAGAGAGGAGAAGAAAAAACGAGGAAGTAAATCATAATAATAATAATAATAATTAATCAATAATACGATCAAGGAAGATAATAAGAAAAGACAGATTAGTCAACAAGTAAGTAGAATAAATATCTAGTTAATATTAGTAGGATTCACTAGCGTAGTTTATATTTAAATAAATAACCTTGTGTCATTAACCCTTAGGGAATGTTGACAGCAGAGAAACAAGGGACAGAAGAAGAATAAAGCGACAGGAGTACAAAACGAAGTGAGTAAATTAACTAGAGTAGTTTTTCATAAGGAAATAGGAGGGAGCCAGTATCCAGACACTAACCTACATAAATGTAATTACGAATTGCAGGTAGTACGTTGGAAGCAAATAACCATCATCCAGCGTCTACACTCCTAAAATATAGAAGAGAAGGCAAGACTCTCGGAAGTATAAGGTAGGTCAGAGAGAGAGCGAGAGAAAGACTTTAAGAACAGAGTAGAGTAGAGAGGTTATAGGAGAGTCTAATAGTATTATTTTCCCTTAGGTTACTACATACATCGCCAGAGGTCTGCAGGTCAGACAGACGAGAGGAACCAGCCAAGAAAGTCTCTTCTTGTTTGTTATTTTATCCAATTTCCCCCTTCCCTCCGAGGTAACAGATTAGAGACTCGTTGAAAACCGAGCTCTGGTTTGATGCCAGGGTGGATTTGGGATCTAGCATCTCTGTTCCTGTGCAGCTTCGATTGGAGTTTTCTCATAGCCTTGGCACTGACAGAAGCATTAATGCACTGACCTATTTACATTGTATGCACTTTGTGATCTACATGGTACACATGCTTTACAGTAGGCATTTTAACCAACCTCCTGCACTACTTTATGTGGAATCAAAACTTCCACTAGACAAAACTTCAATCTCTCTGTAGCAGGTCCATCGATCACCAGAGTTATCTTGACATTTTATGGTTGCCTGAAAATTGCTGGTGGCAAGGAACTCTGCTGTAGGAGCTTTCAAAACCATATTGTACTTGAAAACAGGATGCCCCATCAAAGTCAGTGTCTGGTGCGGTAGCACCAATTGCACCGCCCTAGAGTCCCTGACTCTCGCTCATCGTGCCATCTTTGCTTGTGTGTAGTTCGTTTACATTGACCCTACACTCCACATAAATAAGATGCACTATCAGTTCTCTATTGACCCAGTCCTGTATTAACAATCAGCAACTTAAAACATCAAGTACTAGAATGCAAGTTGCCTTAAGATAACAAGCACTGGCAAAGCCAATAGTTCTCATCTTTAGGACCTAAAGGCTTTTACAATGCTTTTGGCGATTCTGTGCAGCTTAGCCAGAAAAGAAAATCTAAAAAAAAGGCGTAGTTATGCACCATTTTCTAGGTGGGGTACTTGCATGATAACATGTTCACACATGTTTCAACTGTGGATAGGGGATTTATCCACGCAGGTCTGTAAATATCCCTTGCACCCTCTTTTTTCTATCTGGTAATGCAATGTTCACACATGCATCGTTGTTCAAGCGAGTTTACAAAATGAAGTGGGTGCCCTTTTTTTCATTTTTACTTTACCAATCTGAGATGGATTGTAAATTTATAAAATAAAATAGAAGTAGCATTAAAATTATATTTTTAAGGCAGAGAGGGAACAATTTGCTCCCTGGTCCTCCCTCCCAAAAATATATAAATGAAAAAAATATATATATATATATATATATTTTTTAAATCATCCGAGGAGCAGATGAGTGAAGCAATTGGGAGCGGTTGGAAGGCGGGAAAACAGCACATGTGGTAGAGCAACACAAATGGCAGGGGACAAAGAAAGTTATCAAATAAGAGCCAATTGAATGAGAGTTACATTAAAACGAGCCAACTGGTAGACCTCAAAAGCATGGACTACTGGCATGGGATAACTTGTCATCTTATTTCTCTTTAAATTGATCTCTGTCGCTCACTCTATGATGTCTTTGCCATTATGTGATTCAACAAATTCTTCACCCTCCTATTAAGCTGCATAGTTCATGGACCCTACATGTTTGGATAGCATGGAAGTGTTTGCCACAAGTCTTTCAGCTTATAGATTGTTCAATCCCTTACTCCTCGGCCTACCAGGACCCCAGGAGTACATTATTGCTGATAAATTAGCAACCTGGTATGAGCATTCCATTAATGTAGTGGAGAATTTTTTCCGAATTCCTATTTGCTTACATTTGATCAGATATGTCAGAAAAGTAGAATTCCTCCAATTCAGTTTCTTCTACATGAGCAGTTATTAGGAGCCCTAAGGGTTGTGTGGGGTGTGATGGACATAGAACCACCAACACATGCAGTGATGCACAAGCTACACACCTTGGCAACAGGTCCACACCTAATCATGTGGTTATACAGAGCCATTAGGGGTCACACTGGGATCTCTCTGAGCCAACTCCGTCAGGAATGGGGGGAGAATTTAGCGCGGCCACTACATGACACTGAATGGATGCTAGTACTTGAATCTCCTCATCCTATCTGTAGAAATGCAAGATTTCAGAACGTTCTGTTTATAATTCTTCATAGGGCTTATCTCACACCTTCTCGAATAAATCCTATGTTCTCATGAGCTGAACGTGCCTGCCCTAGATGCCAGGTGCTGACGGCTGACCTTAGGCACATGCTTTGGGCATGCCTGGATATTGCCAGTTTCTGGCATTAAGTAAACTCCCTATTAGTTACAGTTACAGAGCTAACAACTCTCAACTCATGGAAAGCTACAGCACTGGGTATTTTTTTCCGAGGAGGAAAAGCTGTAAGGTGCAGATACGCTTTGCTTTAATTTAGCCCTTCTTTTAGCTAAGTGCATACTAACTATGCATTGGCATGCACAACAGTCCCTGTCCTTTCTTCAGTGGTGTCAAGCTTTGTTCCATTGGGGTGAAGCAGAAAGTATTACGCTGCATGGAGGAAGGCCAAAGAATAAGAAAGGAGCATATAGCAGAGTACCCCTCTGTCATCTCACATCAGTCATCTCCTCCTGTGTCCTCCTCTGATAGATGATAACAAAAGATATGGTGGATCTGGGCCAACATTAGGATCTGTTTTCTTCTTTCTTATACCCTTTCCAAGAAACTACTAATTCCCAAGCACAGGTATGTATATCAAATTAGTTCAACTTATTCAGAATATCACATATATCATAGGCAAAGAACATGCGAGTCAACAGTTCAAATTTTCCAGTCAAGTTCTTGTCTGTCTTGTTTTAATTCAGATTTCTTCAAAAACAGCAAACAACAGCCAACGCGTTTCATCGCTACAGACAGTGGTTCCGCAACTTTCTCAAGGCTGCATAAAATAAACATACAGAATGTATAGTATTTCTACAAATTCAGTAACCATTAGTTAACCCCAAACACAATAGTGAATTCCTGTCTTTCCAAGACAATACGCCCATTGTGGTATGCCAACTCAATGGCCAGAAAATATTCACGACTTAACATTTTATTGTCTAGATAGAGTTCTTCTCCAAACATTCCAATTTAAGAATTGTGTATAGTCTAAACATAGTGGGATGGAAAGAACGGAAACAAGTGGTTCCAAATGGTTCAAAATATCTCAACCTTACTGCCCAGAAAGCCAAAGTAATAGTTAAGAACTTCAGTGATACAGAGTTCCCCCTGTTCCCCCCTGGCACTTTCGAAACCCCCGGCTCCGCTCAGACTTGGTGAAGGCTATTGACTGTTATTTCGATGAAAATGTGGGTTCGGTGACCTCCCCTACGGTTCTCTGGGAGGCCTTTAAAACGGTCATTCGGGGAGCCGCACTGTCTCTTATTGCTGCTGAACGGAGGGCTAAGAGGGAGGCCGTGCTGGCCCTTGAGACTGAAATTACAGCGCTTGAAAGCGAGCTGGGTGGGGATGACACACCTGCGCTATTACACACTCTGGAGCTGAAACAGGCGGATTACAAGGCTTGTGTGACTGATGCTGCTAAGTTGATGCGTGCAAATCAATTGGGCCGGCTGTATGATGTGGGTGACAAGGCAAGCAAACTCCTAGCGTGGCTGGATAAGTCTGAAAGAGTGAATCGTGTGGTGCCTGTTATTGTTCGCGAGTCGGGTGAATGTGTGTCTGACCCCGGTGCGATTGTTGACTGTTTTGTTGAGCATTTCCGGAAGGTTTATACCCTGGTGAGTGATCGTGATGAAGCTGATTCCCGTTTGCTGTTGCGTGATATAGCTCTTCCTTGTGTCTCGGAGGAGGAGGGCCTGGCTCTGGAGGCTCCCTTTACGGTGGATGAGATTGCCCTTGCTATTAGATCTCTGCGATCGGGCAAGGCGACGGGGCCCAATGGTTTGCCCATCGAGCTTTACAAACTTCATCCATACAAGATGGCCGCTCATCTGCGCAACATGTTTCTGGGCGCGTTCGAGGCAGGAGTTCTTCCGCTTGAACAACGCTTAGCTACTATAGTGGTCATTTATAAGGATGGCAAGCCTCGTGATTGCTGTACCTCCTACCGCCCCATTTCCCTGCTAAACGCAGAACCTAAAATCCTAGCCAAGGTTCTGGCCAATCGGCTTCATACCACATAGGAACACGGCCCTTAATCTGCGTAGGCTTCATGGTGTTCTCGCGAGAGCTGCAACTCTTACGGAGCCTACGGTGGTGGCCTCCCTAGATGCTACGATGGCTTTTGACACCATTGAATGGCCTTATCTTTGGGCGGCCCTCTCCAAGTTCGGCTTTGGCCCTAACTTCATTGCGTGGGTCAAGCTTCTTTATGAACAACCGCTGGCCCAGGTCGTGGTAAATGGCAGAAGCTCTGACCCCTTCCCGTTGGGACGCGGCACCCGTCAGGGATGTCCGCTTTCCCCACTTCTGTTCGCGTTGGCACTTGAACCCCTTGCGGCATGGCTCCGGTGGGAACCCTCGATTAAAGGGATCCGGTGGCCGCCAGATCTGGAGGATCGCGTCTCACTGTATGCCGATGACATCCTCCTTTACTTCACTTCCCCTCAAAAGTCCTTGAACGTGCTCTTCGACGTTCTTACATCCTTTGGTAAGAACTCCGGATTGGTCATCAATTGGACCAAATCCTGTGTGTATGTCATAGCCGGGGTTCTGCCGCCGTTGCCTCGTAGGTTTCCAATTTTGGTGGCGGATGACGGTTTTAAGTATTTGGGGATTTATGTCTCTACGGTTTCTGCGGTGCCATATGAACGGAATCTGTATGCTCCGCTCCGCCGTCTCAAACAGGATGTGAGGCGATGGCGTGAATTGCCCTTGTCTCCGTTGGGCCGAGCGGCGCTTTTTAAAATGATGTCGCTCCCCCGATTTCTCTATGCGTTGCAGAATTTCTTTGACCCGGTCCCTGCTCGCTACTTTCGCGAGATCGAAAGTTTACAGCGGCAATTGATCTGGGACGGTCGTGCCCGTATTGCGCTGTCTAAGCTCACCCTTCCCTGGTACGACGGCGGTATTGCTTTGCCACATATCAGACGATACTACTGGGCCTCGCACCTGAGCGCCATTAATCACGTGACTTATTCATCGGAACCCGCTCCTGCCTTTGCCCTCGACAAATTTTTACTGCCCGGTGGCAACTTTAATAGGGCTTTGTACTCGAAGTCTCCAATCCGCCTTCTTACGGGTCCTACGAGGTGTGCGGTGCGGGCCTGGAGGGATGCAACTGTGGCTACGGGCTGGAGTGGCAGGCTGACGCGTATGACCCCACTGTACGACTCTGATCGACTGGGCAACCTTTGGCGGACGAAGGGGTTTGACAGATGGGACATGATTGGGATCAGCAAGGTGGAGGATCTTTGGGCCAGGGGCACTGTGAAGTCCTTTGCAGCCCTGAAACTGGAATACCGGCTTGATGATAGGGAGCATTTTCGATATATGCAGGTTCGACATGCCCTGATCTCAGTCTTTCCCCCTGGGACTGATATTCCGCAGTCCTCCCCGCTGGAGGATCGTGTCCTAGAGGGCCACATCCCCGATAGCACGATTTCCTTAATATATAAGAAGCTAATTAATAACAGGGCTGACCAACTGGGGAAACTTCGTGCTTCCTGGACAGCGGACGGGCTTGAACTGGACGATGAGGACTGGCAGTCGGCTGTTTCTTCCCCTAAGGAAGTGGCTATTCCGGCTCGACTTCGTTTTGTCCAGCTAAAGATCCTCCACCGTGTGTATGTAACTGGTGTGCGACTGGTGCGAATGGGGCTCGCGACGGATGGACGGTGTAGGCGTGGGTGTGGGATGGATGGTACTTTTCTTCATGTTTTATGGGAATGTCCGGTTGTCTCGGCCTTCTGGTCCAGGGTCCATGATGTGATGGGACGTGTTACTGGAGTCCCCCTCCTTCCTGAGGCACGGCGTTGCTTGCTCAATGTGTGGGAGCCTACGGACTGTACTGCTGCTCAGACGTTCTGGGTCAGTCTGGGCAACATGGTTGCCAAAAGGGACATAGCTCAGCTCTGGGGCTCCACCAGACCACCACGGCTCAGTGCCTGGAAAGATAACATGGACTGGTGCATGTTTCGAGAAAAGACTGTGTATGAGGCACGGGGTCGTCCCAGAAAGTGGTCCAGGGTTTGGGCACAGTGGAATTCATATTGTGGCGATATTTGCTCCCCTCCACTCGATTATGAGGTTCCTGTCCCCTCCTCCCCATGATTGGCGTTCCGTTTTTTGTTCTCCATATTACCTGTATCCTTTCTTCCTTCGTGATCGCCCCCCCCTGCCAGATTCGTACACTCCTATATTTACTCCTTTCCCCCCCCCTCCTATGACCCTTGCCAGTATAATGCCATGTGTCTGTGTGTTGTTGTTTTTCTTCGACAAAATCATAAAATTTAAACCTTTGATATCCTTTTAGTACTGTTTTATGCTCCACACCATAATGCGTGCTCAGTGATCGTCTTAAAGCGTACTGTCCTGCTTTATTCTTTCAATATGTGTCATAGCGGCCGGCCCTGAGGGGTTGTAGGCAGACGCTGTGTAATGTGCATTTCGTAAATAAAGGTTAAAAAAAAAAAAAAAAGAACTTCAGTGATAGAGAGTGTCAGTGTGGCGTCATCAGTCAGAACAGGGTCCTGATTAGTAATTCAATATTTCATGCAAGACAGAAAGGGGAAAAGGTATCTAGAGGAATTACAACGAAGAAAAGTAAATATGTCTTAGTATCATTGCTAATTATTCTTCAATAAAAGAAAGAGGTAACGATACCTAATAGTCTCTGTGTCGTGCTCTGTTAGGAATAAAATACCAAGTTGTAGGTAATAGCCATAAACAAGATTTTGAATTAAAAATGTCAATAAAATGGAGACCAAAGATTAAATAGCACCTACTTTATGCGTGGTGATATTTCCAACCCACACGTGGGTTTCAATTGGCGATATACTATATTCGGGTCGATTCCTTGCTGGTCTGTGTCAAGTGTTCGATTATCATTTCTGAAGAATAAGAGTATTATATTAAGTATCCCCTTCTACCGTCCAATTATATTACAAGATAAGTGTCCACGTCAAAAACAGTAATGGTTCGTAATTTTATCTAAACGTGTTCGTAAAGTTGTGTAAATCAACTCCAATCTAGCTTCATAATTTAAGCAAATATTACTTGAGTCGGATCAAACGTATACAAAAAGAAATGGGCATAATATCATTCTCCAACTTGCAAAATGAAACAAAGTCATGCTCTCCGCAAATGTAATGCGCCTCAAAGAGGAATTAGAACCTCAAAGGCTCCCTTGGCGTTCACAAAGGTGGTTTTCTTTTTAATATTTAATGCGTCCCCTCTTTATACTATCATTTACTCAGTTACATTAAAAGAAATAAAACGATTTTTTACGGGCGGTTCTTTACCTATTATTCCAGCTCGAGAAACGCTGCTTCAGAGTTTCCCCTCGCCATGTGTATTTCTCTTGTGTCTGCGGCACAGGTGTAATCCGCCTCTAATCAAATCGGACTCTCCTCCATCGTTGTCCCTGATTGGCTAACGCTCGTAAAACACGGAAAATGAAAAGGGACTGCAAGAGTAGTCAAACGAGGCAGCCATCTTTGCACTAGTCCATTGATCCAATTGTTGTTTAAGAATATCACTCATCACTCATAACTCCCAAACCTAACGAGAGTTTGAGTACTCAACTAAAAACCCTGAAAGTATATTCATTGTTTAAGGTAATCTGCGGAGCCATAAGTTCTAATACATCGTTTTTTCTCATTATCTTCTTATAAGAGTGTTATAGATCGCAGTAGGATAAGAATAAGGGCTTTTTCACGGTCACGTAAGGGTAATATATAGAACCAAGAACCTTCCATCCATAATTCAAATTACAGTTACAGAATCTCAGAGACAAAGGTCATCTTATACAGAAATAATATATAGTATTTCAATAGTGTAAACAGCAATCCGTTAAGCTTTATATAATGTACAACCGCATAATAAAATCACTGTGCTCTCACTATATGCAACATCTTTCATCTGTCATCACCCAAGAAGTAGTGCAGCTCATGGTCGATATTCAGTCCGCATTCTATGCTACGCATTTTCAGTATCCACATGGCTTCTCTTCTGCGTAACATAAGTTCCCTGTTCCCTCCTCTTGGGTGTCTCTGTATATGATCTATCCCATAATATTCAAAACGTCTATTGGTTGTTTGTAATGAACAGATTGACATATGTGCAGCTAGGGGAATTCTCATGTCTCCTAGTTTGACTGCTCTAATATGCTCGCATATTCTTTCTCGTAACGCTCTGATTGTACTGCCAATATAAGTCTTTTTGCATTTGCATTCCACAGCATATACAACGTATTTTGTGAGACAGTTAATGTTATTTCTAATCTCGTATCTTTTCTTATTAGGACCATCAAAGTGTGTGACTTTGTGTTTTGCCCATTTGCATGCCGTGCATTGATTGCAGCTATGAAAGCCCCTGCCATGTTCTGTCAACCAATTAGTGTTAAGTGATGTCATGGGATAACTAGGGCTTAAGATGTTCCTAAGTGTACGTCCCCTTCTATAGGTTATTGCAGGTCTCTTAGTTACATATTTATCCAGGCGCTTATCTGCCTGAAGTAAATGCCAATGTTTATTTAGGATCCTACTCAGAACCTTGGACCAGTCATTATATCCCGTGATGAGTCTAATTTCGTTCACCTCCTTGTCTTTCTTTGGGGAATCCTTTAAAGTGTCATCACGTCTAATCTTGTTAATTCTAGATTCAGCTTTCTTTAATCTGGTTATATCATAACCCCTTTTAAGAAATCTTTGTAGGGTTCCTTTTTTCTGGTCATCAAAGTCTGTACTAGTGCTGCAATTACGTCTTATTCTCATCAATTCCCCATAGGGGATTGCATTAATTTGATGTGGTGGACGTGCACTAGTTGCATGTAGCAGGGAATTGCAAGCTGTTGCTTTTCTGAAGTTCCTACTCTCAATTTTATTCTCTTTTATGAAGAGCTCGACATCCAAAAAGGAGATTTTGTCTTTACTGTAAATCGAGGTAAAAGAAATGTTTAAGTCATTATTGTTCATGTATTCAATAAAGCCAATTAGCTTATCTTGAGAGCCCGTCCATATCATTATGCAGTCATCTATGTATCACCCCCAATATAGAATTGAGTCATTCCATGGTTGGCCTTCAAGGCCCCAGATCCTTCTCTCCTCCAGCCAACCCATAAACAGGTTGGCATACGAGGGAGAAAACCTGGAGCCCATTGCCACTCCTTGTTTCTGTCTGTACCATTTTTCTTTAAACAGGAAAACATTGTTGTCAAGAATGACTTCCACCATCTCAATCAGCATTTCTGAGTGCTTTAGTGCACCTGCTGCTCTTTTATTGAGCATATTCCTCATTGCCCGTAGGCCATATTCTCTTTTGATACTTGTATACAAGGATGTCACATCAAATGTAACTAGTACATGTTTTCATCCCAGACTAGATCAGATAGTATACTCAGAATATGTTTCGTATCCCTTATGTATGAGGGTAAGTTCTTAACTAAAGGATTGATAAACACATCTACATATTCTGAGAGTCGTTCTGTGGGTCCCCCCATGCCAGAAATAATCAGTCTGCCCGGTGGGAATGTCATAGCTATATGTACCTTAGGTAGCGAATAGATACATGGATATTTCGGCTTATTAGGTTTCAAATACGTTAATTCATCATTATCTAGTAATCCTAAACCATGCCATCTCTTAAGTTGTGTTGTTATATATTCAGTCAAGGCCCACATCGGATTCCCAGTCAGAGGTTCATAGCAAAGAGGATATGGTAGATCTGGGCCAACATTAGGATCTGTTTTCTTCTTTCTTATACCCTTCCCCAAGATGAACCCAACTACTTAATACCAAATGTTTTTTTTAAGATGCTGAATGAATCGCTCTTAATGTATGTAGTGTAAAAAAACTTGATGCATGTATTACTGCATTGAATAATTTAAACGCCTAATGAAATTAATTGAACTACAGATACTAAGGGGCATATTATCAAGGACGCCGTTAAAATGAATGCCGGTTTAGCCGGAGAAAACTGCTGCGAAAGCGACGATAATGGGCTTCATAATATGCTCTGGAGAACTCCAACAGAAGCCCATGTTCACACCAGAACATGAACTTTTACTGGGATTCTCCAAGGCATATTATCAAGCCCATTATCGCCGCTTTAGCAGCAGTTTTCTGCCGCTAAACCGGCGATAATTTTTAACGCCGTCCTTGATAATATGCCCCTATGAGTCTGCAAATGAGGAGTTTATCAACATTGGCTCTCTGGGGCAAGCCTGTTCGATCCACAAGTTGGAATATCAGCACAGATGTTCTGCACAACTAAATTGGATTCTGTCCACCAAAATCAAAGTTCCTCACCACGTGTCTCGGGATAAGATTCTCAAATTAAATTAACAGCAACTAACACCAAATATGTTTTTAATATTGGCCAGCATAAGGTTGACCAAACATTCGAAACCTGTAATATACAATAAGGGCCTGATTCCGATCCTGGATTTTTTTTTCCATACAAATAGGATTTGTAGTTTTTTTCCATACAAATTGTACAAGACCCTTCCAAACCGTGTAGTACGATTCGTACGGGAAAAATACATACAGATAGGCCCAATCCTTACAAATCGGATCGGGAAAAGCTGTACCACACGGACTTGTAAAAAAGACCATACAAATTGTAAAAAGGCTGTCCAACCCGTCAAGTACGATTCGTACCAGTTTGTCAGCATACGATTTGTATGGAAAATGGCCTATATATGGGGAATGACTCGTACCGGGCAACGAAGCGAACCCCTATACGCCTCATACCCTGGTATGACTCGTTCTGGGGGTACAACTCATACCGGGGTACGGGTCGTATAGAGGTATGAGGCGTACAGGGGTCCCCCTACATGCGAGGCATGTGTATGGTGCGTACACCAAAATCGCATATGTGCGCACCGTACCCCAAAATCGCCCATGTACGCACCGTACCCCAAAATCGCCCATGTACGCACCGTACCCCAAAATGGCCCGTGTACGCACCGTACCCCAAAATCGCCTGTGTACGCACTGTACCCCAACATCGCGCTTTTACACACCGTACATACGCGATTTTGGGGTACAGTGCGTACACGGGCGATTTTGGGGTACGGTGCGTACACGGCTGATTTTGGGGTACGGTGCGTACACGGCCGATTTTGGGGTACGGTGCGTACATACGCGATTTGGGGGTACGGTGCGTACACGGGTGATTTTGGGGTACGGTGCGTACACGGCCGATTTTGGGGTACGGTTCGTACACGGCTGATTTTGGGGTACGGTGCGTACATACGCGATTTTGGGGTACGGTGCGTACACGGGCGATTTTGGGGTACGGTGCGTACACGGCTGATTTTGGGGTACGGTTTGTACACAGGTGATTTTGGGGTACGCTGCTTGTACGGTGCGTACACGACCAGTACCCCTTCATCGCATATGTACACACCGTACCCCACTTTCTGTGTCATCCGTTCCCACTATGCATACGCACCGTACCCCTGTATTCATGGGGTGTACGACGCGTACATGGGGGGGTCTGTCTCGTACTGTTTTAGGGGCGTACAAGGCTTTTCCCGCACTTTTTGGCTCTTGTAAAAAAAGAGCCGTACCTCATGCCGTTTGTACGAATCGTACTTGCCGGGTTGTAAACTGCTGCCGGGAATACATGGGAACGTCGCGTACAGAGCAATCCGAATCGGAATCGCTTGTATATACGAGTTGTATGGTCTTTTTTACAATTTGTATGGAGTGCGTCTATTTGTACAGATCGTACTTCCTAGGTTGTAGGAGCCTCCTTACAAGTACGAGTTGTATGGAGAAAACGCTCCATACCACGGCTTGTACAGCGTTTTTCCAGGATCGGAATCAGTCCCTAAATGTTGTATGAAATGAAAATAACTACCTGTGTAGCAGCAACCAAATTGTATATGGCGCTGTTTTTCTCATGTAGGTGGATTAATAATATTCTTTTGCTGCAGTTAAACGGGACACACAAAATCAGAATGTATTCAATGTGAAAAAGCACAACATTATATATCGTTATGGCCACCATTCTATGGGCCGTGGCATTTGATCCAGGGACCTAGCTATGGCGTTTCTCCCCAATTCAGATATCTCAATTCAGAATGGTGGATAACATGAATATTAGAACATGTTTCGACTGTAAATCCTTTGAAGGGGATGTATGTTTTCAACACGCAGATTGTTCCAGGCAAATTATGGAGAAACCTGTACATGGAAATATGGTGGGTGCGCGTTAATTTCACACACCTTGGAATAGAAAAACGTGTTTGCAGTCACCACTTTTCCAATTTTGCAACGCATGCATAACGAGGACGTAAAAAGGAGGGTGTATGCACACATGCCCATAACAAAGATGGCACTTGAAAATTGAATTAAAAAACATGAGACCAGCTGCTGCAATAATAGATAACAGACACCATAAGTGTACCCATCCGTGATTTTTTATGTGGATTCATCGCAGCTCTGTTCTTTTTGTCCCATAGTGACTGCAGGAATGTTTCCCCTTTTGTTTCAATTCAAACACACATTAAATAACTTGCCCAGATTCAATGTGTTGGGTAAGTCACATTATTTTGCCTCATGAATGAGATGAGCTCTCACAGAAAGTGAAATCGCAGCCTGTAATTCTAGTCAGGGGCTTCAATACTGTTAAAGTTCAAATCCAGTTGGGTCACTGTATGATTAAGTGAATTAGGCTCTCGTTATGAATGACCCATAAAATTCTGATACCTGCACAAGCCCCCCCCAGTCCCCCCCCCCCCAGTTCCGCCCCCCCCTTCCCCCCCCCCCCCCCCGCCTTACTTGTGGTACCATTATTTAATACCGGGCCACTTATGATGAGGCCCTTAGCGGGAAAGCAAATGAGTTATTGTGTAAAAAGAGTGATATTTTGTAAAGTGGCAATGGGCTAAATGAACTGCCAGGAGTATATCTGGCTGAATCCTAGCCGGTACTACTTGCTCAAAGCGGATTAATATGAAATGCTTGGTAAACTAGGTAAATCCTTGAACATTCCAAAAAGACTCAACACAGTTGTTTTTCAACTGCTGCTTTTTCAAACTGGTTAACCGCCGCTGTAAACAGCAGCTACCGTGCTGAAAAATAGACCCACTTAGCTAACAGTAATGGCCCAGGATTTTCAGGGACACCAAGGTACTTATATACAGCCCTTTGGGGCTTATTTAAAAGCCCCTTGCGCCGCCCGTACGTCACCTTATCCCATGTTAAAAGTGACGCAGCGGCTGCGCAAGGTGCTTGGAAATAAGCCCCTAAGTGTGCACGAGGACGTTACCTCACACGAAGGCAAACAGAAAGGTCCTTCTTCGTGTTTTTTGTTTCGAATGCGAAAGAAATGTTTTGCGACCGCGTGGACAATGTGCACAAGGGAGGGCAGGGCGGATTCCAGATGTGTCTGCCGCAGTATTTTGGAGCAGTGTACCAGAGACAGGCTAATTCATTCGAAAGAACGAGCACATTCTTTTGCAGGCCATTCATTGTGCGGAGGCCTCGGGGTTAAACCTTCCCTGAATGCTGTTCGTACTTGCCTATTTTTGATTCGAGCAAAGAGCGAGTAATCATTTCACAAAAGCAGACCTCAACTTGTTCAGAAACGTTGCGCCTGCCAACACTGGATTTTCTTACCTTTCGCATTAAGTATTCTCTGAGGTAGAGAAGAAAAGACTGTCAGATTACATTTTATCACGTATTTTCGTTACATGAAGCATTGCTTCACAGAGGAACCTTTCTTCTACAAATATTTTTCGTTTATATATGAAAATATGCAGACCTTCGAGAAGCGGGGCTGGAACTTCAATGTTACATGAAGTGATAAGTGTTGTGAAAAATGCAAGCAGCACACAAAGGACAAGCTTAGAAAATTAGCCACTCCCATACAAAAGAAGATTGGTATGAGTGTGTTATGTAGCAGGTGGTGCATTTTGGAGCACAATGTCACAAATATATTACAAAAGCATGGTGTGGAAGTGCACTGTCGTTTACAGACAGCACATTTTCTATTGCAATGACCACTACATTTGCAAAGACATTTCGTTTTTTTGTAAACAGCACAGATGACAATGTATGTCAGTCGAATTTCAGAAAATAATTATCATTTGCATATCAATAAGTAAAGTGTCTTGATTTGCTATGATCCTATTAAAAAGCTTTGCTTCCATCACACTTCAGAATTACAATAAAAGTGCTTTCGTGGAGATACATATTGAAATATTTGTACAGTTTATGTAGAGGTATTTAAATTGACACCCTCCAGTCTTTCCTTTCACACTCCTGGTACTCCAGCAAGATTGTCACATAGTTCACTTTACAAAATCCTCTCACTTTGTATTCACAGAATAAAAAAAGCAAGCCTCAATCTCCATGTTAAATAATTAAGCAGCAATTTGTCAAAAGTTTTTGCCTGACACTTGGCCTCTGCCTTTCAACGCACAGTAAATGTAACAAGATAGAGACAACATTTTAAAACATAGTTATTACTCATTTGCCTTCTGAACTCCTGCATGGTTATTTTGGGGGGTGCTATAGCACCCCCACATCCCGTCCACTGCCTATGAATTCAATCATACAATCTTGGCAATGTTAACACAATTTGACAAGCTTTTCAGCTTTGCCTGTGGAGGAAGTTGGACAGAAACAGTATTTATGAGAAACTTTACTTTCACAAACATGCTACCTTAACATTATACTATTAGGGCAATTACATGTGTTTTATAACAGGGCACAGAGCTTTTGACAATATTTATGTACATCACAGTAAATAAAGTAAATAAAAAATAGAATCCTGGCATGGCCACCAGTGAATTAAAATGCATACAGATGCTCCATCCATTATCTCCTTGAGTTTGCTTTGTTTGCCCTAAATTGGCAGGGTATACCAGACGTAGGTCCCTTGCTCACTTTGCCACTGGATTCAAGCTAGCATGGCTGATGAAGGGTGTTACCCAGAAACTGGTCCCAGGATGCTTCTTTCCGGGTCGGGAAGACCTGGCTTGGCAGTTTAGCTGGACTGTTCCCATGAGGCACAGGTCAAGGCTGATTTGCATATAGCTGGGTCTGAACTGAGGTGGCGAAGTGAGCTAAAGAATGATGATGCATTCAACCCAGATCTGTGACTGGGGGTAACTGTCTGAAAAGTTTCAGCGCTCCGTCCATTATTTCCTTGTGTTCCTTTGTTTGCCTTAAGTTGGCAGGGTGTGCCCAGACGTGGGTTCCTTGCTCACTTTGCCACTGAATTCAAGCTATCCTGGTTGATTAAGGGTGTTACCCAGAAACTGGTCCCAGGATGCTTGTTTCTGGTTTAGGGAAGTCCTGGCTTGGCAGTTCGGGCTGGACTGTTCCCATGAGGCACAGGGTCAAGGCTGATTTGCATATAGTTGGGTCTGAACTGAGGTGGCAAAGTGAGCTAAAGAATGATGATGGATTCAATCCAGATCTGTGACTGGGGGTGAGTGTCTGAAAAGTTTCAGCGCTCCATTCATTATCTCCTTGTGTTTGCTTTGCTTGCCCTAAGTTGGCAGGGTATGCCCAGACGTGGGTCCCTTGCTCACTTTGCCCTGGATTCAAGCTAGCCTAGCTGATGAAGTGTGGTAGCCAGAAACTGGTCCCAGGATGCTTGTTTCCAGTTCAGGGAAGACCTGGCTTGGCAGTTCGGGCTGGACTGTTCCTACGAGGCACATGGTCAAGGCTTATTTGCATATAGCTGGGTCTGAACTGAGGTGGCGAAGTGAGCTAAAGAATGATGATGGATTAAATGCACATATTTGACTGGGGGTGAGTGTCTGAAAAGTTTCAGCTCTCCGTCCATTATCTCCTTGTGTTTACACATGCATGGGGGCCATTTTGGAATGCTTGTAATGCTTTTCGTTCATAAATGATTGCATAGTGGTTGCCCATGCACATGCAGGTGAGGTGCATGTGGGAACATGCATACCGACATTCTGATGCTCTCCCTTGAACTGCTAAAGGACAAATAAAACAAATTCTGCTTACTCCAACTGTGGAAGGATGCAAGTGATCCAGTTAAAAGCAACGTAAGAGAAATGCTCCAACCTGTGGGTCAAACACAAGAATTGGGGGGGAAATCCATCAAATAAGGAACACAGAATAGAGGTGACATGAAAGGCATTAAATCATGAGCAAGGGGCTGATCCAAAGCCCACTCTATGTATACTACATTGCAGATAACAGGGCTGTAAACAAAATATAATAACTGTCTTCTGTGCAGCTTTTCCCTAAAAAACGTCATTTAGTGGAACTTTTCTATGGCTATTTATTTTAATTAAACTTTATGATGTTTAGGAAAATAGCAAGGTTTAAAATATCACATAGCACTTCATTGGCATGTCTGGAACACTAAGAATTTCACACTAAAAATAAGGGAGCTAGAATAGGAAAAGGAGATTCTGATTCTAACTATGGATGTAAACAGCTTAGATATGAGTATACAACCCAATGATCGAGTTAAATCCTGTCAAAATTATCTATAAAGT
Organism: Lissotriton vulgaris; assembly: GCF_964263255.1. Classification (NCBI taxonomy): domain Eukaryota; kingdom Metazoa; phylum Chordata; class Amphibia; order Caudata; family Salamandridae; genus Lissotriton; species Lissotriton vulgaris. The sequence continues at coordinate 1,451,576,210 of NC_141691.1, forward strand.
GCATCTGAACTATGCCACCACAATCAAAGGTTGCTGAACATGATCAGGTTTTGTCTTACAGAAAATATGTTTGTATTTGGTGAAGAATTCTGTAGACAAAATACAAATCCCACAATGGGTACCTGCTTCACTCCCGGCTATGATAATTATTTCATGGCCTTTTGAGAGGTGCAGGTAGCCTGGGCGGATGGCATGAACCACTGGGCAGATGACAAAATACTCTGGCTATGGTACATCAATTACTTACTTGCATCTGGAAAGGAGAAGAGAAAATGGCCTGGGAGATTGTAGCTAAACTTAATTGTAACAATTTTATTCTTAAATTGACAGCAGCAATGAGCAGAACCCAGGTGGAATATCTAGATTTGATAACGAAGGCAGCACACAATACATTATAAACTAAATCAATAGAAACAGCAGGCAATAGCACCCTACACACCTGTAGCAGCCACCCTAAAAATCTAAAGTGTAGCAAACTCTATGGGAATTGCTATGGGAAAGATGGGACTGTAACAAAAAGGAAGATGATATCACCTTTAGCGAGAGCATGATCAGAAGATTCAGTAGGAGGGGCTATCCAGGACATATCTTCTCAAATGCCATATGCAGGGTAGCAAAGTTCACACAAGGTGCTCTGTTAAAAGAAGAGCTACATGATAAACTGGACAAGACTGTTTGGATTATAACACCGTACAGTACAGATGTGGTACAAAAGGGGGTGGTGATGGACGGAGCATCTGAATCAATCAAACACTCACACCCAGTCAAAAGATCTGGGTTTAATCCATCACCGTTCTTTAGCCCACTCTGCCACCCCAGTTCAGACATGGCTATATGCAAATCAGTCTGACCCTGTGCCTCATGGGAACAGTCTAGCCCGAACTGCTAAGCCATGTCTTCCCTGGACCGGAAACAGGCTTCCGAGGACCGGTTTCTGGCATTCCAGCCGTCTTCAGCCCGGCTTGCTTGAATCCAGTGGCAAAGTGAGCAAGGGACTCACGTCTGAGCATACCCTGCCACACTTATGGCGGTCAAAAGCTGTACAAAAGGGGGTGGTGATGGACGGAGCATCTGAATCAATCAAACACTCCAACCCAGTCAAAAGATCTGGGTTTAATCCATCACCGTTCTTTAGCCCACTCTGCCACCCCAGTTCAGACATGGCTATATGCAAATCAGTCTGACCCTGTGCCTCATGGGAACAGTCCAGCCCGAACTGCTAAGCCATGTCTTCCCTGGACCGAAACAAGCTTCCAAAGACCAGTTTCTGGCATTCCAGCCGTCTTCAGCCCGGCTTGCTTGAATCCAGTGGCAAAGTGAGCAAGGGGCTCACGTCTGAGCATACCCTGCCACACTTATGGCGGACAAAAGCGGTACAAAAGGGGGTGGTGATGGACAGAGCATCTGAATCAATCAAACACTCACACCCAGTCAAAAGATTTGGGTTTAATTCATCACGATCTTTAGCCCACTCTGCCACCCCAGTTCAGACATGGCTATATCCAAATCAGTCTGACCCTGTGCCTCATGGGAACAGTCCAGCCCGAACTGCTAAGCCATGTCTTCCCTGGACCGGAAACAAACTTCCGAGGACCGGTTTCTGGCATTCCAGCCGTCTTCAGCCCGGCTTGCTTGAATCCAGTGGCAAAGTGAGCAAGGGACTCACCTCTGAGCATACCCTGCCACACTTATGGCGGCCAAAACCGGTACAAAAGGGGGTGGAGATGGATGGAGCATCTGAATCAATCAAACACTCACACCCAGTCAAAAGATCTGAGTTTAATCCATCACCGTTCTTTAGCCCACTCTGCCACTCCAGTTCAGACATGGCTATATGCAAATCAGTCTGACTCTGTGCCTCATGGGAACAGTCCAGCCCGAACTGCTAAGCCATGTCTTCCCTAGACCAGAAACAAGCTTCCGAGGACCGGTTTCTGGCATTCCAGCGTCTTCAGCCCGGCTTGCTTGAATCCAGTGGCAAAGTGAGCAAGGGACTCACGTCTGAGCATACCCTGCCACACTTATGGCGGCCAAAAGCGGTACGAAAGGAGGTGGTGACGGACGGAGCATCTGAATCAATCAAACACTCACACCCAGTCAAAAGATCTGGGTTTAATCCATCACCGTTCTTTAGCCCACTCTGCCACCCCAGTTCAGACATGGCTATATGCAAATCAGTCTGACCCTGTGCCTCATGGGAACAGTCCAGCCCAAACTGCTAAGCCATGTCTTCCCTGGACCGGAAACAAGCTTCCGAGGACCGGTTTCTGGCATTCCAGCCGTCTTCAGCCCGGCTTGCTTGAATCCAGTGGCAAAGTGAGCAAGGGACTCACGTCTGAGCATACCATGCCACACTTATGGCGGACAAAAGCGGTACAAAAGGGGGTGGTGATGGACAGAGCATCTGAATCAATCAAACACTCACACCCAGTCAAAAGATCTGGGTTTAATCCATCACGATCTTTAGCCCACTCTGCCACCCCAGTTCAGACATGGCTATATGCAAATCAGTCTGACCCTGTGCCTCATGGGAACAGTCCAGCCCAAACTGCTAAGCCATGTCTTCCCTGGACCAGAAACAAGCTTCCGAGGACCGGTTTCTCGCATTCCAGCCGTCTTCAGCCCGGCTTGCTTGAATCCAGTGGCAAAGTGAGCAAGGGACTCATGTCTGAGCATACCCTGCCACACTTATGGCGGCCAAAAGCGGTACAAAAGGGGGTGGTGATGGATGGAGCATCTGAATCATTCAAACACTCACACCCAGTCAAAAGATCTGGGTTTAATCCATACCGTACAGTACAGATGCAGCAGTAGTGCCCAGTGTGCTAACAAAAAAATTAACATCCTCAGAAGTGATACTGCCAAAAGGCAGGGCACTGCAATGACACCTCCAAGTAACAATTATGAGGGCCCCCTCCCTTAAATGACATTTGGTACACAGATATTCAACAAGCAGAACAACCCTTGGCTGGTATAAACACAAGGCCTTTGCACTGGTTTCACATGCGAAGCTGGTAAGAACAGCAAGAATGAAATAATATACAAGGAACAATTAGGAGAGGAAGAAAATCTATTACCAAATATTTACCTTGAAATTCAGACTATACAATTTACTGTTAGACATGGCAATTAAAAAAATGTTCCATAGGAAGCACTATGCAACCAGCTAAGAAAAAGGCATGAAACACATGACTCATCACAAATCAAAATCCTATTTACTCAGTGCACAACACTTCAAGGAGAAACAGAACAGTAATATGGAAGTGTTACAGTTCTATTGCATAGACATATTCCCTCTTAGTCTCATTCAGGAGAAAGAATCAGAGCTCTCAGGATCTTATAATAAATATATATTATAGATGTACATGCCAAAATGATGGAGGGGCTTAATACTGATGAATTATTGGTAATAAATAAGCACTAAGGTTTTTTTCCACCCCAGACTTTTTACAGTTCAGGTCTATGAACTATGGACCTATGACCTTGATTCTGTATTGAGAATAACGTGAAAAATCATGACACATAGAGCTGTTCACATGGGCAAGATAGATACAAACCTATTGTATAAACGTTTGTTTTCTTAGTTTGAATATCATTTTTGATAAGTGTATATTGCACACAGGAGTTAAGTATGAGATTTCAATATGTACATCTTTCATTGTATTATCTGTATATTAAATCGATTATACGATAATTGCAATTTAGACACTATTGCAGTCCGTTTCCATATGTAATCAGAAACATGAAGGGCCTAAATCCCCTTTACATCTCCTACACATGTGCACGTAAGCTAGAGAATGGATTATTGTTTCTTCTACAAGTGAATTTACTCTCACCCTTTTAAGTAACTTTACTACTTTTGACTGTTCCCCATTTCCAAGTGTAAAGTTACTCAAGTAAGAAGACTCAAAGAAATAAACTTACGTGCCGGAAGCCCCTGGACGAGTCTATAAAAACATAAAATATGTTGATAAAGTTACTACTGGTAGTGACTTTACAATAATATTTGACATTCTGCACACTTGGCAGAGACCTCTGCAATCGGGGTGGAGATCTCGACAATATATAGCATAGGGAACAATTTATTAAATTTCTTAAAAAATAGATCAAAAAATCTTTAAGTTAAATATTAATGTTAGTTAATTTTATGTATTATAAATGTCAACTAATGGACTAAAATGTTATAGCGTTAATATCTAATTTCAAATTAAAAATGTAATTATTTTGAAAATATTAAATTAGAATAAAATAGTTTTTATGAAGACTTATTAAAAAATCTCCACCTGTATTTAAAAATGTTTTTAATATGAACTTAAAATTATTTAAAGTGATTTAAAGGATTAGCAGTAATTTTATTATAATACATTTTAATGTTACAATATTTTTTACATTTTAAAAAAGAGTAATGAAATATTTTAAAATAAATTATTAATTATGTTTTCTTTTTAGACTTTTTTTTAACATTAAATACAATGTATGTAGATTTTTAAAAAAATTGAATATTTTAATTTACCCTAACATAAGTACCTATCAGTTTTTCAAGTTCCAACCGCCATTATTTCCTATGGTGGGTGTAGCAGTACTTGAATGGCTATGGGTGGTGCTGCACTTACTCCAACTCTGACCTGGAGAACATTTACAGCAGTTTTGGGTCCTTTATGGTGGTAATAAATATAGAAGGGCAGTTTCTGACTAGGAATGGGCTTACTCTTGTGTACATGTGCATTCTCCTCCCTAAAGTACTCCCTGGCCCGCCCTTAACCCCATCCATATTCCTCCCTTAACCCTTCTCCTTTAGTAGTAAATATTCCCCATTTCTGGCCACTCTTATCTGACCCACCCACTAAAATGTATACTTCATGTGAGGAGATCTCTGCAGTTGGAGCAGAGATCTTCACGCATAAAAGATGTGATAGGTAGGGTGTAGACCATTTGTTAGGCCCATTCTGGGCCCCCAATAACCAGCTCCCACTACACATGTATGGGGCCACTTACCCACTGCCTTTCCTGGATCAGGAGGAGCAGAGCAGCACATCCATCAAGGAGCACACTTAAACATGCATTTACTCCAAGATCGCACAAATTCTCACAAGATCTTGCTAGTCGGAGCATCCATCTTGTGCGTGGGCGTGTATAGGAACCACACCCAAGCAACAGAAAATTGACAGCTGTCCCAGGAATCTTGAGCATCAGGATCATGTCTCCTGTGTATGAATTTGAATACTCACAAGAAAGCAATCCCAGCATTCTACACATACCTGAGAGTAATTGTTGTCAAGATGGATCCTCATGGATACTATACCACACTTCGCAGAAGAAAATCCAGGTTCCTATAATAAAATAAAACTATAGGGAAAATTCAGGAAATAATTGACATTTAGATAGCTTCAAAGATATTCCAGCTAACAAAACAAATCAAAAGGTATGTATCTGAATATCTGTTAATGTCACAGTCTGAAGCGTGTTACTTGTACTTTTGCTCAATTCTTGCTAATCATTTTGGAGGGACAAAGAAACCTGAAATGTAAATGGAAAGAATATTGAAAGGAAGAATTTTGATGTAAAGGTCCGAAAGAAAAAAATTAAACTGGCTCTAGACAGAGAAATTGGATTGGGCAATCAAAGCAAAAATATGGCTTAAAAATGGAAAAGAACAGCTTGGACCAAATGTAAAAGAAAGGGAATAATTTCAAAATGTAAATGTCTATTTAGGCAATTGTTGTACTAATGTGTTCCGATATGAAGATAGACTAATATAATAAGCCTGTTTACAAATAAAGGTGAGACCTTTTTTTAAAAAAGTAATCAATATGAAACCAGAAATAGAGAAGTAAAACAAATAATTTGGCTGGTCAACCACAGAGATAATTAAAGGTATGAGAGTAAGTTCTTGTGTTGAGGAGAGGTATTAACTGTGGTTAAGCTTTAAGTGGTGATGTACCTAATTATTGCACCGTTCAATATTCAGGTGACTTTGAATGTCTCGGGTGACCATTCTCAGAGAAAGACAGCCCCAGACCAAAAGAGGACCTTCTGTGCAGACACAGGAAGGCACCAAAGCCTCATTAATCTCTGTGTTTCTCTTCTGTTATTCGAGCTCACTACTTCATATTCGATAACATCGGCTTCCAGGTAGAACTCCTGGGGAAGTTATTGTTAAGAAGAGGTTTGGTGGGATCCTCATCACTCCTGCCAACATCAATATTAAAAGATTAGTAAACCAACATTCTGACAGAACTGGCCCACATAGTAATTAGGCATGAGCGTGCAATGTGTTACCCTAAAAGACCTCTGACAAATGGTTCTTTCTCTTCAAAGGGCGAATCAAGCTGTTATTCACAATTTAACTTCAAAATCGCTTGTCTGATGTACACCAGAATCTTAACACATGGCAGTTGGCCCAGCCCATAGAGTCCAATCCCAAACCTAAACCCAATTAACTATCTCCCACATTTGGATTCCCAGTTCTTGTTGCTCCACCAACTTAAAGTGGAAGGGACCAAGTTTTGCCTCTAGGGTCTGATGCTCTTAGTCGGCCTTCAAATAAAAAGGGTTCAGTTCCTTTGGCACCCCCTGAAAGCTGTTACAGAAATGTAAATAAATATTCACCCAGCCAAAAACATTTTGGCTGGGTTTAACACGGCTAGCTCAAGGATTACACTAATAAACTTCCAAGCCGCATCACGCTGTTGGAGTGTATGTGGTTTTTCTGCTGCGCGGTCAATGAGAAGTGGAATTGTGATTTCTGTACTAATGGGCTGCCTTCCCCAGAAGCTCACCGCTGCCGCAATGGACTCCGGGGAGAGAGGTACCCTGTAAGCAGCAGTACATATATATATTTCAATCTTTGTTTAGTGTAACCCCCATTATGATTCAGAAGGGAAACATAGTAGATTTTTTGATAAAAAGATAGGAAATGTCCTTCAATGAGACAAAAAAATTTCAACTCCCCATATATACATAACTCTGCATCGATCTTGTGTTGTTTTCTTGTTTTTAATCATTGAATATGATTTCTATGTAGTGTCTTATTTTTTAATCTTTTAAATCAAATGTGGTATTGGTACTGATTATTGGAAAAGTAATCTGATATAGTTTAACAAATATTTGAATAAAAATGCTTTTGTAATTTTTGCAATTGTTATGGTCTTTGACATTACTGTTTTCATTCATATATGAGTTTGTTATTTGGGAGCCTTCATGCATGTAAAGGATATATGTTGCAATTATTCCTGTCTCTGTAAAGTTTACTTTTTTGCTTTAATTGAGTGAATTGAATAGACCCCACCACCATTGTACATGTTAACAGGACAGCACTTGATCCACATACAAAACCAGGGACTTGTTATTTTTCTACTCTAACTACCCTGTCCGTCCCTATAGTCAATAATAGGGTTACTCCTCCTTTTTTATGAAAGGTGAACTCAACCAGTTGGGATTCCTAATTCTGGACACCATATGACCTTCTTTGCCAAGAGGGCGACATTTCTCACTGTTCTCCGGTATGTGGTGGTGTTCAGGACCACTACTTCTCACTCCTGAATGACCATTGCATTATTTGACAATTATTCAATTTAAGGCATGAGGAGTAGGGGAAGTGTAGCCATTGCCATTGGAATTTAGAAAATATACTTTTTACAGTGAAGGATTAAGATCCACGAATGTTGGATAATACCTTAAGTAAAATTTTGGAACTATTTTTGAACTAAATCACAGTACCTCTGGAAATGTTATCACATCTCTATTTGTAAGGAAAGACATTCATTAAATCTATTAATGAGAAGGAAACTTGGTCACTACCGAATAAGGAGGACTTCTGATTTTGTGACACATACCTCTGTGCATCTTTCATACAGTTGGATCCCAAAGAAAGAAGTGAAATGATGTTTACTTCTTCTTTTGTCATTTTGTTTTGCTGTTTTTCTGTGTAGAAAATAATCAATAACACAAAAATGAAATTTACTGATTAATGGTGATTTTGCTCTCCCCAAAACTTTGCACGTTTAATTTTTATTGCTCAGTTTAAGTATTATAGACAGTTGAGTATTCTGTCAAAGAAATTTAGGAGAGCGTGGTCACTGAGAAATTGTTCATGGTCAAACCATACAAGCAATGGTCCATTATGATTCTATATTTAAACAGTCAAAACACAAAACATGTAATAAGAAAACTGACACCAAAGTTACAAAATCTAATAAAGGATACCAGAAATATTGATTAAGGCTGGACGCTTACACATAATCCAAACTCAATAATTTAATGTTAATTTAACTCATCATTAAGTTTTAAATGAATAAACGCCTCCTCGTGAAAAATCTCACGAGGAGGCATTTATTCATTTAAAACTTAATGATGAGTTAAATTAACATTAAATTATTGAGTCATGAGAAAACATGAAATTCATACTTTGCTATTATTGTTGTTTGTAGTGTTCCCTGACGAAGGGCAGCGAAGTGCCCGAAATGCATTGGAATTTTAAATAAATATTGCCTTGGACGAACCACTGCGTTGATCGTGTTTGAAATTGAGGTCCCGAGGGCACGGTTCAAACATTAGAAACCTGGGAAATGGCAGAATATAACCCGGATGTTAAGTGCATAAAACTGAAAAACATAGGAAATACGGAGAAATGTGGATAAAAATGAAAGATATCTGGAAAATGGAAAAATAAGGTGTATGGATGGAATGTAGCCAAATGGCGAAATGGTTGCTGTGCGACTGGTTTAGGGGTGGCATGTGTCACCCCACCCTTCTTCATTTGATTCAAAAGGTGTCATGGGGGGAGGCACTATAACCAGGACGCACGCTATCAACGATGAACTCAGGATTAACAGAAAATGAAAAAACATGGATTTAAAAAAAGAAGAGTAATAGGTGTGCATCCCACCCCCAGTTAGATTGTTTACAAGTTTCCCCACATTGTTGGGATTGCACCCATAAGAGAAGAGAACTTTTCATAGACCTATAAAAGACTTGACATTCACGGAGGAAGATCTGGTTCATTTGGAAATTGAAGCGATGTTTTGTTAGGTTGAATTGAATGAAGTAATTACAATATATGTGGTTCACGCAAGGATGGATTTAATTATGTTATTGATAAACGTAGTTGAAAAACAGAGTGCAATGTTTCATGAATGCGCCAATACTGTGGGAAGGTGAGCACAGCATTATGGGTAACGTAGTTTTATGTATAACGACCCACACAATTAACGTGAACATGCAAGCGAGAGACAGCGTGAGGTATGGGCCAATCAGGAGGAAGGTAACATAGAGAAGGAGTTTTAAATGAGAGGGATACAATAGAAGGTTGATTCTTATCGGAACGAAAACAAGACAGGACGATACTTTTGCGTCCATTGCAGGTACGTGTGAGATATTGTAGCGAAGTAGAGAGATAGAATGTGACTGAAATGAAAGTAATTTGTGAATTAGAGCACGAATACTTTGGTGAGCACAAGAAATGTAATGACAGAGAAACCGAGGTAACAGTGTAAAAACACAATAAATAAATGTAGTCACAGAAGGAAAAAAAAGGGGGTGACTAAAAAATGCTACATTATGGGGGTGGAGAATAAGAGTCCGCAGTTTCTATGTTGAGAACCACTGGGCACGAGTGATAAAAACGTTGTTGAAAACATATTGCTTACAAAAGTTGTGATTGAAGGTGTTGAAAACTTGTACAATGATTTTTCACGAGGAGGCGTTTATTCATTTAAAACTTAATGATGAGTTAAATTAACATTAAATTATTGAGTCATGAGAAAACATGAAATTCATACTTTGCTATTATTGTTGTTTGTAGTGTTCCCTGACGAAGGGCAGCGAAGTGCCCGAAATGCATTGGAATTTTAAATAAATATTGCCTTGGACGAACCACTGCGTCGATCGTGTTTGAAATTGAGGTCCCGAGGGCACGGTTCAAACATTAGAAACCTGGGAAATGGCAGAATATAACCCGGATGTTAAGTGCATAAAACTGAAAAACATAGGAAATACGGAGAAATGTGGATAAAAATGAAAGATATCTGGAAAATGGAAAAATAAGGTGTATGGATGGAATGTAGCCAAATGGCGAAATGGTTGCTGTGCGACTGGTTTAGGGGTGGCATGTGTCACCCCACCCTTCTTCATTTGATTCAAAAGGTGCCATGGGGGGAGGCACTATAACCAGGACGCACGCTATCAACGATGAACTCAGGATTAACAGAAAATGAAAAAACATGGATTTAAAAGAAGAGTAATAGGTGTGCATCCCACCCCCAGTTAGATTGTGTACAAGTATTACATGTGGCACAACAGTTAAAGGACACTTTATTCTTTGACACTCCACATCCTGTTTGGCAGCCCAAGCACTTTCTTTCTAAAATATGTCCTTGGCTGCTCTCAAGGAAGCCCTGCGGTCAATTGGAGAGTTTCAAGGAGAAATGTCTAACCATATCTGGGGCTTAGTTTGAGAGTTCAGGATATTCTGTAGGACAGTCACTAAACAGCTCCAAACATTATGAGGCCTTATGACCTCTTTGATTTCAGGCTTTACATCGCATCCGCCTTCCCAACTCACTCTACCTCCTGTTGTCCCATCTCCCAATTCATCTGTCGAACCTATTTCCCCTGATACCCTTTTTTTTTCTTCTTCCCAGGGGATGTCTATTACTGCCAAGCCTAGCCATTTAATGTCCATGTCTGAGGAGGACTTCTCCATTGGTGTAGTGAAGACTAAGATCTTAGATGCTCAAGAATGTTTTCCCCCAAGCCACAAACATCTTTCCCATCTACTGCGACTCCAACTTGGGGGAATGACTTTGACATAATTTTGGACAGTGGACCTTTGTTTTGGAGCTCTTTATGAGCTATGAACCATTTTTAAACCCATTTGTATATAGACTCGTTCCCTTGACATTTCCTGATGCGTTTTTTTCTTTGCCCAATCTCCATTCATATTCACTGAAAAAAACAAAAGTTAAGCTGACCTTGCAGTTTGGATATGGTAATGATTTCTTACTTCATTTAAGAAAAACTAAGAAGTTCACTGAAATAACCAATGGTAAAGTGACATCATGGTTACATGCACATTTCAGTTTAACTCCTTAATTGGGGCCCAAATTCCGCCGCGGTGGGGCCGCGTCGGCTAACGTACATGCGCAACACTACTGAAGTAGTGCTGGCGATGGTCGTTGGCCGACGCGCTCAACGCTATGGGTTAATTTTAACATTTTAAACAAAATGTTGATTTTCAGAAGTTATAGCTAACAATAACCCTGGCCACTACTGTGCACAGTGTTGTCATCAATTATGTAATTTCATATAACTGGTGGATTTTTTTTAAATGTAAAATGTTATTTTTAATTAAATGAAATAGAAGTTTGCTACCCAAAAGTGCATCCTATCATTGGGCAAAAAAACAAAATACTGTACAAGTAATCACTGCTCTTGAAGTAGGAGCCAGAGATAGGCGGAGCTTGGCTGGGCTCCATAATGGCCGCTCTCTAGAGAGGATCCTTCAGCCGAGCTCGTAATATGAACAGAATCCTGCTTTACTTGGGCTGAATACTCATTTGCTGCAAAAACAACAATTGATGGACAGAATGCAGAACAATGTCATACATTCACCCTAGTGCAGAGATCTGGGCCTAAATCCATTGTTTCTTTGCACTCCACACCACCCCAGTTCAGACATGGCCATATGCAAATCAGCCTTGACCCTGTGCCCCATGGGAATAGTCCAGCCCGAACTGCCAAGCCATGTCTTTCCTGGACCGGATTCAAGCATCCTAGGACCGGTTTCTGGCTATCAGCTGTCTTCAGCCAGGATAGCTTGACTCCAGTGGTGTGGAGAGCATGGGACTCACGTCTGAGCATACCCATCCCACTCGGGGTGACAAATGCAAAAACAACAGTTGAAGGACAGAATGCAGAACAATGTCATACATTCACCCCAGTACAGAGATCTGGGCCTAAATCCATTGTTTGTTTGCACTCCACACCACCCCAGTTCAGACATGGCCATATGCAAATCAGCCTTGACTCTTTGCCTCATGGGAACAGTCCAGCCCGAACTGCCAAGCCATGTCTTTCCTGGACCGGAATCAAGCATCCTAGAACCGGTTTCTGGCTATCAGCCGTCATCAGGCAAGATAGCTTGACTCCAGTGGTGTGGAGAGCATGGAACTCACGTCTGAGCATACCCATCCCACTTGGGTGACAAATGCAAAAACAACAATTGATGGTAAGAATGCAAAACAATGTCATACATTCACCCCAGTACAGAGATCTGGGCCTAAATCCATTGTTTTTTTGCACTCAACACCACCCCAGTTCAGACATGGGCATATGCAAATCAGCCTTGACCCTCTGCCTCATGGGAACAGTCCAGCCCGAACTGCCAAGCCATGTCTTTCCTGGACCGGAATCAAGCATCCTAGGACCGGTTTCTGGCTATCAGCCGTCTTCAGCCATGATAGCTTGACTCCAGTGGTGTGGAGAGCATGGGACTCACGTCTGAGCATACCCATACCACTCGGGGTGACAAATGCAAAAACAACAATTGATGGACAGAATGCAGAACAATGTCATACATTCACCCCAGTGCAGAGATCTGGGCCTAAATCCATCGTTTTTTTGCACTCCACACCACCCCAGTTCAGACATGGCCTTATGCAAATCAGCCCTGACCCTGTGTCTCATGGGAACAGTCTAGCCCGAACTGCCAAGCCATGTCTTTCCTGGACCGGAATCAAGCATCCTAGGGCCGGTTTCTGGCTATCAGCCGTCTTCAGCCAGGATAGCTTGACTCCAGTGGTGTGGAGAACATGGGACTCACGTCTGAGTATACCCATCCCACTCGGGGTGACAAATGCAAAAACAACAATTGATGAACAGAATGCGAGGGATTCTGTATTAGGAAGGACGTGTACAACATGATGCTGCCATGTGTCACTTTAAACGAAAATAGAGACGCATGTTTGTCAGAACTACACGCATAGCCCCGGGAGTAAAAATGAGGTACAGGGGGATTGAGTAATCAGTCTAAACACGGAAGTTTAGATGTGCCGGTTTATTTGGTAAACTAGAAAAAGCCATGTATATACCGGCATTGTTAAGAAAAACCACGGTGTAACACAGTCGGTCAATACAAAATACTTCTGATAGACCGACAAATAGCAACATTAAGGGCTGTGAGTCAGATTGTTCCTTGCAAGCATTAAGGACAACAGTACTTACGCCTAATATGGATATTCAGACCCATTTTTATTGTTACAGGTCCGAATTTTGCCACACAGCATTGATGAGTGGCGCCCGAAGGATCTCTAGGGTAAAGTAAAAGTACCCTAGCAGTCTTCGTTCTACAGAGCTATTGAAAGGCTTGAACAGTACCCTCATTAAAGGGTGAGTGTTGTATGAGATATGAGCAGGGGGTCTGGCAATGACTTGTATTTAGTGGGCTAAAACGTGACCTCTGTAAACCCTTGTTACAGGAATTAGCCAAGTGGCCGTTTTTCGAAGAGATAAAAACTGAAGATAGCAACCATTTTTAGTGGCCAGTCAAACAAAGACCCCCCATGTGAGTATGTAGAATAAGAATAAGAATATGTGTACTCAAGGCTATTTGGAGGATGTATCCTTAGGTTGGTTAAGTGATTCACAGAGAGCCTTTTTAAATGCTCTGTTTGAATTGGACGAAGTGCGTGATGCTATAATGCATATGCAATTGGGTAAGGCCACTGGATTGGATGGAATCCCAGTGGAGTTTTATAAAACTTACATTGAATTCATGGCCCAGATATTGCGGGAAGTATATGAAGACGCACTGGAGGTAGGCCATCTTCCCCCATCCATGCGCATTGCTCTCATCACGTCTTTGCTAAAACCAGGGAAACCGGCAAACAGTTGCGATTCATACAGGCCCCTGTCGCTGTCAAACTGTGACGTGAAGATACTAGCCAAACTTATTGCTACGCGCATCAACCTCCTTCTGCCTAATCTGATTTTACCCGACCAATCGGGATTTGTCCCTGGCAGGGCAACATCTCATAACATACGTACTTCTTTTACGATTATGAATAATGTTCACGAAGACTTACCCATGGCTGCTATATTTTTAGACGCCACCAAGGCCTTCGATTCCCTAGAATTGGACTATGTGTTCAGGGTAATGGAGCGAATGGGCTTCCCGACCATATTCTTGTCCTGTATTAGACTGCTCTATGAGTGGCCAGTAGCTAAAGTGACTGTTAATGGGAGACTGTCCCCAGAAATTTCCATCACAAGAGGCAAGAGACAAGGCTGCCCCTTGTCGCCCCTACTATTTGCCATTGTCACCGAGCCCTTAGCGGCGAAACTGCAGCAACATCATAAGGATAAAGAGTTGCAATGTAATCAGCGACAGATTTTGATATCAATGTACGCGGATGATATCACCTTATATATTCGCGATCCCAGCCACAACTTGAACCCCATCCTCAGAGAGTTTATTCGATTTGGCAAACTCTCTGGCATCCAGATTAACTGGAGTAAGTCGTGTCTATTTCCCCTGACACCATCCACGTTGAGATTTGCTTTGGATTACCCCATTGCCTGGTGTGAGGAAGATTTCAAATACTTGGGTATTCGCGTGGCAACAGACAGAGATGAATTACTACGGATCAACTATGGCACGACCATGTCCCGTATAACTGATAACATCACAAGGTGGATCACACTACCACTGTCGATGGTGGGCAGAGCATCTTTAATAAAAATGGTGATTTTACCACAATTGCTTTACCTTTTCTTGAATGTACCGTTCTGTCCTGGAAGGTACTTCTTCCAACAGCTTAGGTCAGAACTCACTCGGTTGGTGTGGGGAGGAAAGACGGCTCGATTAAAATGGGATACTCTCATTCGGCCGTACAATCAAGGCGGATTTGGTATTCCCGATTTTGAAATGTATTATTATTCTGCTCAAGCACACTATGCTTATTTCTGGATATACCAGCCTCGGTATATGCCCCAAGTAGCAGCAGAGCACTGGCTTGCTCATCCAATCCCAATAGAAGGAGCATTATACACCCCTTCCCAGGGCAGGGATCAGACGCCGTCAACGATGATGAGCACTGTTAACCCCTTGCATGCTCAAGACGAGCTCAGCTCGTCATGAGCTATAGTGCTCCGGTGCTCTTGATGAGCTGGGTTCGTCATGGCCATTAGAACACTCGCACGCTGGGATAATTCCCCTGCTGTGCTGAACCTTCTATTGAAACGGGTGTGGCCGTGACGAGCTCAGCTCGTCATGTGCACAGGAGCACTGTAGCTCATGACAAGCTCAGCTCGTCATGAGTACAAGGGCGCTGTGCGCGCCCCCCAGCACAGCAGGAAAATTACCCCAGCAGCCAAGGGGTTAATGCATGGGCTCGATTAGGAGCTATGCTAGACGTGGCTATGATATACTCACCGTTATTGCCACTCACCTATCACCCGGACATGCCCCTGCTACAAGAGACAGTCTTTCACAAGCTCACTAAACGCTTCCATATTACAACATGGGGGGACTTGTACCATGCGGGGACGTTCCGTGCGTTGGATCATTTATGCTCTGACGCACGCCCGTCTCCTCTTGACACCTTCCTTTATATTCGATTGTGTCAGGGACTGAAATCAATCACACCTGACTTTCCTAATGAACCTGAAGTCTTTGCACCACTACACCGTATACTAAGGACGAAACTCCTAAAAAGCTAGTCTCGACAATTTACCGAACAGTACACATGTTGCGAGACAGGCAGCCACTTGCGGCTAAAGCAAAATGGGATCAGGAACTGGGTGCTGATCTCACGGATAGGCAATGGGAATTCTGCTTACAAAAAACTGAGCGCGTCTCGTCAAGCAGCAAATTCAGAATAATACACTACAAATTTATACACAGGCTATACTACACTCCGGTCCGCATGCACAGGTTTCACCTGCGTGAAAATGACACCTGTGACAGATGTCACGCTCCAGGGGCCGACTTCTTACATTTGGCGTGGGGGTGCGGGGGTGTGCAGTCCTATTGGCGTCAGGTGTTTGGAGTGGTTTCCAAGATGATAAATACTGAAATGGAACCCTCCCCAGTGCTTGCCCTGTTGGGGTACGTGGAGCCGATACAGGCAATACACAGTACATTTGTTGCACTAGCATTCCTTGTGGCTAAAAGGAGATTAGCGTGTAGGTGGGGAAGAGGTAGAGCCCCCAAATTTAAGACTTGACTACAAAATCTTACATATTGTCAGGAACAGATTGCTACCTATGCTGAACTACTACCAGTTTCCTCAAGGCCGGCTGATATCTGGGCTCCACTGCAATGCTTTCTACTAGAGAGAGCGGACCCCGGTAACGCAGAGATGCCACACTCGTCGCGATCATAATGCTTTCAAGAAATGGCCCACAACACGTTTTGGTAAGGGATATGGTGCAGAGCAGTTAGGAACAGAATACAAGAGTGGGGAGTGGCTGCTCGATGATCTAATGCGGGCTAAGATGGATGGGCCTGAGGGACTCGGACTGTTGGGATCGTTCGCTCTTCACCTAAGGCCTCTTTAACCATGCGTGAGTACTTAACTCCATAATGGCCTAAACTGAACACTTGTATTGCTGACTAGATTTGTTGCCTTGTGAAATTCACATGTCTGAATAGTCTGAAACATGAAGGGGAGGGTCTTTTTATGCTGCTTGTGAGATTATAATGATATGTATTTTTTGCCCTGTTGATCTGTCCGGCTACATGTACGCATTGATGACTATGAGTTGTGTTGTGTGAATATAAAGGCACCTTACCTGTTGTGTCACTGACAAAACCTGAAAATAAAGTTTAAAAAAAAAAGAATATGTGTACTCAAGGGAGTAATGGATTATTAATACCAATATCCTTTAATAGAAATGGAGTGACTTATCTACATATAGATGAAAGTTTGAAGCACCATCCAATAGTAAATACTCTGATCCTCTATCGAGTCACTGAAAGAGGGTAAGCGATTGACATACATACCCAGATGAATATAGGATTTTGGGTTGGGTAGGGACATACGATTAATGGAACAAGAGTGAGGAATTGCCTGAACTCTCAGTATATGTATTTTTAAACAAGGGCAGTTTAACACCATACAAGATAACTGGTATCATGCTCGAGATATGATTGCCTAATTTGAGGTATATCTACTAAACACCGGTTTTGTTACAATTAAATTCAGAGTCCGGTCATACCATTGGAGTTAATATATAGAATATAGGATAGTGTTAAATACATATGTTATAATATGAACACACATGAGATTTATGAGATTAATTGTATGTATTTATTTTTAGATTCATTTTATGAAGATTGGATGTTTTTATTGTTCTGTCCTGAGGAAGGTGTTTACACATAAGAAAAAGACACCGAAACGCGTCGACATAAGGACCAAGTTTTTATATTGTTGTGATTGTATTTGATCTACTTGTATTGTAACAATTTTGATATTTAGGAGTTTGTGAAACAAAGATTATTTGATGTATTTTGAATAGGAAGACACTAGCCGTGTTTCACTTATATGAAGTATTTTTCATGTAAAGACATTTTTTACCTCTGTAATAATATTTACATGCCGAATTTTTTAATTTTACCAACCAAGATGCTTTGGATTATTTCCGAATCAAATCATGTTTTTAAAAAAATAAAATAATGAAAGGATAAGATTCCACGTGTTGAGACATATGTATTGTTATAACTATATTTCAAATGGTTTATTGTATAATGCTGTGAGTAATCACATCATAATTGAACAAACACAGAAAGGAAAATTTGTTGTTTATTACTTTATATCACCCTGTCCTTTCTGGTTCACCTGGGAAACTCTCTTCTTTTGGAGGTTTTATTGTGGAAAGAGTATATTGTTTCCTAGATCCTCGACCCCCTCCTGGTGCCCCATCTTGGTCTATAATTGCATGCCTTCTCGATTATAGAAACTGAGATGTGGTCTTGCGGCTGGCACGAGATAAGGGCTCGACCCAATATCAAGGGAACAGCTTGTCCTTCTACCCTGATTTTACTAACTCAGTGCAGTTGGCTCAGCACGAGATCCTGCCAATCAAACAAATTCTCCAGAAAGCAGAAATGCCCTTGCCCTAAGGTACCCTGCCAAGTTGAGAGCAGCCTGGGGGGGAACAACAGTTCTCAGACACTAAAGTGGACTAATTTCCAAAGACAACTGCACTGCTCAAGTTTCACCATCCATAAGTGACAAGAATCAATTGAGTAACAATGACTGATGTCTTCTCACGAGCTGTCAGTACCACCTATGAGCATATACCATGGTTATTTATGAGCACACTATGTTGTTTCTCTTCTGTACGAGTCGTGCCTAGTCTTAGTATGTGAGCGGGAAGTGCCGCATATTATTATCCAAATTGCTATTCTGTATGTTGCTTATTGGGGTTCCAGAACATGATCAATTGGTATATATAGCCGAAAGTTATGAAACTCCCCTTCAAACAGGGATTTCTAGGGGCCCCTGTTATAGATCTATATTATTTTAGTGCACAGGTCCAATTTGCCCACCACTGGCTGTTTCTCATTCAATTCCTGGCTCACACTGTGCCTGAATCTGATCGCATGGCCCTCTGTCCTTTACAAATGACATTATATCGTCCTCCTGAATGCCCACGTGACCAAATTGATAAGGTAACATATACTGTTTGTTCATGGTGTCATTTAGTGCATAGGGCCCACATTAAAAACCTCTTTGCACCATCCGTGCCATTGGTTGGCCGCACTTTACTTACCCTTACGAGTGACTCTGTGGTTCTGAAAATCTGGACCCTGCCATAATAGGGTACCATGATTCAACACTCGTGTCACAAAATATCATTGTATCCATTACGAATTTGGTACCGACAGACCGGTAATGATTAGGACGTCATCCCTATGCATTTGCGTCGTGATTGAGTCATGCTATCACCCCTAAATCATGGTTTTCGTCTCGAACCCTCCATTTTGTGAACGGCATCCATCTTGTATCTTGCCCTCATATAGTCAATTGATTAAGGCCGAGTTTGATCTGAAAGGACACGTCCACCTTAGCTGACTCCCCCATGACCTGGCCGAGCTGACTCCACTGCCTCCAGCCAAACCTGTTCGGGCAGTCCCTCGCCCAGTGGTCGAGTAAGATAGCATCAAGGCACAACATGCCATAAACCATTCACTACATACAAACCATGTTATCCACACACATACACCTGTCCATGTTTCTTGTTTATTGCCGGCTTTACGATGAGGAGGTGCCCGATTTTATTGGGGTTTCATCGATATCTGATGGTAGTTCTGGGCCGAGCTGGGTCATCTATCACAAACTGGACATCTTAAATATGGGTTGGCCGTCGTGACTTTGTTTTTTGCCTTATTGTGGAAATATGTATATGACCGTATCATAAACTGAGGAATTCTTGCCTGCAGCTGTTATTTTTGTATAAAAGGAGAAGGCTGGTTCTGTAAAAACGAACAGTCTCCTGAGAACTTACATCCTGTGCTGTTCTACTTCTAGGACACTTGTTACTTGGTTGCAGCCAATAAAACTCGATCTCTGACTTCACCTAGAAGACTCTGTGTTTCTGTGGTCCGGAACAGGGAGAACTCAGAGGTCTTCGGGTGTTATCCCCTGGCACCACCGGGTTCCTAAAAACCCGGCACCTCAATTGGCGCCCAACTCGGGGCGGTATCAAGCGGTGACGGTCCAAGCCAGATGTTTGTGAGGAGCTTCGTGTGAAAATTCCAGAGGACGGCCAGCCACTTCAGCGACCCCTGTATGTCGACGTGGCTCCGAAGGTCTTTGCTGCGAGGTTCCCCGCGTCCCGACGGCTACGAAGGACTGCTGCCCTGACTATCGCCCTGTTTTGGACCCAGTGATCCTTGGTAGAGCAAAACGATAGACGAGTCTTCTAGTGACGTCATCGATCATCAATACTTCAGTTTAGTATAAGTGGAGCGTCTCCCAGTCCTTAGTTTGTTCTTAGTCATGGTATCCTTGAGATACACCTTGTTTGGAACTTGCAAGCGCCAAAACCAAGGGATTCGTGTATTCACGAAAATATCGTATTCGATAATCCTTTGAAGTTTGAAGCTAGACTAGTGAGCGAAGATGCCTGGTGTTAGCAGACTTGGAAACTTGTTTTGTCTTGGTTGTAGTAAGGACTCCCGATTAGAGGATTCATGTCCGGTTCCTCCGCTTGGAACTCCAACATATGAGCTCTATATAAAGCATGGAGTAGGTCCTATCACATATAATAAAGTATGGATGAAATACACCAGAAAGGATGGTGTTTTAAAATGGCCCCAATATGGTAGCTTCGACGCAGAAATTTTAGATAACCTCGAGGTCAAACTGTTTAAGAAGAAAGCCCGGCCGGCGATGTTTGACTCTTTTCGCTTATGGCGCAACGAAGCCAAACAGAAAGAAATGAAATTAGCTAAGAAAAATAAAAGAGGTATGTCAATGGTGCAAGCCGCCGTTGCATACAGGGATAATGAGGAAGAGCAAGAGAGTGAACAAATACTCAGAAGCAAGAAGTTAGCAATAGATAAATGCTATCCAATGTTACCACATGAAGGACAAGGTTCGAAAGAGACATCAGAGAAGGATCAGTTTATGTCCCATTTACTGAGTTCACCACCTCCATATGCACCAAGTACTACTGCACCCCCGAAGCGTTTTGTTATACCGCGCCCCGGTGCACGAACTCCAGTTCTTACACAAACACCAGCTCCTCTTCAGCTGTTTCCTACTTCTCCGGCGCAGCCCTCTCAAGGGCCGCCGCCTTTGCTACATACTCCATCTACTGTTTCTGCGACTTTGCCTACTGCTCCAACTGTTTATCATGATGCTACTTCTGTCACTGCCTCGACTTCCTCTGCCATTGCCTCGACTTCCTCTTTACATCAGCCTGTCTTTTCTGGCACATCTGCCTCTCCGCAAGCTTCTCCTTCTGTTCGACAGAGAGTGGCAAGTACTGTCACTGGTCTGTTCTCACCTTTCTTTGGGTTGCCTAAGACGACCCCTAAAACAGGTCGTAGACAGTTGCGTAGTCAACTACCTGATTATGAGGAAAGAGTAGTGCTGAATGAGTTAGCACGTAAATGGGTTACTGATACTGTAAAATATGATGTTCAGTCTGTTATGGAAGTTTTCCGTCAGTGGGATGCACCCACTCAGAGATATGTATTCGAAGAGATGTGTGTATATCTTTGCGAAGATTTGGAGACAAATGATCCAAAACGCAAAATGAAGGAATTATTCCGTATGCGTTTCAAGTTCTACGAAGGCATGATTGAAGGTGCTGATGTTGAAAGAGCAATAGACTTATTGTTATCTTATAGGAGTAAGAGAAATGTCTCTAGATCACTGTGTGAGGATGACATGTCAGGTAGGAAGAAGGCGCGACAATACCCCATGAGAGAGGTTCCTCCAGTTTGGAGGGAAGGTGATGCGAACGCGAATCCAGAGATTCCGCCGCATTTCCAGCGTGTATGGGTACATGTTCCCTGGAAAAGATCTGAAGTTTTAGCTCTAAAACAGACATTGCCTGATCCTCGTAAAAATCCTGCAGGGTATTATAAGGAGCTATCGCAGACTGCCAGCTCATGTATAATGAATCTAGCAGATGTAGACATGTTGTTTGGGAATGTTGTTCCACAGCCTTTATGGAGTAAGATTCGTCATGCAGATCATGATCAAGAATTAGGTGACACATGGGCTAATATCACTGCTGCTGATACTAGACAAGTTGGTGGTTCTAAACCCGAGCCTTTAGTAGCTGAACTTCCTGGTAGAATTATCACATATATGAAGACTTTAATGCCTGAATTGCGTGTGAATTGGGACAAGTTGTCCGCGTGCAAGCAGAAAAAAGATGAGAATGTGTCTGACTTTCTCACGAGGTTTGAAGAGACTTTCGTCGACCATAGTGGTCAGGATATGGCTACCGAGGGTGGCCAAAGATTATTTGTAGACAAGTTCGTACATATTCTGCTTCCTGAACTGTGTAATAAATTGAAAGATTCACAGAGTGCTTGGGCTGTTTCCACATCAGCGCAGATTTTGGCCACAGCCCAGTACTACGAAAATAGGCGCAAAGACAAGCTAGATAAAGCAGACAAAAAGACTAAAGAGTTGAAAACTAAAGTCCTTCTCCAGCAAGCCTATCCACCCCGTAATAATAATCAGCCTGATTATCAGCAACCTCAGCAGTATTCGAGAAACTCACAAAGAAATTAGTCTTCTCAACCGCGTTTACCTTATGGTCGGAATCGGTGTGCTTATTGCAAAGAAGAGTGTCATTTCAAGAGTAGTTGTACAGCTCTATCACGATGTTTGAATGGTGTTTCTGGTACAAGAGGTAGAGGTGTTCAACAGGCTCCTAGGGGTAGAGGCCGTGGAAATGTCCCCCAGAATGTTTGTCCCTTTCCGCCTCAGAATTCTATGAATAGCTTTGATCATCAGAATAATGCGTCTTCAAGGTCAGCACAGTACTATGCTGATGACTATTACGCAGAAAACGAGAATGAGGGTAATAATTGCTAGGACAGCCATGGACAAAGAGAGGGAGTTGTTTCAGTTCCAGTAGATCAGAATGGACCTTATGTTGTGGTAATTACATCAGGAGTGTCGGAACCCTTTCTGCTGGTCACCGGTGCTACGAAAAGTTCTATTATGCACTCAAAACTTCCTGGCGCACCTTTGTCTGGCGAAATGAACGTTTCAGTAGGTTTTTCTGGCGCCCCTGTTAGAAACCCGATTTCTAGTCCTATGCCCCTTGCTGTCGGACCTTGTGAATTAGAAGCACCCCTCATTCTTACAACAGGTTGTGGCGAAAATTTGTTAGGTTTGGATTTGTTAAAGAGATTATATGCGACTTTGTACTGTTCTCCTTCGGGAGTAAAACGTACTCTAGGTAAGAAAGTGATTTCCCCAATGTATTTGTCAAGGGAAAATATTCCAACTGAATTGTCATCTCTTCCAGATACACTTTGGGCTACTGGTTCTAACGATGTGGGTCTTTTGGAGATAGCACCATATGTCATAACTTTGCGAGCCAACGTTAGGTTGCCACGTATTCCCCAATACAAGATCTCTAGCGAATGTGAAAAGGCTTTGTTAGCGATCGTTGAGAAAGATGTCATTGAAGAGACGACAAGCAACATTTGTAACAGTCCTATTTTGCCAGTTTTAAAGCGTACTGATCCGTCTCAGCCACCTGTGTACAGATTTGTGATCGATCTTCGAGAAGTAAATAAGATTGTTGTGCCACAATTTCCAGTTGTTCCCGACATTACTGCCCTATTGACCATGGTTCCAGCTTCGGCCACTTGGTTCTCGGTGATTGATTTGAAGAACGCTTTCTTCAGTATCCCGATTGCTGAGGAGAGCAGAGATATTTTTGGCTTCAATTTAGGAGGACGAAGCTTCCGCTTCAAACGCGCTCCTCAGGGCTACTGTGAAAGTCCATCTATATTCAGTCAAGCTCTGAAATCACAACTTGACACGATTGTTTTACCTGATGGTGCAACTCTTATTCAGTATGTAAACGATTTGTTAGTCGCTGCAGACACTGAAGAGATTTGCAAGGAAGCCACATTGTCATTGTTGCGCCATTTATGTGACATGAAGCACAAAGTCTCTCTTTCAAAATTGCAATTTTGTCGACAAGAAGTGACCTACTTAGGTCACATCTTATCGAAGGAGGGAAGGAGACTGACCCCAGAGAGAATACAGGCAATTGCAAGATTGAGCGTCCCAAGGACACAGAGAGAAGTGCGTGCTTTCTTGGGCATTACATCATATTGCAGACAATGGATACCGAACTTCTCACTGTTGGCTAAACCTTTGCTGGCACTAATCTGTAAAGATACACCAAATCCTATGCCTTGGTCTGAAGATTGTCAGAAGAGTTTTCAAGAGTTGCGTGATGCGTTGTGTTCAGCTCCTGTGTTGGGTAACCCCGACTACAGTAAACCTTTCACATTATACGTCCATGAGAAGGAAGGTTGCGCACTATCAGTCCTGACACAATCCTTTGGGGACAAACAGCGTCCATGCGCGTACTTTTCCGCGACTCTAGATCCTGTAGCTAAGGCATTACCAAGTTGCTTGAGGGCCACTGCTGCAGCAGCTGTCTGTATTCGACAGTCTGCTGGCTTAGTAATGAATAATACACTGATCGTTAGGGTCCCACATGCAGTAGACATTTTGCTAAACAGGACAAAGACACAGCACTTAACTAGTGCTCGACTGTCGAGTTATGAACTGACACTATTAGCGAGTCACATATACATAAAGAGGTGCGATACACTCAACCCCGCCACGTTATTGCCCATTCCAGCAGAGACAGATGAGGTCGAAACACATGATTGCTGTTTTAGGACAGAAGAAGAAACAAAAGGAAGAGTAGACTTGCAGGACACTCCCCTTCATGAATGTAATAATGCTTTATGGGTTGATGGTTCATGCTTCAAGTTGCCAAATGGTGATACGACTGCAGCATATGCTGTGACAACATTGCACACGATTGTAGAGACTGCACGTATACCACACGACTCTGCGCAAGCAGCAGAGTTAATTGCACTTACAAGAGCATGTGTGTTGGCAAAAGGAAAACGAGTGAATGTGTATACGGATAGTCAATACGCCTCTGGCGTGGCACTTAGTTTTGGACGATTGTGGCGTGAACGTGGGTTCATGACGTCGCATGGTGCAAAGATACAGCATGGTCAGCTAGTTAACGAGCTCCTCGAGTCACTGACCTTGCCACTACAAGTTGCGATTGTGAAATGCAGTGCACACAGAAAGATTCAAGATGATGTTGGTCGTTGGAATGCATTTGCAGTTGAAGTTGCGAAAGAGACTGCAAGGAACGCAATGAGTCGAATGTATGTTGCGGGTCCTGCGAGATGGATTGCTGATGTGGGTATGTGTGAGGACACCATTGAAAGTGTGAAGTCCATACAGTCCGAGGCCACTGAGAAAGAGGTGAATGAATGGAGAGAAAGCAAGGGAAGATTTGATGCGAATGGATGTTGGGTCGAATTGTCAGAGCATCAAAGATGGCTGTTACCCGACGCGTATGTACTTGCAGTGGTGACAATGGCTCATGGGATGGCTCATATCAGCGTGAAAGGAATCTGTAAGTTGTTGGCCCCAGTATGGCAGAATAGTGGCATCCCAAAATGTGCAGAGAACTTGGTCAAGAACTGTATGGTGTGTTTGAAGTACAATCCCGGTAGGGGAACTTCAACTCCAGCTGGTCATTTTGCGCCTCCAACGTATCCGTTCGAGGTTTTGCAGCTCGATTTCATCCAGATGGAGAGGTGCAACAATCTGAAATACGTGCTTGTTGTTGTTTGCGCCTTCTCCAGGTGGGTGGAAGCGTATCCCCTTAAGGACAATACTGCCCTGTCCACAGCCAAAGCCCTTGTCAAGGAATTCCTCCCCAGATTCAGTATGCCTAGAATGGTCTGGAGTGATAATGGAAGTGAATTCGTGGGACCAGTGATGAAGAGAGTGTGTGAATGTCTAGGCATACACCAGAAGTTCCACGCTACAAATCACCCCCAATCAGCTGGTTTAGTAGAATGCTACAACGGCACCCTAAAACTCAAATTGGCCAAGATCCAAGCCAGCACAGGTCTTAAATGGCCTGACGCCCTGCCCTTAGCACTCCTATCTACCAGAATGACTGCCCATTCTTGACTGGGACTTAGCCCTCACGAGATAGTGTTCGGCCGCCCAGGACGGGTTCCCTAAGCAAGCGCCGGGAAACCCTTTGTGGGTAGCTGTGCGCTATATAAGCTCAAATACATATACATACATATACATATACATAATATATGGGGAGTGCCAAGGCCCAAGAAACTCAGTGAGATAGAGCACCCTGTACTGCTTGACTATTTGCACGAATTGACAACTAAATTGCGTGTTTTACACCAACAGGTCCACAGCTCCTCTCCGCCAGCATCTGATGATCCAGGCCACGCCATTGAACCCAGCTCCTGGGTCCTAGTGCGGAATTTCCAGCGGACCAAAAACGAGGAGCCTCGCTGGACCGGACCCTTTCAAGTCCTACTGACTACCCGCTCTGCAGTACGTGTCCACGGCAAGAAGATTTGGGTGCACGGCGCCCACTGCAAACGAGTCCCGCTGCCCCTTCCCTATGACCAGTGGGTCCAGGACGGTGTCGCTGACTCAGAGAATGAATCCGTGCCTCGCTTTATACCCTTCAGCGATGCACGTTTGAAAGGAACTGGTACAAATGAGGAGAGTGATCGTATTCTGCAAGGTTTTGTGCCACCGTCAATGCAGTTGGACACTACAGAACTTGAAACGTTGTTTCAAGACCACACCATACCTGGAAAACAACGGTATAATCTGAGGCCAAGAAAAACGGACTAATAAAGGCAAACTAATAAGATTTTTCTTTCCCCCAAGAACTATTTTTGATTTTTCAGCTCTCTCGCCCAGGGAACTTGCTCATTTTTGATTTTCGAACCGCCATCCGGTTCTGCTGCTAGGGTCGCGGTTGACAGTTTTGGGACGTGCAGCTGGAGACGTTTAGGTCAACGGTTCTGGTTGGTCTAAGGGAATTACCCTGGACTGAACAGAAGCACCCCTGAGCAGGATCAATCTCCCACCGCGGGCAGCAACTAGAGGATGGAGTTTTCTAGGGTAGAGAGACCTGCTAGATCTACGAACTTTGAAAAGAGAATTTGCGCTGTAATGGCAAGAAAACGGTTTTTAGTAATGTGCATTTTAATGTTGTGGAGCATAATAACGTTTTTAATTGGCTATGCTCTGTTCATTTTTCGAGTCCCATTCATACACAACACTCAGCCCACACCTCCTCCTACTATTTCCCCGCATTCCTTTCACCCCCTACTTGAACACGAGTCTACCAGAAGATTGGAATTTGTAAATAATTCATTCATCCAACTCCTACACCAGCACCAATCTGTAATGAACACTATGAACTGTTGGATATGTGGACTTATGCCACACACCACAGATAAGGGTATCCCATATTTTGTCCTGCCATTTAGTTATTTTGGTTCTCTGTGGGCTTTCCAGACCATGTTCCTGTTTTCCCTTGAACCATATGTTCCAGGGAAAAATTCAAACAACAAGGCACTACTGGCAGGAATCAGAAATATGAGTAGAGATATCGACACAGTTAGAACGACTCCCAAAGATGAGCTTATACCATACAGTTGATGGAATATAACTAAGTATGGAATTTCCTTGGCTGAGAGTCAGAAAGCAAAGAAATCCTCCCCAATCTGGATAGTACCCCACCAAGGTCATCTATGTCTGCAGGGAAATGGCAACAACCCTGGAGCCCAGTTAGGGAAGAGTGTCTGTACTGAGACCTATGTTCTCTCATCTCAGACCTCCCCTTCATTCCTAGCAGCTAAGGGTACCTACTTCGTCTGCCATGACAGAGCATATACATGGTTGCCCCCTGACTTCTCGGGCACATGTTTTCTCTCGTTTCTGCTGCCACCCACCTACACGGCCGAGGCAGATTACCATCGGACAAGGACAGTTAGGGGTGTCGTGAGTCAAGACGACACTGCAGGTCAAGAGTTTGGAGACTTCGCAAAGGGTTTTCTGCTGTTTTGGGGGCCTATGGTGAACAGCAGGAACATCCGCCAATTGACGAGGATAGTTGAATCCGCCGTGATTGAAACGGCCGGTGCCCTTAGTAACTTGACTGCTGAGCTCCAGTCGGACCGACTTATGACTCTTCAAAATAGGGTTGCCCTAGATGTCATACTTGCAGACCATGGTGGGGTGTGCAGAGTGATCCAATCCAGTTGCTGCATTTTCATCCCCGATAATGCTCCGACAGTGTACCAGGCCATCTCCAAACTGCACAAAATCTCTGATTCCATTCACATGGATAAAGAGGACTGGTCCTTGCTAGGGTGGTTCTGGGAACTGATATCTGCCTGGGGATGGAAAATTCTGATATTTATTGGGGTGATCTCAGCTATTCTGTTCCTGTTCTGCCTGTTTGTGCAGTGCGCTCCTGCAATATGTGGCCTCTGTGCTACATCCTGTGTAAGGAAGCCTGTGTCAAGGGACGAATTGAGCAACAGGATGATGCTGCAGCAGCATCTCCATGACTTCATGAATACAGATATGGACTCAGACTAGCATGAGTTATTGCCTAATATGAGGGCAAAAGGAGGGTCTGTGGTTCTGAAAATCTGGACCCTGCCATAATAGGGAACCATGATTCAACACTTGTGTCACAAAATATCATTGTACCCATTACGAATTTGGTACCGACAGACCGGTAATGATTAGGACGTCATCCCTATGCATTTGCGTCATAATCATGGTTTCCGTCTCGAACCCTCCATTTTGTGAACGGCATCCATCTTGTATCTTGCCCTCATATAGTCAATTGATTAAGGCCGAGTTTGATCTGAAAGGACACGTCCACCTTAGCTGACTCCCCCATGACCTGGCCGAGCTGACTCCACTGCCTCCAGCCAAACCTGTTCGGGCAGTCCCTCGCCCAGTGGCCGAGTAAGATAGCATCAAGGCACAACATGCCATAAACCATTCACTACATACAAACCATGTTATCCACACACATACACCTGTCCATGTTTCTTGTTTATTGCCGGTTTTACGATGAGGAGGTGCCCGATTTTATTGGGGTTTCATCGATATCTGATGGTAGTTCTGGGCCGGGCTGGGTCATCTATCACAAACTGGACATCTTAAATATGGGTTGGCCGTCGTGACTTTGCTTTTTGCCTTATTGTGGAAATATGTATATGACCGTATCATAAACTAAGGAATTCTTGCCTGCAGCTGTTATTTTTGTATAAAAGGAGAAGGCTGGTTCTGTAAAAACGAACAGTCTCCTGAGAACTTACATCCCGTGCTGTTGTACTTCTAGGACACTTGTTACTTGGTTGCAGCCAATAAAACCTGATCTCTGACTTCACCTAGAAGACTCTGTGTTTCTGTGGTCCGGAACAGGGAGAACTCAGAGGTCTTCGGGTGTTATCCCCTGGCACCACCGGGTTCCTAAAAACCCGGCACCTCAACTCCAGGACATATACTCGTCAGTGTAAATTAGGTCCCACTACCATGGGTGGGATTTACCCAGGCGGGACCTTCCTCCCCTCTCAGGATGCACCACAGGGTGATTCCATCAAGCTCTTAGGTACATTTACATACTATCAGCTGAACGCTGCAATTCATGCGATTTATACTTCATTTCCTGCGGTTCCACCTATGTTTCAGGTATTGGAGATGTTCCCGACTTCCCCATCCCCTTGGAGGCTTGTTATAAAATGATATACCGCCATGCAAACTACTGCAGCACCTATATGTACTCCTCAAAATAACAGTATGTGAGATGCTGACATTACACCCCCATCGACAGATGCATAGTGGCACCACTCCTCCAACCAGTCACGTGCCTTATCCCCTGATTATCACCTCCATCTCATACATTTTAAATGTATACATCGATACTATCACACCCTTGTTAAATTGTTAAAAATGGGCCTGTGTATGGACACCTGCTGTATCGACTGCCATCTTGAGACCGCTGATTAGTTGCCCCTTGGTTGAGCCTGCCCTGGCGTCTCGAATTATTGGGACGAAATTTTCACTATGATTACAGGGCCCGATTCACAGAATGAACTTAAGACTCAATCCTAAATTTACTACTATTTTGGTATTCACAGAATGCACTTACTACTTTTGGCATTCACAGAATGCACTTACTACTTTTGGCATTCACCGAATGAACTTACTACTTTTGGTATTCACAGAAGTTAGGATTTTGTCTTAAGTTTGTCTTAAGACAGACTTAAGACAGACTTAAGACAAACTTAAGACAGACTTAAGACAGACTTAAGACAAAATCCTAACTTCTGTGAATACCAAAAGTAGTAAGTTCATTCTGTGAATACCAAAAGTAGTAAGTGCATTCTGTGAATGCCAAAAGTAGTAAGTGCATTCTGTGAATACCAAAATAGTAGTAAGTTTAGGATTGAGTCTTAAGTTCATTCTGTGAATCGGGCCCGCATATATTACCAGATGTTCCTTTGAACACTTCCATCGAGTTGCGTTATTAGGGTATGTGCAGAAGGTGCCACCCGAGCGACGTAGATTAACAGCGCCTCTTCTTCTGCTCGTTAAGCGCAGGGTGGAGATGAGATGGGGCGGCACATGCTACCACCAGTAACAGATTGGTTCAGAGATGCTACTTACTGTGAGGAGCAACTCATCATCTTTTGGGAACTCATGCCTGTAGAATCCCGACCCAAAGTTTTCTGATCCCCACTGCAGCAATACTTGCGAACTCATTCGATAACAACTGAGACGGTCAATTTTGAAACTGTGACATTGACTCAGACTGTAGATACTTAAAGGATACGTGTATCGTAACGGCTACCCACCACACAGCCGCAATAATTTGATCAGATGTGAGCACTGCTGAAATTACCTTTCAGGTTACATTTACAATGTATTATTATTGAGTGGATGTTTCCATCTTTCTGCTTTCTATTTTCTTCTCCTCTTTTCACTTTTTCTTTCCCCTCTTCTTTTTCTACACAGCGCTTCATGTGAACAATGATTCATTCTTTTGCCTTGGGATATTGTAATGATAACATTGTATTTTGAAATGCTTTGATTTCTGTAATTATGACACTATTTTCCTGTTACCAAACGTTGTGCTTTCTGTATGGTTCTTTAAAAAAAAGGTTTTTGAATAAAAAAAGAAGTAGGAGCCAAACAATGGATGCAGAAGGAAAAAAAACTACAATGAGGTAAACAACCAAGACTTTAATAACTTTCTGAAGGTGTACTCATTCTCATCCTGTCTCAAGGTAAAAGAGAACTGATTTATTTCAGACTTTGGCTACTAAAACTGAGAGGTATCTCTCTCTTCCAGTACTCAATCTGAAATAAGAAATGTGTTAGTAGATCTTAAGTTTCTCTGGTTGCCATAGTGTTTAAACCTGTCATTAAGGTTCTTTAGACCAGCTTGATGAAAGGCTTCTAAAGATTGTAACCTAAGATTTATATAGGATACGTTTCTGCACAGATAACCAGTGGGGTCTCCTAAGTCAATCAGATACAGAATTCGGGCTGGTTAATTTGAGCACCGGTCTTTCAGCAGTATTTTGAACAACCTGCAGTTTGTTGATTAGATATAAAGGTAATCATAAGTAAAGACTGTTGCTGTAATCAATTCTGGAGGTTATCAGTGCATGAACCACTGTCTTCAAAGCTTCTACAGGAAGAAAGCTGAGGAATATTTTCAGTGATTTCATAAGAGAAACAAGTTCCAGACACCAACATTTTCACCAGACAATGCTATTTTCACCTAACTATAACGTCACTTTAACCATTGCTTTTTTTCAGTGAAATTCTTAGTTTTTTTATGTAAAGTAAAAAAATTATTACCATACCTGTTGCATTACTTTAACCTTTGTGTTTTTTCAATATATTTCAAGTTTTTTTTACTATACATATTTATGTCACCCCCGGTTGCGCATGGCCAAGGTGCATGTGCAACGTGGGGTGTCCAACCCCCAAACCCCCACAGGGGGTCAACCCTCTTTTGCACATGGTTTTCAGCTGTCTGTGGCATGGGGTTGATTGCAGGGCCCGCTAAAGGTAGCTACTCCCCACCGTGAATGACATGTGGTCCTTGTTCATCAATGCTTTCTTACGATCTCTGAAATACCTAGGGCTGGATTATGAGTCTCACAGGGTAAAATGCCGACACTCCGCATTTTTTACTCCGCATACCTTTACTCCTCATACCATGATAACGCAGGTACCGTTACTCCGCATTATTTCACAACGCATGCCATTATATATTATATGCTTTTATCACGCATGCTTTTACAACGAAATTCGTTGTAAAAGCATGATTGGTAAAAGCATATGTTTTTTATATTTAAGTGTAAGGTAAGTTGTATGGTAAGTATATGGTTTTAGTTTGGGGTTTTTCGAGTATATGTTTTTGGGGTTCAGGGGTATTTTAAGGGTGGGTTTGGGTTATGGGGTGCAGGGGTATTTAAGGGTTAAGGGGTACAGGGGTATTTTTAGGGTTCTGGGGTAGGTTTGGGTTTTGGGGTACAGGGGAATTTTTAGGGTTCAGGGGTTGTTTTGGGTTTTGGGGTACAGGGGTATTTTTAGGGTTCAGGGGTTGTTTTGGGTTTTGGGGT
This sequence comes from Lissotriton vulgaris, assembly GCF_964263255.1. Taxonomy (NCBI): domain Eukaryota; kingdom Metazoa; phylum Chordata; class Amphibia; order Caudata; family Salamandridae; genus Lissotriton; species Lissotriton vulgaris. The sequence continues at coordinate 1,451,608,455 of NC_141691.1, forward strand.
ACAGGTTTTTTTAGGGTTCAGGGGTTGTTTTGGGTTTTGGGGTACAGGGGTATTTTTAGGGTTCAGAGGTATTTTTAGGGTTCAGGGGTTGTTTTGGGTTTTGGGGTACAGGGGTTGTTTAGGGTTCAGGGGTTGTTTTGGGTTTAGGGGTACAGGATTTTTTTAGGGTTCAGGGGTTGTTTTGGGTTTTGGGGTACAGGGTTTTTTTAGGGTTCAGGGGTTGTTTTGGGTTTAGGGGTACAGGGTTTTTTTAGGGTTCAGGGGTTGTTTTGGGGTTTGGGGTACAGGGGTATTTTTAGGGTTCAGGGGTAGGTTTGGGTTTTTGGGGTACAGGGGTATTTTTAGGGTTCAGGGGTAGGTTTGGGTTTTGGGTTACAGGGGTATTTTTAGGGTTCAGGGATAGAATTGGGTATTGGGGTACAGGGGTATTTTTAGGGTTCAGGGGTGGTTTGGGGTTTTGGGGTACACAGGTATTTTAGGGTTCAGGGGTAGGTTTGGGTTTTGGGGTACAGGGGTATTTTTAGGGTTCAGGGGTAGGTTTGGGTTTTGGGGTACAGGGGTATTTTTAGGGTTCAGGGGTAGGTTTGGGTTTTGGGGTACAAGGGTATTTTTAGGGTTCAGGGGTAGGTATGGGTTTTGGGGTACAGGGGCATTTTTAGGGTCAGGATGAGTCAGTGTTTAAGGGTGTTGGGGTATTTAAAGGGACTAGGGTGGGATTCGTTTTTAGGGTGTATAGGGTAATTATTAATTTAAAAAAATTATATATATCTATATTTATATATATCTATATTTATATATATATATATATTCACTGAAAAAACCATAGGTTTTAGCCCATATATAGTTAGGGATTAGCATTTACAAAACCTTAATTTACTCGCACAAAACCATAGAAATTCGCATATATAGCTAGATGCAATAACTATATATCGCGCACCCGCAACCCACTGCTGATGATGTCACATATTACATCATTCATGACATGGTCTGTGACATCACTGATGACATCTCAAATGACTTCACTGATGACATCTCAAATGACAACATCCAGTGACTGTATATTTCTGTAAAGTTAAAATATGTCTTACATATTGAAGAATGAGTGGATGTATAAGTGTTTGGATGAAGGATTTAGTAGGTGCATGACTGACTGTATGAGAGAATGATTAAATGTGTCTCACTGAGTGCATGGGTTAGTGACTAAACTGTCTTAATTTGTGCATCATTATTACTGTAGTTCTGTAAACTGCTGCATGTGTTGATCAGTAGCTATATGAGTAACTATATGGGTTATTGATTGGTTTCCCAAATATTTGTATGGGAGACTGAGTGTGTGTGTGGGGGTGGCTGAGAGGTGTGTGACTCTGTGCATAGATGTGTGAGCAGTTGATTCAGTAGATGTATGGGTTCAAAAGTGCATGTGAAAACAGCTGTATGGGCGGTTGACTGTGTGCATGAGTGTATTGGTGAGTGAATGGATATCTCAGTGCTACATGTCAAAGTAACTACATATGTAAAACACAGTACATGTAAGAGTTGACATATATAAATAACTGTGCATAAGAGCCAGTGAATGTGTGAGTGGCTGTATGGATCATTGTGAACTTGTATCAGGGATTGGTTAAGAGAGTAAATATGTGTTAGTATATGTTTGATTAAGTAAGGTGTGTATAACTGTATAGTTGAGGAAATGGAGGTGTGATTGATTCTTTGCATGACTGACTAGGTGTGTGAGTAACTCCATGGATGAGTGACAGTCTGTGCGAGTCTGTTTACACTGATTGTATCTAAGGTTATATTAGAGTCTGAAGAGGTTGATCGTATTATCACATGAATGATATCATCAGTGATGTGATCAGTAATGACAAATGAGATGTTATCAGTGATTTTACAAGTGATGTCATTTGAAATATCATCAGTGATGGCATCAGTGATGTCACTGACCGTGTCATGAATGATGTCATCAGTGATGTCATCAGTGATGTCATCAGTGATGTCACTGACCATGTCATGAATGATGTAATATGTGACATCATTAGCAGTGGGTTGCGGGTGCGCGATATATAGTTATTGCATCTAACTATATATGCGAATTTCTATGGTTTTGTGCGAGTAAATTAAGGTTTTGTAAATGCTAATCCCTAACTATATATGGGCTAAAACCTATGGTTTTTTCAGTGAATTTCAATGGTTTTTTAATAGCAAATATCAAAAGCTGTCAAATGTCAAGTACGTGATAGGTAAAAACTTTTTCGTGTTTATGCACGCTGATGTGCTTTGAACGCTGCCCCCCTCTCTTTTCTCTTAGTAGTACTCTCTCTTTGCAGATAGTGATGGGTAGTTAACGCAGGCCTTTGCCCCCGTTGTAATCCGTCGTGCCTGCTTGTCTCTCCATTTGATTGATTGTTATCCAAGCATTTACTGTTTTACAATTGATTCTCTTTGGTTCATTCTCTATTTACAAACAAGCACAAAGTCGCAATACTCTGTTTAGTCTTTGCAGATAGTGAGAAATCGTGTAAAAAAACAAAAGTAATCGAGCAAAATCAGTAGGCCACTAATGGGATCTCTTTTTGACCTCGCTAAAATAGAAACATTAGGAACAACCCTTCATGAGAAATACGAAAATAGTGAGATGAACTGAGCTCCACACCATGAGGGCTGCAAGACAGCTCGGCTCCGCCACCCACCCCGCCCAAAATAACGATAAAATCTATGCAAATATTATAAATATATACAACACACCAGCAAAGTAACAGGGTAAAACATTTTATTAAATAACTATTTACATAACTATTTTATACTTTTTGTTGCCTGATCCGGCTAGCTCAATCGATCGAGCATGAAACTCATAAACTCTGATAGCAAGCGTTGCTGCTGATGCTATGCAGACAAAAACTGGTTTTCAGTTTGTACATTCATCAAGATTTTTCCATCCAAGGCTGGTTGAGAGTTTGTAGAATGATGGCTTCAGATTTTCAACATACGGTGTGGTGGCGCGGATTGGGACGGGGCGCTTGGCTCCTGCCTCCTCCCCAAGTCGTGTTGCCCTGGTGTGGCCTAAGATCGCCCCCGACATAGGCGGCCGGCTCCCGGGGTCCGGCGGAACTTTTTGCCTTTTGATGACTTTTCCATTCTGGACCTTGTCCCACAATCCGTTTGACCTGAAGACACGCTGTAGTGGGGCGCCCCTTTACCGTTTCAGTTGCCATTCCGCCCGCTTTTGCTACACTGTGCCTCTTCCGCCATTCAGCTGTTTACCGCCCGCTCTTGCGACTACAGCGTCTCGCTCACCATGTAGTTGAGTTGCTCCCGCTCTTGCGATGCAGCGATAGGCATCTGCCACAAGACTCTCAAAATGGCGGCCGGCTCTTCAGATTTGGGCGTGATCCACTAAAATGGCCCTGGGACACCTTGGAACTCGGACGCTTGTCTGCTAGGGCTTGGGCCCCATTCTCGAAAGCGTCCCCTGAGCCTTGAAGATTCTACAAAAGTCTTGGGGGCCCCCGACTCCCGCAGGCTTCTGGTGGGGAGCGGCTGCCATGATTGCTTGTGGAATGGCCACGACTGAGCTACGAGATGGTGGTGCTCTCATGCTGACGCCAGCTTCAGTCTGAAACATCCAGAAACACTATAGACTACCAATTCGATCAGTTCCGGTAGCGCCCCAACGTGACCCGGTAGGGAAGAACTTGCCCTCCCCTCTTTGACTGATGGTTCTTGTTGCCTGTCCCTTCTGTTGTCATTTAACAGAACTTTTTAGACTACTGAAAGGGGTTGTGTTCCGACCGCTGGTTGGTGGAGACATTTTGACTATATTCTGGACCTACGTTGTCGCGTAATGCGTTATATGACACGCCGCGTTAGCGCACCCGGAAGTGCTCCGGTGCGCGAAGCGCAGCTTCCCGGAAGCGATCCGGGGCGCGGCGCGTAACGTAAGAATAACAGGTCATGTGACTTGTTTATAAAACTTTTCATTGGTTCATTTTACTTTTGTTATTCTAATGATGAAAGGCTTGGTCATATGACCTAAAAATTACGCTTTTTATTGCTTTCGAACATTATTTTTTCTTAAACATATATGTTATAATGTTCCAGGCTAATGTACTTTCCCGGAAAATTTACAACTGTCCTGCAAGTAAAATATATTCCTTTTTCTAGCAAAAGGGCGTTTCTTCGTCCCATGACGGAGCCGTTGAGCAAAAGATGCTCGGCCTGCTGTCTTAGTCGCCGATACGCCTGAATATCAGATTCTTATCGATCACTTTATGTTGCAGGAGTAAAAAACACAACAGCCCTTGACCATTTATCTTACTGCGTTCCTGCGTATTATACCTTTTATCCGTCATGCAATTGGACTGCTTTATTTCACTTGCCTTTTACTGATTCGAAAACAGTGACTAAAATTAAAAACTTTACCAATGTAAATACTACTACCATGTTTTGTTTTAAAAACCTTTATTGTGAAAATGTCAGTATACAAATACGGGCCTATAACCACGTGGGCCGGCCACGGAGCAAACTGGAATCGTATATGATGAGGAAACATTTACACTGTAGAGGAACGTAACGAGCGGGCCATTAGGTTGCAAGAACTAAGGTGTCTAACAGTTGCGGAATCGGTGGACGTACATTTTGTAATTAAAATACGACAGGGCCACTTACAATAAAATTTTCTAGATATACATTTGCGGGCAAGTACCATGGGTGACGTTAATTCGAACTTACAATAGTACAGTAATCAATAACACATCAGAACTTAATATCAATAAGGATGTCGAAATATTCAATCAATTCTCGTCCCCGCCCGCCATGTGCTTCAAAACTGCATACGTATCTCGTGATATCAAGGTTGTTCAACCAGTACACAACAAGGAGTTACGAGTCCCATTTATACCGGCGCCATTTTGGGCGAGGCCGGGCAGGTCCAGGATATAGTCAAAATGTCTCCACCAACCAGCGGTCGGACCAGAACCCCTTTTGGCAGTCAAAAAAGGTTCAGTTAAATGACAACAGAAGAGATAGGCAACAAGAACCAACAGTCAAAAGAGGGGAGGGCAAGATCTACAAACTCTCAACCAGCCTTGGATGGAAAAATCCTGAAGAATGTATAAACTGAAAACCATTTTTTGTCTGTATAGCATCACCAGCAACGCTTGAGTCAGCTTTGTGTGAAGCCGCCATTTTGATTCAATCAATAGCGTCCCCCTGCACACATTCAGGGACCTGGTCGTGTCTTCAGGTCAAACGGATTGTGGGACAAGATGCAGAAAGGAAAAGGAAGAAAGTTCCGCCGGACCTCGGGAGCCGGCCGCCTATGTCATGGGCGATCTTTGGCCACACCAGGGCAATAGTGAAGCTGCAGCAGGTGCAAATAAGCTTCAGACAGTGTTACAAGCACTGCTCAGAACTCTCAACTATGGCACCCAACATCCAGGACTTGCCATCCGGATCTTGGCGCCTTGTGCTGGTTCCGACCTATTCACACATCGGTCCGCTACTGACACCACCTCATAAGCCAACGGGGCACCCCACGCCGACTTTCGGCGCAGCATTGTAGGATGGCCACACCAGTGCGGCAACTTGCTGGACACCACCTCGGTGCCATCCAGATCTCGGCACGTTGTGCTGCCTTCGGCCTACTGTAGCCGCAAGTGCGGACGCAACTCAGCTGGATAGCGAGTGAAACACCAAGGGGCACCCCACTGCAGCCGAGGAGCCTCCATCTTGGGGGCGACGCACAGCATCACATTGCTTTCTCAAACAGCCCCCACTGACTGACGCGACCTCACAGGCCAACGGGGCGCCCCACGCCGACTTTCGGCGCAGCATTGTAGGATGGCCACACCAGTGCGGCAACTTGCTGGACACCACCTCGGTGCCATCCAGATCTCGGCGCGTTGTGCTGCCTTCGGCCTACTGTAGCCGCAAGTGCGGACACAACTCAGCTGGATAGCGAGTGAAACACCAAGGGGCGCCCCACTGCAGCCGAGGAGCCTCCATCTTGGGGGCGACGCACAGCATCACATTGCTTTCTCAAACAGCCCCCACTGACTGACGCGACCTCACAGGCCAACGGGGCGCCCCACGCCGACTTTCGGCGCAGCATTGTAGGATGGCCACACCAGTGCGGCAACTTGCTGAACACCACCTCGGTGCCATCTGGATCTTGGCGCGTTGTGCTGCCTTCGGCCTATTCGCACATCGGTCCGCTACTGACGCCGCCTCACGTGCCAACGGATTTTCTACGCTTTTTATACCAGCGCGTAACGTAAGCATAACAGGTCATGTGACTTGTTTATAAAACGTTTCATTGGTTCATTTTACTTTTGGTTTCCTAATGATAGAAGGCTTGATCATATGACCTAAAAATAACACTTTTCATTGGATTAAAACATTTTTTTTTTCCCAAACGATGAAAGCCCCACCTTGTTTCTGGATGTTTCAGACTGAAGCTGGCGTCAGCATGAGAGCACCACCATCTCGTGGCTCCGTCGTGGTCATTCCGCGAGCAATCATGGCAGCCGCTTCCCACCGGAAGCCTGCAGGAGTCGGGGGCCCTCAAGACTTTTGTAAAATCTTCAAGGCTCAGGGGACATCCGAGTTCCAAGGTGTCCCAGGGCCATTTTAGTGGACCAGGCCCAAATCCGAAGAGCCGTCCGCCATTTTAAGAGTCCTGTAGCAGCCGCCTATCGCTGCACCGCAAGAGTGGGCGCAACTCAACTACATGGTGAGCGAGACGCTGTAGCCGCAAGAGCGGGCGATAACCAGCTGAATGGAGGATGAGGCACAGTGTAGCAAAAGCGGGCGGAATGGCAACTAAAACGGTAAAGGGGCGCCCCAGTACAGCAGACGAGCCTCCACCTGGGGAGGCCCGTTCACGCCGCCTCCCCCTCCCCCCCCCCCCGGGGCGCCCCACGCCGTTTTTCGGAGCAGCATTGTAGGATGCCAAAACCAGTGCAGCAACTTACTGGACATCACCTGGTTGCCATCCACATCTCAGCGCATTCTGCTGCCTTGGGACTATTCGCACAACAGACCGCTACTGACGAGGCCTCCCCCCGCACCACCCGGGACGCCCCACGCCGTTTTTCGGAGCTGCATTGTAGGATACCAAAAACCAGTGCGGCACCCAGGTAACATCACCTGGGTGCCGTCCAGAACTCAGCACGTTGTGCTGCCTTGGGACTATTCGCACAAAACACAGCTACTGACCATTGTTGCTTCTTTTTTAAAAAAATTTTTAAATGTATTTACTGTTTTTGTTGCGTTGTATATATTTATAAGTTATTAAAATGTTATAATCCTACTACTTTGTTGGAGTGCTATATATTTTTAATGTGACACATAATTGTAAAAACTTTGATGTACAAAAAGGCATCCCTGGAATCTTCCGCTTCAGGCTCGGACCCACACACCCTCACAGTGAGAATCCCCTCCCCAAGCACAATACAGGATGGTTATCAGATAGTAGGAACGCGTGTGGTATGACGGATCTCATCGGGTGGGGGCCTTGATCTACTGTAACTCCTTTGAAGAGGGGTGATTCTCTACAGCTGGGGCCATAAACTACACCTGCAGGACTAGGTGATAGCCTGGGACCGGCCTGGACAATCGGACACAGAGGAAGAGGAGTGTCAGAGGGTGCAGTAGTGAATAGGGTGAAAGGGAGGTGTCGGGCGGGCACAGGGTGTGATTCTCAGAGAAGAACAGCGCAGATGGGAGGAGGTTTCTGGCCCATGCATGAGAGAGAGAGCGGGGGTGACCAGTGCGTGGGGGAGATGCTTGCGAGGGTGGGAAGCCATGCTGAGGATCAGCGGCGTGCAGAGAGTGGGTCTGGTCAAGGCATCTAAAATGGCTGCCGTGCTCAACAAAAGTGTGGCATTGCAAAAAAGGCAAGATGGCGCAGACAATGTTTATCAATAAGGATTAATTTATAACAATTATTTTTAACAAAATATTTAATCGCAGTGACAAAATGGCGGTCAACAGATCCTAATTTCCATCGAATCGAACCTTAACAGACGTCACGCAGCAAAAAAAAAAAAAAAGCTCACGAACAGCGCAGATGGGAGGAGGTTTCTGGCCCATGCATGAGAGAGAGAGCGGGGGTGCACGCAGCAAAAAAAAAAACGCTCACGAACAGCGCAGATGGGAGGAGGTTTCTGGCCCATGCATGAGAGAGAGAGCAAGGGTGACCAGTGCGTGGGGGAGATGCTTGCGAGGGTGGGGAGCCATGCTGAGGATCGGCGGCGTGCAGAGAGTAGGTCTGGTCAAGGCATCTAAAATGGCTGCCGTGCTCAACAAAAGTGTGGCATTGCAAAAAAGGCAAGATGGCGCAGACAATGTTTATCAATAAGGAATAATTTATAACAATTATTTTTAACAAAATATTTACTCGCAGTGACAAAATGGCGGTCAACAGTTCCTGATTTCCATCGAATCGAACGTTAACAGACGTCACGCAGCAAAAAAAAAAAAAAACGCTCACGCACAGCCGCTGGAAGACATGTATCAACATATATGAGCCTCCTCAGCCACCCTCAGAAAACATAAGGGGTCAGGATACGTCTGCCGTACCCCCTTATACCTAGTAATTTAATTAAATCGAAACACAAAATGGCGAATTCACGTTTCGCTACCAGTTTGCGACCCGGTTCGCGAACCGAGAAGCGCTTCTACCGCGAAAAATCTAATTTTTATTATTTGCCCCACAGGACCCTTTAATAACCCCAACATCATTCCTAGGGGGTCAAGAAGGATCTACCTTGACCCCTTTCATTAAATTCCCCCTTCGTTTTTCTCCTCCTCTTGTCTCTCGATCCTACCGAGAGACAAGATGGCGGCCGCACCGGACTGTTTAGAATGCTGACAGACACCGGAGAGCCAATCAGCTTCGCTACGCAAAGCTCTGTTACGCGAAAAGTACGCGATCTGGTGCGCTATCTGGGACGCTGTCACAGATATATCTGTTTTTTAAATGTTAATTTCTCAAAATCCACTGGAGCACATATATTGAGACCCAGCAAAGGCAAATCGGGCTAACAGTCCCTATAATTTTGCCAAGTTTCGTGTAAATCCATTCAGCCTTTTCGAGCTAAAAGTGAGGCCAAACGCCCTATGTAAAATGAATGGGAAAAATGCGTTTTGGGACCCCCTTTTTTCTCGGCCCCCCCTTGACGGAACCCCCCCAAATTTTCAGGGGTTGCTCAGACACAAAATGTGCCATTTTCCTGAAAATTTCAGCCGATTCCGTCCACAAACGCCAAAGTTATTAGACATAGAATTTTCAAAAGTTCCGTAGAGAAAAAATCCTAACTATATATACCTACTGGGGACCGCCAGTAGGTAATATATATATATATATATATATATATTACCTACTGGCGGTCGCCAGTAGGTATATATAGTTAGGATTTTTTCCCTATGGGATTTCTGAAAATTCTATGTCTAATAACTTTGGCGTTTGTGGACGGAATCGGCTGAAATTTTCAGGAAAATGGCACATTTTGTTTCTGAGCAGCTCCTTGAAATTTGGGGGGGTTTCGTCAAGGGGGGGCTGAGAAAAAAGGGGGGTCCCAAAACGCGTTTTTAACATTGAGTTTTCCATAGGGCGGTTGGACTCACTTTTAGCTCGAACGGCTGAATGGATTTGCACGAAACTTGGCAAAATTGTAGGGACTGTTAGCCCAATGTGCCTTTGCTAGGTCTCAATATATGTGCTTCAGTGGATTTTGAGAAATTAACGTTTAAATCAAGATATATATCTGTAACAGCGCTCCGGGCAGCGATCCGGTTCGCGTACTTTTCGCTTATCGGAACTTTGCGAAGCGAAGCTGATTGGCTCTCCGGTGTCTGTCAACATTCTAAACAGTCCGGTGCGGCCGCCATCTTGTCTCTCGGTAGGATCGAGAGACAAGAGGAGGCCAAAACAAAGGAGGAAATGAAGGAAAGGGGGCAAGGTAGACCCCTTCTGACCCCCTAGGATTGATGAGGGGATATTATAGAGCCACGCTGGGCCCCAAAAAAAAAAAAAAAAAATCCGTTTTTTTCGCCGTAGAGACGCGTCTTGGTACGCGAACCGGGCAGCTAACCGGGAAGCTAACCGGCAGTGTAACGGGAGTCTGACGAGTAGCTGATTGGCTGTCAACATTGTAAACAGTTCGGAGCGGCCGCCATCTTGTCTCTTGGTAGGATCGAGAGACAAGAGGAGGCCAAAACAAAGGGGGAAATGAAGGAAAGGGGCAATGTAGACCCCTTCTGACCCCCTAGGATTGATGAGGGGATATTATAGAGCCACGCTGGGCCCAAAAAAAAAAAATCCGATTTTTTCGCCGTAGAGACGCGTCTTGGTACGCGAACCGGGCAGCTAACCGGCAGTGTAACGGGAGTCTGAGGAGAAGCTGATTGGCTGTTATCATTGTAAACAGTCTGGAGCGGCCGCCATCTTGTCTCTCTGTGGGATCGAGAGACAAGAGGTGGAAAAAAGGTGTAAATGAATGAAAGGGGTAAGGCAGACCCCTCCTGAACCCCTAGGATTGATGAGGGGGCTATTAAAGTTCCCTGGGGGGTGAAAAAAAAAATGTGATTTTTCGCGGTAAAGGTGCTTCCTGGTACGTTAACCGGGCAGCTAACCGGCAGCGTAACGGGAGTCCGACATATTGTGTTTTTTGAACGTTTGTGATATGTGCACGTGTGGATTTTGTCTAATTAAGGTTAAAAAAAGATATATATAACTTTAAGAGTGTTTTGGCGCGCTTACGTTTTGGGTTTGGTTTGCGCTGCAGAGACGATACGTCACGGTTATGCGATGCATCATGAGGCGTCTCACGGGCTACGTGATACGTCGCTTAATAAAGAATATATTTTACAGCTATAGATATTAGCTTTTAAAAAACCAATGAAATTCACAGAAAAAACCATAGGTTATAGACCATATATAGTTAGGAATTTGCATTTACAAAACCTTGAAAATTCACTGAAAAAACCATAGGTTATAGACCATATATAGTTAGGGATTAGCATTTAAAAAACCTTATTTTATTTGCACAAAACCATTGAAATTCCATATATAGTTAGTTGCACTAACTATATATCGCGGACCCGCAATCCACTGCTAATGATGTCACATATTACATAATTCATGACATGGTCAGTGACATCACTGATGACATCACTGATGACATCTCAAATGACATCACTGATGACATCACTGATGACATCTCAAATGACATCACTGATGACATCACTGACATCTCATTTGACATTACTGATTACATCACTGATGATATCATTTATGTGATAATACATCTTCAGACTCTAATATAACCTTAGATACACTCAGTGTAAACAGGCACTCACAGACTGTCACACATCCATGGAGTTACTCACACACCTAGTCAGTCATGCAAAGAATCAATCACACCTCCATTTCCTCAACTATACAGTTATACACACCTTACTTATTCAAACATATACTAACACATATTTACTCTCTTATACAATCCTTGATACAAGTTCACAATGATTCATACAGCCACTCTCACATTCACTGGGTCTTATGTTCAGTTATTTATATATGTCAACTCTCACATGGAGTGTGTTTTACATATGTACTTACTTTGACATGTAGAACTGAGATATCCATTCACTAACCAATATACTCATGCACACAGTCAACTGTCCATACAGCTGTTTCTACATGCACTTTGGAAGCCATACACCTAGGGAATCAACTGCTCACACATCTATGCACAGAGTTATACACCTCCCAGCCACCCACACACATACTCAGTCTCCCATACAAATACTTGGGCAACCATTCAATAACCCATATAGTTACTGATATAGCTACTGATTTAAACATGCAGCAGTTTACAGAAGAACATAAATAATGATTGCCAAATTAAGACACTTTAATCACTAACCCATGCACTCAGTGAGACACATTTAATCATTCTCTCATACAGTCAGTCATGCACCTACTAAATCCTTCATCCAGACACTTATACATCCACTCATTCTTCAATATGTAAGACATATTTTAACTTTACAGAAACATACAGTCACTGGGTGTTGTCATCAGTGATGTCATCAGTGATGTCATTTGAGATGTCATCAGTGATGTCATCAGTGATGTCACTGACCATGTCATGAATGATGTAATATGTGACATCATTAGCAGTGGATTGCGGGTCCGCGATATATAGTTAGTGCAACTAACTATATATGGAATTTCAATGGTTTTGTGCAAATAAAATAAGGTTTTTTAAATGCTAATCCCTAACTATATATGGTCTATAACCTATGGTTTTTTCAGTGAATATATATATATATATATATATATATATATATATATATATATATATATATATATATATATATATATATATATATATATATATATATATATATATATATATATATATATATATATATATATATATATATATATATATATATATATGTAATATTAATATAGTTTTAAATATAATGTAATTTAAAGAAAATAATGTTTCATTTTAATTATAAATATATATTTGTGTATATATTTATATATATATATATATATATATATATATTTATATATATATTTTTAAAAATAAAGTACTTTTACAAAGTATATGACTTCACCACACATGCATTTGCGTTGTAATTGCATGCGTAGTAGTCATATGCGTTGTAAAAATTTGAGGAATTTTGGCTTGCGGAGTGATGGTATTTGCGTACTAAAAAATGCAGAGTGATGGTATGCGGGATTTTTGTATGCGGAATGGGATCATATATTCTCTCACAGTCCTCCCTCGGAGCGCCATGCTAGTGCTCCACAGGAAGACCACCAAACCTGTTCACACCACCCGCCATATTAGGAGTTTAATCCTGGTCTGACAGGCGGTGCTGCAGCAGTCCCACGGTGGTGCCTTTCAAGGGCTCGTAGAAGAGCCTTCCAATGACCTCTGCAGTACGTTACTGTACGGCATGGAAGGCACCATGTCGGGCAGTTCATGCCATGCATGAACTTGGGGGTGCAAACATGGGCCCCTCTGCATGCATTCCCAGGGCCAGAGGCAACACGAAGGCCCTGTAAGAACCCCCTGTTTTGCCTCACCACCATCCTTTCAAAAGATGGCGATGAGGCAACTCGTAATACGATTGCCGGTGCCGCAAAGGTACCACCAGCATATTGCTGCCTCTGAACGCTGTGCAACCACAGCATGATCATGTATCCCTGGCTGTTGCAGCAGTCCTGTGGTGGTCTCTGAGTAGGCCTTCATCTCAAATGCAGAGGTGATGCAAAGTGTGCAGACATAGTCAGCTTGAGTGTTGAAGTGCCACATAGTATGCAGAACTTAAACTATGGTCATAAAGTTACTGGTATTAACTTTATGGTCATAAATTATGCTTTTTGAGACTCCACCCCCTAAACTGAAGGGGTAGCAATATGCTAGTCTCCATTTCGAAGTAAATTTACACTCAAGAATGCATAGCTGGCAAGTTTCCCAGGTCTATGTTTGATGAGCTGCTCCAGTCAAAGTTTTTTTTCTTTCAGTTCTGGGACTTTTCATCTTGCTTTATAATGAAATAAACAACATCTCAAATCCCAGAATTGAAAGATAATCCCTGGACAGGCGCTGCACCTCAAGAATGGATTTCGAAAACTTGGCATCTTTGTAAATTGTGAACAGCCTAAAATAGTACATTTAATTAAAAGTGTAATTGTTAATTTACACAAGTAGATTTACTCATGAGTAAGTTTAACTGTGTAAATAGCCACTTCAGTGTATGGTTTAATTCTGCAAAACGACCTACTTTGCTGGGTTAGAGTATGGTTTTGCTAATTGTTTAGAATACGAATTTTAAAAAAATTGCTTCCTAAATTACATTATATCCTGCACACTAAAGAGGCATTATTTACATGTATAATCTCAGCTAAAGTGAGAATTTAAATACCATTTGACTGACTTCTGCAAGGAATACTAAATTCCGGTCACATGTGCTATTTCTATTTTCAGTTCCCAAAAGCAGTGAGCGTGTGCCAAAACACACAACGCGGAACGCACCTAGTCACAGCACGACTCTGACACAGAAGAGACAAAATGCTCTATCAGGCAAAAAGGAAAGGAAATACAATTAAACTACATCATCCCGATGATATTACTGCACTGCGCATAACTAGCATATTGAAGACATTTACTATTTCAATATGTGTTTTCACAGCTGTCCATGCGGAGAGTACAAAACATAAAGAAACATGCACAGGTCTGACTGATGCAAATACAAAGAAAATAGAGCTCACGATGACATGTACAATATTGCGTAATCGTGTATTTCACCATGTAGAAATGTTGTATTTTTTGTCAAATGGACGTAAATAAAAAGATATGTGCGTTGCAGGTTATTTCACACAATGGTGTGTACCTCTTTTCAAGCATATAACATAGATCGTATGACCACATGGGTCAAATTTCACTATCGGTAGAAAAGCTTTTAGTTATTCACACAGAATCACATTAACTACAATATCAGGAAACAAACATATCCTGGAAGCGTATAAATAGCACGTTATTTGTGTTAATTTCTTTTATTTCATTTACTTTGTACTTTAATAAAAGTACTTTCCACAATTTCAAAAAACAATGATTTAACTAACAAAATGAATGCCAAAGATAAGTTCAATAGTTTAGTTTTAGAGTGAAAAACGTTTCCCAGGCCTAAGTATTACATACAAACAATAGATAGCTAGAGCTGGGTAGCCTAAATCTTGCTTTCCACACACGTACTTTATTTGGGAAAAGTAATATTATTAAAAAACAAAGTTCACTATACGCATAGAATGCAAAAGTAGACACAATCCAAAATGGCCTTCTAGTTACTGCATCTAATGCTAACCCCTACCCAAAATAGTCTTAAACGTACTCCAGCTCTGTGCTCAATTAAGCCCTCTGACCAGCCACTGGTACTGCAACATCCTCCTAAAGAAAATAATGGAGGTAGGAACTTCATCCTGCCCAAGCACTGTACACACCCCTCTACGGCAGAATTTCTGGCCCAGAGGAAAAAAAGCATGACACATTTAGTGGGCAATGCCGTGGCATAGTCAGCAACTCTAAAATGTCAACTCAACTTCAGAATTTTGTTTGAAAGGATTATACGCTGTTTTTTGGCAACTTGATCTGTCTTTCACGTTTCTTTTTGTCTCAGGTATCACATAAAAAGTCCGCCATTGTTTGAGTTTCTGCGAAAGAAGATTATCTGTGCATGGATGGGTGAGCCATGCATTTACAGTGGGCCTCAGTGGGAGTCGGACACCACGTCACCTATTTTCCCTCGCCTGGCTCTCACTTTCCCACCGCTGGGTTACTCCTCCGCATTCTAACCTTTGGTCTCCACCAGGGAACCAACAGCGGATGGAATTCCTCGGTTATCAGAGGCCTGCTTTGCAGGAGATTAATGTTTAACGAGGTGGGAGTTGGCCCGGCAACCACTGTAAGTGCACTAGCCTGTGAGGTTTCAGCAGCTGGGATGTAGCCTGGGTTATCAAGCATGAAATGCATCTTGAGTAGGAAATACAAACTTCTATAACCAGACTTTTATGTGCATACAGACGAGATGTTTTCGAAAGCTTGGGATGCCTATGTGTTTTGCCTAAATGTGGCGGAGTCGACGGTTCATGTAACTAACTATGTTTTCAACAAGGGTCTCTCTAACGATTCAGAAAAAGCTGAACCGAAATTGTTAAAATATGTGTAAAAAAAGAACAAATAAAGTTAGAGGCAGACAGTGTGATATACGTGTTTTATTTACAGCCAGTAGTTATGTTAAAAATGACATACTTTTTGTTGAAAGCGGACATACAGTGATAAGAAAACAGTTGTCTTTGCCCAGATTAAGCATTCTAGAATGCACCTTTATTAGAATAATATCTGCGCTTGTTTGGATGCATGTTGCGAACTACTTAATTGCATGACCCTTTGAAAGACATGTTAAAAACAACGCAAGCCAATTTGGTGTGTTTACTAATGCAATAATATTGCCTTTCACCTTCTGTAGCAGACTTCATGACCCAGACCTACTAAGGTTTTGCTCCGACACAAAGCGACACTGAGAGGCACATGATGTTTTACTATCCAGGCATATTGTGTTTTGGACTGAAAAGGTGATTTTGTTTCTCAGAATATAACCGCTTTGTGCTGCTTTGTATCATTTTGCATTGCTTTGCATATTGGGGGAATTACTGGGACAGATCAGCTCAACCACCCATAGGTTTTGGTGTAAAGTCCCATCGAAAAAGGTACTGAAACTTGGATCTGACCCAAAAACTACTGTGTACTTGAAGCAGAGGCAAACAAGGAGAAATCGGTTGAATTCTGCAAAACCCTGAATCATTGCATATATGCCGTAGAGCAAAGCACACATCCAATACGTGGCATCCTGAATTTGTATACACATAGGAATTTGTAATGAAAGGGTATGCTTTCAGTACAAAATTCGTGCTAGACAGTACAGACTGACCTCTGCACCATGGTGAAAAGTTGTGTGTCGGGCAAAAGAGCCCTTTTTGAGAGCAGTGGATGCAATGCATAATTTGTAAAAAAAAAAAAAAGTGCTACGGCTGTCGTCGGGAGGCCACTGCAGCTTGCACCACCCATTCCCCCGGCCATCGCTGCCGATGACAATACAAATACACCTACAAAAATCAAACTCCTTTAAGTGTGGCACATCAGACTATTCCAGGCCCCCAAAGCTATACAAATGGCTTGGGTGGCTGGTATTAGTAATTTTAATGTATATTAAATTAATAAGCAACTATTGTGCCAATTTCTTTAAAAGCACAAACAGTGCCACCATGTGGCCGACTGTCATAAGACCCGGTGTTGGCAATTAAGTGCTGGTGCCGAGCACTGAAAAACCCCAGCTCAAATTAAGCACTGACTTGGAAGACAGCAGCAGCTGGTATGACTCTGCAGTATGTTTCCACCCATGGATCTGTACTGCACTGCATAACAAAAATTAGCAAATATGGACTAATATTTATGTTACTATCCATAACATAGTGTCAGAAATTACCTGTCCATACAGTTAATGGTTTATAGAGGGTTGTATGTTCTCAAGAAGATGTCACCTGCTTATTTTATATCAGACTCATTCATCCTGACCACACTGGCAGTTACAATGTTAACTAAATTACACTGTAGGCATAAGATTTTTGAAGGAACTGTGGTACTAGTGGGACAATAGTTTTAACCTTTAGTACATCAAAAGTGATAACAGTACTTTAGGGGCAAGATCAACAAAATTGGCCTCCTAGTGCTATTTTACTTACAAAACAGGGTGGGAGTGCACTGCATTGACATCCCAACACCCAGTTAACTCATATGCATTCTGGTAAATGCAGTACATAGTAACACTTACTTCAATTAAACAATCTTTTGAACTTTTGTTTTCACCATGGTTAGTGCAGCCAGTGTAGAGTATTTCTAGACATAAGCTCATGTTTCAGGATAATTGTCCTTTATCAGCAGAGAGTAACACATACAATGAGAGGGGCTGGAAATGCTGCTCAACAGTCTTTTCTTGTCATAGTACCACTCCTTGAGCGCATCACTCAGAGCTCATCAGGTCAACCAGCTCAAGGGAGCCTTATCAAACAGAAACAGGGTTGAAGCAAACTGTTTCGAGATCCCAGCATCCAATTCCCTCAGATGTATTCTTGTATATACAATGCATGGTAACACTTGCTTCCAATAAACAATCTTTCATTTTTACTGGGGTTGGTGCAGCCAATGCTGAGTATCTCTACACATAAGCTCATGATTCACGATAATTGTCCTTCATCAATCAAAAGTAACACATACAGTTAGAGGTGTTCGATGTTACTCAACAGTAGTTAGAAATTGTGTTTCTGGTTGTCAGAGGTATGCACCCTGTCCAAACAAGGACCACAATACTAGTCAGGCTAAGTCTGTAGCACACTTTAAATTAACCTGTTCTCACCCTCTAATAGCTTGGCACAGAGCAGTCAGACTTAACTAAAGAGGCAATGTGTAAAGTATTTGTTCACACATCACACAGTAGCACACTGAAAACACCACAAAAAGACTCCACACCAATTTAGAAAAATAGAGAATATTTTTATGAGTAAAAAAAGACCAAAACTACAAAAAATACAATCAGCATAAATCAAGATATGGATTTTCAAAGATTGTGTCAAAATGATCCTTAGAAGCAAATAGCGCTTAAAGGGGGTAAAATTGTCGCACTGGACTGGGACAAAGTCAAGAGTTCTGGACACCCGCGATGGAACACAGTCTGGCTACAGGACTCCCCCAGGACCCTCTGAGCAAAAGTACCCTGATCCTTGTTGCAGCACAAAATGTGGGTCGCTGTCAAGTGATGCGTTGATTATCCCCACCCAGATGTGCTAATTTCAGAGTCTGGTGGGTCCGAATGCGATGTGCCGGTTAATCCATGCTGGAGGGTTGTGCGTTGATCTTCTCCATTCAGTGGCAGTGATGCTTTGGTTTCAAAGTAGTGATTTTGGACGCAAAGCGGTGATTCGGAATGCAATGCGCCGGACCCAGTCCCTGCAGCAAAGATTATGCATCGGCACCGATCTAGCAGCAGGCAATGCGTCGGTTCCGATTGATGCAGCTGCATTTGTGCACAGGTTCTTGCAGTTGCAGCACTTTAAAGTAACTTCCAAGGGCCCTGGAGTGGATTGGCACCACTTGGCAGAGAAAGCCTTACAGCAAGTAAAGTCCTGGTGCTGAGTTGAAGATGAAAGTGAAGTCTTTGATATCCCTGAGACTTTAGAAACAGGAGGCAAGCCAACAATCCCTTAGAGAGTACTTGGGTTCTGGGATGTAGAGATGCATATACAGACTTTGCAGTGGCAGGCCTGAGACATGTTAAAGGGCTACCTAAGTGGGCAGCACAATCAGTGCTGCAGTTCCATTAGTATCATTTGATGTACAGGCCATGGGCACATGCAGAGCACTTTTACCGGGGACTTATAAGTAAATCAAAAATGCCAATTGTGGATAACCCATGTTTCCCTGCGTTAAGTAAAGAGCACATGCACTTTAGCACTGGTTAGCAGTGGTAAAGTGTCTATATTCCTAAAGCCACCAAGAACGAAGTCAGCAAAAACAGGAGGTCAGAAGGCAAAAAGTCAGGGGAAACTACAAGGATACCAGGTCTAACAGCAGTTTTTTAAGGTCACTGTACCATAGCTCTAATTCTAAAAGTTACTATCTCATTCACTAGCTGCACCAACAATGGCGAAAATGAAAGATTGTTTATTGGAAATAAGTGTTGCCATGCACTGCATTTACCAGAATGCATCTGAGTGAACTAGGTGCTGGGATGTAAATTTGGTATGTGTGGAACACACAGAGTTGTACTACACAGAATTCAGCGGAGTTGAATAAACACTCTGGGCAATTCGTGGAGTTCCATCCTCCCATAGTGATTATTATAACCCATTATTCAGAGTATGCAGCAATTACATACCTCCTGAGTGCCTATTCATTGCCTCTAAAGAGTGTTAAAGCAGAATTTATCACACCAACCAGAATGAGGACTTCGGTGTGGGGTTCTTTCCGCAACCTACATAGGTGATGGAATTTTGTCCACAGTGCAAGCATATTATTGAGAACATGCGCTGTGGAGTCCAGTCCATGGTGACCACTCACTTTCTTGGTTCATTTCTGCAAGATAGAATCAGTAACGTGGGACCCTGTGTACATCAAATGTCTTGGGGACCTCTCGAACACATAATATGGTGGGTCTATTTTTGCAGCAACACACTGTTTAGGATGCATAAATTAATTTTGATCCTGACTTCACACTGTGCTGGCACACGGTCTGATACTTCCCAGTGGACATCCATGTGCAGTGGAAGAGCTCATACAATACTCACATGTTTAGTACTCTGAAGAAGACATAAACAGCATGTGCTGGGCATATTTTGGGGACTCTTGGCAGTACTTAGGTCATAGACATAATGGGAGTGTGTGCCACTGTGTCCATTTCTGCAACTGTGCTAACTGTTTCTGACTAGAGCGCTGTGAGTGAGGCTTCAGGGCAGAGTGGCAAAAGTATGAAAGCAGTCTTCGGATACAGTGTTTAGATGGACTCAACAATGTGCAGTGAACCTCGCAGGACAGAAAGCTCACCTGCCATTAAAGGTTTGTGTGGGCATTCATTCCATGGTTCTCCCTGCCAAAAGATTGGTGTTCATTCCACGATTCAGGGCAAATCTTTATAATTTTCCAGTGCCTAACTTTATACAGATTGAACAAGCGAGGGGACGGTACTATCTAGGAGGGGTTGGCTGGTGGAGCCACTCCTTTAACAAACACAGTGATTGGTTAGTGTTGAAGATGGCCCTTTTTGCAGGGTCTCCCCTAAACCTTTTGCCCTCCTTCTGGATTTTTCCTGACCTATTTTTGTTGGCTTTATGACTCTGGGCACTTTACCACTGCTGATCAGTGCTAATGTGCATATGCTCTCCCTGTGTATATATGACTGTGAATTGGTGTATCCCTGATTGGCTTATTTGGTTTACCTGTTAGTCCCTAGTAGTGTGGCCTGTGTGTGCCCAGGGCTGGTAACCCAAATGATGCTGGTGGGCCTGCAGCGCTGATTTGCGCCACCCACAGAAGCAGCTTGTAAAGTGTTCCTCAGACCTGCCACTTCAGTGTCTGTGTGCAGTCCGGAACTGCCATCTTGACTGAGAAGTGCCCATACTTCCAAACCTCTGAACCTTCCCTTGGCATCATATCAGTCACCCCTATGGCGGGGTGCATTGTGTGTGTAAGGTAGGACATGGCTTGATATGTGTAGCATGTCCTGGTAGGGAATCATACCCCATTTTGTTTGTCACTGCTGCAAGGCTACCTGTTCTCCATAGGCTAGGCTGGCTATTACATCTTATAGTCCTATCTGACTCAGGGCACATGGTAGAAATTCGAGTGTAGTATGCCTGAACTCAGAATGATAAAATCCAACTTTTTGCAAAGTTGGTTTTAATATTCTGTGTTTAAAAATACCACTTTTAGAAAGTAGGTATTTTCTTGCCTAAGCCTTTCAGTGTGCTCTGCTGTTATGTGTATTGACTGTCTGGGATTAGAGGGGAAAGGCAGGCTGGGCAAGACCTGGGTTCATTAGAGAGATTTGCATTTGGAGTAGGGGAGGGGTGACCCTTTGATCTGAGCAGGGCTGTGCCTGACAAAGTGAATGCTGGCTCCACCTCCTCCTGTGCGTCTGATTGCAAACCCCCTCTTTCTGAAAGGAAGGATGAAGCCTGGTAAACAAAGTGCTCCAGGCCTTAGCAGAACTGGTTCTGGCTGGGTTCACGGACCAGTGACTTTTTAGAGACAAAAGACGTTTGGGGTATAAATATCTGTGCCCAAACCCCTACTATTGGTATTGCTCCTGGATGTCAAGAAGAACCTCTGTCTGTGTTAGTGAAGGAATCAGCAGGAAAGGACTGTCCTTGTGTGCTATTTCTTGGACTGGACTGAAGTAGTTCCCCTTGGACTTGGAAGAAGAGGGGAAGAGGACTTTTGAGAGACTTTTATTTTGGTAAGCAATCACCCAAGGGTTAGAAGAGATCTAGCCTCCTGCTGGAGTCACAGGCAAATCTGACTGCCCCACCAGCCTCCTGATTCCTCCCCGCAAGGATTTCTATCTGCAGGTGAGGCCCCTGTGAGGTCTAGGGCCTCTAGTTCTACTACAGAGAAGAGAGTGCTGAAATCGTCACTAACGCCATTTGCTAGCCGCTGCAGCTGAAGAGCATAAGAAAATCATCACGCTGCTGCCGCCGAGCGCTCGCAAACCAAAGATCATCGCATCACACGCTTGCGGCCCACAAAGTGCTCGCTAAACCCCAGAGATCATCACATCCCACGTTTGCGGGCTTTTCAAAGGCTCGCTAACCCCGGATCATCGCATCGAGGTCATCACATCACGATATTGCAGAGCGGGCGCTGTGTGTCCGCCATTTTCCTCGCATCGCACCCGGATCATTGCTCCCTCGCGGGGCACCATTTTCTTTCATCGCAACAAGATCGCACACGCAACAGGATCAGCGCATCATCCTTCCTTGCGGCAAGGATTCAACGCATCGCTGGCCTAAAGTGAAGAAGTCAGTCGCTTTGTCCCGCACGCACCCGCAGACCCACGCATCATCCTCCCTTGCGGCAAGAATTCAACGCATCACCAGCCTAACGTGGGGAAAATCATCGCTACAGCTCGTTTGCGACATTTTGCTTGCTTTGCTATGAAATCCAGGTACTTTGCAAGTAAAAGGTTCGCAGAAACCCCTGCTTTGAACTGAACCCCTATTTGAACATTTTGAACTCTTTTTCCAGCTTTTCAAGAGTGCTCCCCTTTTACAGTATTGTGGCTTTTTATCGTTATTGGTCTTGTGTTAAGTCTATATATAAAGATAAGTATTTTTTATAACTACTTGATTGGTGTCCCTTTGTAGTGTTCTTCACTGTGTTACTATGTATGATCATAAATGCTTTACACACTGCCTCTGAGATAAGCCTAGCTGCTTGTGCTACGTTACCACAGGGTTGAGCAGGGGTTATCAAAGGGTGTAGCCCCCTTACTCTGACTTAGGAAGAAGGGTCCCTACTTGGACTGTGGCCAGCCATTGCCACCTAGAGACCCCCATTTCTAACAGTTAGAAAGAATGGCCTTCCCTAAAAGCATGGCACAGCCTTTCCCAAAGAGACCATCCCACCGCCCAGTGAGGTTGTCTGACCCAGAAGTGATACCTCAGCCATATGCTGACAGGATTACTTTGGTCTAGTTGACGCAAGAGAGCTTTTGACTTAAGAAGAAGTTTCTGAGGGCACATATGCCCCGGCAGGCCTGCATGAAGACGACCGCTGTCCAACAATGGTTATTGAGCTTCATTACATAAATTTAGCGTCCTCATAGTATCTAACATGGTTGTAGTAAGGTGTAATTGTAAAACACAAGCTGAATAGAGACTTTAAACTGGGATTTACTCAGCGATGGTAATAATGAAGCGTGGCAGTGAACTGGTTAATGAGTAGGCGGGTCAGCGGTATATAATGTCACAAAGGCAGTCGCAGCCTGGGCCCTTTAGTGGTTGTGTCTGATCTTCTGTTCCACTTTGCCCCAAACATCATTCATAAAAGCAGGCATTGTGTCATCTCTGCCTTTAGTCATGAAGAAGAAAGGGCACGGTGAGGATAGAGAAGGGATGGATGCATAAGGTATGAAATGCGTGTCATTAAATTGTTGTTTGCTCGACTCACAATTAGGGGTGGGCAACGGTAAACTCTGCCACACAGTGGTTGATGTAGTTTTTGCTGAACTTGATGCTCCAAGCGGATCGCAGAGTGGCAAAACTCCATGAACTCTGCCGGCAGAGAGGAGTTTACAGAACCCTCCCTTTTTGCTATTTGACTTAGGTTTCTGTGAAGAACTATTTTACATAATGTAATGTATGCTATTGTGCTTTATTTATTTTTGTTCCAGTGAGTATGATGAAGCCACAGCATCAACCAATGATTGCTTGTCTCATGTCTATGCGGCCACAGAGGAATACTGTTTTTTGTCATCAGTGCAAATAAAAACAAAAAAAATAATAATCTTCCAGAATTCCAGCTTTTGACTCAAGTTTGGAAAACTAAATACCTAGCTAATATAATACTCATGTGTTGTTCAAAAATTGGTATAAATTCTGGTTATGGTTAAAACCCAGAGAAACAGATTTGAAATGGTTCTCACTATGTGGTACTAGGTCCCTCTTAAATGTTTTTTATTTTTTACTTTTTTTAAAACTTTTTCATTTCGGCAGACAGGATATCCGTCCCCGTTGTGACAGAGTAACCCATTCACCAAGATCTACACGAGACCCCTATGTTAGCCGTAGCATTTTTAGATCTTGCCTGCTACAGAACATTCACAGTATGCGCTCTAGCTTGCAAGAGACAATGTGTACAACAAGGGTCTTGCCGCACACCATTTGCTTATCATTTGTTGGATTCATTGTTACTTTTAATTGCTGCCTTCTAATTGGCCTGTGTGTGCTGCTTCACCTCCTAATATTTCAGCTGGAGCATGGACCAAGTACTGGTTACATCAACTTGATTGGTGTCCTTGCTGATTGCGGTACTACCTTTATTTTTTATTCTTCCCTGTTGAATCTCTTGTCATTTGTAACTATGTCTTACTATACCAAACACACTTCAAATACGCCATTTTCTCAGTTGAAATGAATGTTTATTGTGGCAATAGATGTTATCTGCTTTTATTGTGTAAAAAGAACAATTAATGGACAGAATGCAGAACAATGTCATACATTCACCCCAATACAGAGTTCTGGGCCTAAATCCATTGTTTTTTCGCTCACCATACCATACCAGTTTGAACAAAGCCATATGCAAATCAGTCTTGACCCTATGCCTCATGGGAACAGTCCAGCCCGAACTGCCAGACCAGGTCCTGCCTGCACTGGAAATAAGCATCCTAGGACTGGTTTCAGAGTTTTACCCCTCATCAGCCAGAATAGCTTGACTTCAGTGGCATGGAGAGCACGGGACCCACGACTGGGCATAACCGTCCCACTCAGGGTGACAAAAGCAATTGATGGATAAAAGACAGAACAATGTACAGAGCCTGGCTGATGAAGGGTGATGCCCTGGAACCAGTCCCAGGATGCTTGATTCCAGTCCATGGATGACCTGGCTTGGCAGTTCGAGCTGGACTGTTTCCACAAGGAACAGGGTCAAGACTGATTTGCATATGGCTGGGTCTAAACTGGGGTGGTGTGGTGCGGTGAGTAAGGGTGGACGGAATTTGCATAGTCACGCTACTCAAAGTTCTGAGAAACAGTAAAAAATCACTGCGAGCATACGGACATTCTGCAAACACACGGAATTGCTTGTCCTGCCTGTTCGCGAAGTGTTTTTGCATGCCCATGGGGAAATATCTCGCTAACTTTGCCATACGGTCGCTAATGGGCGTGGCCATCTTGTTTTTCACTTGTCCCTCCCGTTCGCGATGCTTATTCCCTGTTCTGGGTCGCGTATTGCGTGCTCCCGCCCGTTTGCGATGAGAATTTCCTGTTCAGAAACGCGTATTACATGTCTGCGATGCTTTTTGCATGCTCGGGGGGAAATATTGCGCGAACTTGCCCATGCGATCGCAATGGGTGCGGCCATCTTGTTTTTTACTCTATCGCTATGGTTCTGGGCCTGCTTTCCTATCCTCCATCTATCTTTGCAATCCTTTGTTTATGTTCATTTTTTTAAAATCTTTTTTATTTATTATCTATCTCTCTATTTACCTGATTCTATATTTTAACTTTTTTCTACTTTTTGTGACTTTTTTACTACTTTTTCACTCTTTTTCTGTAACTTGCTTTTTTCATTTCTTTTACTTACTTTTCAAATTCCTCCCTTTTCTTTTACGCCCCCGAGTCCCAGAACCATGGCACACGGGGTGCAGGCACGGGCCTTTTATAGTGAGCTGGAGGGGGCCACTCTTGTTTTTTTGTACAGCGCCACCTCCCCTTAACCCTAGCAGCAGGCGGCAGGCCTAGGTCCGAGTATGGGCTCCGGGAGCATCACTAGCGGTGGGGAAAGGTGTGCCAGGCAATGTTTCGCTGCTCTGTGATCTGGCGGACCCCTAACCAGCTGGTGCACGGGTGGTGCGATGTCCTGGACTGGGACCAGGACCTGCTTGGAGTGGAGGTCCCGGGGCTCAGTGAGTAGCTATTTAATATATATTACTACTTTGCTCTGTGTTATATATTGCAAATATTTTTTTTTCCCGAACAGCAAAAAAGCTGTTGATTACATTGCTGGTAAATTATGTTTAAAAATCTTCTGTGATTGTTACGACAAAGGTGCTCGGCGGTACTATCTTACTTGTTTGCAACTTTGTGCTCGCTTGGCATGATTATGTAAGAGTTTACTTAGAGAACTTAAGTTAGGTAATGCTAGAGAGAATCTAGTCCTTCTTTTGTCCTCTTGCCACTAAGAAGATGGAATGATCGGTTTAGTTACTTATTAGTAGGTAATTCTCTAGTGGTCTGCATGACGCATCCTCTGTCACATCACGTGTTTCTGAGTGCTGCTTACCCCAGTCCTTAGTAGAACCTTTTGTAGTTTGTTTAGTGAGTGGTATTAGGCTTATGACTAGCAGAACATCGGCAGCAACCATCCAACAATTTTGTGTATGCAAAAATGTATGCATGTGTCCTCCATCTATGCATTTAGAGGACTCAAATAAATGGAAATGCAGACTTGGTGAACAGTTGCCCGTCTGAAATAGGTGGGCTACGTCAGGTGGTACTTAGGCTTAATTAGTATTCCGGAATCAGAATGGAACCCTGAATTAGTGTTCATAAATAATAACAAGACGGACCACGAATCCCGCAATACTAGTCAACCAGATTTGATAGGTCAATTTTATTGCTATTGTTGTTTCCATACAGGTTTTTTTTGAGCATTTCAAAAAATATTTTATTTGTTTCACACTAATCATCCATGTTTGTCTCTTTCTTACATCTTTCATGACAAGCACCCAAGGGCAATAAGATGGAGTCAGTGTTGGCGGGAGCAAGAGAAGATGTCGCCCAGGGCCAGGGCCGCTCCTCTACCTCTGCTGCTGGCTCCAGTAAGTCTTCATGTTGTTCATATGAATAATTATACTTCCCTAACTTGTACTGCACCCTATTTTCTCCGAACTATTATTTTGATTTCCTAATTCTATTTTTTACAAAATCTTCTTCGTTCTAGACAATCTGTTTCCAAATTCTTGTTATCCCTGCCTCTAACTGCCTCTGCTATGACTCTCTGTACTACTACTATTAGTCTGTCTGTAGCTAAGCTTGCCCAGGTGGCCACTCTTCATGTTAACATTTTTAAATAAAACTCAGATTCAACAATTGCTCTAGCCACTGAATCCAGTCCTTCTAGTCTTCTTAATCTTGAGGCTTTTCGACAATTCCCACCAACAAAATGCCCAACCAGATATTTTACTAATTTTGATGGGATACATTGGACATACTACAACTGTTTTAGGGATGCTGCACATACAGAACTATGCACAAAGAAATAGGACTTTGGTGATTAGGAGGTTGGTCCTTCTTCATACCTCACCCACAATCCCCTGACCGACTAGCTATAGTGTCTCATTAGCCTCCCGATCCCCCGAAGATACCGAATGATTAGACAACCCAGAACATAACACTATACTCCAGACCTATCAGAGTCGTGGAAGCAATGCACACCAAATACCACAGAGTCTATGTAAGTTCAAAAAGTTTATTTTCAACTAACAAGCTCTGTACGTTGTTCTATAATGCAGTATACGAGCCAGCACCAACAGCAAAATGCATAAGATTAAAATATTAACAATTGTTCTAACTACAAGTCCATAGAAGACAAAAGGGGAAATCAATCATGATGATAACTGAACAGTGGTGGAAGAACCACCCTCCCCTTGGTAGGAATATAGTTTATATAAAATTATAAATGAAGATCTCTGAGCCAATTCTGGGGGACCCCTCACATTAGAAGAACCTAGAAGTACTGGTTACATGTAAAGCTCTGCATAGCTCTGGTTCGTAGAAGGGAATCTTCCGTCTGTTATGAGAAAAATGGTGTGCGTTAGTATATTGCAAGCACTTCTCAGTCGTGCCAAAAAGTGTAGCATGTTATGGCTGAGCAATTCGGACTGACCACTAGAGCTCCATAACAAAGTGGCTTGTTTTTCAACCTTGTACGCAGCGCTAAGACATTAGCAGTACTATGAGCTCATGTGGTCTCAAAGGCGTCTTACACAACAAGCTGCAAGGTAACATGTGCAAAAATAAAAAAACACAAAGCTAAAATGATTGCATGGCTCAGGCTAAGTTAGCAAAGACTAGAATGACACAAGGGACTATGATATAACACTACTAGTGTCTACTGTACTCTAGTACCCGATTTGTACTAGTGATGTATGTTGTGTATGTATGTATTAATTTTTTTTCAATCTTGATAGTGAAAAAGAATAAATAGGGGGATGTGTATATGGCATCTAAAAAATGTGCAATGTTTTTTCTAGGCGTACTACCGACCACCAGTGCCGGGGTCAGCGGCAATGGCGACACAGCCACAGAGGGAGCAGGAAGAGATGCAGCAGTTACAGGAGCTGCAGGGGAGGAGCCAGATGCCGTGGCGGGCGGTGGTAAGTTATATTCCTTACTTATTGACAGTATACTCGCTGCAAGGGTGTACACTGTACTGCTGAGACTGAGAGTAGACTTAGTAAGTAAGAAGTTGTTGTGAGTGGTTGGAGAAGACACCCTTTACTTAGCATTAGCAATAGCATTAGCAGCGGGAATTTTGAGTAACCAATGGCCTCTTCTATCTGACTTCAACTCAGCTGTGAAAGTTTTATGGAGAAGACTAAAAGTCAGTTCAGATTACCTTGATGGATGGGTTGAACGAAAAGGGAAAGAAGGGTGGAAGGAGGCAGGTCGTGCAAGATGTAATATTTATGACTGGCAGAGAAGAGAAGGATACATGCATACTGGTGGCTAATAGGAATCAGATGCATGGGTGGTTTAGTGCCTTAAACTCCCATGAATGTTAGAGGCAGAGGAAGTGGGAGGATAGATATATACCACAAATATTATGTACTGTGCTTGCTAGTGCTACTGTGCCACTATGTGTAGAATTAATTTGTCTTACTGTTTTGCTAAGAGTATATTATTACAATAGTTTTTTTTCTTGATATAGCTACTCCTTCCAAAGTGAAACCAGCAAGAAAGGTGTTGGCAGCCATGGCCCGGCGCTGGAAGCTGGAGGCCATACAGACTGAATAGCGGCGGCTGGTGGTTCTGGCAGAGGAGGGGGAGGCGGCAGCAGCTGCAGCCTCCTCGAATGCCCCGGTCTCCAGCCAGGCCTGTCCAGTGTTACAGCACCGCCGTCTGGCAGCCGCCTGCTGCTGCACTTCTATATCTAGCACTTCTGCCCCCCCCACTGTGGATGCAATTGTCGCGCATTGAAGCACCGCTTGGCCAGCCTAGAGGATCGAATTAAGGTCCCAGAGAGGCGAGCCCGCCGATGAGTTAAGAGAGACCGTGTTGGATTGCCCCTTTTTTATTGCTTCTTTTGGTGGGTGGGAATTGAGCGTTGGGGTTTATATTTATAATGGACTTGGACAATTGGTTGGACTTTTTCGTTTCGAACATTTGCTGGGGTTAGGGAGAGGGGTGGGTCAGGTGTTGTTATGGGATTTTTTTACATATTTTTTTTGTTAGGGGAATAAATTATATTTATTATACTTTACATACGATATTGTTAATGTTTTGTGGATGGGGTTACAGTTTTATGTCGCACTGTTTCCTTGTTGCTGCAGGGCCACAGCCAGTGTTTAATTTAAATAATCGGCTGACTTTGTAAGATACAAACAGATAGATGCGGTACCCCTCACTGAGTGACTAGTCCTACTAGTACTGTCAGTCTCTCCTCCTAGTCTATATATTCTGCAATTGGACTCAAGGGGTGTGTAAACTAATGAACATTTTCCATTATTAATTATGCCTCCCCCAAACCTCTTTTCTTACCTTTGCTTGATGTTTAACAGCGATGGCTGCATGGTGATGATGGTTTGGTTTCCCAACATGCCATGGTTGCGGTGGTAGTAGTAGATACTGGCAGTAGCATTTGCAAAAAAAGAAAATGAGAGAGACTATGGGAGAAGTAGTAGAATGAAGTGCAGTACAGCAATTACAGCCAAACAATAATATGCCAAAATAAAATAAAACATAATTGTGGTGGCCATAGCCTAGTACAACAAGATACAAACTGTAGTTGTGTCGAGTCACTCGACTAGACCTACACTCGACACAAGTGTAACCTTTAGTGCTGTGTAGGAAGATGACAAATCCAGTCAATGTCTGCAATTAATGATGGTGGATTAGGTTCCTTTGGAGAAACAAAATCGCTTGCAAATATACTGATCATGGGTGGGCAAGCAGAAGAAGATCCTCGCCCTGCCTTGAAATTAAATTTGTGTTGCTTTCGCCACATCCCCCAGCAAGCGTGTGATCAATTATTGGTGTACATTTAATTTAGTCACACCTCAATAAATCACACAGCCCGGTGGAAGAGGGTTAGGGTTTGATGAATGGTTGGGAAGGGGGGTTTGGGGAAAGATTTGACAAAGAAAAACACTAACTAAACATCAAAACACAATCTTGGCAGATGACCATATCCATACATTTGTTAAGGGATAAAAAGGAAATGCATGCATGATGATGATATTGATAAATTGATGGTTAATGATAAGTAGTACTTACTAACTACTACTAGACAATTAGACAGTACAGGGCAGCAGTATATTATGCAATGTGGCTGTGCCTTGATGGGGAAATACTGGCACCCTCCCAGGAGCAAATGAATGAAACTCACCATACATAGCAGTATTGCTCAGAAACAGACTGGAATGTATTTATTGGTACCAAATGCATGCATCATTGCTAATTAGCAAGGAAGAAGTCAGATCTGCCACTTTAGGAGCTCGCAGACTGCTTCTTCTCAGAGGGACCGGTTTCTAGGTGTTATATACATTAGGTAATGCCATGTCAGTAGAACTAGAATAAGGAGCAAGCCAAATAAGACTAACATGGATGTGCAATGTCTGCACCATGCAAATTATAAACAGCCATGTATGGGCAGACCAGAAAGGCTGGCTCTGCACTGTGTACCCAACTTGCACAACCAGATTAAGAGATTAAGAAATATCATAAGTATATGATGTGGTGACCAGGTATGAAATAGGCGCACAACAAGAGTATGGCAATTAGTAGATGTTCTCTGTACAAGAAATATGCTACAAAGCAAAGAAAAGGAAGGTCACCATTCTTCCTTACAAACCCAGAAGAAACCTCCCGGTTGAAACAATCAATTCAAATCTTTGCTGAGCAATAACAATCATGTATATGTAATACTTTTATATCAATATAACTATGTTACGCAATAGTCCACAGTATTTAACGAAAAAATGTCCAAAAGTCAAATCCAACTTAATGAAGTCTCTTCTATGAAAACACCAAGGTATGTTGTTACAGCACCATCAATCACAACACAGCAACCAACACGTGTTTCGTCTGGCATTTATATCATGCCTTTCGACTTCTTCAGGGCTGCAACCCAAATAGATAATGGTATTTACAATTTAAAAAGAACTATATACATTTTGTAACTCTATTTACATCTCATTTGTTTAACTAAAAAGTACAACTGCGTGTAGAAACAGACCTGAGTCCTTTTGTATATACATGTTATGACTCTATTCACATCTCATTAGTTTAACTGAAAAGTACACCTGCGTGTAGGGACAGACCTAAGTCCTTTGTGTTTTTATATTGTAAACAAGTAAGAAATCACCGAAATAAAATAATGCATACCCTGGTGTAAAGTCCAACAAGAAAAAGACCCAAAAGTTCCAAAGATGTCAGAAATAAGTATAAAAAGTTAATAAATTACCAGGAAAGGTAATCCTCACATGAGACTTCCAATAGTGTAATCAAAGTCTGACCCTAGAAAAACAGCAGAAAATCCTTAGCTCCGAGCTCGTAACTTCTTCCAATGCTGGAGACAAAATATGAACTAGTACTATACTTACTCTAATAGTAGTAAAGTATAATATTGAATGTCGTCCTCAATTGTAATAAATCCACTACAATACTGCCAAAAGTTTAACAACCGTCACACATTTCCTGTAACAAAAAATCGAGAGAGTAGTCTCACTAAAGCAACCTGGTTAAGAATAATAATAATGAATGAATAACCTCGAGCACACCCAGAAATCACACTTACAGTAAATATATTAGTATATAGAAATTGGGGATAGTGATGTGATATCTCATCGAGGGATATAGATGCGCAAATACTCAATATGTGTTTAGCGCTAGTTTAATTTCAATTTTACCATTAGTATTATAGAGATTCGAGATATTACAAGATGTGCTAGTTCATATTTTGTCTCCAGCATTGGAAGAAGTTACGAGCTCGGAGCTAAGGATTTTCTGCTGTTTTTCTAGGGTCAGACTTTGATTACACTATTGGAAGTCTCATGTGAGGATTACCTTTCCTGGTAATTTATTAACTTTTTATACTTATTTCTGACATCTTTGGAACTTTTGGGTCTTTTTCTTGTTGGACTTTACACCAGGGTATGCATTCTTTTATTTCGGTGATTTCTTACTTGTTTACAATATAAAAACACCAAGGACTTAGGTCTGTCCCTACACGCAGGTGTACTTTTCAGTTAAACTAATGAGATGTGAATAGAGTCATAACATGTATATACAAAAGGACTCAGGTCTGTTTCTACACGCAGTTGTACTTTTTAGTTAAACCAATGAGATGTAAATAGAGTTACAAAATGTATATAGTTCTTTTTAAATTGTAAATACCATTATCTTCTTGGGTTGCAGCCCTGAAGAAGTCGAAAGGCATGATATGAATGCCAGACGAAACACGTGTTGGCTGCTGTGTTGTGATTGATGGAAACCCAGAAATAAATGGAACTGATGCTGTAACAACATACCTTGGTGTTTTCATAGAAGAGACTTCATTAAGTTGGATTTGACTTTTGGACATTTTTTCGTTAAATACTGTGGACTATTGCGTAACATAGTTGGATTGATATAAAAGTATTACATATATATGATTGTTATTGCTCAGCAAAGATTTGAATTGATTAAGAAATATCATGTAGTCAGGACAAGCAAGGTGACCTCTAAGCGGGTACAGAATAGCTTGAAGCTTGTCCAGTCCAGGTCAGTTAGGAAGCCCTTTTGAGCTCTAGACCTCATGTTAATGTGATCTATCTAACCATGATATCTTTTGAATTTGTATGGCTATTCATATATATATTTTGCAACATGCCTTGCCTGACTGCCCTCAGAGAGACCCAAAATACGTACAGTTTCTGTTCTGTTGTACCGGGCTTACATTTAAAGATAGCAACGAAAATAAAAAAAATAGCTGCAGGAATGAATTATAAGCAGAGAGCAAACATAATAACAATAGCACATAGTCTTAGTGTTTGAAGATAAAAAATTAATCAAGTTATTTAATAGATGATGAATGTTGATACTGTTACTGTATGTTGTTATCCCCAAATTTGGGAGTTGCATCTCGGCATTCCTCTTAGTCCTCCCTTCCATGGATGCTCCGTCCAACAATCTTGGGTGACGCCACTGCCTGCCTCCCGGATGTGGATTGGTAAGTTAAGTGTGAGTTTTTTTCCCAGTACAGCGCAGGGTAAGGGCCAGTTTATAATTGTAGATGAAAAAACAAAAGGGATATTGAAAAATCAAGGAGAAAAAAAATGCATAACTTACGGTGGAGTGCAACATGAACACTTTCAGTGGCGGCATGGATACATCATGTCTACTCTGTTTCCAGCATTAATCTACAACCACAACAACAGGACAGAGCAGGCCCACTGCACCTCTGACCCATTCTACATTTAGCGCACATTTTTTGACAGAGGCAGACAAAGCACATATACAGCAACATAGCATTTTACAAATTAAGTGACTAAATCAATGCACCGCTGTCAGTCATACCACTACACTCAACTCGGCTCCACCACTACACAGACATGTAGAGCTGCTGTGGTTGTTGATGACTTGTTTACCTTTTATGCCACTCATGAAATGCCCTGACTTATTCCATCAATCATTTCCGATCCTACTGAGTGACTGCGAAGATATTAGGTCACTGTGGTCATCATCATGGTGTTGTCCAACTCAGTGTGCAGTGTACAGATTTAGTCCACATTTCGTATTCAAAATGCAATGGATCGGCCTGCAGTAGAAGTACAATTTTGTTATTAAAAAACAAGAAGGGAAACATTGACTTGAGTTACTTTTAGTGTGTAGATTAAATAATAGTACACAATTAATTCACTTCATGCACAACAAACAACAACAACAACATAAATCACTCAGTCAGCGTCCAATGCATGCCATCATTCATTACCTGTTCCTTCTCATCTTAAGTTAAGGGTCAGTCTCTTTCGGCTCAGAAAGGAGGATAGCTATAGTAGTCATCATCTTCCACTTATTTTAAAGGGACTCAACGAGGCAACATTTTCTTTTTTCTTCTATTCTACATCCAATCATCAACTGGCTTGAGGAAAATGGATTCAGGGGGAGTCAGGAGGATGGAGGAGCAGGACTCGGAGGAGTGGACTTCAGTGAAATGCAGACAGCTGC
Source organism: Lissotriton vulgaris (assembly GCF_964263255.1). Classification (NCBI taxonomy): domain Eukaryota; kingdom Metazoa; phylum Chordata; class Amphibia; order Caudata; family Salamandridae; genus Lissotriton; species Lissotriton vulgaris. Next base: position 1,451,642,734 of record NC_141691.1, read on the forward strand.
AACTGCAATATGGCAATAAAAAGACTAGAAGACCGTGGTGATGGATTTGTTGTGATTCGACGTTTTGAACCAGAAAGACAGACTCACACAAATAAAAGTAAATAATGGAGGAAGAAAGTAAGAAGTTCAAGCTTAGTCGTCAGGGAAGTATAGCTCATCCTCAAACTCTGGGGGTTCAACCAGAAGTAGGTAATCATCAACTAATACACTAATTCCGTCACCTAAGTTGCTGTTCTCATCTTCTTGCGTTGATTCATGTATTGGGTAATTCGGTGGTATAAAGTGCTGATTCATTTTGATCATGGTTAACCTCTCCACGTTTTTGGTCCTTTTCCTGGTGCTTTTCACTGATATAATGGCCACAGCAGCACTGAAAACACGTTCAGAAGAGATACTTGCGACAGGGCAAGCCAGATAGTTTCTCGCCAGCCTGCTGAGCACTGACCATTGGTTTGTTTACCCATACCAATACCGCAATGGGTTTTTATCAATGTAGACCTCTGTTGGGTCATACAGATAGGCCTGGACCATCCGCTCAATGTTCAGGGATGCTACACTTTGTTTGCCTTCTTTTGTCTTTGCATCAGCACTGGACCTAGCAAGCCCTTGCTGTAAATAGCAATCCTGTGCCGATTTTACTGGGGCTGATGATACTTTTCTTGCTGTTGTTGTCGATAGTGTTGGTGACCGCTCTGAGCCAAAGGCAGTGCCCTCAGGCTCTGAAGTGGAACTTGATGCCGGATGCCCTGCTGCAGTACTTGTTGTGGTTTGAGTAGCGGTCCTTTAATTGCCAGCCGTTCATTTTTAAAGTGAGTGGCCACCTCAGCTATCCAATTTCTGTACCGGGCAACATCCACTTCTGAAAAAAGGAATTAATACCTTACTGTTCAGTTCTGATTTGTACTGTGGATCCAGAATTGTGGCACAAATGTAATGCTTTTCTGACACAGTCTTAGTTTGAATACTTGTATTTCCAGCTAAGTGACGTGATAGGCTCTCCACCAATTCATATACTTCCTTTTTTCCTCCACACCTTTGTACTCTTCAGACAGCTCCTTCAGCTGTTGCTGTAGCATGTGCAACAATGGGATAGCTTGGGCCATAGTACAGTCCTCCTTGCTGACTTCACATGTGAAGGCTTCAAAAGGAAGAAGCATCTCTGTCAGGCATTTAACTAGGCACCATTGGTCTATCTGAAGGGTCATATCTTTCACAAAAGCATCCCCTCTTTGCATAACATATTCATTGATTGGTCTGTACTGCTCTAACAGACGGTCAAGCATGTCATAAGTTGAGTTCCAACGTGTTCACACCTCCTGGATGAGTGCTTTGACTGGCATTCTATATTCACGTTGAATTATCCTCAGCGGCTTCAGGGCTTTAAAAGAATGGCTGAAATGTGTGCATATTCTTCAGCAGGTTGTCAGTAAGTTGCTGGCTATGGCTTCTTTTTTCAGAAATTCTTGAACAATAATGTTAATGCAGTGCGCCAAACACGGGACCCTGAAATAGGCACCATCCTCCATGGCCTTAAGTACAGTACTGCCATTATCCGTGGCAACAAAACCAATGTTAAGCCCTCTTGGGCACAGTCATTCAAAGAACTTGCTGTTAAACTCTTCCAAAATGTTTGCAGCAGTATGAGATTTTTCCATGGAGAACATGGCTACAGTTGTATGTTTCCGAGTAACATTAAAAATCTCAGCAGTGTCAACAGCACCTGTTTCAAATATCTTTTCTCTTACCCCCACGAAAGAGATCTAGTATGCAGCGATGCACATGTAATCGGTGGCTTGCCAACTGGTCCACATGTCTGTTGTCAGGTGGATATTGTGAACAGTACTCTGCTGCAAAGCTTGTCCAAGCAATTCCAGTACATCGTGATGTAGTGCTGGAACAGCAACTCTGGTCAAATAGGACCGACTGAGAACCTTCCATTTAGGGCAGATGGCGGACACAAATTCAAGGAAACCCACCCCTTCCACAAAAGAAAAAGGGAGAAGGTCCATTGCTATCATTTTAGCCAGCTTCCAATTGTACAAACGTGAAGTTGTGTGGTTGCGTTCGTACTGCCCCTCCGACCTAAGCATGCTGTCAATAGTAGGCTGGATTATTTTCCTTTGTGATGCAGCTGTCTTCTTGAACCTAGTTAGGCTCAACAATGCACTTTTTTTCATTGCAGTACTGCTGGGGACAGGGCTAGAAATGTCTCCCTCTTGTGCACCTTCCACCGTGATCATATCTTCTTCTACTTCCTTATCCCCACCAACAGCAATGGGTGCAGTTTTACTTTTTTGTAAGTGAAGTAGGTGAGCCTCCCACTGGATTATGTGGTGTTTTTTTAGATAGTAACACAAAAAGGGTACAAAGTTCCCCGGGAAGAGTGACAGAGAAGAAGTGCGTGTATTAGAAAGAAGGGGGAATCCCCTTGTTGGAACTAAAACCCTCACACACCCAGATAACTAGGTGTCATGCTTCATCATATGGGTTTTGCTCCTCGTCAGACTGGCGCTGCAATATCTGACGGGCTCCCGAAACCGGGGCGCTTTATCGGAGATCTTTTGTTCCGGACTGGCTACCTCTGCTACACTCATGGGCTTGGGCCTAGGTTGGTGGATTGGACCTGCTGATGCGGAGGCAATGCTTAATTTGAGCAGGTGCTGTCAGGTGCTCAGCACCTGCACTTCTTTCACAGGGCCGGGGCAACAATTTCTGACCCTGCAGGTGGTGGTCTCAAAATGATTTGTTCAAATTCAAAATAAAAAGAATAACATACATTGCATGTTGACTGGCTGATAAACGTTCATAGACAGGCCAGCATACGCCTGTCCAGGCAGGCATGATTGTGTATCACCACGTTAGTGATGATGTCATTTCGCCGATCACAAATCAAAGAAGTTATCGACAAATTATGTCTTGTATTCTATCCCTGCCACTGCCTGAGCCTAAGCCTCCTATTGGATAATTGTAGGTGGGGGCTGGCTCAAATCGGGGTTGAAGCAAGAAAGCTGCGAGAGCACATTTGGAACTTGGAATGAGGGCTCTTGAGGAAGAATAAACTAAAGTAAGTGTGGACTTTCCACTTGCTGTGTAGCCAGAGTAGCATATCCTGCAGCCCTGCCTCAACGTGCTAGATGCGGCTGTGGCCCAACACAACTTTTGTGCTCCATGGCGTCACCTGTAGAATCTGTGCGCTGCACCCCAGCATGGTAATTGCTGAGCGTGCATGAGTCCAGTAGGCAGCACAGCCATACTTACCGGCATTGGTAGCATTACGGCTGGGGACAATGCCTGTGGTGTAGCAGGTGGGGTCACAGCAAGCTGAGCAGTGGATGACAATGCCGTCGCCATCCCTGGACCTATTAATTACAGGCAGCACCAGTAGTGACATCACCCGCTGTGCTCGAGCAACTACCTGTTCTGCAAATAACCCAGTTATACTGCACTGATTAATATAGGCAAAAAAAGCATTTTCATTTGCCGTACATTTTGTTTTTGCACTCGGTGTAGGCAAGAAAGTAAAACACATGTCTTCTTTAGGAAAGACAACAGGAAAATGCAAAGTTCAAACTAGCAGGGACATGTACAGGCTGACAACAGGGTTCACAGGCAGGAGCAGTGTTATAGATGAGAGAGAGAGCAGGGGTAAAGAGGAGAAAGAAACAACAGGAGATGAGAGAGATAAGACAGAGCTAAGGAGAAGAAAATGAGAGCAAATCAGATACAAAGAGAAAGCAGACATGATGTGAAGAAGAGAGCATTATGAAGAGAGAAGATAGAATGAAAGGATGTAGAGGACAGGACAGAGGAAATAAAGCTGACAAATGAAAAAAGGAAACACTGCTAATCACTGCTAGAAGAGTGGCCGTAAAGAGCCAAGATCGAGGGGAGAGAGAGCAGAGCATGGATAGAAGTGAAGAGGAAAAAGGTCAAGGGTAGAATGAATAGAGGGCAAATCAGAAATACAGGGAATAAGGTAACACACCAGGTGTGACAAAGATGATAGACAACAATTAGAGAGGTGAGAGGATAGACTCTTAGAGCAAATACGTAGGGGACAGACAACAGATCAAGGTTTGAAGATAGAGACTGAGACAGTGAGAGTGTTGAAAGTGGGGCTCACCGGAGGAAGAAGTGAGCTGTGGCCTCCTTGGCACAATGTTCAGCACCTGCACTTCTTTTTTTTACAAATTAAGCACTGTCAGCGGAGGTGCTGCTCCCAGCTTGGTCTCCACCGGATACTGCTGCTGCAGGCGTACGTTTTTTTTCTCCCAAAAAAACAACGAGGGCAGCACACCAGTCTTGGCAAGTGCTACTTCCTTCTTCTGTTCCTTCTTCTCACTGGCAGCTTTGTTGGTACTGGAGATCCTGGTAACTTACTTTGGGGCCGTCTTCTTCAGATGTCAGCAAGACGCTGTTGCACAAGATGTCTGTGGCCACACGTCACGTGACGTTGTGCACATCAGGATGTCTGTCTGCAGTACAACGAGTGATGATGACACCTCCTCCTCTGTCTTTTTGTGCATCTAAAAGCAAAGAAGTCAGGAGAAGAACATCAGTGAAATGTTGCATTTGTTGTTGTTGTTCAATTACTACTAGTACAAACTAACAATTATAATAAATAACTTAGTGTGTGGTGGTCACACTTGTTAGAGTTATATATTATTCAATTGTATTAACTCAGTTTAAGTTATAAAAAATATAACAGTCTAGCAATTTGTAAGACTTTGACAACAAGGGCTTTCATTGTATACTGTGTACACTAAGGAAGGATACGTAAGAAGAAGAACAAAAACAAAAATACAAATGTAATGGAAAGGGAACCTGTTTGTTTGGCATTAAATTATTTGCTCATCACGTCATTCAGGGAGCTACAGCTAGCAAAGGGGATGGATGGAAGCAGTAAGACAAGAGGAACATAGGAAAGACATGCAGGCCTATGGCAAAAGCACACTGCCTGGCTTCAAAATGGCCACCAGCCACATGGCCAGGCCCACAAGAACAAGAAGCCTAGGCCAAAAAGGAACAAAGAAAACACATGCAGGCCTATATGGAAAAAGAAGCACACTTACATAACTACCAGTACGAAATGACCACCAGCCACATGGACACTCACAGTCACAAGCAACAAGCAGGAGGCCTGGAAAACAATGAACCTATACAGAAAAGCAACCGATAGAAACAATCTGTTGAGATATGATAGTCACCACCGCCATCATTAAAAAGACACCTCCCCTATTCTCAACTGCTAAGGGTTAAACAAGTGGTCTCGGAACCCAATCAATATAAGGAACAAACCACTAACATGATACAACGTTTCCAAGACAGAGGATATCCAGAACAAATAGTGAAACAAGCTATACAAAGGTGCACCAATAAAACCAGAGAAGAGTTGCTGACATCAACAACACGGCAGAAAGAGAACCGTATAACATGCGTTAGCAAATACTCAAGTATGAATGGTCAGTTCAAATCCATAATAAAGAAGCATTGGACAATGCTCACATTGGAACCAGATTTCAAAGAGACATTTACGAAGGAGCCGATGTTCGTGTACACTAGGGCCAAAAACCTAGGAGAACTAATAAAGCAACCGAAAGATGACACACCCAAAGCAACATATAAAGGCACAGTACCGTCTGCAAACTGCAACAATTGTCACAATATCATTAGAAGTAACCAGATTACACACCCAATGAAAGGAAATAAAATTTCGTTGAAGGTAAACGCAACATGAGACACCACTAATGTCATCTACATGCTAAAATGCCCATGTGGCATAGTCTACATGGTACAAACAGGGAGGAAGTTCAAAACAAGACGCAATGAACACAAAAGTAACATTCGAACGAAAATGTTGAAATCTACCATCACAACCCATTTTTTGGGAGGCGCAACACCACATTAGCCAATTGAGAACATGCATCTTGGAGGTGGTACCTTAGAGAGAAGGAACAGACAATAGAAAAAATCTCCATAAAAGAGAGAATTACTCGATATATCATTTAAGATCTTTGAAGCCTTACGGGCTAAATTAAAGAGTGATTATAGTATTGTTCCTAACGTATATATTGTATGATATGTAACCTATATGTGATATTAGGACCTAATAATGCTAGCAATCACCTGCAAATCAAACCTAGTTCTAGCTACCCCTTAATAGTAACCACCATAATGATACACCGCTAAATGAGACGTAGGAATAGCAGGGCTGCATATGAACACCAACATTTGAATACTTAATGAGAACTTTCTTTCCCAAAAACGCGTTTGAGCGTGATAAACATCTATTGTTAGATCACACATGAATAAGCATTAGCGAGGGGATAGTCGCTTGAAATTATCCAAGTACAGAGGAGGAGAGTCTATATCCAACACATTACTTAGACCATTTACAAAAGCAGATGTGCTAAGCAGCAGCAACCGAGGGGTTAATAACATAAGTGTTGTGCAACTCTCAGGCACAATAAAGTTTCTTTCAATATATGTAACAGCCCCTTCAAGAAGGAGCAGGTAAAGCGTGCACGCGTAGAGATACAGTTGCTAGAACAAACGCCGAGCGGTTACTCGAGCGAGGCGAAGGAAACGCGACATGCAACTATAGAGGTAAGAATGAAGGAAAAGCGGCTTCAAACTTAGAAAGAAGGGAGCTCAGAAGGGATCGCACTTGTAATGTAAGCGATAGCAATCGCGTTAAGCGGCATGAGAACCGAGCACGTTTTATAACGGTCCGCGTTAACGGACCGTTAACTTTGACCGAGAGGCTAGTTCATGTTAAACGTTAATACACTGACAAGATAGAGAATAGCATAGCAGCTAGTTATAAGGGGTAAGGAGTGGTGAAATAGAGAAAGGGGAGACATGTAAACAAGATTAGGCATGTATATAAGCGCAATGTTTAAAGACTCATACAGTTGTATAACATCATAAAATATCCATGGGCACCACGAGTCACTAAGGGTTGTATATATTTTATTTTGTAGAGCTTATCCCTGATGAAGGCGAACTCACTGAAATGCATTGGAGTTGAATTTAAAAGGATAATGCTCATGTACAATGTGGAAAAAACAAAAGACTATATGGATGTGATTGAAACATTACATAAATGAAAAATGTAAGTTAAGATTGAACTAACAAAGCAATGAGTGAAGTAAATTCATTAATAAAAAGGTAAGCTGTTTGGAACAGCAGAGAACCAGTGCCCGAGGAGACTGCCCTATATACCATAGGACAGCTACAGATTACGCGTTGGCAGACTAGGCCACAAGCTTTCAGGCCTATGGCAAAAGCACACTGCCTGGCTTCAAAATGGCCACCAACTACATGACCAGGCCCACAACAACAAGAAGCCTAGGCTAAAAAGGAACAAAGGAAACACATGCAGACCTATATGGCAAAAGCAGCACACTTAAATAATTACCACCACAAAATAGCCAATAGCCACATGGACACTCACAGTCACAAGCAACAAGCAGGAAGCCTGGAACACAATGAATTGAAACAGGCCTATAATAGCCAGGCAAAGGAGGCATGCCAAACAGCATAGTTTTAATGCAATAAAATGCAAAAACAAAAATCCACAGAGCTAAAAAAGCAGTGCAAGGAAGGTACACAACACACTACACACACACAAAATGCATTTATTTAACACACACCCAAAAACTGAACTAACCCAAATAATACACATTTTGCAAATCAATCCAATGCCATCCATGCCCCTAAATGATGTGTAAAATAAATTAAACACACACACCAAAGGAACAGTTGTTTCATCATGCACCCATGACTAGCTCTGGGCATACTGGCTACTCACAATAAATGTTATAAAAAAATTATGAAAAGTACCAAAATTGTAGTTGCAGCAACTGCAATGCCCCAATCAAACAAACAACACCAACTTACTTGTAAAATCTCAAATCCAAAAGTCCTCAAATCCAATGATATATGATGCAGCAGAGAGCAGGCACAAAGAGTGATCCTTCCAGCTCCGAATCCAAATAAAAAAATGAACAGGAGATGGACAAAGCACTGGGAGGAGCCTGCTGGACAGGAACAGGAAGTTGGAAAGTCTGTGGCTCTTCCTTCCTCTCCAAAAAAAAGTTTTTTTAAAAAAGGACTCCTAACACAAAAAAGTACAGCCCATTGTCAATCTGAGGAGTTTTTTTCATCCAAATCATCATTTTAGAGAAGGTTTTTTGCTGCTCGAGATATTATTCTTCTCCAGGTTGTAAATGTTGCTAGTTCGGCATCGCAAGTGTCACCAAACTTCCACCGGATGTCCGATGGCACGTCCGAATGATCTGTTTGCGATTGCACACTCTTGTGGTGTCCGTTGGTGATGACGTGTTCGCGATCACACACTCTCGTGGGATCACGCGGCCAGCTACCAAAATCTTGTGGTGCATGCAAACTGATAGGAAAACTCGTCAGCGAAATCATAGATCCCGGTAAGTCGCTACCGCACGCGCAAAAGCACATTTTTAAAGAGCGAGCAAGGAAATAATTCCGCTACACCACAGGTCGCTGAATTTCCGGTAATTCCGCGTTCTCCGCGGAACACAGAATTGCCGAAATTCAGCAAATTCCACGAGCGGAGCGTGTTTTACCGCCCAGGGTTAGTGGTGAGCAAAAGAATGATGGATTTCACCCAGATCCTTTGACTGGGGGTGAATGTTTGCATTGTCCAGCATTCCGTCCATCAATTGGTTCTTTTGTATATCTGCTTTTATTGTGTCAACAGAAGTTATCTGCTTCCAAATGTATTTTCATTAAGGGCCTGATTCGCTTTTGGCAGTGTGGGGCGGCACGCCACCGCCTGATCCTGCACCACCAAAGTTGACCGCCCGTCGGATTACAAGTTGTATTCCAGGTGGGCAGTCCTGCGGCGGCTGACCCATGGCGCTGCCATCAAAAAGGCTCATAGGAGAGACTTAGAAAGGCAGCACATGGGTCAGCCACAGCGCATTCCAGCATGGCATGGATGTAAAGTCCATCCCATGCTGGAACAGGGGGTGCATCTAGACAGAGAGTTGGGCACACCATGTGCCCTCCTTCATGTATCCAAGTGCTGCGAGGCACCAGGGGACCCCTGTAAGGTCCCCTAAGTTTCCTCACCACAGCAGTTTCATGGCGGGATCACTGCCATGAGACAGTTGGCAGTAAGGAAACTCGTAATATGCTTGGCGGGCTGCAGAAGCCCACGAAGCATATTGCGGCCTTACATCACTGTGCCACCACCAGGGATGACTGATCCTGGTTTTTGCACCAGTTCTATTGCGGAATACAGCAGTTGGACCACTAGTGTGGCGGTCCTCAACCGCCACTGCACCGCAAGTTTGGTGGCCCTATGGAGCAAAAAACTCGTACTCAGGCTCTAAGACATGGAAATGGGCACAATTGCTTTTTTATGTGATAGGGTTTTTTTTACCAAATGTCATATATACATGCATGGGAACATAAACTTAGTCTTGCTTTTGGGACTATTGGCTCTGCCACTACCTTTTGTTTATTCTGAACAGCATGGACATTGCTGACCTTGGCAATGATTTGATTTGCAGCCATGCTTTATAGCAACATGGTCGCAGTGCAGCATGGCAAAAAATAAAAATAAAAAAGTACTAAGGTGCATTCATTTCTAATGCACTTAAAAAAATGTTTTAAACCTGCCTGCATCATAGCGCTTTTCAGGTCGAGCCTAGAGCAGCACGCATGCGCTGCTTGCTTGACTTTTAGTAATGGGCTGTAGAAAGCTCACCACACGCTCATGTGTGGACTTTTGTTTTTCTCCGAGGCTAATGGGCTTTGCGTGCACCTTTCTAAGAAAGACAGCAGGTAAATGGACAAAGGCGGGTGCAGGTCCTGCACTGCCTATTGCTTGCGGTTACCCGCACAGGCCATATCTGTTTTCAATTATCGTGCCCAGACACGGTTGCGATAATTGAAAACAGATCGCTCACTGTGGGGCGCGCCCGCGCACCACTCGCGGGCTTGTTTGGCATGTAATTATTTTTGATATGTTCTCAAATGCTTAATGTTTGCTTGATTATGTATTGTATATTGTATGGCCTGTTTTTGTCAAGTTGTCACAGTAAAGTCTTGTTTTGTTATGGTACCGTGTGCAACATGCTAGCGTGTTCACACAGCCCAGACGTGTGCCCACCACATGCAGGCCCTCAGGGCGGACATGGGAGCGGAGGCACTGTGCTTCACATCTTTCTGTTGAGGCTGAGTTCAACGCTAGCTGCTGACATCTGGTGTGGCCTGCAGGTCTCACATGCAAATCATGGCCAAAGCTAATTCTGCCCTCCATCCATCTGAGGGAGGGAGACTGAGTACCATTAAAATGGGTAGCACTTGCACCTGTCAATTACAGAGCTTAGAGATGGCAACGTTACAGTACGAAGCACTGTATATAAAACAAGTTACATTTTTTTAGGCAAGCACACCCCTCTTTGCAGGCTAATCGCATATCCCCTTCCATCCAGGTTCTTTCGTGTGTTCGTCTGTCTACTCAATCCGGCCCTGCACTATTGTTGCAATACGTCATAGAAAGTTCTAGACATGGCGAGTACTCGGTGCGTGTAATGCAGTCATGGTGGGATCCATGGTAGGCCTCTCTCAGATATGGTACATTAAAATTATAGTGACAACTACTTGGAATGTACCACATGGGGACCGGAAAGTCAATGGTAGCTGCCCGGCAGTCGTGGAATGTTCCAAACACAGCGCTGTGCATGACCTTCCCAGGTATGTACCACTTGGTGACAGGGACATCCATGATGGAATACCATCAAAGACAATGCTTTCTACAGTCTATCATGCAGTGATGGGGTTTTCTACACATAATGCATGTGTAACAACTACTTGACTTGTGCCATTGTGATGGGGAAGTACATGTTAGCTGCTATGAAAGATTTTGTGAAAATAGTGTCACGTATGACGGTCACATGGTAAATG